>NC_077230.1:434550725-435278225 GCF_027887165.1 Monodelphis domestica | reverse complement strand
TAACTTGCTCCCAACAGAAGCTCTTGACTTCTGGGCTAAGATGGCCACAGAGTAGTAGCAAGGGGCTCTTTCTCCTCACCACCAACTGATATAAAAAGCCTCAAAAGGACAAAAAGCAAAATCAGATGAGCGAAAGGGCTCTACTGTAGTGTGCAGACTTGAAGGTAGGCCTGGTTTGGGCATCTTCACACTATAAGGGGATAGAATTACTCCTACCAAAGTGCAAGCTGATCACCCCTTTCGCACTCCACCTACAGCGCCAGTCAGAGTGAGCATGGGGCAATTGCTAAGTTGGGGGGGGGCTGGCTGAGGATGCCACAGACCCACCTAAGAGCAGTGAGACTTGGGACCCCAGGAGGCTGAGAAACATGGAACTTGGAGACAGAAAAATAGCCTCAGGGCAAAATTGCACTGAAGCTTGATACACAGAGAGCTGCCTCCCCTCCTCACTCAGACTTCTGGCTGGGAAGGGAAGAAAAAACTACCATAGCAATAGCCAGCACCCAAGAACTACAATATATAATGTAAGAGAGAATGAAGAAAGGTCTTCTGCAAAAGAGGCTAAAAGCAAGGACTTTGCAAACAGTGTTTGGTGGCATGCACAGAAGGGAAAGAACTATTCTAGAATCTGGGGACTTCTTAAAAGTGGACACAGAGATTGAGTTTAAAATCTGTTGTTTCTGCCCTGCCCGGGGAGTGGAGAAGTAACTTCCTGTTGGCTGATCTGTCTAAGCCTGAGGGAAGTGACTTACCTGTTCCCTAAGAGCCAGAGGTTTTTGTTTCCAGCTAGCTGAAGATCCTGTGATCCTTTCTATCCCTGCCTCCCATTTCCTGTGTTCCTGTAAGCTCCTGGGGCCTTGAATGTTTCCTGAATGCTGTGTGCGAGAGAGAGCTGCCAGGACCCAGTGAAACCTGTCTGTGCAAGGCCCAGGCATCTTGGCCTTTGGCCTACAAGGGTAAACTCACCAAGAGTTTAAGCTATTTTATCTTGATAAACTTTTAACTTGCCTATCAGTAATTTGAGGACCAGGTTAGCTCAGAGTAGATAGATAGGGTAGGTTTTATAGAGAGCCAGGGTAGGGAAAGTGTAGTCAGAAGATCGATGAAGACAGCTCTGTGAAGAGTCCTTAGAGGTATTTGGGTGGAGAATCTAGATCTTCAAGCTTAGGGATTCAGTTTCCCTGGTCCTCCTCCTTCCTCTTTTACTTGGATATAAACTTCAGTTACTGTTTTTTACCAAGTTGTCAAAGCGTCAGATAGTGTTTGGCCCTACAAGCTGCCTCTCAGCCCTACACAGGCCTGTAGAGCCTTTTCACTGAGTGGTATACCAACAAGTCAATAAACCTTTCCATCTATATAATCAACATATTTCAATAACTACCAAAAAAATCAAAACAAAAAACCCCCAAACCCCCCAAAACAAGAAAAAGTCTTTGACTCTGGATAATTTCTACATAGAGAAATAACAAAGTACAGAGGAGACAGAAGAGGATGACAAACAAACAAACACACCCAAGCTATTAAAAAAAAAAGGAAATTGGTCACAACTTCTCCGAGAAATTAGGCTGGAATTTGAGAACCAAGTTAAAAAGATAGGAGAAACTTGGCAAGAAAAGTGGGAAATAGTTCAAAAAGAAAATAACAGTTTAAAAGACAGAATCTCCCACTTGGAAAAAGAAGCCCAGAAATCAAATGAAATGATAAGCAAATTGAAGATCAGAAATGACCTGCCGGAAGCCATGAAAAGCAGGATAGACCAAACCAAAAAGGAAAATCAAAAGATTATAGCTGAAAACCAGTCTTTAAAGACTAGAATTGGGCAAGTAGAAACTAATGATCTCACAAGACAGCAAGAATTAATAAAGCAAAGTCAAAAGATGAATAAAATACAAGGAAACATGAAATATCTCATTGAGAAAATGAATGATTTTGAAAACAGGTCAAGGAGAGACACTTTTGAGGAAAAACAGTTTGAGGAGAGAATCATTGGTCTACCTGAAAACCCAGAAATAAACAGAAATCTTGATATTATACTACAAGAAATTATCCAAGAAAACTGCCCTGATGTTCTTGAACAAGAGAACAAACTAGACATTGAAAGAATCTATAGATCACCCTCTATACTAAATCCTCAAAAGACAACCCCCAGGAATGTAATTGCCAATAGAAGCTCTTCCAAAATTCTTTCCTTCTCTACCAGGAGATGAGGCCATATATTCCAAATCTCCATTTAGCTCACATATCTCCTTATTTCTATTCTGATTCCACTACCTTGGTACTTTTCTGTCAAACTTTTCCACTATGTCCCAGAAAGTTTATTGCTTGGATGATCTCATCATCCTATAACATCTCAACAGTCTTAGTACTTGATCTCATCATCCTATAACATCTCAACAGTCTTAGTACTTCACCTCATCACTATCATCTGCATCTCTGATTAGAGTGTAGGGCCAAGAACTGCAAACCTTCACTTAAAGAGAGGTGTTAAGCTCAAACATCTCCCCATTTCTCAGCTGGTTATACTACTTTGGGAATTCTGTATGACTTTACTATGTCCTAGTGCCTAGTGTCTTCTGCCTCCCTCTTCTTTTCAGCTTCCTTTTCTGTGTTGTCTTCCTATAAAGAGTGCAGACTCCTTGAGGAGAAGGGTAGTCCTTCTTTTACATTTTAATCCTCATGCCTTAAAATTTTGCCAGGAACATATTAGGTGCTCAATAAATGCTTATGACCTAATTACTTCCCAAACATGGTCATCTGAATATCTTTCCTCTTATTTTGTTTTAAAATCCATCAGATGGGGGCAGCTAGGTGCCCAAGGGGCCAGACCTAGAGATGAGAGGTCCTCAGTTCAATTCTGGCCTCAGATATGTGTGACTCTGGGCAACTTACTTAACCTCCATTACCTAGCCATTACTGCCTTGGAATTAATACATAATATTGACTCTAAGATGGAAGGTAAGGTTTTTTTTAATTAAAAAGTTGGGGTGGAGCCAAGATGGTGGCTTAGGAGCACCTAAAGCCCAAACCTCTCTGACAATCCTTCCAAACCAATATTTATATTGGGTATCAAAGAAAACAGAATTCCAAACCCAACAGGAAAAGAAATCATTAGACTCTCCTACTGAAAATAACTTGAAAGGTTGGCACAGTGTCTATTTTCACAGGAAAAGAGAGAGACACCCTCTCCTACCCAGCACTGAGACCTGTGATAAGACTGGGCTGACTGTGTGAGACCTGGGCAGAGACTATAGTCTTGAGGGTTTGCCTCTGACCCACCATATGTGGTCTAGGGCTCTGATAACGACTGACAGGGAGGAATTTAGTGGGGTCATCAGGCAGGAAACCCTCCCCAATCCACCATGCCAAGACCTGTGAAAAGAACAGGTTGTCTTTGTGAGATCTGGGCAGAGACTATAACTGTGAGGGTTTATCTCTGACACACCATACATGGTCAAGGGCTCTTACAAGGATGGGCAGGAAGGAACTGGAGAGTAGACATCTGGCTGGACACCTTTGGCTTGCTAGCTACAGTGAAAAATTTGCCACAGGGCAGGCCAGCTTAGCAGGTTAGCTCAACCGGCTGAATCCAGTATACCAGGAGAGGATTGAGAAAAGAGAAGACTTGGCCTCAGGATATAATAGCTCAAATACTCTTGTTTAGTAAATCGACAGTGAGGCAAGTCTATATGGTCCATAGGGAGAGAAAAAAAGTAAATAAAATGAGTAAACAAGAGAAAAAAGTTACAATTGAAAGATTCTTTGGGGATAAAGATCAAAGAATAGAAGCAATGGATGAGGATAAGATTCAGGAAACATCAAGCCTCAAAAAACCCCCAGGAAATTGGATGCAGGCTATGGAAAAACTAAAAAAAGAAATTTAAAAATTAAATAAGACAGATTGAAGAAAAATGGCAAAAGGAAAATAGTAGCCTAAAAAGCAAAATAGGCATCTGGAAACAGAGGCACAGGCATTGAAAGCCAGAATTAACCTGCTGGAAAATGACACCAAAAAATCAGAAGAAGAGAAGAATGACTTAAAAGGAAGAATGGACCAAAAGGAAAAGGAGACTCAAAAGGTCATGGAAGAAATTCCGTCTTTAAAAATCAGAATCTGGCAATTAGAAACTAATGACCTCATGAGACACCAAGACATATTAAAACAAAATCAAGGGTGCAGCTGGGTAGCTCAGGGGATTGAAATCCAGGTCTAGAGTCAGGAGGTCCTAGGTTCAAATCTGGCCTCAGACACCTCCCAGCTGTGTGACCCTGGGCAAGTCACTTAATCCCCATTGACAAACCCTTACCACTCTTCTACCTTGGAACTAATACACAGTATTGATTCTAAGATGGAAGAAAAGGGTTAAAAAAAATCAAAAGAATGAACAAATTGAAGATAATATGAGGCACTTCATCAAGAAAACAACTGACCCAGAGAATCCAGGAGAGACAATCTAAGAATTATTAGACTACCCAAAAGTCATGACCAAAAGAAAAGCCTAGATGTCATACTACAGGAAATTATCCAAGAAAACTGCCCTAAAATCCTTAAATATGAGGGTAAAATAGGAACTTAAAGAATCCATGATCACCTCTGGCATTAAATCCCCAATTGAAAACTCCCAGGAATGTCATAGTGAAGTTCAAGAACTCCCAAACTAAGGAGAAGATACTGCAGACTGCTAGAAAGAAACAATTCAGATATCATGGGCACCAATTAGGATTACATAGGATCTGGCAGCATCCACACTGAAGGACCAGAAGGCATGGAATATGATATTCTGGAAGGCAAGGGAACTGGGGCCTACAACCAAAAATCAACTACTCAGCAAAACTGACTATATTCTTTCAGGGGAAAGTATGGTCATTTAATAAAATAGATTTCCAAGCATTCCTGAAAAAAAGATCAGACTGAACCAGAAAATTTGATGCCCAAGTACAGAATTCAAGAGAAACATAAAAAGGTATATAAGAAAGAGAAAAAATGTAAAGGCTTCAATAAGATCAAATGGTATATATTCCGATATGGAAAGATGATATCTGTAACTCTTAAAAAATGTTATCATTATCATAATAACTAGAAGAAGTATCCAGAGCAGTGGTAAGCTATTTAGGAAGATATGTCAAAAATACAAACAATAAGGGGTGAAAAAAGAAGATAATATTAAGAGAAATGGGACAATATATTATATATCATATAAAGAAGTGAGGGGGCAGGGAAGGGAGAAGACCAATACAATGGAGGGAGAAAGAGGTTGGCAACAGGTAATACTTAAACCATGCATTCACTGGAACTGGCTCAGAGAGGGAAGCACAGTCAGATCCATTGGGGGACAGAATTCTCTTGCCCTATAGAGAAGTAGAAGGGTAATAATAAATGAAGTAGTGGGAGGGGAGTAATACAAGGGAGGGAGAGGTTGGGGGCAGCATTCAAAATGTCCTATAATAAAAGGTGATAAGAAGAGGAGTAATATGGGGGGGAGGGGAGACTGAATAAAAGTGAAACACTGGGGGAGAGAGTAAGAAGGAAAGGAAAAAGGTTAAGATTAAAGGAGGAAGTGAAAATGAAGGGGAATACAAAGACAGGGGTCATAACTGTGAATGTGAATGTGATGAAATCACCCATAAAATGGAAGTGGATAGCAGAATGGATGAATCCAACCAAGTGTTGTCTACAAGAAACACACTTGAATCAGGTAGATATGCACAGGGTAAAGGTAAGAAGCTGGAACAGAATCTCTTGGGCTGCAAATGAGACAAAGAAGGCAGGAGTAGCAATCATGATCTCAGACAAAGCTAAAGTAAAAATAAATTTGATGAAAAGAGATAAGGAAGGTAATTACATTTCAATAAAAGAAAGTATAAATAAAGAAATATCACTACTTAACATATATGCACCAAATGATACAGCATGTAGATTTTTAAGGAAGATAAAGGAGCTTAAGGAGGAAATAGATAGTAAAACCATATTAGTGGGGGGACCTCAAACTTCCCCTATCAGAACTAGATAAATCAAACCAAAAAAAAATAAGAAAGAAGTAAGGGAAGAGAATGAAATATTGGAAAAAAAATAAGGCTAATAGATATCTGGAGAAAAATGAATAGGGAAAAAAGGAATATACCTTATTTTCAGCAGCACAGGACACATATACAAAGATTGACCATGTACTAGGTCATAAAAACATTAAAAACAAATGTAGAAAAGCAGAAATGATAAATGCAATTTTTTCAGATCATAATGTGAAAAATTATAGTTAATAAGGGCTCATAGAGAGATAAATTTAAAATTAATTAGAAACTTCATAATGTAATTCTTCAAAATTGGTGGGTCAAAAAAACAAATCATAGAGACGATTACTGATTTCATTGAAGACAATGATAATGAGGAAACAACACATCAAAATTTATGAGATATAGCTAAATCAGTATGGGGGGGGATTTATATCCCTGAGTGTTCATATCAACAAAATAGAGGAGGAGATTAATGAATTGGGCATGCAACTTAAAAAGCTAGAAAGAGAACAAATTAAAAATTCCCAGATAAAAATGAAATTGGAAATCCTAAAAATCAAAGGAGAAATTAATAAAATTGAAAGTAAAAGAATTATTGCACTAATAAATAAGACTAGGAGCCAGTACTTAAAAAAAACAAATAAAATAAATAAAGTACTGGTTAATTTAATAAAAAATATAAAATTAACAGTATCAAAAATGAAAAGGGTGATCACACCTCTAATGAAGAAAGTAAGGTAATTATTAAGAACTATTTTGCCCAATTATATGGCAATAAATAGGACAATCTAGGTGAAATGGGTGAATATACACAAAAAAATATAAACTGCCTAGATTAACAAAAGATCAGAAAAAGAAATTGAACAAGTCATCAAGGAACTTTCTAATAAAAAATGTCCAGGGCCAGATGGATTCACAACTGAATTCTATAAAACATTTAAAGAATCCCAATACTATACAAATTACTTGACAAAATAAAGAGTCTTACCAAAAATCTTTTTATGGCACAAATATGGTACTGATTCTCAAGCCAGGAAGACCAAAAACAGAGAAAGAAAATTACAGACCAATCTCCTTAATGAACATAGATGCAAAAATCTTAAATAAAATACTAGCAAAAGACATGATAACAGTAAGTTATCTTAGGATTTTTCACTAAGACCAGGTGGGATTCATACCAGGAATGCAAGGCTGGTTTAATATTAGGAAAACCATCCACATAATTGACCATATCAATAACCAAACCAATAGAAATCACATGATTATCTCAATAGATATAGAAAAAGACTTTGATAAAATATAACACCCATTCCTAGTGAAGTACTAGAAAGCATAGAAATAGAAGGGTCATTCCTCAAAGTAATAAACAGCATATATTTAAAACCATCAGCAAGTATCATCCTCAATGGGGACAAGTTAGAAGCCTTCCCTATAAGATTAAGAATGAAGCAAGGATGCCCATTATCACCACTATTATTTAATACTGTATTAGAAATGCTAGCCATAGCAATTAGAGAAGAGAAAGAAATTGAAGGGATAAAAGTAGGCAATCAGGATACTAAACTATCACTCTTTGCAGACGATATGATGATCTACTTAAAGAATCCTAGAGAATCAACTAAAAAGTTAGTGGAAATAATTAACAACCTTAGCAAAGTTGCAGGATACAGAATAAACCCACATAAGTCATCAGCATTTCTATATATTTCCAACAAAATTCAGCAGCAAGAGTTAGAAAGAGAAATTCTATTTAAAATCACTCTATACACTATAAAATATTTAGGACTCTATCTGCCAAGACAAACACAGGAATTATGTGAACACAACTTTTCACACAATTAAAACTCAATCTAAATAATTGGAAAAACACTAGTTGCTCATGGGTAGGATGAGCTAATATAATAAAAATGACAATCCTACCCAAATTAACCTACTTATTCAGTGCCATACCTATCAAACTACCAAAAAATGTTTCTATAGAATTAGAAAAATTATAACAAAATTTATCTGGAAGAACAAAAGATCAAGAATATCAAGGAAAATAATCAAAAAAAAGGGAAGGATGGAAGCCTAACAGTATCAGATCTTAAACTGTACTACAAAGCAGTGATCATCAAAACAATATGGTGCTGGCTAAGAGACAGAAGGGAGGATCGGTGGAATAGACTAAGGGTAAATGACCTCAGCAACTTAATGTTCGATAAACCCAAAGATCTCAGCTTCTGGGACAAGAAGTCACTATTTGACAAAAACTGCTGGGAAAATTGAAGAACAGTATGGTGTGAAGGGTTAATTTTTGGTAGGAGTTTGACAAACGAAGGGAGAGCAGTTTGATACACTAGGTTTATTTTAGAAAAAGTTTAGATAGAAATAGAAAGGAGGAAAGGGAGATTATGGCTCTAATACCTTATGACTATAGTTAAAATCTTAAACCTACCTAAGATTTCAAAAAACCCTAATCTAATTGCCTTCAAGAGTAGGTTCTTCTGCTTGGGTCTGGCCAGGCCTAAATACCTACACTGTCTACCTAAGAATTTATTCACTACCTAACTACTTACCTAAGCTAATCAATAAGTATTAATCACCTCCAACCTCCTTCAATCTGTTTTCTCTATCCCAACTGTCAGTTAGTTCAACTGTTAATCTGAGAGGAAGACAGACCAAATTCCTGCTCTCTATGAAACTCCAAAGGCAAAAGTCCCTTAAACTTTCAACTGTCTTCCTTATATATGATCCTCATCTTCTAGGTAATAGAATCTTCAGCTTCTAGCTGCTCTTACTTAGAAATGTTTCTGTGTCAGACTCCTATTTGGTTCTTAAAGAGACAGAGGGAAAGATTAAGATTAATTCCCTTTAACAATGGGAAAAATCAGGTTTAGATCAACATCTAACAAAATAATACCAAGATAAATTCAAAACGGGTAAATGAACTATAAAGAGGGAAATTATGACTAAATTAGGTGAACAGAGATTAGTATACCTGTTAGATCTGTGGGAAAGGAAGGAATTTAAGACCAAGCAAGGGACAGAGAATATTACAAAATGTAAAATGAATAGCTTTGATTATATTAAATTAAACAGGTTTTGTACAAAACCAATACATCCAAAATTAGAAGGAAAGCAACAAAATGGGAAAAAATTTTACAACAAAACTCTGTCAAAGGTCCAATTTCCCAAACATATAAGGAACTAAGTTAAACTTACAAAAAAATTAAGCCATTCCCCAATTGACAAATGGTCAAGGGATATGAATAGGCAGTTTTCAGATGAAGAAATAAAAACTATCAATAATCATATGAAAAAGCATTCTAAATCCCTCCTGATTAGAAAAATGCAATTTCTCTATGCAAATAGAGAATGCAAATGCAAAACAATTCTGAGGTACCACCTCACACCTATCATATTGGTCAATATGACAGTAAAGGAAAATAATAAATGTTGGAGGGGATGTAGCAAAATTGAAACACTAATGAATTGCTGGTAGAGTTGTGAATGGATCCAACCATTCCAGAGGGCAATTTGGAATTATGCCCAAAGGGCTTTAAGAGAATGCCTGCCCTTTGATCCAGCTATACCACTGCTGGTTTTGTACTCTGTGAATCTTAAAATTTCTCAGACTCTACCTTGGAACATTATCTTAAGGTTATGGTTAAGGTTATTCCCCATTTAAACAATGGAGGTACTTGATCAGGCATGTATTGGGAACTTTAAAATTACTCCCCCCATACTTAGGCATACTTTAGGGAAGATAAAGTTGTAAAACTCCTGATTGAACAATGAAGGTACTTAACTCATACTTACAGTGAGGCCAAACCCTTAAGCTAAGTCTATTTTTAGATCTAATACAAAAGGGTGCTAAGTACCTATGAAGGTCAAATTAATCACTAAAAGGTCAGGCAACTTGCAAGGGGCAAGTTTAGCAAAGAGGTGTGAAGAACTCAGAAGATATAGTCTACCCAGAGAAGGTGAGAACTAAAAGCTAAGAATGGACAGTCCTAGGAAAAGCATCTACTGTGATTGGTAGACGTGAAAATTTAGGGGACATGACCCAAGAGAAATTTCTCTTTAAAAGGAGCTGTCTGAACCAGTTCAAGGTAGTTCAATTTAGTTCAGCTTTGGTAGGTGAATTGGAGGTCAGGAGTCAGAGGAGGCTGCTGGGTCTCTGAACACTAGGCCTTTGGCCTAGGCCCTAGCCTTTTCCTACTATTTCCTCTTACTCTGTCTCTTTCCCTTTCCTTAATTCCTTCATTTATATTAATTAAAATCTCCATAAACCCAGCTGACTTGGGTATTTCATATTTGGGAATTTTCTCCATGGTGACAACTTATTTTTTGATATAAAATCAAGACGCTAAAAATTATCTTTATGGTTTGGGCAATTCACAGTCTTGAAATCCACATTTTCGCGGTTACAATTCCAAAGAGATAATAAGGAAAAATACTTGTACAATAATATAGCTGTGCTCTTTGTGGTGGCAAAAAATTGGAAAAAAAGGGGTTGTCCCTTGGCTGAGGAATACCTGAACAAATTATGGTATCTGATGGAGATGGAATACTATTGATATGAAAGGAATGATGAACTGGAGGAATTCCGTGTGAACTGGAAAGATCTCCATGAACTGATGCAGAGTGAAAGGAGCAGAACCAAGAGAACAGTGTACACAGAGACTGATACACTGTGGTACAATGTACTGACTTTGCTACTAGCAGCAATGCAATGACTCAGGACAATTCTGAGGGACTTATGAGAAAGGATGTATCCACATCCAGAGGAAGAACTGTGGGAGCAGAAACGCAGAAGACAAACATAGGAGAGATCACATGGTTCTATGGGGATATAATTGGGGTTTTGGTGCTAAATGATCACTATTACAAATATGAATAACATGGAAATTGGTTTTGAACAATGATCCATGTATAACACAGTGGAACTGCTTGCCAGCTCTGGGAGGTGGGGAAAGGAGGGGAGGAAGAAATTATGAATCATGCAACCATGGAAAAATACTCTAAATAAATAAATAAATTTATAAAAAATTAAAAACTTTTCCTAAAAAGCTCACCAGACCCTAGACATCACCCACTTTGTCAGGCTTCTTGTATCTTACTTCCCTCGACCTAATCTTTGATCTAATGTCAATGGCCTCCTTTTTTTGTCAGGAAGAAAGAGCTCCACCCTTAGGCTCTGACTCCAGAATGGCTGGAGTTCTCGGCCTCCTCATTTTGGGCTTCTGCGTCCCTTTGAGAATCGATCAAAATCCCCACTTCTACAGGAAGTCTTTCCCAGTTCCGCTTTTTTCTTGTCATTACATGCTATGCAGCTTGTTTGTACAAATCTATGGGTTTGTTTTCCCCACTAGACTGGGAGCTCTGTCAATTTGAAAGCTGGAGCCCCCAAGTTTGCTCTGTCCCATAAGAACTCACCAGACTCATCAGTTTCAGACTGAACACTAGACCTTAAAGTGCTTGATAACCCCAGTTTAGGTGGAGCTAGCAGATCTAAGCAAATGCTAAGTACCTTTTAGTCTTAGAAGTTTCCCCCACTGACCTGGGCCGGGGCCATCCTTTAGTAGAGCACTCCCTGATACCCAGCCTCTGGCTACGGTTTCTTTCCCAAGCCTGTTTGCATCCTGTCAGTGTCGGTTAGACCGTTCATACTTCCCTGTCCTTAGTTCCCAAGTTCTAGTGTTCATCTAGCGTGGTGATCCTCCCAGCGTGCCAGGGCCTTTCGTTTTGTGTGACTGTCCAATGGGCAAATATTGAACATTATCTCTTTCCTGACTAAAGACTTGGTTTTTCTGACCCCTCTAGTAGTTCCCTGTTCTTTGCAAGTTAATAAATGGTGAGTCAGCCAGCCAGGATTGGAAGTTATGGCTGCCTAAGCTGCCTGCTGGCTGACACAGATGTGAGGCACCCATAAGAACCCACTGAGTTCAGTCAGGATTCAGCTTTGCAAGTCAGCTGGGTAAGCCCGACTCCCGACGAGGAGCCAAATGGGCAGTCGAAGGTCTGCGAATGTCCCAGCTGTGGGGCCCACCTAATGGGACTGCTGCCCAATTCATGTCCATAAAGCACGGCCCGAGTACCTGTGAGTATCTGGAAAAGTGGCAAAGATCAACTCAATCTGATCCCAAGGAAGGCTGGCCAAGGGGGACCCTTTTCATGACAAAAAGATCTTCTTTCTGCAGTCTATTTTAAACAACGTACGCTTTGGGATTGAGGACGTGAAAAGGGAAGCTTTCAACCAGCGGCTCCAGGAAAGCCCCAGGACACGATCAGTGTGGCATCGATCGCCAAGCCAAGAGAAAGGCAAAAGTGGAAAAAAGGGAAGCAAAAAGGAAAACCAGGCTAGTCTAGGCAATGGAGAAAGCCCTTCAGGTGTAAGAAGTTCAGCTAGAGGCAGTGAGGTGGCCCCCAACAGAACGGAGCCAGGCTGAGTGTAGAGTCAGAAAGAGCTGAGTTCAACTCCAGCCTCAGGAAATCACTAGTCCTGTGCCTGGGCAAGCAATTGAACCTATTTACCTCAGTTTCCTTAATTGTAAAAGAAGGGCAGTAACAGCTCCCAGGGTGGCTCTAAAGCCCAAAGTTCTCAGCCCAGTGCTGGCACCCAGCAAACTCTGTATAAGGAATTATATTCTTCTCTTCCCTTCCGACCACACCCCAGCAATTGGCTCCCCTCCTTTTGTCCCTTCCCCCCACTCCCTCCTTCACATTCTTAAGCACAGATTGGACCAGTCACTGGGCGATTCCAATGGCTTCCTATTGCCTCTGGGGCCAAATCCCAATCCTGGTCCTTAGCTCTGAGGCTTAACGTGGCCCCAACGTCTGCCTAGCCTCGCTGGACACCGCTCACCTCTGCCTTGGAAAATCCAATCGCTCACACCCTCTTTCTGCTTCTCACATCCGGGCCGACCCCATTCCTGCTGGGCCCTGCCTGGCCCCCTCCTTGCTCCTCCCTCTTTTACCTGGAGCCCCTCCTTGATAAACCATGTCTCCATTTTCTGCATGAAGCCTCGGCCAGCCTCTTCCAGCGGGTCCCCTCAGGATTCCCTCCTCTTGAGGCTGGGTCAGGACGCCTCGCCCAGCTCCACACCGAAGGGGAAACGTTGTCACTTCCTTCTAGGCTTCTTTCCTGGGCCGATGAAGTTCTGTGACCCAAGAGGAGGCCCGCCGTGAGTCCCCAGAGAGCTTCCCAGGCCAGGAGTCTTGGCAAAGTCTTTAGCGCTTTTCCCAAACAGCTGTTATTTTTTAGTGAAAAGCATACCTTCTGCCCTCACCCTTCAGCCCACCCTGCGCTCTCCAGAGATGCCACCCTTTGTGCACATTTGTTTAGTCAAGTGGTTTCCCGGGTGCTGAGTAGATAATAAAAGGACCCCATCTTCTCTCGGGGACCGTCCTTCTGGGATTTCCTGTCAATCCATCGTCCTCTGCAGTTTCCGGGGGACGCCACTCTCTCCTGGCTCGCCTCTTCCCTATCTGACGGGCACATCTCGGATTCCGTGGCCGGATCTTCATCCCGGTGGATCCCGACCCCTGCGAGCCTCTTCCGGGTGGGAAGGAGAGCGTCATTCCCTTTGTCTGTTTTAAGTAAGAACCTAAGGTACCCTGACTTAACACGTAGTAGGGCACTCACAGAAAGTCCATGGGCAGCCCTACCAGGCCACCACTGAGAGGCTTCTAAGTGGGGGAGGGGCGGATGGGGAGAAGTCCGAGGAGTGCCCAGAACAGAGCCTGGGCGTCACCTGGTCAGCAGTGACCTCCGTGAAGAGCCCGCGAAGGAACAGAGAGGAGGAGGACCACAAGGGAGCACAAAGGACCGGAGAGCAGAGAACAGAGAGGAGGAGGAGGAGGACCGGCAGCATCAAAGGCTCTGGAGCCCTCCGAGGGATGAGGCTGAGCGAAGGCTGTTGGGTTGGGGGACTCCGCTGCTAAGCCTGGAGGACATTTCAGGTGACCGAGGAGGCCGGAAGCAGCCTGCAGCATCCGGAAGGGAGCGAGAGGCGGGGAGGGAGCCCCACAGGATACCGTCCTTCTCGGACTACAAAGGGGGGATGGACGGAGGCCAGCCAGTGAGGACGCGCCACGGAAGCGTGGCAGGCAGTAGAGCCAGGTTACGTGCTGGGGAGGAGCCCACAAATACGGGCAGAGCGAAGGTGGAAGCCCAGTGTGGGAGAAGAGATGGGAGCGGAGAGAGCACAGAGGCTGGAGGAGGCTGTGCAGAGGAGAGAAGCCGGAAGGGGCTCCCCCAGCCGGGCAGGGCGGGGCGGGGCTCGCTCTGAGGAGGAGGAGGAAGGACACATCTGGAGCCAGTCGGGGAAGTAGAGGGCGTGAGTCACTCAGGGTTGGAGGTGGACAAGACGTGAGGCTGGATTATGGCCAAGAGGTCAGGAGAGGGAAAGTTGGATCTGGGAAGGCAGGGAGAGGTGTCGAGGGGGTGGTCAACAATGACAAAGAGCCCATGAGGCCCTGAGAGAGGAGGTCCTGGGTTCGAATCTGGCCTCAGACACGTCCAAGCTGGGTGATCCTGGGCACGGCAGTGTCCGTTCGGAGACGGAAGGGAGGGGTTTAAAAACACCAGAGAATGCAGTGTTGGAGTCTGTGCAGGGCGAAGGCCCACGAAGGCCTGGGGGTCCCTGGGCGGGGGTGGTGGAGAACACCTTCTTGGGTGGCTGCCTCGGCCTGCGGGCCCATCCTTGGGAAGGGGCTGAGGAAGAGGCATGGCGGAGCCCATTCTCGGGTCACGGAGGCCTCCCGGTCCTGAGGAGGTGGCCGTGAAGGCCGCCGGACAGAACAGCGGACCGACGTGGCCCTAAAGCTGGTGCCCAGCACTGGGCTCTGCTGGGCCGGGGATGGCGGTGGGGGCCTTTCAAGTCTGAAGAGGACAAGGCCACGGCGATCTGCGCTCAGGGCTTGTCACTGTTTGGGGGTCCTGCGGCCCCCCAGAAAGGGCTCTCGGGCCGCTGGGGGGGCGCGATCCCCGCCCCCACCGCTTACCGGTAGCCAGGCTGCGGCTCTGGGCCTCCGTTTCCCTCTCCGTGCCAGCCTCCTGCTGGGGGGGGGGGCTCCCAGACAGCCCCCGCGGCCTGACAAAGGCCTGACTGCCCTGCGCTGAAGGCCTGCACTTCTCAGGCAAGCACTTCAAGGATGCTCGCTTCGTCCCGCCCATCCCTGCTTTGGGGCTTCCAGGCCTGCCTAGGGGCAAGCCCCTCCCTCAGCTCTAGACCCGGATGTAGATTCCCGGCTTGGAATCCCCGCCTCCCAGTTCTGGGCCGCTGGCCCGTTAGGCCAGAAAGGCCTTGCCCTCCCCTCCTCCCCCAGGAAACGGGGGTGGAGGGAAGCCCACCGGACCGGCTCTGGGTCCTCCACATCCTCCCGGCCATCCTCCGAGCTCCGGGGACTCCCAAAGAAGGGGCAAAACCTATAGGTGGTGACCCGGATCAAATCCTGGGCCCGCCGTGAGGAAGCTGAGTTCAGATCCGCCCCGAGATCCTGGGCACGTCCCTCCCCGGCTGTCTGCCTCAGTTTCCTCAACAGCGACATCCCGAGCAGAAGGGCTCCGAGTCTCCTTCGGCACGGCACGGCAGCGCCCCGGCCCAGGAGGCCCGGAGGAGGCCCCCTCTCTAGGCGCGCACACTCACTCTCTCCGGGAGCCGGGCTGTCTGCTGCCGGTGGGGGTCACCCTCTTAAGGCTACTCCAAGCCCGAGTGCACGGCGGCTCCCTTCGGGAGGCGCCCGTCTAAGGGGGTCGGCTGGCCGAGAGGGCTCGGGATGCCAGACCAAGGGCTGCTGGCCCAGAGCCAACACCACACAGCCCTGCCAACCCCCTCCCCAGGCTGATCCCTGACAGGGACCCTCTCTCCGACTGGCCTCCCTCCTCCACGCTGGCCTCTGGGCCTGCCCTCCCGAAAACTAGCCTTTCCTGGTCCTTCCCCCTCCGAGGCTCCCGTCTACACGGCTCGGGGCTTCTCCCCGTTAGACTCTGGCCTCTGGGGGGAGGGGCCTGGCTTAATTCCTTCCTCGGCGGGACCAGGAGGGGAGCACAGTGCTAGGCACAGGGGAGCCCCTGGAAAGGGCTGCTTGACTTGCCCTAAGAACTGGGGAGGGGGGGGATTCAGCGCCCCGGGAGGCCGCGCTTGCCCTGAGGCAGAAGCGGGGAGACACCCCGTCTCAGGGGATGGAGCCTCCTCAGCCCAGCCGGAGCCCTTGGGGGGCTCAGGGTCCCTGGGGGGTGCTCTCACCTGGGAGGCGGGGCTCTGGGTCCCCGGGGCCATCTTCTCTGGCTCCGGGCTCCGGTCCGGGGGGAGCCTGTGGCTGCTCTTCCTCACTTGGGCACTGACCGACGGGGACGACACGGGGACAGGCCGGAGGGTAGATGCCCGGCCCGGCCCTGAGACTCCACCCAACAGCAGGGCAGCGAAGTTGGTCGGAAGAGGAAGGCGGCTTCCGCCCTCTCGCGGTCCCTCTCTTTGGCCTCAGGGCCCTCCCCCGCTCTGGGACGGGGTGGGGCCAGGGAGAGCCTCGGGGCCCCGACTCCGAACTGCCCCTCCGTCACTTTCCCCGGGGACCCGCGGAGGCCCGGCAGCCGGGAGCCAATGACAGCGCCGGGGAGGCCCAGCCCCCAGCGTCCGTCCGGAGTTCCGGGGCATCCCGGGAGGTCCCGCAGCTGGGGAGCCCCCAGGAGCTTTGGGGCGAGGCGGGGATCCGGGACCGGGACCGGGACCAGCAGCTGCTGGCCGAACTGAAGGCCCTGCCGTAGTCTCGGATGGAGCTAAGCAGGAGTCCCGAGACCTGCCGCTTTTTCCTCTCACCTCTCCCTCGCCTTTACCCGCCGTGCCACACAACCCTGGCCCTCCCCCCTGGGCCGCCAGGGGGCGCCAGAGCACGCTGCTCCTCCCTACCGACCTCGTACTCCCAGGGATAAAAAGAAGGTGGGGGCAGCTGCCCGGCTCCGTGGATGGAGCGCCCGGTTCCAGTGTGGCCTCAGACACTTCCTAGCTGTGGGACCCTGGACAGGTCACTTTAGCCTGCTTGCCTCGGTTTCCTCCCCTGTCAAATGCGCTGCAGAAGGACATGGCAAAGCGGCCCAGCCTCTGCCCAGAAAGCCCCCAAGGAAGGGGGGCCTTTGGGGGGGGGGCGGATCAGACGGGCCTGAACAGCCGGAGCCCAGCAGCCCCGCAGACAGACACACAGACACCCCCAGACTGTCCTCTGTCCATCAGGGCTCCCATCCTGGGCTCAGGGGCTGCTGCTGCCTTCTGTGGCCTCCCTCTGGAGGGTCTTTGGGCCTCTGGGCTGGGGCGGTGCTGAAGGAGACCGGGAGGAAGCAGCTCTTCCCCCCCCCCCCCCCATCCTCTCTGGACCAGCTTCCCCACAGCCCCCGGCTCAGGCTCTTATTGTCTAGATCTTACTATGGGGGAAACTGAGGTAAAGACTGGGAAGCTGGCTCCCCCAGCAGGGCCGTGGCTGAGGCCAAGCTTGAGACCAGATCTTGAGGGTTCCAGGCCCAGGAGGGCAGCCCCGAATCACCCGATTCCTCCTCTGGGGATAGGGTTGGCCCCTCCTTGGGGGAGCCCCAGGATACCCCAAAAGTAGTAGAAGGAGCAGCAGGATGTTCAGAGAGATCCCTGGAGGAGGGGAAGCTGTGGGAGGGGGTCCTGGGCCTGGGTCCTGGACGGTCAGCTGTTGCCCTGTGCCTCAGTTTCCTTCTCCGTCAGAAGGGGGGAATTCTAGCACCCCCTCCTCAGGCCTCCGGAATGGAGGATCAATTTATTAGGCACCAGCTGTGTGCCTGGCCATGCCCAGCAGGCTGGGGCTCCAAGAGCAGCAGTTCAGAGGATTCTCCCGGAGAGCTTCCAGTCTAACGAGGAAGAGGAGCAGGGCCGGAAACTGAAGTGGGGTGGGTGCAAAAGCAGCTCTCGGGTCTGGGAGACATTAGCGCCCACCCCCAGCAGAGCGCTAATCCCAGGGGAGGGGCATGAAGCTGCAGGACTCCATTTCCCAGAATGCCTGCACCATGACGTCAAGGACACCTCGGCCCATCCTGTGAAAACCCCGGGGCATAGTGGGAATCTCAGCTGCGCAGGCGCAGTTTAGCGGAGGGAACCTAGCCTTTGGTTCCATTCTTTGTTCCTGTTTCTGCTGGTGAGTGGATTGGGCGGGAGGGGAGGGTGGCACAGAGAGAGCCAGTGCGCAGGCGCGGCCTCAACTCCCAGTGCAGCGGGGGATGGTGGGGTGGGTCTTCCTTCCTTTCTACTCCCTCCCCTTGCTTGGGCTGGGAGACACACGTAGACGGCGTTAGTGAGCGTGAGTGTGCGTGCAAATGTGACAGAGCGTAGTGTTGCGTGTGCGTGCGTGTGCAAGAGAGGGAGGGTCCGGCGCCAGGGCGTGTGCGCGTGAATGCAAACGTGTGTGACGGAGGGCGGGGCGGGAACTCTCGCGAGTGGCCTGAGTGTGTTTGTACCGGAGTGTGATGGGGGAGGGGCCGTGTCCGATAGAGGTGCTCCTGGGGGTGGGGTGGGGTGCAGGGCTGACACTTGGCGCTGAGCTCCGCAGGCTCTTCGCTGGTTCCCAGGCTGCCGGGTGTGAGCTTTGGGGGCTGGGTGGGGGAGGGGGAGGATTCCAGTCCCTCCTCCCTTTCCTCCTCTGGCTGCCCTCAGGGGCTGGGGCAGGCCCCCAGCGGCTGCAGCCCGAGGGGCAGGGCTGTCCTTTGCGGGGATCCCTCCTCTCTTTGGGGGAGCCCCTTTCCTGCCCTCTCCCCCAGGGGAGGCTCAGGATCCTAGTCACTTCGCCCTGGTCGCTCCAGCTTCCTCATCTGTAAAATGGGAAACAGCAGCTCCAGCCTCAGTGAGAGCATGATTGTGGAGCCCTTAGCACAGTGCTGGCTCTTATTGGAAAAGTCATCCAGCCCCCTCAAGGCCCTGGAACTGGGGTGACCCGGCAGAGGGAAGGGGTGGGCCCCAGAGGATGGGGGGGCGTGGGAGGGGCCTGGGGATCAGCGAAGAAGGACTCCAAGGGAGGGGGAGGGCGAGGGAACAAGGTGTAAGGGGTGTGTGTGCTGGGAGGACCCTCGGGTTGGGGAGAGCAGAGGACATGTCTGGGAGGGGGACAGGGGGTCACCCCAACCCTACCCTCCTTGCTTAGCCCCTGGGGTCTGTCACTGCCTCGGCGCCCCGTTCTTCCTGACCCTGAGCAGCCCCTCCTCTTTCTGGCCCTGTTTTCCTCAGTCCCCATTCTGTGTTCCTTAATTAAGAGGAAAGGAAGTACTCCTGGTGCCATTCGTGTGGCCCTTCAAGGTGTGCCAAGCTTGCACTCACCAGAACCTTGGGAAGGAGAGCTTAAGTGACTGGCCCAGGGTCTCATTGTCTAACATTTGCCTGAAGCCAAATTCCAGCCAGATTCCCTTTTCAGGCATTAGATAAAGGTCCTGTGATCTTGAACCCACTCTTGCTAGCCCACTGTGTTAAGAAAGCAATGAAACCTTAGTGAAGGGATGTTGAATTAGCCAAGCTTGTCCCAAGCCAAGCCCAACCCAACTGAGATGATAAGTGGCACAGACAGGATTGGAACTCAGGACTTGGGAGCCTAAGCCCAGTAGACTTCCTGTTGCACTGTGCTAGCTCACCAAGCGAACTCTTGTATGTCAGTGGACACAAAAGGAAGTTGAAAAAGGAAGTACCCTTGTCAGGCCACGGTGTCTCTGGAAAATGACCCCAGGAGTTGGGTTAGAATGAGTGATGGCTCATCCCCACTGACCTCTTCCTCTTAAGTTGCCCAGAAAGATGTTCCTACCCCTGGACTGGCTATGACCGATTGTTGCCTTCAGTCTTCACGGACTCCATATTCCTTTCATTCAATCTTTATAATTTCTTGGTTATCTCCAACCTCTCATTACATTTCCTGGTCATCCTTTTCCTCTCTTGACCTCTTGGTCAGTGATTTCAACTCTTGTTATCATCTGTTCTCTAGTTCTTTGCTCAGTTGTCCATCACCAGTCACACCTTGCCCACCCTGACCCTTGGATTCCCTTCCCCCTCTACCATCTTGGCTCAGACTCTTCTGCAGCACATGGTACTGCTTCCCATCACAAAGGTGCAATGACCGGAGGCCCACACCTTTAGGTTACCCAATCTCAACTGGGCTGGCACTGAAGGAAGGCAGGAAGTGGTGCTTCCCTCTCCCACCTTCCACAGCATCTCCTGTAAACATTGTCTCCCCTGCCCAGAACTGCCCAGCACATGTTCCTCACAGCTTTTCAGGGAAGGAACTGCTCTCTCCCTCTTCTCAGACCCAACTCGAGTTCCCTCTTGTCTCTTCCTCCTCATGTCACGACCCTCAGAGGCTTCTGCAAACACCCACTCCTTTAGCCCTGTCTCCCAGGAAGGAGTCACTCTCCCCTGGCCAGGCACAGTCTGTACTCCCTCCATCCTGCCTTCTCCAGCCCCATCTCATCCCCTGGTTGTCCCTAATCTTCAGCCTCTCCTTCCTTCCCAGCTCATAGCTTGGTTCTGCTGTATACAAGAATTTCCTTCTTTCCTTCTTCCTCAGAAAACACTCCGGTGACCTGTGCGTGTCCTCACTAGCTGGCATCCTTTCAGCTCTCCTCCATTTTGTAGGCAAAGTCTCTGAGAAGGACACGTATCATGTGGGACTCCCATTCCCCCCTGCCTCTCACTCCCTTCTGAACTCTACAGGCTGCTTCCAGCCTCATCAGTCACCTGAAACTGTCTCCAGACTTAGCAGTGATCCTGGAATCCCCCAACCGAATGGCCTTTGCTCAGTCTCATCCCTCCGGAGGGCTCTGGAGCCTTTGATGCTGCCTGTCCTCCTCTTCCTCTCTGTGTTCCCTGCTCTTCAGTTCTTTGTGCTCTCTTGTGGTTCTCCTCTTCCTCTCTGTGTTCTCTTCTCTCCGGTTCTTTGTGCTCTCTTGTGGTTCTCCTCCTGCCTCTCTGTGTTCTCTGCTCTCCGGTTCTTTGTGCTCTCTTGTGGTTCTTGTGGTTCTCCTCCTGCCTCTCTGACTTCTCTGTCCCAGGCTCCTTTGCTGGCTCTTCATGTAGGTCACTGCTGACCAGGTGACGCCAAGACTCTGTTCTGGGCACTCCTCTGACTTCATGAAGGGCCAGAAGACCCAGGACAGAGCCCTGGAAGAGACTCGGGCATCAGGACGGACCTGGATGAAGATTCAGCCATGGAAATGAGATGTCAGTTAGGAAGAGAGGAAGAGAATCAAGAAAGAATGATGTCACTGGGAAAGTACACGGTAGAGAGTGTCAGGGAGAGGAGGTGGGTTGGCAGGGTCCAAGGCTGCAGAAAGCTCCAGAAGGAGGATGTTGGAACAGAGAACAGTGTTTTTATCAAATGGTGGCTCATTGGTATCTTTGGAGAGTGCAGCTTTGAAGAAGGAGTTTAGAAGCCAGATGGTGGAGAGGTGAGAAGAGTGAGGGGGGAACAAGTGGAGGCTCTCCTCTTAGCCAGTCCTCTCCTGCTGTTCAGCCACCAAAGGCAGGAGAGACTGCATGATCCTAGGTCAGGAGACATGGCTCCAGTGAGGAGGAACAGGAAGGAGATAAGCATCTGAGCATGCTCTGTCCACGGCACTAGGAGTCCCTGTTCCCCTGCCTTTCTGTCTTGTCTTCTGATATGCTTTTGTGGTTTTAGCCTTTTCATTTTGTGGATCCCACGCCAAGTTCCTGCTCTTCTGGGTTTGCCAGTTTGGAGCCCATCCCATAGGCCCTCCGGGTACTGTTATCTTCTAAGCTGAGAATTCAGTGTGGTCCTTTCAGTTGTGCTGTGGACATTTTCAGGGTGGTGCCCAACTAGTCTTTTCTCTTTGGACCCAAAGGCAGAATGCCATTTGCTACACACATGCTGTGTTATTGCTGAGTGATAGAGGAAGGGAAAGAACCTGGGAGTGTCCTTGGGGAGGGAGGAGTAGCCCAACTCCCCTTTCTGGAGCAGTGGGCTGAGGAGAGTGAGGGGAGGTGTAGGAACCGGTGGCCAGGGAGACTGTGTCAACAGAGTAAAGGCCGCTTTCAGTAAGAGTTCATAGATGCTGGATTGGGGGGAATCAAGATTAAGGGGAGCTCGTTGTCTATGGAACTGGCATTCCAGGAGGCCCAGTGGAAGGGCTGGGTGGAGTTAGATGGAAAGTTTGGGGTAGGAGGGTTGAGAGAGATGGGAATGAGGAATCAGCCAGGTGGTAGGGAGTGTGGAGTAGGGTTTGCATTTCATTTTCTTAGTGGAAATCATTTATGAATTCCTCCCTTGTTTCTAGCCCAGTGCTTAGGAAGGTACAAACATCCAGGGAACCCAAAGGGAAAGGAAAGACATTTTCTGTGCTTCTGGAACTCGTCTTCCAAAGAAGAATGCTGGTATCACATTTGAAATTGAGGTAAATTGAGGTATGTAATTGAGTAAAATCAGTTTATTTACAGTGAGGAATATAACTGCTACAAAGTGGGTCAGACTGGCCACCTCAGTAAAGCCAATGACACCAGTGAGAAGGAGGGGGCCCTCTTTATTGATAGACAGGAAAGAAGGGGTCTTGATCTGGCCTCAGATTTTTCCTAGCAATGTCACCTGGGGTAGCTCACTTAACCCTATTGATTCTAAGACAGAAGGTAAGAGTTTTAAAAAAAGATGGAGAGAGAGAGACAGAGAGAGAGAGAGAGGAGGAGAGAGAGAGAGAGAGAGAGAGAGAGAGAGAGAGAGAGAGAGAGAGAGAGGAGGAGAGAGAGAGAGAGAAAGTGAGAGGAGGAGGAGGAGAGAGAGACAGAGAGAGGGAGAGAGAGAGGGAGAGAGGGAGAGAGAGGGAGAGAGAAAGAGAAGGAGAGAGAGGGGGAGAGAGACAGAGAGATGGAGAGACAGAGAGAGAGGGGGAGAGAGAGACAGAGAGACGGAGAGACAGAGAGAGAGACGGAGAGACAGAGAGTGAGAGAGGGAGGAGGGAGGGAGAGGGAGGGAGGGAGAGAGAGAGAGAGAGAGAGAGAGAGAGAGAGAGAGAGAGAGAGAGAGAGAGAGAGAGAGAGAGAGAGAGAGAGGAGGGAGGGGGAGAGAGAGAGAGAGAGAGGCTGTCCATTGGGCTGGTTGAGAACTCTTCCCCCATCAGGAGAGCTTGGCCTCTGGAGGAGATCTGGAAATCTGGCTTGCTGTGAAGGTGCCATCAGGGACCACTTCTTTGGGAGTAGACAAATCTGAATCAGTGGGCCCTTTAACTGAAGGTCCTGGCAGCAGATAGCCCTTGGGAGAGTGGATGAGTCCACTTGTGACTTACCCGGTTTTGATGGGACTGAGTTTGCCCTAAACTAAATGATGATGTGGCCTCATTAAAGTCTCAAATGATGTTTGACCCTCTAGAGGTCGATCATACCTTAATGCAAAATACAATTACAATTTGGCATTGAGGTAATATGTTTAAAATTATAAAGGTAACAACTAAAATCATCTGGATCAGAATTACTCCATGCTGGTATGGGAATATAATCGGTCTAGAGTATCGATTTGATAAATGGATAAAGGGATTTTATATATTGGATCATTCAGAAATGTGTTTAAAAGAATTCATGTTACTTGATTGGCAATAGCTTTTATTTAAATCCATTTTGTTAAATCTCAAGATTTGTTTCCAGTTTGTAATATTCTTGACATTATTGCTACTATTATGCTTCTAAATTTTCTTTTCCTTTGATTTTTGGGAAGCCACTGTATAAGAAATTCTGTTAAACTGAAAACAGATTCCTAGAGGCTGATCCAATTATGTCTTTGGGAAATGAATTCCTCTCAACTAGATGCCATGAAATGATGAATTAAACTGTTAGAGAATTTGTTAAAATGTTCAAAAACCCATGTATGCAATTAGGTATGTTTTGCCTTAAAAAGAATATTGACTTTCATTTTAGGAAAAGTACAAAAGACCTTGGAAATTCTCCATCCCTGAGAAGTTCTTTGGGACTTTCCAGGTGCCTTGGGACGGTCATCAAATCTTATCGGTTTGGGAAATGTTATTGAAAGAAAGTAATGAAGTGAATCAGGAAAATTAGAAAATTTCACCTGGAACATTAGGTGTGGGAATTGGAGCCAGTCTTGAAGGCCTCAGCCTCAACAGTTCCCAACCTTGATTCAGAATGGAGCCCCTTCTTTAATACAGTTGATACTGTCCCTTAGAATGCAGAAAATCAGAGAATGGTTCAAATCCACTGGACCTGGCAGCTTACTCTGTTAATTCAACAAGCATTTATTAAGCATTGAAGAAATGTCAGGCTCTGTGTGAAGTGCTAGGGGTACAGAGCCAAGGGGAATGGCCCGTGCCCCCAAGGAGCTCATCTTCCAGTGGGTTAAGTCAAGTCAAGAAGTCCATGGGCTTTGATTGAGCATCTGGTGTGGCCCAAGCAGCTGGTAAGGGCGTGGGTTGCAGAAAATGGAAAAGAAAACAGGAGACAGTTTGCAAATACTTACCCACCTGCACACCTCCCTACGGAATCAGAAGGCAGGAGGTAGAGTGGGTAGAATGCTGGGCTGGGATCCCCAAAACTGAAATTCAGATCAGGCCTCAGATACTTCCCAGAGAGTTTGTCACGGTTTTCTCTACTGTAAAATGGTGGTTGTGGGGCCTGCTTGGCAGAGTTCAGAAGAGATGAGAGGAGATTTGTAAAGCGCTTGTGCTGGGAAAGCACTCAACAAACGTTTCCCTGTTTCCTATGAACGAAGTACGTCCAAGGTAAGTGGTAGGAAATCAAACCAAGAAGGTGGACCAAGGCTTTTTGCAGAAGAGGGAATTTTAGTGGAGCTTTGAAGGGCCCACCTGTTACAGACTGGTTCAGAGCAGGAGCCGCAGAAGCTGAGATCTCTCTGCTTTCTTCCCCTGGAGCCAAGGTCTCTCCGCCTTCTGGAAGTCTGCTCTGCAATTGCAGGTCCAAAGAAGTTCTGAACCCTGTTTCTGCTGACTGCCCTCTTCATTGGGCTCCATCTTCTCTGGCTTATCTCTTGGTGAGTGTCCTCCAGGTGTGCTTAGGGCTTCCCTCCCAGACCTGATTCCTGGAGCTGCCCCCAGCCCTGCTCCTTGTCCCATCTCCCGATTATATCCCAGGATTCTTGGGGTGCTCTCTGCAGATTTACTGTTGGGTTGCTGTTCCCTAGCCTTAGTGTGTCCCCTGTAGTATTTGTTGGGAGAGAGCTGAGTCGGGGTCACTGAGGATCCCTAAGGCCCCTCTGCCTCCTGGGGCTCTCTGGGAGGATGCAGGATGGCACTGAGACTGTAGAGAAGGTGAGAAAGGTGAGTGGAAAGGAGTTTTTGTTTTCCAGCTTTTCTGTAGCTTGACCCTACCTAGCTGGAATCTCTCCCTTGAGGGCCAGGCCAGGGCTTTGTCATTGGCATTTGTCTCCCTCCCTAAATCCCTGCAGCCAGCCTCCTGCCCAGGAAGAGAAGAGAAAAAGCTCCTCACTTTGGGGATCCTTGTCCTCCCCCAGCTCAGCCTGCAGAAGACCGAGGCCTGGCCCAAGGAGGGGGCCTGGAGCTGGAGAGAATGGCCTCTGGCCCCCAGAGAGCCCAACCCCAGGTGAGTGAAGTCCATCCACAGGCATGACCAGCATCAGCCGATATGAATGCTCAGTTAAGCACAGATGATGAGTCCTGTTTCTCAGGAATCCTCTTTATGCTTTTGTCGACATGACGTTTCATTTCAGCCTTGGAGGACTTTCACTGGGGAATTTCTTTTTCCTTGCTCTTTCCTCAGTAATCACTGGCCATGGTTTTCCTCCCAGAATACACAGTAATTACCAGCTTCTCAAAAACTCTTCATAGATTTTTCTTGTTCAGTCATTTCAATTGTGTCAGATTCTTCCTTATTCTGTTTGGAATTTTCTTGGCAAAGATGTTGTAGTGGTTGGCCATTTCCTTCTCTAGCTCATTTTACAGATGAGGAAACTGAGGCCAAGAGGGTGAAATGACTTGCTCAAGGTCACTCAGCTAGGAAGGGTCTGAGGGAGGATTTGAACTCATGAAGTTGAGTCTTCTTGACTCCAGGTCTGACACTTTATACTCTGTGCCACTTAGTTGCTCAGAATTTTTTTTTTTTAACATATCACTTATGACACTTGTGATGAGGAAGAATTTCAGATCATCTTCTCTATTTTTCCTCCACACAATCTCATATCTCACTCAGAGAGCATGTAACTTCTTCCTGATTCCATTGGGCGAAGCCTTTCAGAGTAAGACAGTTCTCCAGCTCTTATCATTCCAGCATGACTCTGATTTAATATACAACACGCTCTTCTCAATATCACAGTGGGCTCTGAATGACTGTGGCTACAAGTGTTGCCTTTGGCCCTCTTAAAGTCTAGGAATTTGGGGCAAATTTCTCGTGTACTTTAGTTTCTTTCTGTAAGTTCATGACGTTGAATGAGATGAAATCTGAAGTCTCAGTTCAAAGTCGGGTGACTTTTGCTGGTTTAGGAGCGGATGACCTTCAAGGATGTGGCTGTGGACTTCACCCGGGAGGAGTGGCGCCTCTTGGATCATTCTCAGAAAGAGCTGTACAGGGAGGTGATGCTGGAGAATGTGCAGAATCTGATTTCCCTGGGTAAGGACCATTTCCTCTGGATCTGCCCTCAAAGGAATGTCTTGGTTCCCTCCCCACTTTGCAGCATTTGAGCATTTATCAATTCTTCAAAGGCAAAAGTCCTTGTCTCTCCACAGGTCCAGCTGCCTGGTTTCCTATGAAAGGTCTTTGAATGGGACTTCCTTTGTTGCTCCTGGAGTTTTCCTTTTCCCATTTTAGGTAGCTTCTGGTCAAAGCCCAAACCAGTGTCACAGATCAGACTTGGCACTAATCTCAGAGGTCATCAAGTCTAGCTTCTAAATGGGCATGAGTTTTGACTGCAAAATCTCTGTTGATACCCAGGCGACAGGCATTGAAGGGAATCCTCTACCTACCAAGGCAGTGTCTTCCCCTGGGGTCCAGCCTTTTGAAAGGTCTTCTTTGTTAAGTAGCATAAACTGGTAGCTCACTGCCCCTAATCCCATTTAGTCTAGCAAGTTTATCCTTATTTTTCTTTCATTCTTCCCTCATATCCAGCCCAGATGATAGGAAAGGAAGGGAAGGGAATAAGCATCCATATATGCCTGCTCTATGTCCCCAGCTGGGTAAAGGACTTTATAATTATTATCATTTGATCCATGCAAGCTGTGAATTTTTATTATTATCCCCCATTTCATAGTTGAGGGAACTGAACCAAATAGATTAAATAACCTGTCCCAGAGGTACATAGCCACGAGGCTGTGTTTGAGGTTGCTTTGAATCTGTAGTTTTCATTAAAGGTTCAAACTTCTTACCCCTCTACTACCAACTCCCTCTAATTTCTAGATAATGGAAACTGGAATGTGCCCTTCCTTTTATGACAGAGGTAAATAAAGATAGAATTTTCTGACTCAATATTGGCTGTTTGGTCTCCTCCCTCCAAAGATCCCAGCAGTTAATACTATGAAAATCATCCTTAAAGCTTCCTGGGAACCACCCTGTGGTCTTTGCTCACTTGTACTCTTTCTCTAAAGGACTACATTTTCTATTTCTCTCTTTCCTCATCTCTTCCTTCTTCCTCATGCCCAGGGTTTTCAGTTCCTAGAGCACATTTGATCTCCAACCTTCAGCAAAGGGAAGCACCATGGCTGCTAGAGCAAAAAAGTCCAAGGAGCTCCTTTTCAGGTGAGTGAGATGAAAGCAGCTGTATAAGGGCTCTTATCCAATGAAACTTCTCTGTGTCTCAGTGAAGGGAGTGCTAGACTTGGGGTCAGGCAGACATGAATTGGAATTTGTTTTTAGACACTTTTCAGTAGTGGGATCCTGGACAGGGAACTGAACCTATGAGTCTCAGTTTCCTTATATATAATAAGAGAGGGGGGGGCCAGACTACATGACCTTTCAGTTCCCTTCTAGTGATACAGTTATGATCCTATAAGAAGTCATTGTTGGAATCTTTGGAGTGTAAGAAATAAAAATAAAGAAAGCAGAGCAAGTAGGAAAAAGAAAGGTCTTTATTAATAAATGAAAAGGTATCTTCTCCAGCAAGCTCCTGCTCTTCCTCCTCCACTCCACAGCTCAACCAGATCAAAGCCAATTCAAAGTTCCCTCCCTAGCATAGGGTTGGTCCATTTATAAACCAATCCCACTCTGGGAAGTAGGGGGAAGGAACCCTGGCAGGTGCAGGGAATTCTGGGCTATGTAGTTTCCCAGCATACAGTCTTTTTTTTCAAAACCCATAGGAGCACTGGACTCTGAAAGCATCCAAAAAGTGCTGAGGCTATCATATGAACCCTTTCCTAGACATTATTCAAGTGAATTAACATTTTTAAACAACTTCTGTGTGTCAGGAAAGATAGAAAATGCAGTGGAGAAATTCTGAGTACTAGCTTGGACAGAGCACCCTCAGTCATAAGCTTTGAGTTCAGAGAAGCTGGTCACGTTACTCAGCCATCTTGAGCTCATGGCCTGAGTTGTGAAGGATAAGAAGAATGCTGGGTCTGCTTTTGTCACAGATATGTTGTGTGGATCCAGTGTGATTGAATGTGAACTCTTTCTAAAATCGTGGGACCAAATGGCATTTCCAGAAATTGAGTCAGCCTGTTGAAGTTTGAAAACTCTTCTTTATGCCTGGAGAATATAAATTGGTTTACTTTCTGCCATCAGAGGAATGTAAGATTTAAATTAATGTCCAAAACTCCAAGTATCATATTTTTAAAGTTTATTAATAATCACTTCAAGTAGGAAGAGAATAAAAAGGAGATAGAAGTATAAAAACCTAATTATCGGGGGCAGCTGGGTAGCTCAGTGGATTGAGAACCAGGCCTAGAGACAGGAGGTCCTAGGTTCAAATCCGGCCTCAGCCACTTCCTAGCTGTGTGACCCTGGGCAAGTCACTTGACCCCCATTGCCTAGCCCTTACCACTCTTCTGCCAAGATGGAAGGTAAGGGTTTAAAAAAAAAAAACCTAATTATCTAACAAAAATAAGACCATGTGAGTAAATTCTCTTGCCTGCTCAAAAAGCCTGCAGTTTCCAATCAGAGGAAGAGTGAGAGAGGCAGGACTACACAAAATTTATATCCTCCCTATATCAGCTGTAATGGGAGAAGGAAAGTGGGATGCTGGGAATTGGAATCTAAGGGAACAGATTCTAATTACACAATCCCCCCTGTGATTCTTGTGGGAAACAAGCATGTTTTACATGCCTAGTTTCACCATGGAAGCAGTACACAAATCAACTTATATCTCTAAAGATCTTCAACTAGAGGTACATACAATATTGCACTTTCTAAGGAATATTTTGATAATAATTTGGGAATAAGAGGGAAATAAAAGAGAAAGAGAACAAAGCCAGTGATTGCTAGGTGCATTGACAAAAAGCCATTAAGGAGACAGTCCCCTTTGGCATAAGAGTTTACATTCCAAATAAATGTGTTCAATCCCCCACAATTCAATTTCACTACATCCGAAAGTTCATTCTAGATCTTTTGGTGTAGTGTGAGATTTCAGCAGGTATCTTCATGGCAGCAGGCTTGTGATCCCTTCTCCCTTCTGCTTCTAAACGACTCTCAGGTGGGCAATCAGCAGTGGGGAATGTAGTGGTGTAGTGGCAGGCAGGAGAGGAGCAGTAGCTGAGGCTTTTTTTTTTTTAAACCCTTACCTTCTGTCTTGGAGTCAATACTGTGTATTGGCTCCAAGGCAGAAGAGTGGTAAGGGCTAGGCAATGGGGGTCAAGTGATTTGCCCAGGGTCACACAAATGGGAAGTACCTGAGGCTAGATTTGAACCTAGGACCTTCCATTTCTAGGCCTGGCTCTCAATCCACTGAGCTATCCAGCTGCCCCCAGCAGAGGCTTTTAAAACTAATATGTCTTTAAAAACTGCTCTACAGAGGGCAGCTGGGTAGCTCAATAGATTGAGAGCCAGGCCTAGAGACAGGAAGTCCCAGGTTCAAATCTGGCCTCAGACACTTCTCAACTGTATGACCCTGGGTAAGTCACTTAACCCCCATTGCCTAGACCTTGCCACTCTTCTACCTTGGAGTTAATATTCATTATTAATTCCAAGATGGAAGGTAAGGTTTTTAAAAAACAAAACAAAAAAACTGCTTTACAATTTAGAGCAGAGCTAGGGTCCTATAACTCCAGACTTCTGGTTGCCATAAATGTAAGATTTAAATTAATGTCCAAAATTCCAAGCATTATATTTTTAAAAGTTTATTAATAATCACTTGAAATAGAAAGAGAATAAAAAGGAGATAGAAGTATAAAAACCTAATTATCTAACAAAAATAAGACCATGTGAGTAAATGCTCTTGCTTGCTTAAAAAGCCCGCATCAGCAGCTGCCAATCAGAGGAAGAGCAAGAGAAGTGGGACTACACAAAACTTATATCCTCCCTACATCAGCATGTAATGGGAGAAGGAAAGTGGGATGCTGGGAATTGGAGTCCAAGGGAACAGATTCTAATTACACAGGAGATAATATATATTTATATGCATATGTATGATTGTTTTCTTCAAATGCAGAGACTAGATTTGAAGTGAATGAGATGACTGCAAAGCTGAACATTTTTGTGGAACAATCTGGCCAGCAAACATCCATGGATCTTAATCCCTGTGATTTCAATTTGAGAGAAATCTGTGACTCTACTACCAAGGTTGATGATAATCCAAGTAGTCACTATGAATCTGATAAAATTGGAAAGAGATTTAGAGAATATTTAGTCCTAAATCACTCCAAGAAAAGGGCCTCAGGGAATTATTGTTTTCATGAGAAGCCTCCTGAAATGCAAATGTGTCAAGGTAATCTAGGGGAAATGGCCTTCAACTGGAATTCAGAACTCGTCAGACATCAAAAAAGTTATCCTGGAGAAATGCATTATGTAAGCAATAAAGATGGGAAAACCTTCAGTCAGAATTGTAAGATCATTACTCATCAGAAAATTCACATTAGAAAGGAGCCTTATGAATATAAGGAATGTGAAACAATAGTATCCCATCACTCATCTCTTCCTTACCATCCTAGATTTCATACTGGAATGAAAACATATTCATGTAATCAGTGTGGGGAGGCTTTTGGTTGGAATTTAGATCTTGTTAGACACCAGAAGATTCATACTGGAGAGAAGCCTTATAAATGTAATGAATGTGGAAAGGCCTTCTACTATAGATCACTCCTTATTGGGCATCAGAAAATCCACACTGGCGAGAAACTGTTTCAATGTAGTCAGTGTGGAAAGGCTTTCACAGAGAGAGCCGATCTTGCTAAACATCAGAGAATCCACGCTGGAGAGAAACTTTATGAATGTAATCAGTGTGGAAAGGCTTTCACAAAGAGCTCTAGTCTTGCAGTTCATCAGAGAATCCACACTGGAGAGAAACCTTATGAATGCAATAGTTGTGGAAAGGCTTTCACAAAGAGCTCCAATCTTGCTGTACATCAGAGAAAACATAGTGGAGTAAAACCATATGAATGTAATAAATGTGGAAAGGCTTTTAGATACAGGTCCAGTCTTACTGATCATGAGAAAATTCATACTGGTGAGAAACCATATGAATGTAATCAATGTGGAAAGGCTTTCACAAAGAGCTCTAGTCTTGCTTCACATCAGAGAATCCACACTGGGGAAAAACTTTATGAATGTAATCAATGTGGAAAGGCTTTCACACAGAGCTCTAGTCTTGCAGTACATCAGAGAATCCACACTGGAGAGAAACCTTTTCAATGTAGTCAATGTGGAAAGGCTTTCAGAGAGAGCTCTCATCTTGGTGCCCATCAGAGAATCCACACTGGAGAGAAACCTTATGAATGTAGTCAATGTGGAAAGGCTTTCAAAGAGAGCTCTCATCTTGCTGCCCATCAGAGAATCCATACTGGAGAGAAACCTTATAAGTGTAATCAGTGTGGTAAGACTTTCACAAAGAGCTCTAGTCTTTCTGTACATCAGAGAATCCACACTGGGAAGAAACCTTTTGTATGTAATCAATGTGGAAAGGCTTTCACACGGAATTCCCGTCTTGCTGCACATCAGAGAATCCACAGTGAGGAGAAACCTTTTGAATGTAAACAGTGCGGAAAGGCTTTCACACAGAGGACCAGTTTTGCCACGCATGAGAAAATCCACACAGGAGAGAAGCCTTATGAATGTGACCAGTGTGGAAAGGCTTTCACAGGGAAGGGCAATCTTGCTGCACATCAGAGAATCCACAATGGAGATAAATCTTATGAATGTAATCAGTGTGGAAAGACGTTCAAATACAGTTCCAGTCTTGTTAGACATCAAAGCATCCACACTGGAGAGAAACCTTTTGAATGTAATCATTGTGGAAAGACTTTCAGAATTAGCTCCAGTCTTTTTAGACATCAACGACTGCACACCGGAGAGAAACTTTCTCAATGTAATTAATATGGAAAAACTACGTAGGGCTAATTTTGTTGCACATCAGAGAATCTACACTGGAGAGAAACCTTTTGAATGTAATCAGTGTGGAAAGGCTTTCTTATAAAGCTCCACTGGGCCTGCTGCACATAAGACAATTCCACAATGGAGAGAAACCATGAGTATTTTGAATGAGGCAGAGCCTTTAGTTGTTACTCTTAACTAATTTAATAGAAGAAAATTCTTACTATAGAAAGAAACTGTAGGAATCTAATCAACTTGGCAAAGCCTTCAGATAGCACTCCTCTCTTATTTCCCATCCATCAGTTCATATTAGATAGAAATTTTATCACTTTCATGAATAAGGCATTCAAATAGAGTTCTTAACTTATTCAGTATGAGAAAATTCATTCTTATGAATTCACTGTGTGAAGGTTTTCAGTCAGAGGATCATTTTTTTTTTTAATATTAGAGGAATCAGAATGGAGACAAGCCTTAGGAATGTGTTCAAAGAAGGGCTGATCAATAGACAATAACATTCATACTGAAATGAAAGCATATAAAAGTGATGACTGTGGGAAGGGATTCACCTTCTTGACTGTATGTTGGAGAAATCTTGGGCATGATAAAAGTTAATTATCTATAACAAGGGAAGGTCTCTTGCTGCAGCACAGACTTCATTAGACATCCTAAATTTCCTACAGTGCATAAAACTCTCTAAATGTAATGAATTTTTCTCTGAATCCTAATGTTTATTATTACATTTCAATATTTCATGGCATTCAAATATTGTAACTTCTTCAGCCATTACCCAGTTCATTTGTACACATTTTGTTTCCTGTTGTTTGCTGACACAAAAATCCTCCTATAAAAATTTTGGCAATCACCAGAGAGGACTTTGTTGTTTTCAAGATCACTGTTTTGAAATAATACTTTGAAATCTTGCATTGCTGTCATTTTCCTTCACTTTTCCCTCCATTGATGGTCTTGATGTTTTTGTTCTTCAAGATGAATGTTATTTTCTTCCAGTTCAATAAAATAATTTTTCATGGTTTGATTTGTATTGCCAGGTGGTTCATTGTTATAATATGTAATGCTAGTATTTTGTTAAAAATTTTTACATCTCTATTCATTAGGGAAATTGGTCTTGTGAATCTTAAAATTGCTCAAACTCTACCGTAAAACATTTGGTTAAGGCTATTGCCATTTAAACAATGGAGGTACTTGATCAGGAATGTATTGGGAACTTTAAAATTACTCCACCCATACTTAGGCATACTTTAGGGGAAGATAAAGTTGTAAACTCTTTCCTGAACAATGAAAAAGTACTTAACCCATACTTATAGTGAGGCAAAAGCCCATAAGCTAGGTCTATTTTTAGATCTAATACAAAAGGGTGCTAAGTATCTATGAAGGTCAAATTAATCACTAAAAGGGCAAGCTTAGCAAAGAGATGTGAATTAAGGTGATAACAAGATGTGAATTAAGAATGGTCAATCCTTTGGAAAACGTGTGATTGGTAGATGTGAAAATTTAGGGGAGGTGACATAGGAGAAAATTCTCTTTAAAAGGAGGTCAGAGGCCTCTGGACTGGTTCAGCTTAGGAAGCTAAATTGGAGGTCTCTCGGTGGCTGAACTTAGTTGAGCTCAGGAGCTGAACTGGATGGTCTCTCTGAACACTAGAGTTTTGCCTGGGAAAAAATCTTGTGGTGAGTGATTAAGGACTGACTAGTCTCTCTTAAAGCTCAGGCCTAGGCCAATGGCCTAGGCTCTTTCCTACTATTTCCTCTGCCTCTCTCTCCCCCTTTCTTTAATTCCTTCATTTATATTAATTAAAATCTCCATAAAACCCAGCTGACTTGGGTATTTCATATTTTTCCCATGGCGACCACTTATTTTTGATATAAAATCAAGACACTAAAAATTATCTTTACAGTTTGGGCAATTCACAGTCTTGAAACCCATATTTTCGCAGTCACAGTTTATGGCAACCACTCTATAATCTGAAACAGTCTTTAGTTTTTCTTTTCTGTTTGTGTTCTTCCTGGTTTAGGTATTAAAACAACAATTGTATCATATAAGGAATTTGACAGAACTCCTGTTTTGCCTACTTTCCTAAAATAGTTTATACAGTATTGCAATTTTTTTAATGTTTTGCATAATTCACTTGGGAATTCATGTAGTCCTGGGTATTCTTTTCTTAGGGATCTCATTTATGGTTTGTTCAACTTCTTCTTTCTAAGACAGGATTATTTAAGAATTCTTTTTCTTCTTCTGTTAACCTGGGCAATTCATGTTTTCGTAAATATTCATCCAGTTCACTTAGATTGTCAGATTTATTGGCATATAATTGGGAAAAATAGCTCCTAATGCTTGAATTTCATCTTCATTGGTTGTTTATTCACCCTTTTAGTTTTTGATACTGGTAATTTGGTTTTCTTTCTTTAAAAAATCATATTAACTAGTGTTAATAAAATAGTTTTCTTTTTTCATAAAACCAGATTGTTTTATTGATTAGTTCAGTATTTTTTTGAGGATTTTATATGTTCTTTTTCTAGTTTCTGAAATTGCCCAATTTATTGATCTATTCCTTTTCAGTTTTATTAATGTAATGTAAGGGTTAAAATTATGGTTGAGACTGAATGTAATACTTATATTTGGTTGCCAAGGATTTTATTTATAAAATCCTAATGAAACACTCAAACTCAGCTGGAAATTTTATGGTGATTTATTACAACAGGAGGAAGAAAATATTGGAGGGAGGGAGAGAGAGAGGGAGAGAAGGAAAGGAGTTTAACTCAAAACTGCTCTGGCTCACGCTGAGCCAAAGCAGGAGTTTAAGGCCTTGGAGAGCCAAGGCAGAGAAGGGAGTTAGTCCTTATCATTCATGTGACGGATCTGAAGGAAAGCTGTCTGCAGGGCTCCTCCAAGCTCAAGCTCCAGGATCAAACTGGCCTAGCCCTCTTCACAGGAAGTCACGAGAACTCCAGAGGCTGTTTTCTACCTTACTTCCTGTGTTTCATATGTGCCAATGGTGGCTCAAGCTTGACTTAGGACAGCCCAGAGGTCTGTCCTTTTTTAGCACATGTCTGTTGAAAGTAATTTTCTCAGATAATTAAATCTTGAGTTTGATGCAGACCTTCCTAATCTTGTTAAACTAAGAAGGGTGGAGAATGTAGAGTTTCCAAGACCTGATTCTGTTATTCCAAGTATCTATTGTTATTGATCAGGAAATAACTAAATAAGATCTTCTAAAGAATGGGCTGATTAGGGTGGAATAGTTTTTAAAATTCACAGTAAGCTTTTAGAGATAGAAATTTACCTCTAAGTGCTGCTGTGCCTGTATCCCAGAAATTTGTTATTTTGGCACATTGTTGACATTTTCTTTCATGAAGTAATTGTGACATCATATTCTCCTTAGAGAACTATAATTCCTAGTTTCTTCTTAAAGACTTCTTGCCTACACGATTTTGTTAAGATTAAAATTATCTGGAGACTGTATATTAATTTATTAAATACTGAAGGAGGGTTGGAGAGAGAAAAGGCACATGAACTGATTGTCTAGATTAGCTAGAACAATTGTCTAGCTAACATGAGTTTGCTATTCATTGCATGTCCCTGTTTGCTAGGAAAAGGACCATGTGTTACAATTAAAAGAGTGGTTGTTCCCAAATATTAAATATACCCAAGTCAGCTGGATTTTATAGAGATTTTAATTAATACAAATTAAGGAATTAATGAAAGGGAGATAGAGTAAGAGGAAATAATGAGAAAAGGGCTAGGCCAGCCTAGGCTTAAGCCTTAAGAGAGAGATCAGTCACTCTTTAATCCACTCACTACAAGATTTGTCCCAAGCAAGATTCTAGTGTTCAGAGAGACCCACCAGTTCAGCTCCTCAGCTCAACTAAGTTCAGCCACTGAGCCCTCCAATCCAGGTTTGGCAAGCTGACCCTCAGAGGCCTTTCTGACCTCCTTTTAAAGAGAATTTTCTCCTATGTCACCTCCCCTAAGTTTTCACATCTACCAATCACAGTAGACGTTTTCACAGAACTGACCATTCTTAATTCACATCTTCTTTAGTTCTCAACTTCTCTGGGTAGACTAAAACTTCACACCTCTTTTGTTAAGCTTGTTCCTTGCAAGTATGCAAGTTGCTTGACCTTTTAGTGATTAATTTGACCTTCATAGGTACTTAGCACCTTTTTGTATTAGATCTAAAAATAGACTTAGCTTAAGGGCTTTTGCCTCACTAAAGTATGGGTTAAGTACTTTTCAGTGTTCAGTAAGGAGTTCACAACTTTATCTTCCCCTAAAATATGCTTTAGTATGGGTAGAGTAATGTTAGAGTTCTCACATTCCTGATCAAGTACCTTCATTGTTTAAAATGGGGAATCGTCTTAACCAAATGTTCTAAGGTAGAGTCTGAGAATTTTTAACATTCCCAAGTCTGAGAAATTTTAAGATTCACACATGGCCTGCCCCTTCTGGAAAGCCCAGAGACGCTTCCTAGCAAAGAGGCCCCAAACTTTCTTGATCCATAACTTAAAACACTGGTGAGGTCACTTTTTCTGGGTCTCCCTGGTTGGACAGACTTGACGAAGTCTTGGCCAGTCTTCCTGCTGCTAGGAGTCATGTGGGACAAGAAGCAAACATTTTCTAGAGTGCCAGGGAGCCAGAGGCATCTTCCTTATACAGGTAAGCCAGACTGAAGTGGAATTTTAAAACTTTCCTTTTAAAAAGAAAGAGGGCTACAGATTTATGTTAAATTCACAAATCCCCACCTCTGATTCTTTGGGAGACATATTAAACTCCACAATGAATCATTCCACATATAATATCTATACATTTCAGAATTGTCTCACCAGAGTGCATAGGGGCCCACAGAAGTTATACATTTCATAAAAATGTGTAGAATTACATTTTAGGTGTTTTTTAACATTAAAAATGATTTATAGACTTATTTACAAGGAGCCATTGGGGGGCATTCCCCTTTTTTTGGCACAAGGATTTTACAATCAAGATAAAATAATGGAGCATAGGAAGAACAGAAGTAGATAGAGGGCTCAAATTCACCCCTACCGCCTCCTGGCCCCCCATTCCTCAGGTTATTATATTTAAAGGCTCATTGCCTCATGATGTAGTATCTGATTTCTGGGGACATCCTCTATTGGTATCTTTTTGTCTCTCTGGAATCATGATGGTCCTTAACAGCATCTTTTCCAGGAGCTCTGCTTTTCTGGTCCAGATGATTGGTAATATCTTTCCCTTAAATTGCTTTAAAAAGATCTTAGTCTGTGGCCCTTTAGGATAATGTTGCAATCCCGCTTCAGGAGGATGAGATACTAATATTCCAATGTGGTGAATATTCATTTATAATAACAATAGACATTATAGATATATGGCTAGGTTACTCATTTAGGAATTCATTAAATGAGTCACCCAAGCATATAAATCTCCTTTCCCAGAAATAAGAGGAAAAAATATAAACATTCTAACAAGTCCCTGATACGTATTCAAGATCTAGTGGCAGTAGCTTATAACCTGCAAGCCTGTATGTCAGGGGCAACAATATTACAGTTATCCACCATCTGCCGTGACTAAAGAGAGTTGCCTTGCCAAAGAAAATGAAGGGATAGAGGCCAGATAAAAAGGGGAATGTGATCTACTAATCTGATTTCCACTCTACAAGAGTCATAGGGATAAATAAGTTGGAGTCAGCTAAATAAGGATATTCTCATGTCTTCAGACTAAGTCAGAAGAGGCATACTTTAGAACTTTGCTGAATAGTCAGTTACCCTTTCAATTCTCCTGATTCAGCTCCCCAGCTTTCATTCTGACATTTATCACCCTCATAGGGGCTGTTGACATCTGTGATCATCTGGTTCATCAGTACTGATCAGTGGCTTGTTAGGAGTCCCTTTGTAGTTTTCCTAGACTCAGACTTGAACATCAGTTACAGTCTCATAGAATTTATTCACTAATGGCAAGTTTCAGTAGTCTAAGCTTTCAGGTATGTAATGTTGTTAGGGTTGTTAGAATCAATTTGTTCTACCTGGATGTAGATTGGACTTCCTTATAATTGCTTCGATAATTTAGATGGGCCTTCACATCTGTTTATTTGCATTCCCAATCAGTTTCCCTCTCGTACCTTTGGTGAGACTTGGCACAGGGGATCCTGTTCCTCCTTCCCTCCCGGCCCCCATTTTATCAATTATTTCTGGTGTTTAGTCCATAAGTTCTTTTATGACTCTTATTTCTCTTATAAACTATTTAAGAATATCCTGCTGCTATTTAGCTTCCACTTGTCCAATTCTAATTTTTAAGGCGTTATTTTCTTCAGTTAGCTTTTGTACCCCCCCTTTTCTTTATCCAATTCTACTCTTTACAAAGTTCTTATCTTCATTGGATTTTTGAACCTCTTTTCATTTGACCAAATTTGCTTTTTAGGGAATTCTTCAGTGGATTTTTTGTGCCTCTATCACCATTTGGCCTATTCTGTTTTTAAGGTATTTTTTTTGGTGCCTCTTCATCAAACTGTTGACTTTTTCTACCATTCCTTTCATTTCTTTCCCTCATTTCCCTCAGCCTCTCTTATTTGACCCTTACCATTCTTTCTGAGCTCTTTCAGAGCCTGGAACCAATTCCCATTTTCCTCCTTGTAGCCGCTTTGACCTCATTGTCTTCTGAATTTGTGCCTTGTGCTTCCTTGTCTCCATAATTTTCTCTGCTAAGGTTTTTAAAAACAAGTTTCTTCATTTTTTTCAGATTTTTTTTCTTTACTTTTTTAAAAAATTAAAATTAGGCTCTATTTCTGGGGCTGGGGGGCATCACTCTCCTAAACTTCATGCTTTTCTTGCTGTTACCATTAGAGCTATTTCTGGGTATCCACAAGTTTCAGTTTTTTTTCAGGGTGGTATGATCTAAGGAAAGGTGTGGTCAGTGATCTGGTCTATGATCTAGTCTATAATTGACCACAACCACTACTCTTTTTCATTCTGGAACTCCAACCTGGTACCCTGCTTCCTCTAATGTTCTCCCTTTCTCTGAGACTGTGACCCAGAATCTTGAAGGAGCAACAGAATCCTGCAGTCAATGCCAGCAAAGGTCATCAGAAATCTTCCTTCTAATCAGTTTTGGGGCCTCCTTTCAACTCGAGGCTTGAGAGCTGTCAGCAGTCCCTCATGCTGATTCAGTCTACCTCATGACTTGCTTTTGGCTTACATAAGTCTAGTGCACTGTAAGGTATAGGCTACCTTATAGTGGGACTTGGGGTCTCACTGTGGGCTTGTACCAGGGCTCCAAACCTTTCAAGAGTATGGAGGAGCTCAGGACAGAACCAGCCCACTGAGGAAAGCAGTCATGCTTGCCTGGGACTTTTGGCAAGGTCCAGATCTCACACTACTCTATTGGGCAAAGGTCATGTACAAAGCTGAGCTGTCCTCTAAGCTGTAACTCAGAGAAGAAAAGATTCCTCCCCCATTATGATCATCATCAAAATCTTGGGTTTTTCCTCATTCTGAAGATCAAAAAAGTCTTTGTAATATCATGACTGTTAGAACCAAACCTTCCTTCCCACAAATTACATAGGACAGGTTAGCCATCACTCTTTCTCAATTTGCTTATGTTTGTAAAGGAACTATGGCAACGTTCCTGTGTGAAGTCATTTCATAAAGAACAGTTTGTGGGAAAGTAACATTCTCCAAGAATGATGAGATGCTTGGCATTTTACCCTCCATAAAAGTCTTTCTCTTTGTCATAATAAATGGAGTTCATGGACGTCATGCCTCCTCGTCTAGCCCTTGCTTTATCTCTTGATCTTTATATTTCCCCATCTTCCTCTTTTCTCAGTGCCCCCAGCACAAGAGTGTGAACTTAGGCAGGGTCTTTTGGCCTCACTGGTGGCTCAGGTCTTATTTGGAACCTCAAATAGTGGGGGAAGTGGGGTGCCTTGCTCTTAGTTTAGACCAATGCTCTTCATTTCATCTTTTCACCCCAGTGAATAATATATTTCTTGTCTACCATCTAAGTTATCTTAATCAAGAAGATTGTCTCACTCTGTCTATTTTCAGGTTATGCCACTCCAGTATTCATTTTGAAACATTATTTTAATGTTGTTTAGAGGGGACTTTTGAGTGGTTAGGGCTTTCATGCCTCTGATCTCCCACTTTGGCTCCCACTGACCATCTTTATTTTCTACCAAAAACCTACCAAAAAACATAACAGAAACAATTCATATCCTTCTGGCCTTGGTCAAATCTTCATGTTCTCTTCATGGATAACTTTCAGATAAGGGCAGCTTGGACCTAAAGAATTTCCTAGATGACAATGGTTGTATAAGTTTCCTCTCCTTTCATAGAGTGGATCATGGTCTTTCTCTCATCATGACATGCTTCTTGAGAGCCAATCAGGCCATCACCATCAGCAAATCCAGGTTGGTAGAGCTTAAAGTCAGAGTCCCAAAGTAAGTCACTCCCACCAGTTTCCTCTATTGTGTTTTATATCTACTAGTATATTTCATTGATCTTGAGAAAATGAAAGGACTACCAGAAATAGCTCAGAATGATTCAATTATATATATTATTTTGTTTTTGAGGACACTAAATTTGTTAATATAACACATGCTCTTGTGGTCTCGCTCTCTGATACTGGTACTGGGGAGGGGGGTATTGTCCAATGTCTTTGCCACTGGTTACATGGTGTTGCTTGTGAACAGGCACCAAAATTCAGTATAGTAAACCCATATGACCAGACTTTCCCCCAGACTCTCCACTGAGACCAGAGTCAGCTAATCTATATTGCTGCTGGGAAAGTCCCTTTCTTTGCTTTTAGTTATTCAATTCTATTTCAAATAATATAGCTCTTTTCCCTAAAGCCAATATTTAGGTTGGTGAATAGTTGATCCTTCTTGACTACTTGTCTTCTAATTAAGCACATTTTTGTCTGATCAGCATTGTCTTCCAGAGTCCAAGATACTGCTCTTCTGTCTGGGAAAATACCACCTTACATGCTCTGTGTTTCTTTGTCCTCACAGGGTTTAGAAAACCAAACATAGCTCAGAGTAAGTATTTAATAAATGTTTGTCATCATGCTGATCTTGAACTTCTAAAGTTTCACAGGTCTTATTTTACCTCAGGTTTCTCTATGAAATCTCCTGCCTGAATATATTATTCCAAAGGATCTTTGTCTAAAAACATAAAAATCCTTTGACTTCTTTAATAATTGTGTTTCAGGGATTGGTAGCAAGAGGAATACTCTCAGAATTATAATTATATGCTCAATGGCAATCCAGAATAATCTAATGTCTGAGTTAGAAGGGATTATAGGGAGAACCTAGATTTATGCATACCTTTAGACATTGTTCCATGAGGTATGTGATAAAAAGTATATTAACTCTTCTTGAAGACTATTCTAAGGCTAAATCTCTCTTTCCCTACCCCCCTCTCCCTCCCTCCTTCTCTCCCTCTCCCTCCCTCTCTCTCTCTCTGTCTCTCTGTCTCTATCTCTCTCTGTCTCTCTGTCTCACTCTGTAATTTGATGTAATTTCTCCTAGTTTTGACCTCCAGATGAATCAGAATAAATCTGATTTTTATTTCCTTGTAACAACTGCATTCAAGTATTTCAGAGACCAATTTGTCTTCCTAAGCCTTCTATTTTTAAAGCTAAACATCTTTTATTCATTCATTTGATCCTCATATCATATTTCTGGTTTTGAATTTAATCCAAATATAACAATTTCTGTTTTTGCCTATTAATTTTCTTCTGACTTGACCCATCATTTAAGAACACAAAAGATAATACCCAAAAGTAGAGAAGGATGTGGACATTAGCCAGCCTGAATATCTCTCACTGGATCTCAGAGCAGCTGGTTATTAACTATTGATAATTATATGCCTCTATTAACCTCCAATCGCATTGCTCCTCTGTTTGTAGAATTCCTGTATTAATAATCATATCTCGCATATCATTTTTACTCACCTGCATTATTCTTACTTTTTCCATTTGTGAGCTGTGCCTCATTAAATCTCTAGTCTTTGGATTTCTCCATTATCATTATTTTATAAATGTATTTCATGGAAGTGTCAACATTAACATAGACCTACAGAGGGGTTTTCTGACTTTTGCTGGCAAGATCAGGGCAAATGCAGAGATCATTAAAGAACTCCTGCCTGCTATTCAGCTAATAGCCTTGGCTATTGTTCATTGCTCTTCCTATATAGGAGGGACTGACCCTACTTCTATGAGAAATCAGTGAGCAGATCCTGAAGCTAAGTGGCCTTGGAAGGACCTGAATTAATTTTGACTCTGACATCTAATAATGAAGCATCTCTCTCTCTCTCTCTCTCTCTCTCTCTCTCTCTCTCTCTCTCTCTCTCTCTCTCTCTCTCTCTCTCTCTCTTAATAATAAATAGGAAGTTGAGAAGTGGAAGCAGAGATTTAAAGCAAGGCAGATTAATGGGGTTTGGATGGCTTCATAAGGGAAGCCCCTGCTCTCTAGAGGCTTCTATCATCAGATAGGTTTATCTGTTCACAGAAGTGGCCACTTTGGTACTCAGAGGATTGTGGATTCCATTAAAAGAGTTTGGATGGCCCCAGATATTACCACACTTTACCTGAAATAAGGTATAGATAAAATGCTCTTGATGTTTTGCATATTCTTAGAAAGTGTGAAGATTGGATTTGGCTCTCCCCTGATTATAACAATGAAGGTACTTAGCTTTTCCCTGATTGTGAAGATTTAAATTGTAACTCACATCTATTTTTAGATTTTAATCCCCATAAGTGTAAACATCCTACTTAAAAGTTAAGTATGAAGACCTGCCTATTTTTAGATTCAATCACAAAAAGTGCAAACATAGTACTGAAAAGTTAAGTATGAAGATCTGCCCATTTAGATCTAATCACCAAAAGTATAAACGGTCCACTTAATCATTAAGTGGGAGGTCTGTGACCCATGTGTACAATAGTGGGTGATGAATCGAAATCGACTGACTGCTTTCTGGGCAGTCCTAGAGCAGAGCATCAACTGTGATTGGTAGATGTGGAATTAGGGGAAGTGATACAAGAGAAAATGCCTTTAAAAGAGAGTACTACACAGAGTTGGGGATTCTTGGAGCAGAGTTCAACTTGGACTTCCACTTCTGCTGGAGGCAATTCTTCATGCCTTTGAGTTGAGGCTGGTGAAGAGGGACAGAAGAATCTGCTGACTGGACTGACAGGAGGTGAGTGAAATCTGACCTTTAACTGCTAGATTTTTCTGAAGAGACTTCCCCAGGTCTTGGCTACAAGGGTTGAGGCCCATGTGCTTGAGGACTAAACTCCCCTGCTTAGTTTTTGAGCCAGAGGCAAGAAATAAATTACTTAATGCTCAGGCTAGATATCTTACCTTATCTTCTCTCTGATTTCTTGCTTCACTCTTTCTACATTTTTGTAAGTAAATTGTAAATAAATCTCTTTGGAATTAATTAAATTCCCGGTGACCAAACTCTTACATAATCAAATCCAAACCTTTAAAAAACTAACCTATTTCCCCCCCCTTACAAAGGCTATCATCAATGGATTATTGAGAACTATGGCACATGTTTAATTTTAGTGCTAGTAATTCTCCTAGGTCTTGTGATTACATTTAGAACCAAGGATGTCTGCCATATCTTGACACTGTGCTTTGTCTACTGCCTCTCTAGGAACAATGAATCTCTGGGGGCAAGTTGGACAAATGCATCTATAAAAGAATGGCTTATCTTTTGAGATAATGAACCCAACATCCAACATGCTTTCTTTTTCTCACATTTGAGAAGTGATCTGCTTTCTTCCATTCATTGGAAATGTTATTAACACAGTACCAAGAAAAAAAATTCCTTTTGCAACTCTACTAGACAGCTGTTACAGATTTGCATTATCACAGCAAAGAATGTTTTTACTTCAGTCATTTAAAATTTTTAAAAATCCACTTGACTATAATCTTTAGTGTAGAATGGAAAGATGGAATTTGCTTAAAATAGGTTTCCCTTAATTATCTTGATTTGTGATATTATTTATTGTTTTTTAACAAAGAAAAATTGACATTGAGAAACAATAAAACAATCAAAAGAGTGAAAAATACAACAAAATGTGTAATATTCCAGTGAAAAAACACTGAACTAGAAAAGAGATCAGTGAGAGAAAATTTAAAAGTTATTGAATTACCTGAAAGCTATGATAAAAAAGAGCATATATAGTATCTTTCAAGGAATTATCAAGAAAAAACTATTCTGCTATTTTGGAACCAGTGAGCAAAATAGAAATGGAAGGAAATCTCCAATCACCACCTGAAGAAGATTTTTTTTTATTTAAAAATTTTTAAACATTTTATTTAGCCAATTTAGAACATTATTCCTTGGTTACAAGAATCATATCCCTCCACCCCTTCCCATAGCTGATGCACAATTCCACTGGGTTTTACATGTGTCCTTGGTCAGAATCTATTTCCATATTGTTGATGTTTGCACTAGGATGTTCATTTAGAGTCTACATGCCCAATCATATGTCCTTGACCCATGTAATTAAGCAGTTTTTTTTCCCGGTGTTTCTATTCCCACAGTTTTTCCTCTAAATGTGGATAGTGGTTTTTCTCATAGATCCCTCCAAGTTGTTCAGGTTCACTGCATTGCCACTAATGGAGAATTCCATTACATTTGATTGTACCAGTGTATTCGTCTCTGTGTACAATGTTCTGGTTCTGCTCTTTCACTCTGCATCAGTTCCTGGAGGTTGTTCCAGTTCATATGGAATCCCTCCAGTTCATTATTCTTTTGAGCACAATAGTATTCCATCACCATCAGATACCACAATGTATTCAGCCATTCCCCAGTTGAAGGGCATCCCCTCATTTTCCAATTTTTTTGCCACAACAAAGAGCTCAGCTATGAATATTCTTGTACAAGTGCTTTTCCTTATTATCTCTTTGGGGTATAAACCCAGGAGTTCTATAGCTGGATCAAAGGGCTGACAGTCTTTTAGTGCCCTTTGAGCATAGTTTCAAATTGCCCTCCAGAATGGTTGGATCAATTCACAACTCCACCAGCAATGCATTAATGTCCCAACTTTGCCATATCCTCTCCAGCATTTATTACTTTCCATTGCTGTCATGTTAGCCAATCTGCTAGATGTTAGGTGGTACCTCAGAGTTGTTTTGAGTTACATCTCTCTGACTATAAGAGATTTAGAACACTTTTTCATGTGCTTATTAATAGTTTTGATTTCTTTAATTGAAAATTGCCTATTCATGTCCCTTGCCCATTTATGAATTGGGGAATGGCTTGATTTTTTGTACAATTGATTTAGCTCTTTATAAATTTGAGTAATTATACTTTTGTCAGAGGTTTTTGTAATTACAATTGTTTCCCAATTTGTTGCTTCTCTTCTAATTTTGCTTGCATTGGTTTTGTTTGTACAAAAGCTTTTTAATTTGATGTAATAAAAATTATTTATTTTACATTTTGTGATTTTTTTCAAGCTTTTGCTTGGTTTTAAAGTCTCCCAAAAGTTTCCCAAAGATCTGACATGTATATTATTCTGTGTTCACCTAATTTACTTATAGTGTCCTTCTTTATATTCAGGTCATTCACCCATTCTAAGTTTATCTTCATGTATGTTGTGAGATGTTGATCCAAACCTAATCTCTCCCATTCTGCTTTTCAATTTTCCCAGCAGTTTTTATCAAAAAGTGGGTTTTGGTTCCAAAAACTGGGATCTTTGGGTTTGTCATAGACTGTCCTGCTGAGATCATTTACCCCAAGTCTATTCCACTGATCTTCTTTTCTGTCTCTTAGCCAGTACCATATTGTCTTGATGACCACTGCTTTAGAGTATAGTTTGAGATCTGGAACTGCAAGGCCACCTTCCTTTGCATTTTTTTCATGATTTCCCTGGATAATCTTGATGTTTTGTTCTTCCAAATGTTTGTTATGTTTTTTTTTAATTCAGTAAAAAAGATTTTGGTAGTTCAATGGGTATGGCACTAAATAAGTAAATTAATTTGGGTAGGATTGTCATTTTTATTATGTTAGCTCATCCTACCCATGAGCAACCAATGTTTTTCCAATTGCTCAGGTCTAGTTTTAGTTGTGTGGAGAATGTTTTGTAGTTGTGTTCATATAGTTCCTGAGTTTGTCTCAGGAGATAGATTCCTAAGTATTTAATATTGTCTAGGGTTATTTTAAATGGAATTTCCCTTTCTAATTCTTGTTGCGCTGATATGTTGGAAATATATAGAAATGCTGATGACTTATGTGGGTTTATTTTGTATTCTGCCACTTTGCTAAAGTTGTTAATTATTTTGACTAGATTTTTAGTTGATTCTCTAGAATTCTTTAAGTAGACCTTCATATCATCCACAAAGAGTGATAGCTTGGTCTCCTCGTTGCCTATTTTAATATCTTCAATTTCTTTTTCTTCCCTAATTGCTACTTTTAGTGTTTCTAGTACAATGTTAAATAATAGAGGTGATAATGAGCATCCTTGTTTCACTTCTGATCTTATTGGGAAGGCTTCTAGTTTAATCCCATTGCAGATGATGTTTCTTGATGGTTTCAGATATATACTGTTTATTATTTTTAGGAAAAGCCCTTCTATTCCTATGCTTTCTAGTGTTTTCAATAGGAATGAGTGTTGTATTTTGTCAAAGGTTTTTTCTGCATCTCTTGAGATAATAATGTAATTTTTGTCAGTTTGTTTGTTATTATGGTCAATTATATGGATGGTTTTCCTAATATTGAACCATCCTTGCATTCCTGGTATAAACCCTACCTGGTCATAGTGTCTAACCCTCGTGATCACTTGCTGTACTCTTTTTGATAGTATCTTATTTAAGATGTTTGCATCTATGTTTATAAGAAAATTTAGTTTTCTTTCTCTGTTTTTGACCTGCCTCGCTTTGGAATCAGTACCATATTTGCATTGTAAAAGGATTGTGGTAGAATTCCTTCTTTCATTATTCTGTTAAATAGTAAATATCCAATAAATAATATATTGGAATTAATTGTTCTTTGAATGTCTTATAGAATTCATTTGTGAATCCATCTGGTCCTGGGGATTTTTTCTTAGGGAGTTCTTTGCTGATTTGTTAAATTTCTTTTTCTGATATGGGGTTGTTTAAGTAGTCAATTTTTCCTCTGTTAGTCTAGGCAATTTATATTTTTGTAAATATTTGTCGATATCACCTAGATTGCCATATTTATTGCCATATAATTGGGCATAATACTTTTTAATGATTGCCTTAATTTCCTCTTCTTTAGAGGTGAGGTCTCCATTTTCATCTTGGATACTGTCAATTTGGTTTTCTTCTTGCTTTTTAAAAATTAGATTGACCAGTACTTTGTATATTTTATTTGTTTTTTTTCCAAAGTACCAGCTTCTAGTCTTATTTAATAAATCAATAGTTCTTTGACTTTCAATTTTATTAATTTCTCCTTTGATTTTCAGGATCTCTAATTTAGTCTTTATCTGAGGATTTTTTATTTGTTCACTTTGTAGTTTTTTGATTTGCTTGCCCAATTCATTGACCTCTACCCTCCCTAATTTGTTAATATATGAACTCAAGTATATAAATTTCCCCCAGAGTACTGATTTGGCTGCATCCCATAGATTTTGAAAGGATGTCTCATCATTGTCATTTTCTTCAATGAAATTATTAATTGTTTCTATGATTTGTTCTTTAACTAACTGATTTTGGGGAATCATATTGTTTAATTTCCAATTGATTTTTGATTTGCCTCTCCATGTACCCTTGTTAATTAATATTTTCATTGCATTGTGGTCTGAGAAGGCTGCATTTATTACTTCTGCTCTTTTGTACTTGTTTGCAATGTTTTTATGCTCTAGTACATGGTCAATATTTGTGAATGTACCATGTGTTGCTGAAAAGAAGGTTTTTGTCCATATTTATTTTTCTCTGAATATCTACTAACTCTAATTTTTCTAAGATATTATTCACTTCTCTTACCTCTTTCTTATTTATTTTTTGGTTTTATTTATCTAGTTCTGATAGAGGAATGTTCAAGTCCCCCACTAGTATAGTTCTTCTATGTATTTCATCCTTGAGATCTACTTTTTTCTCCTTTAGAAATCTGGATGCTATGCCATTTGATGCGTATATGTTGAGTACTGATATTTTCTAATTTTCTATACTGACTTTTAACAGATGTAATTACTTTCCCAATCTCTTTTGACTAGATCTATTTTTACTTTGGCTTTGTCAGATATCATGATTGAGATGCCTGCCTTCTTTTTCTCAGTTGATGCCCAATAGATTTGGCTTCATCTGCTTACTTTTACCCTATGTGTGTCTATCTTCCTCATGTGTGTTTCTTGCAGACAGTATATGGTAGGGTTTTGGTTTCTAAATCACTCTGCTATTTGCTTGCGTTTTATGGGTGAGTTCATTCCATTCACAATTAGAGTTATGATTATCACCTGTTTATTTCCTAGCATTTTGATTCCCACTCCTAGTCCTGCCCTTTCTTCTTTCCCTATTTCCTTCTACACCAGTGTTTTGTTTTTAATTGGTCCCCCTAATTCACACCCATATTTTACTTCCCTTTCTACCCCCTCCCTTCGTATTCCGCTCTTATTTTCTTTACATTCTTTTTAAACTACCCCCTCACCCTCTCCCTCCCTTGTATTCCTTCCCTCCCCACCAGTCCATTTATTACCCTTCTACTTCCCTATAGGGTGCAAATAGATTCTCTGCCCCAATGTATTTGAGTGTCTTTCCTCTTTGAGTCAATTTCAATGCACATAAGAGTTGAGTATTTCCTATCTCCAACTTCTTTACCTTTCAAGTGTATTGATGTTCTCCCCCCTCACCATGCGCTTCTTTGTGACATGTAAATTTACCCCATTTTGTTTCTTTCCCCATTTCTGTTAGTATTAACCTCTTTTTAAACTTTAGTTGTATATATATGTATATATATACACATATACATAAATATATTTTTATGCATATATTTATCTTTTTGTATGTTTATATCTTGGCATTTCACCCTAAACAGTTTGTCACTGTTCCCTCTAAGAATAATTCTTCTATCTCCCAGGTGATAATATCAATTTTTAAGAGTTACTAATGTTCTCTTTTCTTATAGGGATACATATCATTTTGACTTTTTGGGTCTCTTAAGAAAGTTTTTTTTTTTGTTTTGTTTTGTTTTTCTCCCCCCCCCCACCTTCTTAATTATCATTTGATGATTCTCTTGAGTTCTGTGTTTGGGTATCAAATTTTCTGTTCAGGTATGATCTTTTCTTTCCAAATGCTTGGAATTCTTCTATTTTATTAAATGACCATTCTTTCCCTGTAAGAATATAGTCAGTTTTGCTGGGTAGTTGATTCTTGGTTGTAGACCTAGTTCCCTTGCTTTCTGGAATATCATATTCCATGCATTTTGTTCCTTCAGTGTAGATGCAACCAGATCCTGTGTTATCCTCGCTGCAGTTCCATGGTATCTGAATGACTTCTTAGCAGCTTGTAATATTTTATCCTTGGTCTGATAGTTCTTGAATTTGGCTATAACATTGCTGGGTGTTATCAGTTGGGGATTAAGTACAGGAGGCGATCTGTGGATTCTTTCAATCTCCACTTTACCCTCTTGTTCTAGAATATTGGAACAGTTTTTTTTTTGATAATTTCCTGTAGAATAATGTCCAGGCTTTTTCTTTTGTCATGGTCTTCTAGTAGACCAGTGATTCTTAAGTTGTCTCTCCTAGAAAGATTTTCTAAATCTTTTGTTTTGTGAATGAGGTGCTTCATATTTCCTCATTTTTTTCATTCTTTTGATTTTGTTTTATAGTTTCCTGCTGCCTTGTGAAGTTGCTTGCTTATAATTGTTGTATTCTGGTTTTTAAAGACTGGATTTCATCCCTGGCTTTTTGGTCATCCTTCTCCTTCTGGTCTGATTTTCTTTGGAGGTCATCTTTCATCTCCTTTGTCTCATTTTCAAGCTGATTAATTTTGGCTTTCAAGACACTATTTTCTGTTTCCAGATAACTTATCTTGCTTTGTAAGTTCCTTCTGCAGTTGTCTTAAGCCTCTCTTAATTGTGTTTTGAATCATATTTTGAGTTCTTCCAAAGCCTCTGTCCAATTCGTTGGAGTTTCTGTGTTTTTTGCTTGCTGTTCATCCACCTCTGTTCCATTTGCTCTTTGTTCATTGCCTGGATAGAAGCTGTCAATTGTAATTTCTTTTTTCTTTTTCTGTTGTTTGCTCATATTTGCTCCTGCATTCCCCCCTGTAGTTGCCTGCACTCTTGCTCCTCACCATTATGTGCTGAATCTGTGGGTTTGGGCTTTTCTTTCAGCTTTCACCCTTGGAGCTTAGTCAGAAAATCTCTCAGAGCAGACTGGGGGGAGGGGTGTTGGAGTTTGAGCTTCCCTGCCCTCTGAAGGCTTGATGAGATTAAGCCCAGCTGAGTTGAACATGCAAAGCTGCATGTGCCCTGAAGCCAAAACCTTGGGAAGGGGAGGGTGAAATATGGAGTGTCTCCACTGCTGCAACTAGGTTGCCTGCTCTGTGCTTCTTCTCCAACTGCTTCCTCACTGCCTGTGTTCAATGCTCTGAGCTTGGCACAGCTTTGCCCACAAGGTATTCCCTCCAGACCAGCATCCTTGACTGCCCAGAGGTTCCAGCCAGAGCTGGAGGCTCAGCTCTAGGTGGGGGAGAGGTCCTGGGACCTTCCTTCTTCCTTACCCTTAAACCTGAATGTTCTTTAATTCAGGCTTTTTTGGGGGTGTACCTTTTAAGTTGAGTCCAACAGGTGCATTCCTTGGCTCTGTCCTATTGTTAGGTATGGTTTTCAGTCCCCTAGGAGCATTTAGTTTTTAATTGATAAGGAAGGGTTTTCAGAGGTCTGAACTTTCACTGCCTCTATGCTGCTCTCTTGACTCTGCCTTTGAAGCTTTTTAATGATGGCAAAGAATTGGAAACTGAGATGTTTATCAGTTGAGGAATATCTGAACAAGGTATGGTATATGCTTAAGATGGAATATTTTTGTGCTATAAAGAAATGATAAGCAATATACTTTGAGAAAAATATGGAAAGCCTTACATGAACTGATGCAGAGTGAAATGAGTAGAACTAGGAGAATATTTTACATATTAACACCAATGCTGTGCTATGATCAACACTGAATGAAACTTTTCTCTACAAAGCAATGATCCAAGACAGTTCTGAAGGACTTATGATGAAAAAATGCCATGTATCTCCAGAGAAGTAATTGATGGAATCTGAATGCAGATCAAAAGATACTCTCTGAAACTTTCTTTATTTTACTTGTTTTGTTTGTTTTTGTTTTAGTTTTCTTTCATAACCTTATCAATGTGCAAATATGTTTTGCATGACTACATATTTAATATATCATATTAATTGCTCTCTCAGGTTGGGTAAAAGGGAGGGAGGAAGGATAGAATTTGGAGCTCACTATTTAAAGAAATGAATGCTAAAATTACTTTTGCATGTAAATTGGAAAAAATAAAAAAATGAAAAAGATATTAATTGTTCTAATTATCTGAGAAAGAACAATGATATAAGATAAAATTTCCCGAATCTTAGAATTATTCCAAATAGACTAACAGTGGTTTCCCATCTAATAGAATTTTTAAAATCATAGACTGAATGATCAATTATGGCTCTTGTTTCAGGAGACATTCATATTTAGGTTAAGAATAAACTAGATGGTCCTGGGATCTCTTCCAAAACTAATAGTCAGTGATTTTCATTGTCCCAATTTTCTTTTCCCTATAATTCATATGATGTAATCTAGGTAGAATTCATTTTCCTTACCACCATTCTCTAGAGTCCTCAGGATTATTAATGTTCTTCCAAATGTAGGATTTTCAGTACTCCAGACACTACAGCTGTGAGATTTAAAATGGTTGAGGTCTTAAACTGTAGTGATTAAAATAGTGGAAGATGTAAATTGTGATAGATATAAGAGAGGGTGAGTAAACTTGACCACAGAAATATGTCTCACTACAGTGTCTTGGGTTTTAAAATCAAATATAAGGTGGTCGCCAGGGAAATATTCCCAATTATTCAAATACCCAAGTCAATTGGGTTTTATAGAGATTTTTAATGAACAATACAATGAGTAATCAAAGAAAGAGAGAGAGAGCAAGAAAAGGAATAAGTATGAAGGGCCTTAAGCCAATATGGCCTATACCTGAGTCTTAAAAGAGAAATCAGTTTTTTAACACTCACCACAAGGTCTGACTAAACAAGGATACTAGTGACACCAGGCCAGCGTCCTTCCTCAAAGAGTCTTCCAGCCAGAGATTGTTTCAAAGGGCCTCTCTCAAGAGCCTCCAGAGCTCCTACCCCAGAGGCACAGAGCCCCTCAGAGGAGCTCCTCAAGGAGCTCTCCTCCAGAATGAGAGTCAGAAATCCAGACTCCTGAATGAGATCCAAGCTCTTATTTTTAAGGGCAAAATCTCCTCTGTCACTTCCCCTAAGTCCTTACATCTACCAATCACTGTAGATGTTTCTAAAGGACCGCCCATTTTGAATTCACAGCTGAGTAGTTTTAATCTCTTTAGTAAGTCAGGAAAAAATGCTGCTGTGTCGACAAATTTCATTAGAAAAAACCTCTGAATAAGTTATCACCCTTTTAGGTTTAAGTAGTTTACAAGTTTCCCCACCTTTATAGGTACTTAGTATCCCACTGTATCAATTCTAAAAAGTCATGACTCAAAGAACTTCCTGTCCCTTCCATAAGCATGGATCAAAAGTACTTTCATTGTTCAGCAAGCCGTTTTCTGTCCTAAAGCAGTCTTAAGTAGGGTGGAGCAGGGACACTCCCATAGCTAGGAGCCCCCACACTCAAGTAGAGTTCTCACCATCTGCTAGGGAATTTTTTAAAGTAGAAGATTCCCCAATGGGGGAAACCCCTAACATTCATAAGTCTGAGAAATTTTGAGGTTTACACAGCTGAATGGGGCCTGAGCAGAAAAATATATAATGAGATGATTGTTTTCCTTTTCCTGGATACTCTAGCCCTCTCAATGTAATTTAAGTTAATAGTAGTTTGTTGTAAATATTGGCAGAAAGGTTAATCCCAAGGGGGGAATGAGGCAATGGAGAAGATGATACCTTTGCTACTGAAATGCATTCTCTCCTTATCTTGCCCTCTTGGAATCCTTTGCATCCTCCAGACTTCTTTTTCATGCTAGATATTCTTATCCTCCAACTTTCTCATGGTCAAGTAATCTTGTATATACTATTTTTGAGTTTCCACTTATTTCTACTTTTAATATATTATATACTATAATATTTAGCATAATATAATTTAGCATAGCAATAATTTAGCATAACAATTATATTAACAAAACATATGATTTGTTACAATATGCAATAGATTATAATATGTAATCTATTACAATTACAAATCTATTACAAAATTACAATATGTAATATGTTTACCCAAGAAAAACAAATTCTCAGATTAGCTATGTCCAAATATCTATGATTAACCCCTCCCCTTTCCTTTTTCCTTCCCACCTGTCTACCACACCAGAAGGCAGGTAATATGATCTAGGATGTTCATCTATTATCATATAATATATATTTCCTTGTTCACCATTTTGTGAAATAAGATACATGTTCATACTAGAGAAATATTCATGAAATAAATAAAGTGAAGAATTTAGTGTTTAAGACAATGGATATCCTTTTTTTTAAATCATGAGTCTCTTGGATCCTTGCCAGTTGATTATCATATATTATTATTATTACTGTGTAAACCATTCTTTTGTTTCTGATTTCTTCATTTTGAATCACTTAATATGAGTTTTCCCAGGTTTTAAAAAAATAATCATCTTGTTTGTCAATTCTTATGTCACAATAGTATTCTATTTCAAACATATACCATAGCCTGTCCATCCACTCCCTAACTGATGGACATCCCTTCAGTTTCCATTCCCTTGACACAACAAAAGAGCTGCTATAAATATTTTAGAACATATATTTCCTTTTCCTTTGATCACTTTAGAAAAAAACCTAATAAATGTATTACTGGCTTAATATGAACACACAAAATTGTGTATTTTTTTGTAATTCTCTGTAAAATTTTGTAATTCCTTGAGTATAATGCCAGAGTGCTCTTCCAAATTGTTGGATCAGTTCACCGTTCCACCAACAATTAGTATCCCTATTTTTCCTCATCCTCTTCAACATTCGTCATTTTAGCCAATATGATAGATGTGAGATGATAGCTTAGAGTTGTTTAAATTTGCATTTCTATAATCAATAATTATAGAGCATTTCATTTGAAATCTTTATCCAAACTCTGTGTGTTCATATCTCTTGACCATGTACCAATTGGGGAATTCTTATATATTTGACAAAGTTTTCTATGTATGTTAGATATGAGACCTCTATATGAGAAACTGTCTACAAACTTCCCCCGCTCCCCCCAGTTATTCCTTTCCTCCTGGTCTTGGCTACAATACATTAGCATTATTTCTGTGAAAAGTTCAATTCAATGTATTCTAAATGATCCATTTTACGTTTCACAATGCTTTCCATCTTTTGTTTATTCATAATTTTTCTTTCCATCTATAAAAGATAGGTAAAATGTTACCTGCTTTTCTAATTTGTTAATGCTATCTCCCTTTATGACTCCCATTTTGATCCTATCTTGATAAATAGTATGAGGTATTGGTCTCTATCTAGTGTCTATCAAACTGCTTTCTAATTTTCCCAACAATTTTTATGATATAGGAAATTCTCATTCCAAAAACTTAGAATTTTATGCTTGGTATGATCTTTTGTGACTCTTTGTTGTATGTTTATTCTGTTCCACTGATTGATCTACTTTTCTATTTCTTAGCCAGTACCAGATACCATGGACAATTACAGCTTCATAATATAGTTTGAAATCTGGTAGGGAGGAAAGATGGGAGACTTTCCAAGTTGGGAGGGGGAGAGTGAAGGGCACAATTCCCTGAATTCCAGTAAGGAGGTGCTCCATTCCCCTAAACTGTCTGGGAACAATCAAAGGAACATGGAAACAATCAACAGTAAACAGGGACTAGTTTTCAGAGGAGACACATGCTTCAGATGCCCCATGATAAGAACACTACTTTCATCAACGAGGGATCTGATTATTTCTGGTCAGCATAATCTCAGGCATTGTTTAGGGGTCTCTAAACAGCAGATTTGGGTGGTTCAGTTTTCTGGCCATCCAATGCTAGGTTCAAATGGTGTGATAAGATTTGCTCCCACTTCCCACAATTAAATAAACATTTTTCCCCCACAGAATATAGAACTAAGGGGGCGACTCACTGGATTGAGATCCAGACCTAGAGATGGAAGGTCCTGGCTTCAAATGCGTCCTCAGACACCCTCCCAGCTATATAACCTTGGGCAAGATCAGCGTATCAATCACTCACCTCTGTCCTGGGACAGCTAAAGGGCACAGTGGGTGCAGTTCTGGGCTTGAGGTCAGGAAGATCTGACTTAAAATCTAGCTTCTCTGAACACTTTCTAGCTGTGACCCAGTGCAAGTGACTTAACTTTTTGCTTCAGGTTTCTCAGATGTAATTATCTGGAGAAGGAAATGACAAAACACTCCAATATCTTTGCCAGGAAAACCAGAAATGGGTCAGGAAGAGTCAGGCACAACTGATAAAATGCCTGAACAACGCAAAAGCTCTCTTCTGACCACCTGTCTCTTAGACTGGATGGACGTCAAAATCCATTGAGTTTAAGCTGGTCATTCCTCCCCTCACAACCCTGCTCTCTCTGGAATTTCCTCATTATTTTGGAGGGAATCCCTCTCCTCCCAGTTAACATTTAAGTGATCTATCCAGACTGAGCTGAGAGGGGGCAAGACGAGGAGACAGGCTTCAATTACCTGTAAGTTTGGCGTGACGATGAGACATTAGATTCATTCTCATTGACTCTAGGACAGTGCTGGGAACAATAATTGGAAACTGCGAGGAAAATTGGGCTTAAAAGAAAAGGGAAAAGAATGCATTTGGAAGTTGTGTAAGACACTATTAAGACTGATTTCTGATAATCTTAGTGACTTACATAAATATAATAGTTACCAATATATAAAGGGCAAAAATGATATAATCAAGCAGTTTTCTAATGAAAGGTCTCAATATGGAACGATGCTCTAAATCAGTAATAAAAAGAGAAATACCTATTGCAACAACTTGAGATTTACCTCACTGCTCCTGGACTGTCAATCAGGACAAAAGACAGTAGCAGGAGTAAAGCAAAAAGCTCTTATGTCTTGATTTAAGGTATGCAAAGCTCTCTGGAAATATTATCTCTGTCTATCACATAACTACCTTAGGAGACTGGTGCTCCCATTTTCCTTATTTTGCCATTGAGGACATTGAGACATTAAGTGATGTGCCCAGCTGTTAACTGTCTGAACTCACTTCTTATTGATTCCAGATCCCCATCCAATGTACCTTCTTGCTTACACTGAGAACCTTTGGACAGCTTACAAGAAAATATGCCCACCAATCCACTATTTTTTAAACCCTCACCTTCCATCTTAGAATCAATATTGTATATTGGTTGTAAGGTAGAAGAATGGTAAGAGCTAGGCAATTGGGGTTAAGTGATTCGTCTAGGATCACACAGCTAGGAAGTGTTGGAGGTCAAATTTGAACCCAGGACCTCTCATCTCTAGGTCTGACTCTCAATCCCCTGAGCCACTCAGTTGTCCGCCTCCCTACTAATCCACTAATAACAGAGCTGCTAAGTGGTCCAAATAGTCTTCAAAGCAAATTAGAATGCTACTAAATCATATATATGCATGTGTGTATAGATAAAATATATTCTATCAAAATTATTAATATGTTTATGTGTATATGCAAATTTTGCCCGAAAATTAGAGCAAAAAAAGAGGGCAGCATTCTCAGAATTATTTAAAGCTCCTCTTTTAAAAACATGTCTGTGTCTAGAAAGGAAACAATATTAGGTGGAGAATGGTGGAAAAAATGATGGCATGTGAACTTGATAGAAAATACTGTATGAAATGATATAATGGCCAGAACCAAGGAAATTTGGGCAGACTTATATGAAGTGATGGAGAAGGTCCTCCAGGCTATCTCTCCTGAACTGAACATCCGCCATATGCTTTTTAGACATGGTGTGCATTGGCATGAAGAGAGAAGATTATTCACTAATGTTGATTGATTGGTCTCAGGATTATTTATTCTTTCTCATGTGTCCTCAGTCCATTTCCTTCTTTCAAGTCCAAATCACATCTTCAGGAATGGCCTTTAAGGCTCTGAGATGAGAGAGCAGGGACAGGATGTAAGCGTGACTCAGTTTACTGTCTCTCATACACAGAGCCAATTGGAACCATAAGAAGAGGAGCAACTGGAAGGAGGCTCCATGAGGCCCAGCATCCAGGAGAGGGGAAGAGCCTCAGACAGCCTTGTTGCCTAATCCTGAGGGCTCACCACTTGCCCTTGCTTGGCTCTAATGCACAAAGTCTCTACTAGGGAGCAGAAAAAGCTTCTCAGCTGCTCCCACTCTTGGCTGAGCCCTCATTACTCTGTCCTAATTGCTGACTGGGATGGGCTCAAGGGGCCAAAGTTCCCCAAACACCTGGAGACATCTCTGACTCTAATTGTCTGATATCACTTCTCTGGTAGGTGACAAGATAATGGCTGCTCTGGAGGGAGATGAGGTCAGACATCCAGTACCTATAACTACAGCCCAGACTGGCCCCTGCATTCTCCATTGGATGAAACACAGAAATCTTCAGTGCCACAGCGGACAGCCAGGTGAGTGTTAGTTGATAGATCTTGGGATCAAAACCCCCCTTTCCCCTTCCCTAATCCCTACCAAGACTGACAGTCCCCCACCCCTTCCCCTGCACCCTAAGGGACTCCAGAATTAATCAAGTAGTTCCACTTCCTCAGGTACTGCTTCTTCCCTGCTATGACCTGACAAATCCATGGTGGGTGGATGTTCTGGACTTATACTACTAGACAAGCCTGGGAACCAAACCTCCCAACCCCAAAGCCAACCACAAGTACCCCAACTTTGCCCAATAGAGACAGTCCAGGTTACCTAATCCCAGAGCAGCACCCTATAAAAGATTCCCCCCTTCTCCATCCCAGAGAGACCTCTAGCCCCCTACAGGCTGCTGATTCCCCCCTTGCTCTTCCATCATCCCCCTCCCACTCCATGGCCATTGGCCTTCCACCCCCCTCCTTTCCTCCAATAAAGCCTTGCTCCATTAATCAAGCTCTCTGTCTCATTAGCCTTGAGTTGGACTCCAGGTCAGCCATTAGTGACTGTTTCAGACTTACATCCTAGGGCTGGGGAGGGAGCCATGGACAGACTTGCTGTGTGCTAAGAAAGGGGCAGACACCTCCTAGCACCCCAATGGGAAGGAGGATTTTATTCTATTTTTGGAGGATTTTCTCAGCCTTGGTGCTGAGATTATGGCTTTGCCATTTGGGTCATGATTGAAGTTGTGTCATCTCCAGTGGTAGTAAGTCAAAGTTGATGAGACTTCTCCATGACTAGGGCAGCCTGATCTGATGTTTCTTTATTGAGGCAGTAATTAGTCTGCTGGAGTAGGGAAGCACCACTGCCCTGGGTCCAAATCCCTCATGGCAGCTTTGGAGCCAGAACTGAGAAATAAAGAAGGATTATCTGGTAAATGGATTTGGCACTAGGTGAATGGCTAGACCCCAAAAGTACCCAGTAATGGATGAATTCCCAATTGGATGCAGACCTCTGATATATCACTTGAGGTAAGTATGCATGAACCTGGACAGTTCATTACCAATAAAACATAGAAGTCATCCTTGTCAAATGTGGAGATGCCACCTAGCTCAGGATCAGCTATCACAGAAGACCATTTGAACGAGCTGGGAGGAGGGGTCAGATCCAAAGAGACCGTACCTGGCAGAAAAAGGGTGATTGTTTACCCAGAGAGTCCAGCTATCAACAGAGGAGGAGGTAGCCAAGCAGAGCACAGCAGTGTAAATGCACGGAGGGCTCCAGGGCCTTCCCAGTACAACAGAGCACTGGGAACAGGTCAGTGTCTTGTCCTCTGATGTATCACAGGCTCTGAGCTAAGCAAAGGAGGGAGATGAGGTTGGGCCACACCATTCCCAGGTTCATCAGCCATACTTTAGGGCAGCCATTTGGAAACTGGAGCATGTCTGTAAAACAGGCAGAGATGGAGCTGATGAAAGGACTCATGAAGGCGAGCTAGAAAACCTGGAGAAACACATACTGAAGAAGAGAAGACTTGGGGGCATTCTGCTGGTACTGGAAGGGTGTGGAGGGGACAAATAACTGTGACATTTCAATAGCCCTTCACCCAAAGCAAGTTACCTGGAGAATCCCATTGACCTTCAGAGACACGAGAGGCAAGAACTAACTATGATGCTGTCCTCTTCTTGTCCTCTCCTTATACATGAAGCCAAGCGAGGTGTGAGATGGGTTACTGGCTCGCCTGGACACCCCCAAACCCCAGAAGTATCCCAGGTCAGAGAGCACATAAGGAATCCCTTTTCCTTAATCCCCTGCAGTGCTGAAAGAAGGTAACTTTGAGTAACAGAAACCTATAAGGAAGGGCTTCTAAGAGAGACACTCCCTTGGCCTCTCCCATAGATTTTTTGATAAGCACAGAGAGGCACCTTCAGTTTGCTTCTGATAACCTCCTATTTGCACCCCAGATATCCAAGCATCCCCTGAACTGCCCAGTTCACACCCTTTTGTCTTTGAGGCACAACACATCACCCATCAGCACATCTCTGGTCATGTAGCCCCTGTTGTCAAAGCTCCTGCCTTCCTGGTATGAAGCCCACCTGCATGGGGTCTATGAGTCTTGTGATGAGATGTTGTCATCTCCTTGCTAGTATTTTATTTAAAATTTTTGCATGAATGTTCATTAGGGGGTAGATGTATAGTTTATCTTCTGTTTTAGCTCCCTTATTTACATATCAGAACCATATTGGTCTCATGAATAGACTTTGGGAGGATTCCCTCTTCCCTTTTTTTCTAAATACTTCATGTAGTGCTGGAGTTAGTCATTCTTGAATGTTGGGCAGAACTCACGGGTGATCCCGAATGGGACTGTCACAACTCTGAGGATTATTTGCAACTATACCGTTGTAGGGAGGCCATCTTAACAGCCCTGAGAGAGTGTGCAGACAGTAAAGATAAGTGGACAGCATTTGAAAGAATTAAGCAAAATGAGGAATTCCCCTTACAAAGGCAGGAGTTGCTGCCAGAGACTACCAGGGACGCTGGGGGCCTCATAACCATAGCTAGCATTTATGTGTGTGTGTGTGAAGCACTAGGAGGAGTGTTTTGTACTTAATATGTCAGTGGATCCTGATGACAACCCTGGAAGGTAGAAGTTATTTTTATCTCCATTTTACAGATGAGAGAACTGAGTCAAAGAGTGGACACATGACTTGGCCAGATTACAAAACTAGTCACTGAGTCTGGATTAGAACTCAGATAGTTCTTCCTCTGGGCCCAGCCCTCTTTCTACTATTCTGTCTCATAAAGCAGGAAGCCCCTTGGACCTGGGACAGCCTGTTTCTCTGACTTTAACACCATCCAACACTTCTGATCTTCTGATTTAGTCAAAATAAACAAAAACATCGCCTTTGGAGTGGGGGGGAGACTGCCTGAAGTAATGGTGAGTCAAGGAGGACTTGGACTTTGTGCTTTTTCTGATCTTCTTTTACTTCTGCGAGAGGAAATGAATGGTTGATTAAAGAGAGTTCTGGGAGCGAGGCAGGCTCATTGTCCCATCTCTACAAAGCTCCATTCAGATTTTTTTTAAAGATACTTTCCCCAAAACACCATTGGGAAGCACAGACCTACGTGCAGTTGCTAAATTGGAAGGACAAGAACTTTTCCACCTTTAAGTCAAATAGTTTCCTGCTATCACTGCCCTCTCTTCTTAAGCACTAAAGACAAGGAAGGGATTCTGTTTTGTCCTAGACGTGCCCCTCTTGCTTTTCCAAAAGCTCTCCCAGATTCTCAGATTGATTTTCTTTTTTCCTAAAAAATGGACTAGAGTGTGAGCCAACCTCTTACAAAATGGCTTTGATTGAGTCAAAGCATTATAGAGTCCCTCTTCACAGGGCAAGTGATGACTTGATTTAGTCTTTTTGAATGTTATTCAAGACACCGAAGACAAATGGGGACTTCTTGACATTTATGTTTCCAGATTCAGTTGTCTAAATATTTAAAAGGACATCAGAGAGTTATCTCTTCAAAGTAGCTCACTCCTCTCCAAGAGAGGTGACTCTCTTTGTCTTGTTGATTCTTGGGCTCATAGACCTGACTTGTACTTCAAGAAGCACCATTTAAAATATTACATCGTGAGCAAACCTGATTATGCAAATTTGATTCTGTGAAAAACAGTTTGAAATTGCAGTGTTATGGACCCAGACCCTGAAGAGATCTTTCTGTAAAGGTAATAAACCTTGAGGTAAGACATTAACCCTTTACCCCAACTTCTTTCTGTCTGGCACAGTTAGAGTTAAATTCCTGCTTTCATGCCTCTCATTCCTCACTACTTAGAAAAGATTCTTCTATCATCGTCCCCTTGGAGGGGATTATACTATCCTACTGGTTCCAGTCTGCTCCATTTCTAAAAGTCCATGTACGTTGGAGCTCTGATGGCCCCTGGAAGTTCAATGGCCAGAAGTTATTCCTCTAAGAAAAGTGATCCTTTTAATGGAATACAGGTAAGTTTTCAGCGGAAAGGAGAGAAAGCCCAAGTGAAATGCACCAAATTATGTGGGGACTCAAGCTGGAAATTGGAATGTGTTAAAGACCCCCTTTGTTACAGACAAAAGAATGGTTGCCATAAACTGTTACTGCGAAAATATGGGTTCAAGACTTTGAATTGCCAAAAGCATAGAGATAATTTTTGTGTCTTAATTTTATATAAAAAATAAGTGATCGCCATGGGAAAAATTCCCAAATATGAAATACCCAAGTCAGCTGGGTTTTATGGAGATTTTTAATTAATATAAATGAAGGAGTTAAAGAAAGGGAAAGAGAGAGTAAGAGGAAATAGGAAAAGGCTAGGGCCTAGGCCAATTGCCGAGGCCTTTCTCTTTAAGAGAGAAACTAAGTCAGTCTTTAATCACTCACCACAAGATCTTTCCAAGCAAAACTGTAGTGTTCAGAGAGACCCTCCATTTCAGCTCCTGAGCTCAACTAAGTTCAGCCATGAGAGACCTCACTGAGAGAGCCCAGCTCTCAGTTCCTGACCTCCTTTTAAAGAGAATTTTCTCTTATGTCACCTCCCCTAAATTTTCACATCTACCAATCACAGTAGACGTTTTCCACAAGACTGACCATTCTTAATTCGAATCTTCTTTTTTTAATCACCTTTTCTGGGTAGACTAAAACTTCACACCTCTTTTGTTAAACTTGCCTTTTGTTTGCTTGACCTTTTAGTGATTAATTTGACCTTCATAGGCACTTAGCACTCTTTTGTATTAGATCTAAAAATAAACCTAGCTTAAGGGCTTGGCCTCACTATAAGTATAGGTTGGGGACTTTTTCATTGTTCAGTGAGGAGTTTTCAACTTTATCTTCCCCTAAAGTATGCCTAAGTATGGGTGGAATAATGTAAAGTTCTCACATACATTCCTGACTAAGTACCTCCATTGTTTAAAATGGGGAATAGCCTTAACCAAGTGTTTCTAAGGTAGAGTCTGAGATATTTTAAGATTCACAATCCCCCCTGATGATCATTGGGAGACTAGTCTCCTCATTGATCATTTTACATCATCATCTTGTAGTCCTAAAGGCACTTCTAACTATAGATTCATACAATATTCAATTTTCTAAGAAGAAATTAGAGTATTTAGGGAGGAATAGAAAAGAAAGAAAGCAAAACCAATGTTTTGCTAGGTGCATTGACTGAAAGCCAAACTAGGGGCAGTCCCTTTTGGCATAATTGTGTACATTTACAATAAATGTTCAATCAAAATTCAGTTAAGTCAACCACATCCAAAGTTTCTTCTGGATCTTCTTGAGGTTGTGTGGATTTTCCAGCATCTTTCTGCAACAATTCATTCTCTTGATTTAGGAGTTAACAAGCTTCTTCCTTGAAGATCTTTTTCTTGAACAAAATCAAAATCTTGGATTTTTATAAAAATACAATCTCAAACAAAAAATCAAAAATCTTGGATTTTAATTTAAAATAAAATCCCCCCTGAAGTACGTGTTAAAAAACATCCAGTTCAGCTCAGGATGCAATGTTGAGTTATGGGGGGGTGTATGAGTCAATTATCAAAAGAAGAGAAAAACACAACCCAAAACATAAGGGGAAAAAAATTCAAAATAGGCCCTTGTATAGGTCCAATTTAAAGTAACTTCTATTCCACAAGTCTATAGGACAGAATGCAGTAATATTTTACTTACCCATTTGCAGTCAAGACTACAGGCAGTTGCCATAATATAGAGAAGGAAAAGGAACTAGAATTCTATTTTGATAGGGAAGTGTGTCATTCCCTTCTGATTTTTTCATTCTCAGGGATATGGGGAGCCAGCATGATAGTCAAAATTTGTACTTGTATGAGTACTTCACAAAGAGTGTAGATACAAGGAAGTCCTACGACTTAACATATGACAAGCGTCGCAGCCTTGAGTCCACATTAGTATTTCATGTGTGCTCTTTTTGGCCCTATTCAGGTTAAGTCTGTGCTCCTTGTTTTTTTTATCCCTTTTCCTGGAATCAGATACAAACATTAATCACAGTCCCATAATATTTTATCAATAAATGGCAGGTTCCCATAGTTTAAAGCCTTTGGGTATGCATTGATATTATAGCAAGAATATATATATATATATATATATATATATATATATATACATATATATGTATATATATATTAAACTTCTATTACTGCAGAAAAATAATATTAATTATATGTACCTTTAGTACAAGAAATGAGAAAAAATCAAATATTCTAATCAAAAGAAAAGAAAAACAATAATAAAAATAAGGGGAAAATCAGTAATTCAATGTGTCTTTGAAAAACAGCATCCACTTGTTTCTGGATTATTATCTTCAATGAATGTGATAGGATAGAGTCAATCAGTCTCAACAGAAGATGCTTTCTTCATATGTGAGCAATGAATCCAAGAGTCCTTCTCTCCAACCTTTATAGATGTTGGAGTAGTTAACAATATTTGGAATGGTCCTTCCCATGAAGGCTGAGTGGCTCCAGTACACTTGAAATTCTTAATATACACTTTGTCTCCTGGGTTCAGGTCATGAAGAGAAAAGTCTAGTGGTCCAGTTTGTACTACAGCTCCAGATTCATGAAGTTCACACAGTTTGTGCTGTAATTCCTGTATATAGGAAGCAATAATAGTATCTCCCCCTAATCGTGATGTATATGCAGGGGAAAAAGGTTTAGCCTGTATAGGAGGATGTCCAAAAATTATCTCAAATGGTGAGATGTGTAGGTCTCCTCTAGGCCTGCTTCTAAGATAAAATAGGGCCAGAGGGAGAATTTCAGGCCATTTTAAATGGGTCTCAGTGCATAATTTTCCAATCATACTTTTTAAGTTCTTTGTTCATCCTTTCAACTTGGCCTGAGCTCTGGGGATGATATGGAACATGGAATTTGGGAGTTATTCCCAAGCAAGAATATATTTGGTTTATGACATAATCAGTAAAATTACTTCCTCTATCTGAATCAATATGTTCTGGCACGCCAAAGTGAGGAATAATTTCTTTTAAAAGTACCTTAGTAACAAAAGCCTCTGTGGCTCGGGTTGCAGGAAATGCTTCCGACCATCTGGTCAGTTGATCTACTATGACTAGACAAAATTAATAATGTCCAGCGTTTGGCATTGTTATGAAATCTATCTTTATATGTTCAAAAGGTATGTAAGCCAGAGGATGTCCACCAAAGGCTTTGCCATGAAATGCATGTTGGTTATATGCTTGGCAGGTAGAGCAGACTGAACACACTTTAGAAGCTATAGTAGTTATACCAGGGGCTATCCATATCTTAACAGAGTCCATGATGCCTTGAGTGCCAAAGTGACCATTCTTATGAATAGATTGGCAATTTTGATGATAGAAACTTCTAGGGAGCAGGGGTTTTCCTTCAGATGACACCCACACTCCATTAATCTGTTTTGCTTTGATTTTTTGTTTCCATTTTTCCACTTCCTTTTCATTATAGGAAAGTGATAAATTTAAATCATCAGTGGTTGTTAATGTTAAAATTAATTCAGGTCCTTCTATGGCTGCTAGCTTTGCAGCAGCATCTGCTCACTCATTTCCTCTAGAGACAGGTTCAGTGCCACCTGTATGGGCAGAGCAATGAACTAGAGCTAGGGCTTCAGGCAGCTGTAGAACAGAACGAACTTCATTAATAATTTCTGCATTAGTTTTAGATTTTCAGGCTGAGGTTAAAAATCCTCTCGGGAGCCATAGCATTCCGACTGAGTGACAAATGCCAAAAGAATATCTAGAATCCCTATAAATTGTTGCCTTTTTATTCTTGGCAATTATACAAGCGTGCTTCAGAGCTATGAATTCTGCTCCTTGAGTGCTAATGTTAGAGGGTAATGAAGCTGACCATTCAGTGGCAAATTCTGAGACTATGGCAGCTCCAGTGTAGCATGTACCATCCCTCATAAAAGAGGCACCATCAGTAAATAAGATCAGATCTGGATTGTCTAAGAGAGTGTCCAAGATATCATCTCTAGGCTTTTCTGCCATGGACACTAATGTTCACAATTGTGTAATGGTTCTCCTGAAGTTGGTAAATCTGGAAGCAAGGTGGCAGGGTTAAGGGTTGTACAGTGTCTTAAGGTAATGTTTTCACTATTTAACAAGGTTATTTCATATCTTGTAATTCCCTGATCCAAGAATGCCTGTGTTCTATGCCTTAGTAACAATGCTTCTACCTCATGTGGGCACATAATTGTTAATGGGCATCCTAATACTAGATCAACAGTTTTTGTCACTAGTAAGGCTGTAGTGGCTATTGCTCTAAGACATGGTGGTGCTCCTGATGCTACTGGGTCTAGTTGGGCAGAATAATAAGCAATAGGGTGCTGAGAAGGTCCCAAAGTCTGAGTTAAAACACCTGAAGCTACTCCTCTTCACTCATGTACATACAAAGTAAATGGTTTGTTGTAATCTGGGATGTCTAGAACAGGGGCAGACAGGATAGCCTTTTTTAGATCTGATAGAGCTGACAAGTGTTCAGACTCTAATTTTAGGGGTTCAGGAACTGAATCCTTTGTTAGTGCCATAAGGGGTTTAGTAATTTCCCCATAGCAAGGAATCCATTGTCTGCAAAACCCTGTTGCTCCTAAAATTGCTCTCAACTGTTTCTTAGTAGTAGGAGTGCTTAAATTTTGAATATTCTCAATTTGTTTTGGAGAAATATAACGAGCACCAGCAGCCATTATGAATCCCAAATATTCTACTTTAGGGAGACACCACTGAACCTTATCCTTCGAGATTTTATGCCCTCTTTTGTGCAATTCCAAAAGAAGGTGTTTACTATCTTCCTGACATATTTCTGTGTCTGTTGAAACCAAGAGTAGATCATCTACATATTTGATTAATTTGCTATTTTTATATGTTATATTATCTGTGTCTTGGCTCAAAATGTGTGCAAATAAACTCAGGCTTTCCAAGGAACCCTGTGGCAGACGACTCCATGTATAATGTGAGACCTTCCAGGTGAAAGCACAAATATGCCTGGAGTTCTCATGTATAGGTAGGAAAAGAAAGCTGAGCACAAGTCTACTACTGTAAAGTATGTAGCTGTGCTAGGAATAGAGGAAATAATAGTATTTATGTTGGAAACTATGGAGTGTCTCTTTATAACGTGGTTATTCACCACCCTCAGATCCTGTACGAATCTATAGAGGTGCTTGCCATCAGGCCCTCTTTTTGTTTTTTTTAACTATCAGGATGGGCGTATTGTATTGAGATTTTCAAGGGATTATTATTCCCTGTTCAATTAATGAGTTAATTACTGGGGTAATACTCTCAATTGCCTCCTTTGAGAGGGGATACTGAGGAATGGAAGGAGGTGGGCTAGATTTAGTTTTTATCTGCACAGGAACAGCAGATTTAAGTAAGCCTACATCGGAAGAAGATATGGCCCAAAAAGACTCCGGTATATCTGTAGGTATTTCAAAAGTGGGAGGCTCTTTTGCCTCCTGGCTCTCTGAGAGAAGTACAGGGAGTAAATTTAAAGATTCCTCCAGTACTTCCAATGTTAAGGAGCCATCTGGGGAACAAGTTATTGTGACTCCGAGTTTGTATAGAAGGTCTCTCCCCAGCAAATTTAAAGGGGAGTCAGGCATAAAAAGGAAGGAATGTTGTACCTCTAGGGGTCCTACAGACACCATTCTAGGGGGAAATTTTTTGACTCTTTGGAGTATTCCTGACACTCCCACTACACTTTGTGAGTCAGAGGAATAACAATTTAAATTGGGTATATTCTTTAAGATAGACCTGGTAGCTCCAGTGTCTAAGAGACAATCATAATAGGTGTTACCCACTTTTAAGATAACATGGGGTTCATTAGTATGGGGAGGGCAGTGGAAAGGGACAATGGGTAATAGGACATCAGGGTCTGGAAAATCAAAGGTTGTATCCTCTGATTCCTGTGCCCCAGCCCCCCCCCCCCAACACCTTCTTTGTATTTGGGACATTCCTTGGGCACCCCCTGAGGGGCATTAGCACCTCTCGAGTATTTTTTGGACGAGCACCATTTCTTTTTTTTTTTAAACCCTTACCTTCGTCTTGGAGTCAATACTGTATAAGGTAAGGGCTAGGCAATGGGGGTCAAGTGACTTGCCCAGGGTCACACAGCTGGGAAGTGTCTGAGGCCAGATTTGAACCTAGGACCTCCCGTCTCTAGGCCTAGCTCTCAATCCACTGAGCTACCCAGCTGCCCCCCACCATTTCTTATATATTATTGTTGGGTATTATCATGTTCTTCATTTGGAGCATTGTCATTATTTTCCCAATTCCTATTCCTATAATTTTGGTTTCTCAAGTTCTTATTTCTATAGTCATTATAGTTATTTCCATAATCATTGTTATAATTTCTAAAATTTCTAAAATTCTGGTTTCTGTGATTATTATTATAATTTCTATAGTTATTCTTTCTAAAGTTATTATTAAACTGTGTATTCCTTCTGAAAATCTTGAGAAAAGTTCTACATTCTATCATTTTGTGGCCCTTCTTCTCACGGAAGTGGCAGGTTACTGATCTATCTGTGAATTCCTTCAAAGGGGCTATGGTCTCTCCCTTATTTTTCAATTGTCTCTTTACCATTTCAATTTCTTTCTTTAAGACTTCCACTGACGTATTGTGTTCCTCAGGTCTTTTTACATGACCTTTATAAACAGGTTCCTACTCTCCTCAATTCTTCGAGGTCCATAGAGTCCCAATTAGGACAGCTAGTTTTAAAGTAGTCTTTTACCACTGAACAGCAATTCTCAATGAATTGCCTATGTATTTGCCTAATGTCCCTTTCTCTCAATAAATCAAGGTCCATATATGTATTTCCTACGTCAATAAGCCTATCCATAAACTGGGAGGGGGTCTCCTCAATTTCTTGTCGGGTTCTTTCAAATTTTGACCATTTTTCAGGTCTATCCGAGCACGCTCTCATGGCTGTCAATAATGCTTCTTTGGCCTGGTTTAGTTTTGTGTGATCTAGTTCAACATTGGGGTTCCAATGTGGATCTTCAGTTGGCCAATAATGTCCTTTTCTACCTCCCTTCTGATTAGCCAGAGAGACGATATTGTTTTTCTCTCTTTTTGTTAAAAATGTTTCTAATAAATTCTCAACATCCATCCAAGTGGCGTCAAAAGTTCTGAATATGTTCTCTAATTTTTTTTATAATTAATATTGGTTCTTCCTCAAATGATGGGAGATCTTCCTTAAATTTATTAAAATCCTCAGGGCTAAAAGGTGTATGATGTCTTACAGATACCAAGTTCCCATCTTTATTAAAATTAGGGACTTCCCTTAAAGGAAATAACCTTTCTGAATTATTTGGTACTCTTATTTCTGTTTCTAGGCTTCTAAATTCATTCTTAATGGGTAGGTATGAGAAAGAGAAGGGTTGGGCACGTTGAGGGAGAGGGTTTGTTGTTGTCCCATAGTGCCAGAAAGATCAGTGGTAGGAAAGGTATGAGAATTGAATTGGGCAGGGTGGGAAGGAGGGGAAAGGAAGAAGAGTTAGTAGCCATGGGAAAAGATGCAGAGGTGTTAGGAGGAATGAGTAGGGTGTGAAGTGGAGGCATTAGGATCGGAAGCATGGGTGGGGTGTGAACTTAGAGTGGAGGGTGTGGGATTGGACGCATGGGCAGGGGGAGGAGTGAGTTGGTTAGAAGTAGGGTTTTCTGGGGCCAATGGGGCAGGGGGAGAGGTGGGTTGGTTAAGAGCAGGGGGTTCTATTGCTGAGTTGGCTGGGGGAGCAGTGGGTTGGCTAGGAGGGTTAGTGTCCAGAGTAGGGTGGGACAGAGATTCTGATAACATTCTTAACTCTCTTTTAATGCTTCTCATAAAAGTTATGATCTCCCCCATGACATTCCTCTATAAGCTCCTTTTTAAGCTCCTGCCGAGTATTTAGTTCTACAATTTGTTGAATATTAGAGGGAGCAATTGACTGGTTTGACTGAGAAATGAGTTCTTCAAGGAGATCCAATATTATGGCTAAAACAATAAAAAACTCAAGGGAAAGTAGTACATTGATTAGATTTTGCCATAAGTTACACGGGATGAGCCCTTTCAGAGGGATAAGCAATTCTGTATTTATAAGATTGATCATGGAGCTGATGAGCCAGTTGTTAAGGAAGTTGCAGAACAATGTTTGTACTAAAAAAGAACAAAGTATTTACTGAAAAGCCAGTTATTGACTAAGTTCTGAACTGACTGTAACTCCATATTTCTAAAGTAAACACATAGGGAGCAGGACAAGGCCAAAAGCTTTTCCCAGGTTTCCCTAATCCTAATTTAGGCAGTTGTTCCCTTAAGGAAGGAGATTTAGAAACAGCTCTCCTAGCCAGGACCTTGTGACCCTGTTGCTAAGATTTAAAACAGCTGTGTTCTATTTAATTTAAGGAGAAATAAAAATGTTTTTTACTCACTGGCTCTTGCAGCTGTGTTTTGAAGCTGAGTTAGCATGTTAAAAAAGACTAACTGACAGAGCAAGTAATAAAGAGAGAAAGGAAAGAGATTTCACAGAAATTTTGAGGGTTTTTCATCACAGCCTTCGTGGTCAGCCATAACTGTTACAGACAAAAGAGTGGTTGCCATAAACTGTTAAAGACAAAGGAGTGGTTGCCATAAACTGTTACTGCAAAAATATGGGTTCAAGACTTTGAATTGCCAAAAGCATAAAGATAATTTTTAGTGTCTTGATTTTATATAAAAAATAAGTGGTCACCATGGGAAAAATTCCAAATATGAAATACCCAAGTCAGCTGGGTTTTATGGAGATTTTTAATTAATATAAATGAAGGAATTAAGGAAAGGGAAAGAGACAGAGTAAGAGGAAATAGGAAAAGGCTAGGGCCTAGGCCAATTGCCGAGGCCTTTCTCTTTAAGAGGGAAATTAAGTCAGTCTTTAATCACTCACCACAAGATCTTTCCAAGCAAAACTATAGTGTTCAGAGAGACCCTCCATTTCAGCTCCTGAGCTCAACTAAGTTCAGCCATGAGAGACCTCACTGAGAGAGCCCAGCTCTCAGTTCCTGACCTCCTTTTAAAGAGAATTTTCTCTTATGTCACCTCCCCTAAATTTTCACATCTACCAATCACAGTAGACGTTTTCCACAAGACTGACCATTCTTAATTCGAATCTTCTTTTTTTAATCACCTTTTCTGGGTAGACTAAAACTTCACACCTCTTTTGTTAAACTTGCCTTTTGTTTGCTTGACCTTTTAGTGATTAATTTGACCTTCATAGGCACTTAGCACTCTTTTGTATTAGATCTAAAAATAAACCTAGCTTAAGGGCTTGGCCTCACTATAAGTATAGGTTGGGGACTTTTTCATTGTTCAGTGAGGAGTTTTCAACTTTATCTTCCCCTAAAGTATGCCTAAGTATGGGTGGAATAATGTAAAGTTCTCACATACATTCCTGACTAAGTACCTCCATTGTTTAAAATGGGGAATAGCCTTAACCAAGTGTTCTAAGGTAGAGTCTGAGATATTTTAAGATTCACACCTTCCACAAAGTTATTGTAGTACCTCTGTTTCATTAACCAAGAATGAATTGCTACTTTTATATGTTCAAAACTCTGACTCAGAATTCTGTTCAACACCGTAGAGTCCTGTATCCCTCCACATATCATCCCCAAAGGTTCCAGTTATACATCATCTGCAGATTGGAGTCAGTGTGGCATGTGGAATATCTGGAAAGTCCATGGATGAAGCTGGGCAGAGAAAGAAGTAATATGTCTATGCATATGTAACTGTGTGGTTGGGAAGAAGGGTTTGCTCATGTGTGTGTATCAGGGTGTGCATATACTCTCCTAAAAGATTCTGAAGGCACATTTTGCCACCAGCTGCCACTACATCATAAATATCAATCATGACTCACACGTAGATTATGTGCCTTCATTGTGTTTACTATGAGAGATTTTTGATTGTTCTTTCCTCTCTTCTCTCATGATATTGCTAGATGTGCCCCTGTGTTACTCCAAGATCATGTCTCTCTATGACATAGTCCTGGGGATCATCTTCCTTTCTCAGACTGGAGTTGGGATCCTGGGCAACTCCTTACTCCTCTGCTTTTATGTCTTTACTTTGTTTAGCAGCCCCAGGTCAAGGCTATTGGACCCCATTCTGGTCCAACTAACACTGACTAACACCATAGTGCTCCTCTCTAAGGGATGCCCACTAGTAAATTTCTATTTTGGGAATGTTTATTTCCTGGGAAGCCTAGGCTGTAAAATGGTATTTTACTTCCAAAGGATGAGCCGGGGCCTTGCCGTCTGTACCACGTGCCTCCTGAGTATCTTTCAGGCTGTCACTATTAGTCCCAGCAGCTCTAGGTTGGCCAAACACAAAGTCAGAGTTATGAGGCTCATCAGGCCCTCATGTCTCCTCTGCTGGATATTCAATGTAATCATAGAAGTAAACGTGCCCGTACACATAACAGGATCAAAGAGGATCAACAGCAGCCACACAGGGGGATTTGAAGTCCTTTATTGCTACTGGGAAAAGGTGTTAAAGGAAGTAACCATCCTGCCCTCCCTGCGAGACATCCTTTGTGTTGGAGGCATGGTCTGGGCCAGCGGCTACATAATAGTTCTGCTGTACAGACATCAACGGAAAGTCCAGCACATTCACCGCACGAGCCGCTCCCAGAAGACTTCTCCGGAGATCAGGGCCACCCAAACCGTCCTGCTGCTGCTGAGCATCTTTGTTTCTGCTTACTGCATCAGCTGTGGCTTCACACTGTACAAAGTGTACGTGACTCATTCGGGTGACTGGCTGGTGGTCGTGTCTATTTTCACCGCCTTGTGTTTCCCAACCATCAGCCCCTTTTTGCTGATTCACAGGGACACTCAGATCTTCAGGTCCTGCTGTGCCTCCTGGCAGAAGCCAAGTCTCCATTCTTAGAACAGCTGTTGGGATTTCCAAGTCAATTCATCTCTGGATCAAATTCCTTAGTGAAGGTTTCTGGGAATGTTTGATAACACAGTGAGTCCAAGTGGTCCTGGACCTGTGGGTATGGGAGATATCAGCCTTTTCCAATGTTAAATATAGGACATACAGGTTTGAAGGAGGACATGGGATGTTCTTATTACCTTATGGTTTGAATTGTAAAGTCCTCTGTGGAAGCTCTTGCCAACCTTACTCTTAAATCTCCCTCCAGCAATATTGGCTGTTACTCCTCCTCTAGTACTTTACATTCCTCCCAAATCATAATTCTCTTGGTTTCTACCACACACTTTATTTATGATCTCTATTCTTTTGCACTGACTTTCCTCTTTAACTAGGGAAGTGATGGTGAACCCATGGCATGTGTGCCCAAAAGGGCATGCAGAACCCTCTCTATGGGCATGCCTTCTGGCACCCATCATATGTCATTACTAGAAAGCCAGAGGGATTTGGGGTGGCACTGTTCCTTTCCCACTCACCATGTACCTGAGGACATTCCTCACTTCCCCACCCCAATGGGAATGCTTCCTCCTTCCCCTGTCTGGGGTAAGGTGCTGTGGTGGGGGCGGGGTGGAGGTGGCTCACATGCTGTGTGAGGGTATGGGGCAGACAGCAGCCTTTTGAGTCTGCAGTGAAGGTAATTCCTGTGGTGGGGATGGAGAGGAACTGGGTTTGAGGGGAGTGGAGTGCTGGGGCCACTCTCTGTCCCCTCTCCACATGTGCCTCTTATCATCTGCCCTCCTGCCCAGTAGCCCATTGGGAATGATTCTTCCGGCCCCTGTTTGGAGTAAGAGGGGTACTGGGGGCAAGGTTGGGGGATGGGGTGTGGCACTTGGTCCCTATTGGGGACAGACATGGCACTCTGTATGTGGGCTGGGGTGGGGGCTGGCCTAGCATTCCATCTCTAAAAGGTTGACCATCACTGACCTAGGGAATGTCTCCTTTCCTTCTCATACTGTCTCTTTACCTCTCCCTCATGGATTCTCTCTTCCTTTAAGATACACATTTGGTGCTATCTCTATATGAAAATTTAGTCAGTATTTCCACTCATAGGCTCTCCTCCTTCACAAACTCCCTTCAATTTAATTGCTTTGCATTTATTTTCTTTGTATTCATATTATATGAATATATAAAAGTCCTACCTGTGTCCCTATTATAATGCAAGCTCCTTGAGAACATATAATATGTTGTAACTTGTAATCCTCACACCTAGCTGAGAGCCTAATGATTTCCTGGCAAAGGAAACCACTAGACTGGTTGACCATTTTCTTTTCCCATTCATTTTATAGATGGAGAAACTGAGAAAAATATGGTTAAGTCACTTGCCCAGGGTCACTCAGTTAGGAAGGGTCTGAGGTGAGATTTGAACTCATGAAGAGGGTTCTTCTTGACTCTAGGCTAGGCACACTATCTATGGCACCACCTAGCCAGAATTTGGGATTCACGAGGTGTTCAGGAAGGACTGGCACCTCTGTTATGAAGCTTACTGAGCCCTTTCCTGGGTTGCTCATCTACCTTGGTGTCTGCCTTTAAGCCAATTGTCATCTCTGGCTACAAGTAATTGTGGAATGAGCAGCAGCACACCCTGGTAAAACCAGCTTAGCAGCCAAACTAAAGCAAGTTGTTGGTCACTGACAGGCCTCAACTGTCTCGGAAAGCAGCTCAGTTTCTACCCCAGGTATGCAAAGACTCCCTCTGACAGAATGGGTGGATGAGAACAGTTTGATCCAACAGCCATGAAGTCACCTGTTCATTATCCTTACCTTGTGAATCATTACCTATCATTGTTTCTGTAAAAAGATTACCTAACTCTTTAGCCTGTCATTTCCCTTATAAATTGTGTACCCCAAAATCAATAAACTAAATCACTGCCCAGCCCTCCTGAGTCTGTCTGCATTCTTACTGCTGAGGACCCCCAACCAGGTGTTCCCCAGTGGCCTTGACATTGATGACTATTTCAAATTACTGGTACATTCCTATGTGTGGTTACTCTTAGTATTTTAGACCGAAGTGTCCAATGGTATGCTTTCCAATAACAATCATTTGACTTATTTAGTCTAGAGCAAGGACATTTAACATATTATATTAACAACAATTGGGGGAGGCACAGATAGTGAGGATAAATATGAGGAGAGATGCAGTGATAGAAGATCTTAAAAGAAAATTAAAGGAAGCAGAAGGAAAAGCTAGAGAAAGTGAGATAGTGAGATTAAAGAGGTTAAATGCATTGGTTGCATTAAGATGTATGAAACCTAATAAGAGCTTTTACAAACCTAGGGATAGAAGAGCAGGTTTCCAATGTTGTTTCCTCTGCAATAGAATTGGAAATTTTGTTGGGGAATGTAGATACAGAGGTCAGTTTTCCAGACAATTGAACAGGTATGGAGGATTTAATAGGCAGAATAATTGGGACACCAACAATAATAACTGGAACAACAACAATCATAATAACAATAATAACTGGAATAACTATTCAAGAAGGAATAATGGAAATATGTGCCAGTATGCCTGGAACAGGAAAGGGAAAAATTTTTGAAAAAAAATCCAATATGACCACTTTGACCATGTGACAGGAGATTATTTAAAAATTAAATGTCTCTCCTAGCTCAGTTAGAGTCCCAGAGTTCCGCTACTCCTCCCCACTACCCCCCCAGTTGAATGTGCCTCTTGCTGAGTGCTAGATGGAATCTTCCAGTCTAACTGATTTTCCCCATATAAAACTTAAAAACTTAACTGTTTTTCTATATAACCTAAGGTTTCTTAACCCAGATAACTGTGCCAAACTGTTATTGTGATTTTAGGAGAGGGGAAAGGTTTATACACAAGGGAAGAATCACATATAAATAAAATGAACTTACTAACAGAAAAGGGAAATTTGTTGGCAAAGGAATAATGGGGAGGGGTAGCATCTGACTTTTCCCTACTCTATTTAATTTTCTGTGCTTATACTGCCTAACTATCTTAACTAAAAAGTATTAAGAATAGATCCCACCGTAAACCCAGAACTCTTACACACACACAGTCAATGGTTTGTCAGATATCAGGAATCCAAGCTGAGGTGTCCTCAGATGGTCTCTGCAAGGTAGGGGTCTTTTTCCCAGTCTATCTGTCCACCAGAAGACTAGAGATTTCCTCTCAACCTCAGCCAGCTGATCCTCAAAGGCTTGTTGCTTGATAGATGAAATTTCAAGAAGTCTCAGCCACACACCTTCCTTCTTCACCTTTCATCTCCAGACTGCATCAGTTGGTAAACTGTTCCTTAGAACTTCGACCCAAACAGCTCAGGAAAGATTCTAGGTCTTAGTCCCTGTCAATCATTCCTGCAAAATTTTACCTCCCCTGATATATATATATATATGTATATATATATATATATATATATATATACACACACATATATGTATAATTGCTGTTCTTAGATTCAGTCAGTACAGAGGATGACTTGAATTCAATCTATCCTATTCCTGAGGATGTCCCTGAAGTTTTACAGTCAAAGTCTTCCACAGATGTAGGTCTATAGTGGTCAGAGAATTTGAGACACTGTGACATGGCTCATTATCTAGTAACCTTAGTGCTCAAGGGGTAGAGTTGTCACTTTGAAGCAAGCATGTCTTCTAGCTGAGGGTAAAAGTGAAACTATTTATTGTATATGTTATGCTACAGGACAGATGTGGAAGCAACGAGGTTTTGTTACTGCATTGGGAAAACCAATTGCTCCTGCAGAAATAATAACTGAGTTGTTGGATGGTATCCAAAAACCTAAACAACTCGTGGTGATTCATTGTAGAGTTCATACTTATGGCAGAGATTTAGTCTCTAAAGGAAACCATAGAGTTGATATAACTGCAAAATTTGCTGACAGGAATGCTCCAGTGTATGTAATGAATTTGTCAATTATTGAATCTGTAGATCTATAAAAAGCTTATATAGACTTAGAAATTCAGAAGTGGAAGGAGAAGTTTGCAGCAAGGAAATAATATGGAATATGGGTTGCAGATACTGGAAAACTACTGTTAACAAAAGACTTATATCCCTATTTCTGTCAAGCCATCCACACAGAGTACTCATGCTGTAGTTGACTCTATTAAGAGACAATGGGTAGCTCCTGGAATAAGTACTGTAAGCAAATAAAATCTGTACAAGCTGTTATGCTTGCCAAAAATTCAACCAAGGGGCATTCAAACAGAAAGGTTTAGGTGATAGACCTTTATCATATTGTGCATTTGAGAGTCTACAAATTGATTATATCAGCATGCCAAAAGCTTGAAGATACATGTTTAGTCTGGTAATAGTGGATAGATTAACTAAGTGGCTTGAAGCATTTCCATCAAATAGAAATACAGCTATCTTTGTGGCAAAAGTGTTGATTAAGGAAAGTATTCCTAGATTTGGAGTACCACTTACCACAGTCTCTGATAATGGATCTCATTTCACCCAGGATATCCTGAAAAGAGTCTATGAGCATCTAGGAATAACAGCCAAATATCATGTTCCTTATCACCCACAAACTTCAGGTCAAGTGGAGCATGTAAATAGGCAATTGGGGGGAAAATTTGTGCTGAAACCCATCTAAAATGGCCCGATATTCTTCCCATAGCTTTGTTTTACCTATGTAGGAGACCAAGAACAGATTTACATATATCATTCTTTGAAATACTCTTTGGATATGCTCCATTAGAGGAAAAAACTTGTAAGACAGTCTATACATCTCTCTTCAGAGGAGATTGTCAACTTGCTTCATACTTAAATGCTTTACAGTAATGCCTTAAAGTATTACATGATATTGGAGTATTGAAGCTGGTCCACTGGATTATTCTCTCCATAATTTCAAACCAGGAGATATGTCAAAGGTATGTGTCAAAAATTTTGCTAAAACATCAGCAACATAAGAGAGTTGTATAGGTCCTTATACAATTTTGTTAGTTTCTCCATCTTCAGTAAAAGTTTTAGGTGGAGATTCATGGTATCATTGTTGATATATAAAACTAGCACATGGTATTAACAATGAAAATGTACAAATCATTGAAGAAGAAATTGAAGAAGAATAAATTGTGGAAGCTGAGAATCATCAAGCAAATTGAGTCTGCAGTCAGAACGATCAATAAGGAGAGGACCATTCCAGTGGAAGAGGACAATGCAATTCAAAAGGAGAATTCAGGAAATTAATGGACATTGTTAAAATACTAGAAGGATTTATAAAATTTTAGACAAAGAATTTAAAGAAATTATAAAATGAACAGGATCACAGGATTAATGGACTGATTAATTAAATTTGTGGGGTAATGTGTTATAACACAAAACAACATAACATCTTCCCAGAAATGAACGTAAATATATTTACTACCATGGAATTGCAGAAGAAGAATTATTCAATTAAGATGAGATGAGAAGAAATGGAAGATCTGAAGTAGTGGTAAATATATTACATGCAACAGTAACATAACACTTACATAACAGTAACACTGACATAACACTAGCAAAACAATATAACAAAGCAAAAATAACAACAAAACAAATACATAAACATGGTTAGGTAACATTGATTTACTATTTGAATGAGTGAAACAATGTACAACTAGGGTACTAACAATGTTATAATTAGCTATAATTTAGTAACAAAAATAGTTAGATATATAGTTTAATATAGGAATATAGGTAGACAGGAGAATTTTGAATATAAGAATTTAGTTAGATAGGATTAAAGTAGATAACATAAGATAAGATACTGACTTACATTACAAAAATACATTACAACATACATTATATAACACAAACGACATATAACATCACATATCACACAAAATTATAACTACATATGTAAATATATGCAAAGTGTGTATAATAGGATTGTAAAATTAATTGTATTACAGTGTATGTATATATGTAATGTATAAATACAAGGGGTATATGTATAGCATACACATATTGTATTATGTACATATATGTAAATAGATCACTTATGTATAATTTTATCTATTGTTATATGTATTTTGCATAAGTAAGTTTAATGTTTTGTTTTAATTTTCTTTGTAAAACTTATGCAATGTTGTGTTTATTGTAATTTTCAAAATTTTTCTCTAAGTTTGCTGTTAATGCATTACAATAGTGGTAGAATGTTCTGTATTAGATGATAAGAGTAGTGTTTATGAGTTTAATGTTTGCATGTGTCAATCTTGAAATCTCTCAGACTTGTGAATGTTAAAAATTTCCCCATCAGGGAATTCTTAATTGGAACAAATTCCCTACTGAGAAACATTCCCCATTTTGATGTGAGAACTCGCCAGGATCAGAAATGGGAGGACCTCTACTCCAACCGTACTTAAGACTGCTTTAGGGGGAAAAAAACTCCTTGCTAAACAATGAAAGTACTTGGACCCATGCTTATAATAAGGCAAGGAGTTCTTTGAGCCAGGCCTGTTTTTAGTATTGATACAATGGGATGCTAGGTACCTAAAAGGGTCGGGCAAGTTTTCTCTTGATGAGATTAGTTGACTCAGCTGTGTTTTCTCTCATTCAGACTTACTGAGGAGATTTGGTCGACACAGCAGCATTTTTTCTGATTCAGACTTACTGAGGAGATTGGTCGACTTAGCAGGAATTTAGATGGGCAGTCCTTTGGAAAGCATCTACAGTGATTGGTAGATGTAGGGACTTAGGGGAGGTGACATGGGACAAAAACCCCTATATAAGAAAAAGCAGAATCTCTTGAGGGATATCCTTTTGGAGAAATCCTTTCAGAGGAGCTCTGATGAGAATCACTTGGGAAGAATCTCTTGAGAGAGGCTCTGGAGAAGGGAAGCTCTTGGAGGACAATCTCTAAGGAGGTCTTGCTGGAAGGCTCTCTGGTGAAGTCAGCTGAGATGGAGCTGGCCTGGTGTCACTAGAATCCTTGTATAGGCAGACCTTGTGGTGAGTGTTAAAAGACTGACTGATCTCTCTCTTAAGACTCAGGTCTAGGCCATATTGGCTTGAGGCCCTTCATAATTATTCCTTTCCTACTCTTTCTCTAATTCCTCATTATATTATTAATTAAAAATCTCTATAAAACCCGGTTGACTTGGGTATTTGAATAATTGGGAATATTTCCCTGGCGACCACCTTATATTTGATTTAAAAACCAAGACACTGTAGTGAAACATATTTTCTGTGGTCAAATTTACTCACCCTCTCTTATATCTATCACAATTTATATCTTCCACCATTTTAACTCACTACAGTTTATGGGCTTCACTATTTTAAATCTCACACATGAAAATCATGTTTATCTTTGACTTTTCATGTTATTTGCTTGTGTTTTTGCATATGTTTGCTTTGTGTTTGAAATTTGTACTTGTTCATTATTTAATTCCCTTTTTTCCTTTTCTTGATTAAATCCCTAGAATAGGATAGTTTTAGATAGATTAAGATAGTTGAGTGTAGGTTGTTTGTTATTTTGGATAGATATTTTAAGTAATATGTAAGTAAGTTAGTGCACAAATGCCTAAATCATGTTTTCAACATGATTTAGGCTTTGGGCAAAGGGGGGATTGTAGCAAGGGAAGGTAAAAGTTGCAAGAATGATTGACAGGGATTGAGACTTAGAATCTTTCCTCAGCTGGCTGGGTCAGAGTTCCAAGGAACAGTTTACCAACTGATGCAGTCTGGAGCTGAAAGGTGAAGAAGGAAGGTGTGTAGCTGAGACTTCTTGAAAATCCATCTGTCAAGCAACCAGCCTTTGAGGATCAACTGGCTGAGGTTGAGAGGAACTCTCCAGTCTTCTGGTGGACAGATAGACTGGGAGAAGACCCCTACCTCGCTGAGACCATCTGAGGATACCACAGCTTGGATTCCTGATATCTGATGAACTGACTGTGTGTGTGTAAGAATTCTGGGTTTACAGTGGGATTTATTCTTAATATCTTTAGTTAAGATAGTTAGACAGTGTAAGCATAGATAATTAAATATAGCGGGTAAAAGTCAGTGCTACACCTCCCCATTATTCCTTTCCCAACAACTTTCCCTTTTCTGTTAATAAATTCATTTTATTTATATGTGATTCTTCCCTTGTGTATAAACTTTTCCTCTTTCCTAAAATCACAATAACAAAGAATGGATTACAATTTAGACCCCAATGGTAGTGAGTCACATATGTGCCTTCCAAGGAAAGGTATCTCTTTAGGACACGGTGGTGAAATCTGGAGAATCATATGAGTCTGCTCTGGGTCTTTCCTCAAAATTGAGATTGGTAAGAAGAGTTCATCAGTGAACAAAAAGCAGATATAAAGATAGTGTAAGAAGAAAGATGGAGTATGGTAACAAAATCAAAAAGAGACTCTCTCACTCTTTCTCTCTGTCTATCTGCCCTGAGGTGTGTTTATTTTTAAACCTATATATCATCTCCTCCTCATCCAAATGCTATAAGGAATGGTTAATATGCTATGGGGGAAGAGAAAATCCCTTCCCTAGTTTCCCATGGCTTGTCTTCCCCAGAAAATCACTTTGAACTGTGTCTCCTTTTTTTTTTAATAGAAAGTCCTTGGGTTAGCATGTCTATCAAGAAACTTTTATTAAGAACCTGCTATGTGCCAGGCACTGTGATAACCTGCAGGGGCAACACAGAATGGGAAGAGACTTTCCCTGTCCCCAAGGAGAACTCAGTTTAATTGAGGAGTCATGCAAACATCTATGTGCAAATAAGAAATGGGGGATACTTCGGGAAAAAGTTCCTTTAGGAAGGTGAAATTATAGTTGGGACTTGAAGGAAACTAGAAGATAGAGAGAAAAACAGTAGAATCCCAAGTACTAAAGCTAGACAGTGCAAATGACCAGGCAGGTCATGAAGTGTCTTTTTCAGGAATAGAAAGTAGACTAGTAAGGTGTAGGAATATTGGAAAGGCAGGAGGGGACCAGATGAGGAGGGGGTTTTAAATACCAAACATGGGATGTTGTGTTTGGTCCTGGAGATCATAGGGTATCATTCGAGTTTGAATACTGAAGTGACATGGTCATAACTACACTGTAGGAAGATCACTTTGACAGTAGAATGAAAGGGTAGATGTTTGTGGAAGGGAGAAAAACCTCACAGGCTGTTGTAGTGATCCAGGCATAAGATGCTGACCAGCAGCACCACTGTAATGTCAGTGACAGAGGAGAGGCAAGCATATAGAGAAATGTTAGGAAGATAACATCAATTGGCTTGGCAGCAGATGATAAAAGAGGGGTAAGAGAGCATAAAAAGTGTGACTAATACTTTCAGCAAGACCAAGTAACCCTCTAGAATTGATTAGGGCCCAAACTCTTGCTGTTTTCCAACCTCTTGACCAGTTCCCCACAGGTCACTTTCTTATTTCCATTCCCCTACAGGCCCTCAATGATTAGCATTGATTCTAGGTATCTCTCCTGTTCTTCTGTCCAGAATCCATGCTTTATAATTGACAAACTTGCTTTCTAAATGACTTCTTCCATCTTCTGGCTCTCACTAAGACATGACTCAGTATTGGAGTGACAGAGACAGACAGACACAGACAGACAGCAAGTGTCAGAGTCAGAGAGACAGACACAGAGAGGGAAAGAGTCAGGGAGAGAGTCAGACAGAGACAGACACAGTGATAGAGACAGAGAGGCAGAGAGAGGGGTAGGAAGAGAGAATTTACCACCAGGGATTAGAGGCAAAGCCCAGAGAATCAGACCCCAAGGTAAAGAGGGCATGAAACATGGACAACCTTGTGGAATAGGTAAAACAAAGCTCCAAGAAGTAAATATCTAGTGGGAGAAGAAGTAGTGTATGTCAGAGAGATGCTCCAGGGTGGGAAGGTACAAAGAAGAATGGGAAGCTCCAGGATAAAAAGACATAGTTATGAAGTCTGAAGAGTCAGTATTGTACCTGGGAGGGGAATGCCATAGAGTCTGCCTGGGCACATCCACACAATATATGCTTTGGAAGAAACTCCCTAGTGGCAGAAACGGGATGACGTGGTAGAAATGGCTATTCCAGAATGAGAAGGTCCTGGACCAAGCTTTCTAGTACTAGAAGTCTATACACCTTCTTATCCCACCCTCAGCCAAGGTGAGAAAGTCAGAATTTGGCAGTGGATTCCCAATGCAATTCCAGACTTTCCTTTTATCACTTTCATTCATTAAGATTATTCCTCCCAATCTTAATTTTAGCTTGATGAAGATATTGATTCTAGCAACTTACCGATCCATCCTTCCTTTCCAACTGATTTCAGTATTTGAATCCACCCCACTCCTTCCCTTGTGCCAGTGGATGTCAACATCTCTGGATCTTTTCCCCTCACATAACTTATCTTCCCTCTACCTCAACTGACTGAATAACCACGATCTATTCCTGTACTCATCCATAGCCATACAAGGAGATGGTCAGACCTTGATCTTGCCATCACTCAAAACAGTTCCAAAAATTTTTATGTGATCATATTTGATCCTTTCAACTATACAAAATTGGAAAACTACCCAAGGAAGGAACCCTACTGAATTCCTTTTATGACAGAACTATGGTGTTGCTACAAAAGCAGGAAAAAAAAGCAGTGAAAGAAAACTGTAGCCCAATCTCCCTACTGAGCATTGATGAAAAAATGTTAAATAACATAATATCAAGGAGATTACAGAAATATATCACAAGGATCCTACACATGACCAGATGAGTTTTACACAAGGAAATGAAGGGTTGGTTCAATATTAGGAAAATTATCAGCATAATTGACCATAACAATAACAAAACCAACAGAAACCATGTTATTATCTCAATGGATGCAGAAAAAGCTTTTAAGAAAATGCAACACCTATTCTTATTAAAAACAATAAGGAACATTGGAATAAATGCATTGCTTAGAATTATATTAGTATCTACTTAAAATCATCAAGTATTATCTGTAATAGGGATAAGCTTGAAGCCTTCCCAATAAGATCAAGAGTGAAGCAAGATGTCCAGTTATTATTATTAATACTATTATTCTGTATTACATTGGAAATGGTAGTTATCACATTAAGAGAAGATGTTGAAGAAATTAGACTAGAAAGTGACCTCCAGAAAGCCAGCCTTTCACTCACCAACAGTGACTGTCTAAAAGGAAAGCAGTTTGAGGTCTCTTGCCTGAGTTCTTCCAGGGTCAAGTTTCTCTTCCAGTCTCTCCTCAAGTGTCTGTCCTCCAGTCTTTACTAGAGTCAGAGTTCTTCCATCCCAAATCCCTTCTGTGATCTTCTTTTTAAAGATCTTTTTCTCTTGTGTCACTTTCCCTAAATTTCACATCTACCAATCACAGCAGACACTCTGCTCTAGGATTGACAAGAAGGCAATTATTCGATTCTAATTCATTACCCACTATTGTGCACACGTGGGTCACAGATCTCCCACCTCATGATTAAGTGGAAGATTGACACCCTTGGTGATCATATCTAACATGGGCAGATCTTCCCACTCAACTTCAAATACTGTGCTTACATTTCTGGAGATTAAATCAACATATAGACAGAGGATTGCAATTCAATCTTCACAATCAAAAAAGAGCTAAGTACCTTCATTGTTACAATCAGGAGATAGCTAAATTCAATCTTCACAAGGTGTATGAGGAACACCTCAAAAAGTCCCAAACCTCTCTCTTCACATGGTAGGTGTGGGACCCCTAACTGCTGAGCACTCTTTTCTTTTTAATGCCTGGATTCCCCACAAACTTGCTGGGGAGGGATTTACTATGAAAACTACAGGCCACAATAATTTGTGCTATAGATGGCTCTATATCTTTGGGAGTACCTGAGGAATCTTGAAATTCACTCCCTCAGATAGCCAGGAGATAAAAGGGCTCCCCACATTTGCAACACCTGTAGATATATCAGACTATCTTTGGACCACATCTTTTTCTGATGTAGGCTTACTTAAATCAGCTCTCCCTGTCCAAATGAAAATTAAATCTAGTCCACCTCCTTCCATTCCTCAGTACCCCTTCTCAAAAGAGGCAATTGAGAGGATTACACCAGTAATAAATTCATTAATTGACCAGGTAATCATAATTCACTATAAATCTGAATACAAAACTCCCATCCTGCCCATTAAAAAACCAAAATTGGGGCCTGATGGCAAGCACCTCTATAGATTTGTACAAGACCTGAGAGCAGTGAATAATCATGCTATAAAGAGACACCCGGCAGTTTCTGTAAAGAGACACCCTGTAGTTTCTAACAAAAATGCTGTTATTTCTTCCATTCCTAGCACAGCTACATACTTTACAGTAGTAGACTTGTGCTCTGCCTTCTTTTCCATACCTGTATATAAAAATTCTGGGCATATTATTGACTTCACATGTAATGGCTCTTAGTGCACATGGACTCCTCTGCCTCAAGGGTATGTGGAAAATCCAGGACATTTTGCACAAAATTTAAGTCTCTTGACACTGACAATATAAAATTTAAAAACAGGAAATTAATAAAATACATAGATGATTTGCTCTTGGCTTCAACAAATGCTGAAGCATGCCAAGAGGATAGTAAGCACTTCCTCCTAGAACTACAAGATTTTGAAGGAAAAGTTTCAGTGGTGTCTCCCCAAAGTAGAATACTTGGGGCTTATTCTAACTGCTGGTGCCTGTGCATTTCTCCTAAGCACATAGAAAATATCCAAAAATAAAAGGCTCCAGCACCAAAAAACTATTGAGTGCGATTTTTGGAGCAATAGGATTTTGTTGGCAGTGGATCCCTTGTTATGGGGAAATCACTAAGCCCCTTGTATCACTTACAAAAAACTTGGCCCCTGAACCACTTAAATTAGAAAGAGAACATCTAACAACTCTTTCAAATTTAAAACAGGTTATCCTGTCTGCCCCTGCTCCAGGCATCTCAAATTATGATAAACCATTTACCCTATATATACATGAGCAGAAAGAGGGTAGCCTCAGGTGTTATAACTCAACTTTTGGGACCTTCTCAATGCCCAGTAGCCTATTATTCAGCCAAGCTAGATCAAGTAGCTGCCAGAGCACCACCATGCCTTAGAGAAGTAGCTTCCATGGCTTTAATAGTAACCAAATCAGCCAATCTGCTACTGGGATGCCCTCTGATTATATTGTGCCCATACGAGGTTGAGGCATTGTTAATAAGACATAAGACACAGGCATTTACTGACCAAAGGATTGCTAGATATGAAACAACACTACCAAACAATGAACACATCACATTAACATGCTGTGGAGCACTAAATCCTGCAACCTTGCTTCCCGATTTGCCAACTTCCAGAGAACCTTTACATGATTGTACATCTTTAGTGTGCATTTTTGATAAGCCTCATAATGATTTCCTGGACGCCCCATTGGATAATTTGGATTTAATAGTATTTACAGATGGTTCTTTATTCATGAGAGATGGTGTGTACTATACAGGAGCTGCAGTAGTTAATTAATTTGAAACTCTTTGTTCAGCTTCCTTACCTTCAAATGTAAGTGCACAAGGTACAGAACTCACAGAATTGATACATGCCTTTATCATTGAAAAGGATAAAAGAATCACAATTGACACAGACTCCTGTTACACCTTTGGCATTTGCCACGCTGTTGGCATGCTATGGCTCCAAAGCGGATTTTTAACCTCAGCTAGAAAATCTATAGCTAATGCAGAAATTATTAATGAAGTTCTTTATGCACTCTAGCTCCCTGAAGTCATAGCTGTAGTTCATTGCTCTGCCCATACAGGTAGCACTGACCCTGTCTCTAGGGGAAATAACCAAGCAGATATCATAGCCAAACTAGCAGCCACAGAAGGGACTGAATTAATTTTAACATTAACAACCACTGATGACTTAAATTTATCACTTTCGTATAACGAAAAGAAATTGGAAAATGGAAACAAAAATTTAAAGCAAAACAGATTAATGGAGTATGGGTGTCATCTGAAGGAAAACCCTTGCTCCCTAGGAGTTTTTATCAACTAATTTGTCAATTTATTAATAAAAATAGTCATTTTGCCACCCAGGGCATTATGGACTTTGTTAAAAGTGTATGGATAGCCCCTGGTTTAACTACTGCAGCCTGCCCTACCTGCCAGACCTTTAATCAACATGCCTTTTGTGACAAAGCCTTTGGTGGATGCCCTCTTGCCTACAAACCATTTGAACATTTACACATCGATTTTATCTCTCTGCCAAAAGCTGGACAGTATAAATTTTGTCTGGTCATAGTCAATCAGCTCACCAGGTGGACTGAAGCATTCCCTGGTACTTAGGTCACATCTGCTTTTGTTGCCAAAGTCCCTTTAAAAGAAAAATTCCCCCATTTTGGCCTACCAGCATGTATTGACTCGGATAGAAGAACTCTTTTTATGAATTCAGTCTTATCACAAATTTATTCATGTTTGGGAATAAGTCCTAAATTTCATATGCCATGTCATCCCCAGAGCTCTGGCCAAGTAGAAATAATGAATAAAGAACTTAAAACTATGATTGGAAAATTGTGCATAGAAACTCATTTGAAATGGCCTAAAATTCTACCTCTGGCCCAATTTTATCTCAGAAGCAGACTCAGAGGTTATTTACATATCTCACCATTAGAGATGCTATTTGGGCATCCACCTATTCAGGCACAATCATTTATCCATGCCTATACCTCATTGTTAGGAGGGGATACAACCATTGCTACATATATCAGACAATTACAAACAAAATTGCGAGAACTCCATGACTCTGGAGCTGCTGGTTAATCAGGCCCCATATATTTCTTGTTTCATGATTTAAACCCAGGTGACAGTATGCTTATAATGAATTTCAAAAGTTCTGGATCAACTGAACCTGCTTATTCCAAGTCCTATTTACTACACTGACAGCTATTAAAATTGCAGAGAGGGACTTGTGGATTCATTGTAGCCATGTAAAACGAGTACCCTCTGTTGATAATGTTGATAATGAATAATTGACTAAATTTACTGTATTTAACTATTGATTATTATAAGATTTCCCTATTAATGGGTCTGTACTACTTTATTGTACTTTATTTGTGCCATACAGCATTTTATTTTTTCTTTCTCTCATTTATTGCATTTGAAGCACATGTAATTATATTGAAAAGATTTTCTTTTAACTATTTTTGATTTTTGCAATAAGCTAAGATATTCATTTGCTTAGCATATAAATGCATACCCCAAAGCTATAGATTATGAAAACCTGCCATTTATTGATGAATATTATGGAACTGTGATTTATGATTGTGCCTGATTCTAGGAAATGGGGTCAAAAAAGGAGCACTGACTTTATCTACATAGTGCCATAGAAACACAGATTTAACCTGAAAAGTGCCAAAAGAGCACCCAGGTCAAAAGGAAACCAATCCATGTTGGACTGATGAATTTTTATGCCAGTATGAAAATACTTGAACTTAGTGTGAAACTTGACATTGCAGAGCTTGACATGTGTTAAGATGCAGGACTCCTTGAACTACACTCCTTGTAAAATACTTTCTATGAAAGTACCTAACAATTGGCTATTCTGGCCCCCCCTATCCCTGAGGAATGATGAAGTATCAGAGCAGGAAATGTCATTTCCCTTTTTACACAAAAATCTAGTTTTTTCCTCTCTCTTAAGAAATGGCAACTTATGATGGGTAAATACAACATTACTGCAAATTTTCCCCCTACAGATTTGCAGGAGAGAAATTTACTTTAATTGGACCCTAATAACTAGGGCCTGTTATGAATTTTTTCTTTTTTAATTCAGAAATTTTATATACATAGTTTTTGATATTTTGATTTTGACTTTTTATTTCTCTCAAAAGCTTAATTTCCCCCCTTTATTTTTCTTTTATGTTTTTGATTTATTTCTTTTGATAATTGACTAATATACCCATAACTAAACCACTGTGAGCTGATCCAGGTGAACACCCTCTTCAGGGGGGATTGTATTGCATTTTTATTAAAAAAAACCCCCAAGATTTAAAATTTTGTTAGAGAAGAATTTCAGGAAAAGAAATTTGCTCACTCCTTGAATCCAGAGAATGAACTGTTGGAAAAAAGATGCTTGCAGAAACCTACACTGCATTGAGAAGATACAGAATGACCTTTTGGGTGCAATCAATTGAACAGAAGGGGATTGAACATTTATTGTAAATGTACACTTTAATGCCAAAGGGGACTGCCCCCTAATTTGCCTTTTTATCAATGCACCTAGCAAAACATTGGCTTTTGCTTTCTCTCTTTTCTATTTCTCTCTAACTTTTGTAATTTCCTCTTATGTATTATTTCCATTTTACTCTAGTAATTCATTTTGGGATTTAGAAATTAAATCCCTGGGGACCACCTATTAAATATTCAAATCCAACCACAAAAATTTAACAATATATAGATGTTCCCTTGCATAAAGTATTTTCTTCCTACCTCCATTTATTGACTTCTCATGATTTGGTTATCTCTGTACTTCACAACAGATTTGTATAAATTCCTCTTTGACATGCTCACAGCTTCCACCTGAGTACATAGGATTATCACCTCAGTATATCTGCTCTCACTATCTTGGCAGGAAATGGTATCCTGGCAGTAAATAGTGTTATAGGGGGTATTGACCCTTTTTGGCTTGTGGTATATTAATAATACCAATAGTTGTCTTTGGTGTGAATAGGTTCTCAAATTTGACTGTTGAATAATATGACTGCCAGGCAGTTGTAGAATAAAATCTCTGTTTAGGCCAGTTATAAAAAAGCCTTATTTATTGTAACTATTAAAATTTAGAAAAGGAACAGTAAAAGGAAGTTAATTGATAAAAAGAAAATATTCCCTAAAGCTAATAAGTTTTCTAACTAAGCCAACCAAATCTCCTGTCCTGCAAAGGACAACTTCTTTGCCTATCAGGGTAGACACTACACTCTCTACACTTACTAACTAAATTTATAATCTAACTTACTAACCTATTTCCAAAATATTATGAACAAAAATTATACAGATCTGCAACTTCAGCCAAAGATTTCACTGTGGTGGTACTGTGTTCACTCAGTAGTTGTCCTCTGGCGCCACCAGATGGATTCTGCAGAACTGCTCAAATAACTCTCCTGCTTAATTGATCAGACTCCTTACACTTTTTCAGGCAAGATGTTCAACTCCTTCACAAGTTTTCCAAGGCTGATCAGCAGCAAAGCCAGGAGGAACCAACCTCCAAGTGTCTATCTCAGAAGTTTTTGTCCGTTTTTCAACTGACATTTCTGAGGCACATGACAAATTCCTCTTCCTCTGAAATTGTCAAAGTTTCATGAAAATTTCTTAAAGCAGCCCAGAAAAATTTCCAGATCCATTTTATAACTCTATCTTTTTACTAAGCTAATTATACTTCTATTACAATTACCATTACAGTAGGAATTAGGACATTGTCTTAACAGAGAAGACTAAGGTCAGTCAATGAAATGGGAAGCAGAATATATAATCTCACTTCTCAATTTATATTCTCGATTTATATGTGGTGATGCCTTAGGCTATAGATTTCTCCATAGAATCACTCCTGGGGAAAAGTTTCTTTTTGTCAATTCATTTTTGTTTGGATTCCAAATGTGAAGATCAAAAAAACAAAACAAAATCAATTTATAATTTCAGAAAAAGATGCTCAAAGAAATCAGCCAATCCAACTGTACGCCTAGACCTCATCTATTAGGGTCTTTCATTTCTCTCAATAGACAGTTTATTTCACCCTCCACACAGTAGTTTTCTTAATTTTCTCCCACCCAGCCCCAGCTTCTGATGACTGCACGAAAATGACCATAGGTCTGATTTGCATGAATTTTGTCTATAGTTACATATATATGTTCATCTTTTCCATCAGAATATAAATTTTTGGATGGAAAGAAATGATTTTTATTTTTAGCCTTTCTATCCACAGATACAGAGAATCTGGTCAATAATAAGTGATTAATCAATATTTGCTACTTATTGGGTTGATTATTAAATATGACATTGTTAGATTTACTAATGTCTCGACTCAAATTTCCAAGTCACTTTGGTGGCTGAACCCTGAAGTTTCCATTACTGTTCAAGTTTTCTTGTTGACAGTTCACCACACCACATAGTCTGTATAGAATTCTAGCACTTATTTTTTCTTTTACTTAAGGAACTTATAATAAAATCACTGCATACGTCTTTTAGATCAATGCAAATGGTTAGTTACTATGGTGTAGTTGTAGAATACAGGAGACACATCAGGTTTCCAGATGCCTGTTTCCAAAGAAAAGACATGAAATCCCAAAAGTTGAGCAGAAGAGCCTAGAAGCAGAAGAAATACAGAGGAAGAGGGTACCCCAATTTCAAGCCCAGTATTAAAAGTTAAAGGACTTATTCAGACAGACTTCAGAACTGTCCACGGTACTGGAAAGTTAGCAGAATCCTCTGCTAACACTGTAGTATTTATTAATATAATTATGGAGTCCCATGATGTGTGGGAGGGCAGAATGATTGATTGGATATAGGGGAATATTTATTCCTTAATTTGTACTGTCCAAATTACTTTTTTCCTCAGGTATTACATTGATCCTTTCCCCTAGACTTTTAAAAAGAAGTATCATTATTGACAATTATAGTTTTTTTCTATAATGGAGACTGGTCTAAAGAAGAATGCATATATTGATTTATGAACCATTTATTAAATGCCTAATGTGAATCTTAAAACTGCTCAGACTCTTCCTTAGAAGATTTGGTTAAGGCTATTCCCTTATTGTAATAAATGGAGGTACTTAGTCAGGAATGTATTGAGAACTTTAAAATTACTCCACCCTGCTCAAGACAGTGCCTTAGGGGAAGATAAAGTTGTAAACTCCTTACTGAACAATGAAAAGCCTCCAACTCATACTTATAGTAAAGTAAAATTCCTAAGCTGGTTGGTCAATTTTAGATCTAATACAAAAGGGTACTAAGTACCTATAAAGCTTAAATTAATCACTAAAAGGTCAAACAACTTACAAAGGGCAAGCTTAACAAAAGAGGTGTGAAGTCATCAGTAGATTTTATCTAACCAGAGAAGGTGATAACAAAAGAAGATGTGAATTCAGAATGGTCATTCCTGGGGAAACCGTCTACTGTGATTGGTAGATGTGAAAATTTAGGGGAGGTGACACAAGATAAAATTTCATTAAATGAAGGAGAGTTCGAAATTGAGGGAGTTGGAGTTCACAGTTGGGGAGTTGGAGTTCGCAGTTGGAGAATTTGGATTTAGTTTGGAGGAGCTGGCTCTCTGAACTTAGTAGGAGATTTGAGTTAGTTGGAGGAGCTGGGTCTCTGAACTCAGTTCAGGAGTTGAGGATTTCAGTGAAGGACTGGAGTATTGCTTGCGACAAATCTTGTGGTGAGTGATAAAGGACTGACTAGTCTCTCTTAAAGCTCAGGCCTAGGCCATTTGGCCTAGGCCCTTCATATTATTTTTCTCTTATTCTCTCTCTCTCTCCCTTTCCTTAATTCATTCATTTGTATTAATTAAAATCTCCATAAAACCCAGCTGACTTGGGTATTTTCATATTTTGGGAATTTTTCCAATGGCGACCACTTATTTTTGATTTAAATCAAGACACTAAAATTGTCTTTACAGTTTTGGCAATTCACAGTCTTGAAACCCATATTTTTCGTGGTTACACTAACATACATATTGTATCCTGGAAATTATCAAAGGCTCATAGCCTACAAAGGAAAAAAAATGAAACAAAATTAAATTAAATATTCCTTGCCCTCAAAGATATTATATTTCAGTGAGGGAAAACAACATGTATAGAGAAAATGAAAAAAAATCTTCAAAATAGCTTTACATCACTTTTGTGGAGTGGAGGACACTAGCAATTAATGGTGCCGGGATAGGATTCTTGTAGGATGTGGCCTGAATTACCTGAGCCCTAAAAGGAAACCAGGTATTCATTCAAGATTTATTTTAAATCTGAACTTCTGAAGGACACCTGTCCCAGCCCTCCAGGGTGTCAATACCTTTCCTTCCCTGCCTGTCTTTCTGTCTCTCTCTTCCTCTGTCTCTCTCTGTCTCTGTGTGTGAGTATACATAGACATACTTGCATCTGTCCATTTATATATATATATATATATATATATATATATATATTATCTAGTCATTTATGTAATGCCTATCTTTCTTAATTTAATATAAGTTCCTTGATGTTAGGGTCTTTCCCCCCCTTTATGCTAGTTCTTAGCTCTGTGACTGGCACATAGTGAGTGTTTTTGAAATGCTTCTAGAAGATCTGTCCAATTTGGAAAAATTGATTTTTTTTGGGAAAAAAGAATACTTTATTTAACTTGGAGACCATAATGTAAATAAGCTAGCCTCTTAATAATTTCAACATCTTCATGGACCCTCACTCTTCCTCCAGGGAGATGTCCTTGAAGAATTTAGAACTCAGCATGGCATATCTCCAAGTCAGAAAAAAACTCCCTTCTCCCAAGATCGCATGAGTTGTGTCCTCCATCTTGGCACAGAGGTTGATTCATTTATCCCTCTAAAAACATATAGATTGCCCTGCAGCTATGGAGCCTTGAGCTAGCTTGTCAAATACACATGAGTTGTATATATGAATATAAACAAAGTCAAACAGCAAAAAATTATGTTTTGTGGGGTGGTCCTAGTAGGCAGAGTTATAAGAAAAGATGTGATGGGGAAGGTTATGAATGAGGTGCATATTGAGGGAAACAAGTTTCTGAGATAGAAAGGTGAGGAGGAAATGAATGCCAGGCCAGCCAGGAGAATAAATAGATTTTTTGCTCTTTGACTTTGTTTACATTCATATATACAACCCATGTATGTATGAGTTGTATATATGAACTCCATTTTTACAAGTGTGAGATGGTATCTCAGAGTTGTTTTAATTTGCATTTCTCTAATCAATATTGATTTGGAGTATCTTTTCATATAACTATATGCAGCTTTGGTTTCTTCTAACAAGCTGTTTATCATATCTTTTGATCATATATCATCTGGGAAATGAGTCAGGGAAAAGTTCTCTCTGTATTTTTGATATGAGACCTCTATTTAATAAACTATCTATAAAAAGTCCTCCCAAATTCATTTTCCTTCTAATCTTGGCTACATTAGTTTTATTTCCATCAAAACTTCAATTTGATATATTCAGAATTGTCCATTTCATAACTCACAGCACTTTCTACCTCTTATTTATTCATAAATTCTTCTCTTGTCCATAAATCTGATAGATAATATTGTGCTCAGGGAGGGGTAGTATCTCTGGTATGGACGGCTTGTCGTGCCCTCCTAGGGCAGCTCTCCAACCTCTGACCCTCACCTGACACCCAGCTCTCACTTGTGGCTGCCAGTAGCTGCTAGCATGCGGCAGTGGCCACACTCCGGGCAATGGCTTCGACAGGCCGGCCAAACCTTGTGAGGGTAGCCATCGGGTCATCGACCTCTGGTGAACCAGGGCCTTGCTCACCCATCATATGAAGACTGCTTCGGCGGAACAGGTGGAAGAAACCAATAAGAAGCTTCAATGGCTGAGAGGGCGACGCAGCAAAGCACTGTAGAGTGCTTGGGGCATGTTGGAATACCAAGGACAACACGGCCATCCAATGCAGCTGAGGAATTCTCCAGGTGTAACGACTTTCGTGCCACTGGACCCAGGCTTCCAGCGCCGAGAGAGTGGGACTGTCTCTGTGCACTGACTCTTCCACTTAAATCTTCATGCACAAGTGTCTTTGTACACAAAAACATACAAAGACAATAGTCATCCTCGGTTACCAAGAGACGACTACTCCAATTTGTTTATAATATCTCCCTTTATGATTAGGTCATATATTCATTTTGATCTTATCTTGGTAAATGTTGTAAGATATTGTTCTATACTTAGTTACTGCCAAACTTTTAACAGTTTTCTCAACCATTTTTACGAAATAGTGAATTCTTTTTCTAAATACTTGGAATTTTACATTTGTCAAAAAGGTTGCTATAATTGTTACCACTGTTTGTGGCATGTCTATTCTGTTCCATTAATCTACTTTTCTATTTTTTATCCAGTACCAGATACTATTGACAATTACTGCTTTATAATGTGGTTTCAAATCTGATACTGTTAAATTTCCTTCCTAAATATTTTTTCATCACTTCCTTTGATAGTGTTAATCATTTATTTAACCAAATGAATCTTAAAATTATTTTTCTAATCTACAAATATATTTTTTTGTAATTTAATTGTGATGATATTGAATAATAAAATACCATGTGATTTATTCTTAATAGTGTTTAGTTAAGATAGTTAGACAGTGTAAACATAGATAATTAAATATAGTGGATAAAAGTCAGATGCTACTCATCCCCTTTATTCCTTTCCCAACAGCTTTCCCTTCTTGTTGTTACAGTTAAAAAGAGTGTTTGCCTTAAACTGTGACTGCGAAAATATGGTTTCAAGACTTTGCATTTCCAAACTGTAAAGATAATTTTTTGTGTATTGATTTATATTAAAAATAAAGTGGTCACCATGGGAAAATTTCCCAAATATGAAATACCCAAGTCAGCTGGGTTTTATGGAGATTTTAATTAATACAAATAAAGGAATTAAGGAAAGGGTCAGAGAATAAGAGAAATATAGTATGAAGGGCCTTGGCCAACATGGCCTAGGCCTGAGCCTTAAGAGAGAGATCAGTCAGTCTTTAATCTACTCACCACAAGATCTTTTCCAAGCAAAACTCTAGTGTTCAGAGAGACCCTCCAGTTTAGCTCAGGAAGCTGAACTTAGTTCAGCTCCCGAGAGAAAACCCAGCCTCCAATTCAGCTTTGGCAATCTGCCTCCAATTGAGAGGCCTTCTGGCCTTCTTTTAAAGAAAATTTTCTCCTATGTCACCTCCCCTAAGTTCTCACATCTACCAATCACAGTAGACGTTTTCACAGGACTGACCATTCTTAATTCACATCTTCTTTAGTTCTCAATTTCTCTGGGTAGACTAAAACTTCTGAGTAAGTTCACACCTCTTTGCCCCTTGCAAGTTTTCAAGTTGCCTGACCTTTTAGTGATTAATTTGACATTTATGGGTACTTAGCACCCTTTTGTATTAGATCTAAAAATAGACTTAGCTTAAGGGCTTTTGCCTCACTATAAATATGAGTTTCATTGTTCAGTAAAGAGTTTACAACTTTATCTTCCCCTTTATCTTTTGGTTGTATTGTGTGAGTGTGTTCTGCATATCCCATATGTTGTATTCATTCCTTTTCCCAAAGTATGTTATATGGTTCTGGACTGTCACTGGATGAAATCATGCATGGAAATGACTGTGCAAACTGTCTTATCCCATATCCCCATACTATATATTTGTCTCTGTGTTGTGTATAAGTGTAGAGAGGTGTTATTTGTTATTGACAACTAGTTTAAAGCCACACTGGTATGGTTAGCTAAGGATTCTGAGCTTAAACAAATGTTCACACTCACGAAGCAACAACTGGACCAGGTGGAATTGTATATGAACAATAAAAATACTGAATATTTTGAACAATGATATACTGAATAATGAATACTGAATATGGTTGTTGGGCAAAAGAAAATAATGGCATAACTGGAATTATATATTATATTATTATTATATATTATATATTATATATATTATATATTATATATTAATTATATATTATATATCATTGGTATTTATATATTATATTAATATTATTTATTATTATATTATACATTATATATTAATGGTATAACTGGAATATATAGGTAAAACTTGAAAATAGATTACAGAAGGAAGAGACTGAAGGGATGTTGACTTTTTTCCCATTAAGAGATCTCCAAGGAGTTTCAAGAGATGAGATATTCCAGGTAAAATCCCATAAGAGGTTACACCTGAGGTTTTGGAATCTATAAAAAAGAGACTATCTGCCTTTGTAGATGAACGTAATAAGGTAATTAAAGAAATGAGGAGAACTATTGTAAAGATAATTTAAGGGTTATGATTTAAAATCTAAATTAATTGGTCATCAGGAAAAAATTCCATATAAAATACCCAAGTCAGTCTGGAAATTTATTGAAATTTTCCTTAATATAGAGGGAATTATTTAAGGAGAAAGAGGGAATATGGTATAGGATTTCCCCTGCCTGGCCTGTGCCAGGGGGGGAGTTCAAGATCTCCATCACTAGGTCACTGAAGAAGACTAAATGCTTCTAAGAGGATAAAGTTTGGAACATAAAGGAGGGAAATTAGGCAGAAACTCACCACCAAACTGGAAAATAGCTGTAGTCATGCCAAGATGCCGAAAGGCCCAGCATGCTGCCGCCAGCTACCTCTCTGCCTTCAAAGTGTACTGGAGAGAGGAAGTGACATGAAATATAGACCTTTTATTCTTGTGTCCACTCCTCTCAATTTTCCCATCTACCAATCACATCAGAGGCTTTTCTTCAGGACTGCTCATTCTTTAGTTCTCATCTTCTTTGATTAGATTATATCTTTTGAGTTACTTAACACTTCTTTGTTACATTCACCTTTTGTTAATTACTTAAGCTTTTTGTGATTAATTTACCCTTTATAGTTACTTAAGACTTTTTTGTAGTAAGATCTAAAAATAGACTTAGCTTAAAGTTCTAGCTTCACTATAAAGTAAGAACTAAGTACCTTCATTGTTCAATCAGGAGATTGCAACTTTATCTTCACCATAAAGGAAGATCTAAGTTGGGTGGAGTAATTTAAAGTTCACACTATTGATCTCTTTGACCCGGATTGCAATGATTTTATCCTGTTAATGAAAGAGCTTTTAACAAAAAGAGAAGGAAATAAGTTCATAGAGGAAACTAGGCAGAATCCCTTGCTAACACCATGGTCAGAACATTATAATGACACTGACATGAACAACAAAGTTCAGTATGACAGGATGAAGGAAGCTAGGCAGGCAATTTTAGAGGTTATGGGTAGACATACTAAGAGACCAAATATATGATCCAAATTTGAAGGAACAAAACAAAAAGCCACTGAAACACCAACAGCATTCCTTAACCGAATCACTCAAGCTGCCAAGACATATCTCAACATGAATGTTCTTGAAGAGGGAATAACAGCACATATAAAAAAAGATCTTTGTGAAAAATGTTATCCTGATTGGGAGGAGATGCAACTGGAAGATATTAGAAGAAAGGCTACATACTTAAGCACAGATAGCGAGGATACATATGAGGAGAGAGATGCAGTGATAGAAGATCTTAAAAGAAAATTAAAGGAAACAGAAGGAAAAGCTAGAGAAAGTGAGATTAAAGAGGTTAAGGCAGTGGCTGCATTAAGATCTATGAAACCTAATAACAATAATTATAAGCCTAGGCATAGAGATCAGATCCCCAACGTTGTTTCCTCTGAAATAAAATTGGGCATTTTGTAAAGAATGTAGATACAGAGGTCAGTTTTCCAGACAATTGAATTGGTGTGGAGGATTTAATAGGCAAAATAATTGGAACAACAAGAATAACTGGAATAATAACAACAATCCCTGGAATGATAATAACTACTCAAGAAGAAATAATCATTTTAGGTTGTAATTTAGCTACTCTCTCTGGTTTCCCAGTAGCTCCTATTACTTCCATTGTACCAACAACTCTACAATTCTTAGGAAGACTTTGCAAAACTGATTTACTGGCTCCAGTATCAACCAAAAGATCATAATGCTGGTCACCTATAGTGACAGATACATATGATTCTGTACTGTTTGGAGGTTGAAATGTTTCTAATACTGGTGCAAGGACAGTAACATCAGTTCAAAGCTCAGTCATTTCCTGTCCATCCAAGTTTACATCTGCTTGAACTCCATGATATTCCCAGGATTTTACATATTTAACTCCATCATTAGCTTTTTCACTTCTCCCTTTGGTCCTTATACTCTCTACCTTGGTATCATTGTTCTCATTTACAATTACATTATCATCATCTAGTCTATATTCTTCACAATTTTCCATTACTTTACAGTCATTAGAATTTTCTACAAATTTTATACTACAGTATTCTTTTTCCCTAATCATTATATCCTTTGATTCAATCACTTCATCTATATCTTCATTAACCTTATTACCATTACAATCACTTTCATTTACTCTCAATTCCTTATTCCTTGATTTAGGTACAGAAGAACACTGGGTAAACCTTCATAAGGACAAGCCCCTTTGCTTTGATCACCCTTAACAATCTGACTCTATTTAGGCCATGCTGCAGATATAACCCAGTCCTGCATTGTGCTCAGATCTGGTGCTTGAGCTCGCTGACAGTAAGCATTCTGGCATATATTTCCATTGTTCCTTCTTGAAGTTATTCTAGCTATTATTGTTATTGTTGTTCCAGTTATTATTTTTGTTATCCCAATTATTTTGCCTGTTAAACCCTCCATACCTGTTCAATTGTCTGGAAAACTGACCTCTGTATCTACATACCCTGACAAAACACCCAATTCTTTTGCAGAGGAAACAACATTAAACTCTTTAATCTCTCTTTCTCCAGCTTTTCCTTCTGCTTCTTTTAATTTTCTTTTAAGATCCTCTATCACTATGTCTCTCTCCTCATGGATGCTGTGCTTCTTGGTGGAGAATGTGCCATTTATTGTTCTTTGGTCGAGGGAGGACTTTCCCCCCAATTGTTTTTAATATAAAAATACATTAAATGTCCTTGCTCTAGACTAAATAAGTTAAATGATTGTTATTGGAAAGCATACCATTGGACACTTGGGTCTAAAATACTAAGAGTAACCACACATAGGAATGCACCAGTAATTTGAAATAGCAAATAATATCAAGGCCACTGGGGAACACCTGGTTGGGGATGCCCAGGGGGTAAGAATACAGACAGACTCCGGAGGCCTGGGCAATGACTTAGTTTATTCATTTGAGGTACAAAACTTATAGGGGAAATGACATAGACTAAAGAATTAGGTAATCTTTTTACAGAAACAATGATAGGTAATGATTTACAAGGTAAGGATAATGAACATAGGTGACTTCATGGCTGTTGGATCAAATTGTTCTCATCTACTCATTCTGTCAGAGGAAGTCTTTACATGCTTGGGGTAGACATTGATCTGCTTGCCAAGAAATTTGAGACCTTTTTTACTTTTGCTGCTGAGATGGTTTTATCAGGGTGTGTTGCTGATCATGCCACAATTACTTGTAGCCAGAGGTGACAGCTGGCTTAAAGGCAGACACCAAGGATGGATGAACAACCCTGAAAGGGGATCAATAAACTTCATAACAGAGGTGCCAGTCCATCCTGAACACCCCATGCACCCCAAATTCTAGATAGGTGGTTCAGGAGACTGTATCCTAGAGTCAAGAAGAATCTTCTTTATGAGTTCAAATCTTACCTCAGACACTTCCCAGCTGAGTGATCTTGGCCAAGAGACTTAACCCTATTTTTCTCAGTTTCTCCATATGTTAAATGAACAAGAGAAGGAAATTGCAAACCACTCTAGTGGTTTCTTTTGCCAGAAAATCATTAGGCTCTCAGCTTGTTATGGGGGTTACAAGTTACCATATATCATATGCTCTCAAAGAGCTTGCATTATAATAGGGACACAGGAAGGACTTTTATATATTCATATAATATGAATACTAAGGAAATAAATACAAAGCAATTAAATCCAAGGGAGTTTGTGAAGGAGGAGAGCCTAAATAAGTAGAAATATTGATTAAATCTTCATGTAGAGATAGCAACAAATGTTTGTCTTAAAGGAAGAGATACTCAATGAGGGAGAGGTAAGGAGACATTCCCTAGGTCAGAGATGGTGAACCTTTTAGAGATGTAGTGCTTGTCCAGCCCCCACCGCAGTCCCTTGACCAAGTGCCACATCTGTCCCCACTAGGGACTGAGTGCCACATCCCATCACCCAAACTTGCCTCCCTGTAACCCTCTTATTCCAGACAATGGAGGGAAGAAACATTCCCATTGGGCTGGTGGGCAGGAGGGTGGGTAATAAGAGGCACTTGAGGAGAGGGGACAGAGAGTGGCCCCCGAATTCCCCTCCCCTCAAGATCTGCACCAAATTGTGAGCTCCACTTCCCTCAAAACTAGCTCCTCTCCAGTCCTACCACAGGAATTATCTTCACCACAGATTCAACAGGCTGCTATCTGCCCTGGACTCTCACATAGCAGGTGAGCCACTTTCTACCCCCAACCCCAGCACCTTACCCCACACAGGGGAGGGAGGAAGCACTCCTATTGGGGCAGGGGAAGTGAGGAATGTTTTCAGGTATATGGGGAGGGGGAGAGGAACAGCTCCACTCTGAGTACATCTGGCTTTCTAGTAATGACATCTGGTGGTTGATGGCAGGTGTGCCCAGAGAGAGCGCTCTGCATGCCCTTTGGGGCAAACATGCCATGGGTTCACCATCACTGCCCAAGTTATAGGGGAAAGTCAGTACAAAAGCACAGCTATCATAAATAAAGTGTGTGGTAGAAACCAAGAGAATTATGATTTGGGAGGAATGTAAAGTGCTAGAAGAGGAGTAACAGTCACTATTGCTGGAAAGAGTTTAGAGTGAGGTTGGCAAGAGTTACCACAGAGAGCTTTACAATTCAAACCATAATCGAGTGGGAGCATCCCATGTCCTCCTTCAAACCTGTCTGTCCTGTACTTAACATTGGGAAAGGCTGACATCTCCCACACCCACAGATCCAGGTCCACTTGGATTCACTATGTTATGGGTCCTTTCCCAGAAATCTTCACTAAGGAATTTGATCCAGAGATGAATTGACTTGGAAATCCCAACAGCTGTTCTACGAATGGAGACTTGGCTTCTGCCAGGAGGCACAGCAGGACCTGAAGATCTGAGTGTCCCTGTGAATGAGCAAAAAGGGGCTGATGGTTGGGAAACACAAGGCGGTGAAAGTAGACACGACCACCAACCAGTCACCAGAATGAATCTCGTACACTTTGTACAGTGCAGAGCTACAGCTGATGCAGTAAGCAGAAACAAAGATGCTCAGCAGCAGCAGGACGGTTTGGGTGGCCCTGATCTCCGGAGAAGTCTTCTGGGAGCGGCTCATGCGGTGAATGTGCTGGACTTTCCGTTGATGTCTGTACAGCAGAACTATTATGTAGCTGCTGGCCCAGACCATGCCTCCAACACAAAGGATGTCTCGCAGGGAGGGCAGGATGGTTACTTCCTTTAACACCTTTTCCCAGTAGCAATAAAGGACTTCAAATCCCCCTGTGTGGCTGCTGTTGATCCTCTTTGATCCTGTTATGTGTACGGGCACGTTTACTTCTATGATCATGTTGAATATCCAAGAGAGGAGACACGAGGGCCTGATGAGCTTCAGAACGCTGCCTTTGTGTCTGGCCAACCTAGAGCTGCTGGGACTAATAGTGACAGCCTGAAAGATACTCAGGAGGCACATGGTGCAGATGGCAAGGCCCCGGCTCATCCTTTGGAAGTAAAATACCATTTTACAGCCTAGGCTTCCCAGGAAATAAACGTCCCCCAAATAGAAATTTACTAGTGGGCATCCCTTAGAGAGGAGCACTATGGTGTTAGTCAGTGTTAGTTGGACCAGAATGGGGTCCAATAGCCTTGAACTGTGGCTGCTAAAGAAAGTAAAGCAGAGGAATAATGTGTTGCCCAGGACCCCAACTCCAGTCTGAGAAAGGAAGATGATCCCCAGGACTGTGTCATAGAGAGACATGATCTTGGAGTGTTGCGGGGGCCCATCTAGAGATATCATGAGAGAAGAAAGGAAAGAACAATCAAAAATCTCTCATAGTAAACATAATGAAGACTCATAATCTACATTTGAGTCATGATTGGTGTTTATGATGTACTGACAGCTGGTGGCCAAATGTGCCTTCAGAATCTTTTAGGAGACTATATATACCTCCTGATACACACACATGGGCAAACCCTTCTTCCCAACCACACAGTTCCATACGCATAGACATATTCCTTCTTTCTCTGCCCAGCTTCATCCATGGACTTCCCAGATATTCCATGTACCACACTGACTCCTATTTGCAGATGATGTATAACTGGAACCTTTGGGGAAGATTGGTGGAGGGAGTTCTATATCCCTACAATGTTGAACAGAATTCTGAGTCAAAGCTTTGAACATATAAAAGTAGCAATTCATTCTTGGTTAATGAAACAGAACTACAATGACTATATGGAAGGGAGGTCTTTAACACATCCCAATTTCCAGCTTGCATCCCCACATAATTTGGTGCATTTCACTCGTGGGGAAAGTATGGGCTTTCTCTTCTTTCCGCTGAAAACTTACCTGTATTCCATTAAAAGGATCACTTTTCTTATATGAATAACTTCTGGCCATTGACCTTGTAGCGGCCATCAGAGCTCCAACGTACATGGACTTTTAGAAATGAAGCAGACTGGAACCAGTAGGATAGTATAATCCCCTCCAAGGGGATGATGACAGAAGAATCTTTTCTAATTTGTGAGGAATGAGAGGCATGAAAGCAGGAACTTAACTCTAACTGAGCCAGACAGAAAGAAGTTGGGGGAAAGGGTTAATGTCTTACCTCAAGGTTTATTACCTTTACAGAAAGATCTCTTCAGGGTCTGGGTCCATAACACTGCAATTTCAAACTGTTTTTCACAGAATAAAAATTGCATAATCAGGTTTGCTCACGATGTAATATTTTAAATGGCGCTTCTTGAAGTACAAGTCAGGTCTATGAGCCCAAGAATCAACAAGACAAAGACAGTCACCTCTCTTGGAGAGGAGTGAGCTACTCTGAAGAGGTAATGATCTGATGTCCTTTTAAATATTTAGACAACTGAATCTGGAAACATAAATTTCAAGAAGACCCCATTTGTCTTCAGTGTCTTGAATAATATTCCGAAAGACTGAATGAATGAAGACATCAGTTGCCGTGTGAAGAGGTACTCTATGATGCTTTGACTCAATCAAAGTCATTTTGTAAGAGGTTGGCTCGCACTCTAGTCCATTTTTTAGGAAAAGAGAAAAGCAATCTGAGAATCTGGGAGAGCTTTTGAAAAAGCAAGAGGGGCACGTCTAGGACAAAGCGGAATCCCTTCCTTGTCTTTGGTGCTTACTAAGAGAGGGCAGTGATAGCAGGAAACTATCTGACTTAATGGCAGAAAAGTTCTTGTCCTTCCAATTCAGCAACTGCACGTAGATCTGTGCTTCCCAATGTTCTTTTGGTAGGGAAACTGGTTAAAAACAACAACAACATCGGAATGGAGCTTTGTAAAGATGGGACAATAAGCCTGCCTCGCTCCCAGAACTCTCTTTAATCAACCATTCATTTCCCCTGGCAGAAGTAAAAGAAGATCAGAAAAAGCACAAATTCCAGGTCCTCCTCGACTCACCATTACTTCAGGCTGCTTCCCCCACCCTCCCCCAAAGGCTACGTTTTTGTTTATTTTGACTAAATCAGAAGATCAAAAGTGTTGGGTGGTGTTAAAGTCAGAGAAACAGGCTGTCCCAGGTCCAAGGGGCTTCCTGCTTTATGAGACAGAATAGTAGAAAGAGGGCTGGGCCCAGAGGAAGAACTATCTGAGTTCTAATCCAGACTCAGTGACTAGTTTTGTAATCTGGCCAAGTCATGTGTCCACTCTTTGACTCAGTTCTCTCATCTGTAAAATGGAGATAAAAATAACTTCTACCTCCCAGGGTTGTTATCAGGATCCACTGACATATTAAGTACAAAACACTCCTCCTAGTGCTTCACACACACACACATAAATGCTAGCTATGGTTATGAGGCCCCCAGCGTCCCTGGTAGTCTCTGGCAGCAACTCCTGCCTTTGTAAGGGGAATTCCTCATTTTGCTTAATTCTTTCAAATGCTGTCCACTTATCTTTACTGTCTGCACACTCTCTCAGGGCTGTTAAGATGGCCTCCCTACAACGGTATAGTTGCAAATAATCCTCAGAGTTGTGACAGTCCCATTCGGGATCCTGAGATGGCCAGTGTGCTGCATTGGGCCCCCGGGCTTTATTGACATGAGAAATTATTTTATTTTTCTCACGTTCAGTTAAAAAAGCCAGTAGCAAGTTTTCAACATTTTTGTAAGACGGACTATACTGAAAAAAACGTCTGTCATCTTTTTTGTTTGAAGGAGCTGAGCTCAGGACCCAGGAGCCCAGGGGTCTGCCTTAGCTCCCTGTCAGGGACACATTTAGGGTGCTGAGCTCATCTCCGTTGGGTTATCAAGGGGCCCCTTCACTTGAGAAAGACAGGGGGACGGTTATTTTCAGGGCATCCTTCTTCCTGGGCACCTCTCAAATTCAGACCTGATAGCAGGTCCTGGGTTTCCATGGGGATATGTGAGTGACTAACATGTCAATGACTCTCCAAGGCTGCTGGTAATGGGGATTCGCATCAGGACCTAAGCCTCAGAGAACTTTCCTCCAGCACACAATCCCTAACTCATCCATATGTACAGTGTGCTGAAGGTAAGGCTATGCTATTATTGGCCATTTCTCTGATAGAATTTAGAGACTGAAGTGTCCTTAGAGACCATCTCGTATCTCCTGCTAAGAAATCTGACAACCCAAGTGAAATGGGTGAATAATTACAAACATATAAAGTCACCAGAGTAATGAAAGAGGAAATGGAATACTAAAGCAACTGCATCGCAGGGAAAGAAATTGAACAAACTATGGAAGAACTCCCTGAGAAAAGGGTCCCCGGGCCACATGAACTCACCCGTGAGTTCTGCCCAACATTCAAGAATGACTACCTCCAGCACGACATGAATTATTTAGAAAAAATGGGAAGAGGGAATCCTCCCAAAGTCTATTCATGAGACCAATATGGTTCTGATATGTAAATGAGGGAGCTAAAACAGAAGATAAACTATACATCTACCCCCTAATGAACATTCATGCAAAAATTTTAAATAAAACACTAGCAAGGAGATGACAACATCTCATCACAAGACTCATAGACCCCATGCAGGTGGGCTTCATACCAGGAAGGCAGGAGCTTTGACAACAGGGGCTACATGACCAGAGATGTGCTGATGGGTGATGTGTTGTGCCTCAAAGACAAAAGGGTGTGAACTGGGCAGTTCAGGGGATGCTTGGATATCTGGGGTGCAAATAGGAGCTTATCAGAAGCAAACTGAAGGTGCCTCTCTGTGCTTATCAAAAAATCTACGGGAGAGGCCAAGGGAGTGTCTCTCTTAAAAACCCTTCCTTATAGGTTTCTGTTACTCAAAGTTACCTTCTTTCAGCACTGCAGGGGATTAAGGAAAAGGGATTCCTTATGTGCTCTCTGACCTGGGATACTTCTGGGGTTTGGGGGTGTCCAGGCGAGCCAGTAACCCATCTCACACCTCGCTTGGCTTTATGTATAAGGAGAGGACCAGAAGAGGACAGCATCATAGTTAGTTCTTGCCTCTCGTGTCTCTGAAGGTCAATGGGATTCTCCAGGTAACTTGCTTTGGGTGAAGGGCTATTGAAATGTCACAGTTATTTGTCCCCTCCACACCCTTCCAGTACCAGCAGAATGCCCCCAAGTCTTCTCCTCTTCAGTATGTGTTTCTCCAGGTTTCCCAGCTCACCCTCATGAGTCCTTTCATCAGCTCCATCTCTGCCTGTTTTACAGACATGCTCCAGTTTCCAAATGGCTGCCCTAAAGTATGGCTGATGAACCTGCACACAGTGTGGCCCAACTTCATCTCCCTCCTTTGCTTAGCTCAGAGCCTGTGATACATCAGAGGACAAAACACTGACTTGTTCCCAGTGCTCTGTTGTACTGGGAAGGCCCTGGAGCCCTCCGTGCATTTACACTGCTGTGCTCTGCTTGGCTACCTCCTCCTCTGTTGATAGCTGGACTCTCTGGGTAAACAATCACCCTTTTTCTGCCAGGTAGCCTCCCTTTGGATCTGACCCCTCCTCCTAGCTCGTTCAAATGGTCTTCTGTGATGGCTGCTTCTGAGCTAGGTGGCATCTCCACATTTGACAAGGATGACTTCTATGTTTTATAGGTAATGAACTGTCCAGGTTCATGCATTCTTACCTCAAGTGATATATCAGAGGTCTGCATCCAATTGGGAATCCATCCATTACTGGGTAATTTTGGGGTCTAGCCATTCACCTAGTGCCAAATCCATTTACCAGATAATCCTTCTTTATTTCTCAGTTCTGGCTCCAAAGCTGCCATGAGGGATTTGGACCCAGGGCAGTGGTGCTTCCCTACTCCAGCAGACTAATTACTGCCTCAATAAAGAAACATCAGATCAGGCTGCCCTAGTCATGGAGAAGTCTCATCAACTTTGACTTACTACCACTGGAGATCACACAACTTCAATCATGACCCAAATGGCAAAGCCACAATCTCAGCACCGAGGCTGAGAAAATCCTCCAAAAATGGAATAAAATCCTCCTTCCCATTGGGGTGCTAGGAGGTGTCTGCCCCTTTCTTAGCACACAGCAAGTCTGTCCATGGCTCCCTCCCCAACCCTAGGATGTAAGTCTGAAACAGTCACTAATGACTGACCTGGAGTCCAACTCAAGGCTAATGAGACAGAGAGCTTGATTAATGGAGCAAGGCTTTATTGGAGGAAAGGAGGGGGATGGAAGGCCAATGGCCATGGAGTGGGAGGGGGATGATGGAAGAGCAAGGGGGGAATCAGCAGCCTGTAGGGGGCTAGAGGTCTCTGTCTGGGATGGAGAAGGGGGGAATCTTTTATAGGGTGCTGATCTGGGATTAGGTAACCTGGATTGTCTCTATTGGGCAAAGTTGGGGTACTTGTGGTTGGCTTTGGGGTTGGGAGGTTTGGTTCCCAGGCTTGTCTAGTATGGTATAGATAGAATAATTCCAGAACATCCATCCACCATGGATTTGTCAGGTCATAGCAGGGAAGAAGCAGTACCTGAGGAAGTGGAACTACTTGATTAATTCTGGAGTCCCAGCAGGTGCAGAGGAAGGGGTGGGGGACTGTCAGTCTCAGTAGGGATTGGGGAAGGGGAAAGGGGGGTTTTGATCCCAAGATCTATCAACTAACACTCACCTGGCTGTCTGCTGTGGCACTGAAGATTTCTGTGTTTCATCCAATGGAGAATGCAGGGGCCAGTCGGGACTGTAGTTATAGGTACTGGATGTCTGACCTCATCTCCCTCCAGAGCCGCCATTATCTTGTCACCTACCAGAGAAGTGATATCCGACAATTAGAGTCAGAGATGTCTCCAGGTGTTTGGGGAACTTTGGCCCCTTGAGCCCATCCCAGGCAGCAATTAGGACAGAGTAACGAGGGCTCAGTCAACAGTGGGAGCAGCTGAGAAGCTTTTTCTGCTCCCTAGTAGAGACTTTGTGCATTAGAGCCAAGCAAAGGCAAGTGGTGAGCCCTCAGGATTAGGCAACAAGGCTGTCTGAGGCTCTTCCCCTCTCCTGGATGCTGGGCCTCATGGAGCCTCCTTCCAGTTGCTCCTCTTCTTATGGTTCCAATTGGCTCTGTGTATGAGAGACAGTAAACTGAGTCATGCTTACATCTTGTCCCTGCTCTCTCATCTCAGAGCCTTAAAGGCCATTCCTGAAGATGTGATTTGGACTTGAAAGAAGGAAGTGGACCGAGGACATATGAGAAAGAATAAATAATCCTGAGACCAATCAATCAACATGAGTGAATAATCTCTCTTCATGCCATTGCACACCATGTCTAAAAACATGGTGTATGTTCATTTCAGGAGAGATAGACTGGAGGACCTTCTCCATCACTTCATATATGTCTGTCCAAATTTCCTTGGTTCTGGCCATTATATCATTTCATAAACTATTTTCTATCAAGTTCACATGCCATCATTTTTTCCACCATTCTCCACCTAATATTGTTTCCCCTCTAGACACAGACATGTTTTTAAAAAGAGGAGCTTTAAATAATTCTGAGCATGCTGCCCTCTTTTTTTTTTGCTCTAATTTTTGTGCAAAATTTGCATATACACATAAACATATTAATAATTTTGATAGAATATATTATATCTATATACACATGCATATATATGATTTGGTAGCATTCTAGTTTGCTTATATCTTTTCTTTGGTCGGCCTTGTTTCCTGAGTCCAGTTGACAGTTCACCATAGAACACCTGTCTCGGTATTCGCTGTGGGTCCATGCGGACGACGTGTCCAGACCATCGTAGCTGGGTTTGGAGCACCAGGACTTCGATGCTGGTGGAGTTGGCTCTGTTGAGGACTTCCTGGTTGGTGATTCGGTCCTGCCATCTGATCCTCATGATTGACCAGAGGGAGCGTTGGTGGAATTGCTCCAGCTGTTTCATGTGCTTCAGGTACAGTGTCCATGTCTCACAACCATACAGAAGCGAGCTGAGGACCGCTGCGTTATACACTTTGAGCTTCATCGCAGTGCTTACACCTCTGTGTTGGAGGACTTTGGAGTGCAGCCGCCCAAGTGCCTGGGTGGCCTTTTGGATCCTGGCATTGATCTCGTGGTCTAGGGACCCGTCGCTGGTGATGGTGCTGCCCAGGTACTTGAAAGTGTTGACATTAGAAAGCTGCGTGCCATTGATTGTAATGCATGGCTGGTTTGTTGGCCTCCCTGGTGCAGGTTGGAACAGCACCTCTGTTTTGCTGAGGCTGATAGTCAGACCAAACAGTTTTGTTGAGGTGGAGAACCTGTCCACAATGGTTTGAAGATGATTTTCTTGGTGGGCCATCAGAGCACAGTCATTTGCGAAGAGCGCTTCCAGGATGAGTCTCTCGGTTGTCTTTGTTTTTGCAGTCAGGCGGCGAAGGTCGAATAGTGAGCCATCCAGTCGGTATTTGATGTAGACGCCCAGGTCTAGATCCATCACAGCATGTTGTAATACTTGGGTGAAAAATAGGTTCAATAGTACCGGAGCAAGGACACAGCCTTGTTTCACGCCACTGGAGATGTTGAAGCGATTGGAAGTCTCTCCACCAGATAGGACTTCCCCTGTCATGTCGACATGAAAGAGCTGGATCAGTTCAACGAATTTTGCTGGGCAGCCGAGCTTGCGAAGGATCCCCCACAATGCGTCCCTGTTCACTGTGTCGAACGCCTTTGTCAGGTCTATGAAGACAATGTAGAGACTCAGGTTTTGCTCAAGGCATTTTTCCTGCATTTGCCTCACTGTGAAGATCATGTCGATGGTGCTGCGATCTGGTGGGGAGCCACATTGTGATTCAGACAGATTCTGCTCTGAAATTCACAAATGAATTCCATCAAACCTTCAAAGAACAACTAATCCCAATATTATACAAACTATTTGACAGAATAAGCCAAGAAAGAGTTCTACCAAATTCCTTTTGCAATGCAAATATGATACTGATTCCAAAGTCAGGCAAGTCAAAAACAGAGAAATAAAACTACAGAGCAATCTTCTTAATGAATATAGATGCAAAAATCTTAAATAGGATCCTTGCAAAAAGACTCCAGCAAGTGATCAAGATTATATTCATTATGACCAGGTAGGTTTATACCAGGAATGCAAGGATGATTCAATATTAGGAAAACCATCCACATAATTGACCATGTTAAGCAAACCAACAAAAATCACAGGATTATTTCAATTAGATGCAGAAAAAGCCTTAGAAGAAATGCAACACTCATTCCTTTTGAAAACATAGGAATAGAAAGGCCTTTCTTAAAAATAAAAAAGTATTTATCTAAAACCATCAGCAAACATCATCTGGAATGGTGATAAAATAGAAGCCTTCCCAAGGCTACATCTATTCCCAATAAGATCAGGAATGAAACAGGGATGCCCATTATCACCTCTATTATTTAACATTGTAATAGCAACACTAGCAGTAACAATTAGAGGAGAAAAAGAAATTGAAGGTATTAAAATTGGCAATGAGGAGACCAATCTATCACTCTTTGCAGATGATAAGATGTTCTATTTAAGGAATCCTAGAGAATCAACTAAAAAGCTAGTGGAAATAATCAACAACTTTAGCAAATTTGCAGGATACAAAATAAGCCCACATAAGTCATCAGCATTTCTATATATTTCAATATATCTGAGGACCAAGAATTAGAAAGAGAAATTATATTTAAAATCACCCTAGACAAATACTTAGGAATCTATCTGCCAAAACAAACACGGGAACTATATGAACACAAATAAACACTTTGAACACAATTAAAATTAGACCTAATTAATTGAAAAAAAATTAATTGTTCATGGGTGGGATGAGCTAACATCATAAAAATGACAATCCTATCCAAACTTATTTTCTTATTTAGTGCCATACCCATTAAACTACCAAAAAACTTTTTTACTGAATTAGAAAAAACCATAACAACATTCATTTGGAAGAACATAAGATCAAGGATATCCAGGTAAATAATGAAAAAAATATGAAGAAATGTGGACTAGCAGTCCCTGATCTCAAAGTATAAAGCAGTGTTCTTCAAAACAATGTCATACTGGCTAAGAGACAGAAAGGATCAGTGGAATAGACTTGGAGTAAGTGACCTCAGCAAGACAGTCTATGATAAACCCAAAGATCCCAGGTTTGAGAAAAAATCCACTATTTGACAAAAAGTGTAGGGAAAATTGGAAGACAGTATGGGAGAGATTGGGTTTTGGATCAACATCTCACATAATACACCAAGATAAACTCAGAATGGGTAAATGGCTTGGATATAAAGAAGGATACTATAAGTACATTAAGTGAACACAGAATAGTATACTAGTCAGATATTTGGGAAAGGAAAGATTTTAAGATGAAGCAGGAGATAGAAAAAAATTACAAAATATAAAATAAATAATTTTGATTACATTAAATTAAAAAGTTTTAATCCTCCATTTCATTCTCCAATTCATAAATGGGCAAGGGACATGAATATGTAATTTTTAGATAAAGAAATCAAAACTATTAATAAGCACATGAAAAATTGTTCTAAATCTCTAATAATCAGAGAAATACAAATCAAAACAACTCTGAGGTACCACCTCATACCTAGCAGATTGGCTAACATGACAGAAAAGGAAAGTAATAAATGTTGGTGGGGATATGGAAATTTTGGGATATTAATGCATTGCTGGTGCAGTTGTGAATTGATTCAACTATTCTGGATGGCAATTTGGAACTTTGCCCAAATGTCTTTAAAAGACTGCCTTCCCTTTGATCCAGTCATTCCACTGCTGAGTTTATACCCCAAAGAGATAATAAGGAAAAAGATTTGTACAAGAATATTCATAGCTGTGTTCTTTGTGGTGACAAAATATTGGAAAATAAGGGATGCCCTCCAATTGGGGAGTGGCTGAACAAATTGTGGTGTATGTTGGTGATGGGATACTATTGTGCTCAAAGGAATAATGAACTGGAGGGATTCCATGTGAACTGGAAAGACTTCCAGTTATTGATGCAGAGTGAAAGGAGCAGAACCAGGAAAATATTATATACTGAGGCAGATACACTGTGGTACAATAGAATGTAATGGACTTCTCCAATAGCAGCAATGCAATGACCCAGGACAGTAGTGAGAGACTTAGGAGAAAGAACACTATCCACATCCAGAGATAGACCCATGGCAGCAGAAACACATGAGAAAAACAACTGCTTGATAACATGGGTCAATGGGGATATGATTGGGGATGTAGACTCTAAAATGATCCCCCTGATGCAAATATCAATAATATGGAAATAAGACTTGATCAAGGACACATGGAAAGCCCAATGGAATTGTGTATTGGCTACTGGAAAGTGTAGGGGAAGGGGAAGGAAAGACCATGATGAATATTTTTGTACATATAGATCGTTTTCCTTTTTGTTTTCTATCTCTTTAGAATACAGACCTAGAATTAGTGTTACTAGGTCAAAGGGTAAGTAAGATTTTATAGCACTTTGGCCATAGCTCCAAATTGATCTCCAGAAGAGTTGAAGTAGTCCATTACTCCACTAATACTGCATTTGCATGTCAATTTTCCCACGCCCCTCCAACATGTATCATTTGCCACTTTTGTCATATTAGCTAGTTTAATAGTTATGAGAAGTTGCCTCTGAGTTGTTTTAATATTCATATCTCTAATGAATAGTAATTTAGAGCATATTTTATATGATTATAAATAGTTTTGATCATTTCACAATACAACTACCTGTTTGTATCATTTGAACACTCATAAATTAAGGAAGGACTTGTATTCTTGTAAATGTGACACAGGTCTCCATATATTGAATAATGATGCCTTAAACAAAGAAACTTCCTGTAATTTTTCAAAGAAATTTTTTATTACTAGTTATGTATTTCTCTCCATCCTATTCCCCACCTTTTATCCTACTCTTTCTCCTTTCACCTTGTCCCTCCTCAAAAATATTTTGATTCTGACTACCACCTCCTCCAATTCACCATCCCTTCTATCAAACCCGTTTTTCCTATTCCCTTCCTCTCCTACTTTCATATAAAATAGATTTCCATGACCAACTGCATATGTACATTATTGGCTTTTTGAGCCAGTTCTGATGAAAGATTCTGATTCCCCTTCTCCACCTACGTATTCTTCCCCTACATTGTAAAAACTTTCTTTCCTTTTACATTCCTCTCCCCTTTCTCCCAGTGCATGCCTCTTTCTCATCCCTTACTTATTATCTTAAGATATGATCCTATCATATCCAACTCACATCTGTGTCCTCATTCTTAGTATCATTCTTATAATTGCACTAATAATAATTTCTTAGGAGTTACAAGTTATCTTCCCATTTAAGAATTTCAACAGCTTTAACATAAAATCCCCAAGGATTTCTCTTTCCTATTTACCTTTTTATGCCTTTCTTGAGCTTTGTTTGTTTGTCTGTTTATTTTTGTTTTTTTTTTTTTGTTCTCAGTCTTTTTATACATGAGTCAGAGTCATTCCATTAGAGCACAGCAGTAAAAAGAGATCGGTTAAGTTTCAAATCAAAGATGGGGAGGAGATGAATAGCCCTTAAATTACAATTTGTTCAGTAACATGCCATGAAAAAGGAAAAGCATTTGAATATCAAATCTGTATTTCCTTTTGGACCTCTATTTCATTGAATATCCATTTCCCCCTTAGAAAATTATGGTCAGTTTTGCTAGGTAGCCGATTCTTGTTTGTAATCCTGGCTTCTTTACCTTCCAGAAAATCATATTCCAAATTCTTTAGAGATTGTATGTTAATTTATAATTATTTATAAATAATAAAAAGTGATCCAGAGGACGAAAAGGCACCAGCCACATGTGGCTGCCAGCCCCTTTAGCCACCTTCCCCCAACCCCCTAAATCCCAACCCCCATACACCTACTCACTCCAGGATTCCAAGGAAAATAACACCACTTTGTCACTGTACTCCAACTAAGGCTCTTCATGATGTTCATTTCCCAAGCCTCCTTGAAGAGCATTCTGATCTTACTCTAGACAAGAGGCAGGTTTACTGGCTGCCAGGAGTCATGAGACCTTTAGAATAGCTGCATAGAACATGTTCACTTTTTTCCACTTCATTATATTAGGAGGCTTGTTTAAAGATAGACAAAGAGCTTGAATCCACCTTTATTCAGTAAGGACCTGGGGCAGAGGAAGGGGATAGACATACATTGTAGCTTCAATATTTATCTTCAACTTTTTCCTTTTAAAATTCATAGGTTGTCTTGGGGTGCCAAAAAGGTGTCCATTTTCCACATCAAGTCTTTGTACTCTTTAATGTTCAACCTGATAAATGTTGCACTATTCTGATTATAGTGCCTTGATATTTGAATTGTTTCTTTCTGACTATTTGTGATATTTTTTCCTTAACCTGGGAGCTCAGGAAGCTGGCCATAATATTCCATGGAGTTGTACTTAGAGGATCTCGTTCAGGTGATAATTGGTGCATTCTTTTGTTGTCTATTTTACCCACTGGTTCTAAAATATCAGAGTATTTTTCTTAATATTTCCATGAAAGATGCTGCCTATGCTCTTTTTTATCATGCCTTTCAGAGAGTCCAATAATTTTTAAATTTTCTCTCTCTCTATTTTGAAGATCAGTTTTTATAATGAGATCTCACATTTTCCTATATATTCAATTCTTTTGATTTTTTTGTTGATTCTTGATGTCTGAGACTTTTAAAAAAAACTCTTACCTTCTGTCTTATAAGCAATACTGTGAATTGGTTCTAAGGCAGAAGAGTGGTAAGGACTAGTGATAAGGGGTTAAGTGATTTGCCTAGGGTCACACAACTAGGAAGTGTCTGAGGCTACATTTTAACTCATAACCTCCTGTATATGAGGCTGGTTTTTAATCCACTGAGCCACCTAGCTGTCCCTCATAGAGTCTTTAGATTCCTCTTACCCAATTCTAATTTTAAAGACAGTGTTTTTTTAAAAATTAGTTTTTTTATACCATTTCCCATAGTTATGAAGGCAGATCACTTACTTTTCAAATTTATCAATGAATAAAAATACAACTAAAAACATGGTGGATATTGGGATCATTATCTCAAAAGATAAGCTATTATTTTATGTATGCATTTGTCCAGTTTTCCCTTTTAAAAAAAGTTTTGAAATCCAAGTTCTTTCCCTTCTTCTGATCCTCTCTCCCTGATGTCTTTATTCTGCTCACTTCTCTTTTCATAGTTTTGTAAGGGTTAAAAATTAAAGGTAGTATTAAATGTATAAAAATGTGGCCACCAAAAAGATAGTACTCAAATCAGAATGACTTTTTATAATAGTTTATTGACAAAAGGAGAAAGAGTGAAAGTAAGGAAATGAGAGAGAGAGAGAGAGAGAGAGAGAGAGAGAGAGAGAGAGAGAGAGAGAGAGAGAGAGAGTGTGTGTGTGAGAGAGAGAGAGAGAGAGTGTAGATTATTACTCCAGTCCAGTCTGAACCAGGCAGGGCTTCAGAGGTCCTAGTAAAGAGGGGCCCAGAGATAAATTAAACAAGGATTCTAGCTACAAGGCCTCCTCCAAGACAAGGGGCCTTTCTGGAAGCTACTACCTCCAGAAAAGCCAAGTAAAGGAGTCAGCCTTTTCAGTCACCCACGTGGTAGTCCCAGAGGAAAATACAAGATCAGTCTGAGGTCCCAAGCTAGAGCTCCTTGAAGGGCAAGTTTGAAGGCAAAACATCTCTCACAGGAAGTTTTCCCACTTTTAAAGACCATTCCTTTCCTCACTTCATTTGCCTTCCTTCCACTTGACGTGAAACAATTGCAACTTTAGCTTTGCTTAGGATCATCCAGGGGGCAGTCAGTGGGTTTTCATTTGTCACATACGATAGCACATTTGGGTCACAGACCTCCCGATACTGAAGGATAAGTGGGGTGTATATGCTTCTGGTGATTAAATCAGAAAAAGTTTTCTGAGCTCCCAGGGAGAGAGTATGTGAATGCCAGAGAGAGAGACACCAAAGGAGAGGTGATGATGATGTACCTCCAGGAGTTACTGCCCAAATAAGGTATTGACTTTCTGACTCTCCTCCAGGGATCTCAGGAGTAAATTTGCCCCTCATGTTCACAGCACATGGCCTCCTTTTCCCACGATTCCTGGTTCAGCTTTCCTTCTCTAGAACAGTGAAGCATCCATCCTGGCGAGTTCCACTAGTCTGGAACTGTTTGTGGTGTTGTCCAGGCTACCAAAGTGAGTCTCTGGCCAGTGTATGACAAAAGAAGGTCCCCACTGGTAGGCTGGCTGCTTGGCAATGACTTCCTTTATTGCATTTATTTCATGGTCTTGGCAATGTAGGAAACAGAGCAAATCATTCTTCCATGGCTTCATGATTCATACTCCTTCCCATCCCTCCTCCCTACCCCAACCCATAGCCAATCAGCAATTCAACTGGGTTTCACATGCATCATCGATCAAGACCTATTTCCATATTATTAATATTTGCACTAGGGTGATCATTTAGAATCTACATCCTCAGTCCTATGCCCTTTGAACCATATGATCAAGGAAATGTTTTTCTTCTGTGTTTCTACTCCTGAAGTTCTTTCTCTAAATGTGGATAGCGTTTTTTCTCATAAGTCCCTCAGAATTGTCCTGGATCATTACATTGCTGCCAGTAGAGAAGTCCATTACATTCAATTGTACCACAGTGTTTCAGACTCCGTATATAATGTTCTCCTGGATCTGTTCCTTTCACTCTGCATCAGTTCCTGGAGGTCATTCCAGTTCATATGGAATTCCTCCAGTTCATTATTCCTTTCAGCACAATAGTATTCCATCCACACCAGATACCACATTTTGTTTAGCCATTCCCCAAATGACGGACACCTCCTCATTTTCCAATTTTTTTTGCCTCCCCAAAGAGCTTGGCCATAAATATTTTTGTATAAGTTTTTTTTTCCTATTATCTCTTTGGGGTACAAAGCCAGCAGTGGTATGGCTGGATCAAAGGGCAGGCAGTCATTTAAAGCCATTTGGGCATTTTTCCAAATTGCCTTCCACAATGGTCTGATCAATTCACAACACTACCAGCAATGCTTTAGTGTCCCATTTTGCTACATCCTCTCCACATTTATTATTTCCCTTTGCTGTCATATTAGCCAATCTTCAAGGTATGAGTTGGTATCTCAAAGTTGTTTTGACTTGCATTTCTCTAATTATAATAGATTTAGAACACATTTTCATGGGCTTATTAATGGTTTTGATTTCTTTTTTTTTTTAATTTTTTATGAAGTGGCATGCCCAAGATAGGCACCTGTGCAAGGTGATGCTAAAATGGTAGCCCAGCATGAAACTCCATAGAGATTTGCTTTTTTTTTAAACATTATTTTATTTTGGTCATTTCCAAACATTATTCATTGGAAAAAAAATCTTTTTCTTTTCCTCCCTCCCTCCACCTCTCCCATAGCTGACACATGATTCCACTGGGTATCACATGTGTTCTTGATTCGAAGCCATTTCCATGTTGTTGGTTTTTGCATTAGAGTATTCTTTTGGGGTCTCTCCTCAGTCATATCCCCTCCACCTTTGTAGTCAAGCAGTTGCTTTTCCTCGGTGTTTTTACTCCCACAGTTTATCCTCTGCTTTTGGATAGTGTTTTTTAGATCCCTGCAGATTCTTCAGGGACATTACATTGTCCCTAATGGAGAGGTCCATTACCTTCGATTGTACCACAGTGTATCAGTCTCTGTGTATAATGATTTCCTGGTTCTGCTCCTTTTGCTCTGCATCACTCCCTGGAGGTTGTTCTAGACTCCATGGAATTCCTCCACTTTATTATTCCTTTAGCATAATAGTATTCCATCACCAACATATACCACAATTTGTTCAGCCATTACCCAATTGAAGGGCATCCCCTCATTTTCCAATTTTTGGTCACCACAAAGAGCGCAGCTATGAATATTCTTGTACAGGTCTTTTTCCTTATTATCTCTTTGGGGTACAAGCCCAGCAGTGCTATGGCTGGATCAAAGGGCAGACAGTCTTTTATCGCCCTTTGGGCATAGTTCCAAATTGCCCTCCAGAATGGTTGGATCAATTCACAACTCCACTAGCAATGAATTAGTGTCCCTACTTTGCTGCATCCCCTCCAGCATTCATTACTTTCCATAGGTGTCATATTATCCAATCTGCTAGGTGTGAGGTGATACCTCAGAGTTGTTTTGATATGCATCTCTCTGATTATAAGAGATGTAGAGTACTTTTTCATGTGCTTATTAATAGTTTTGATTTCTTTGGCTGAGAACTGCCTGTTCATGTCCCTTGCCAATTTATCAATTGGAGAATGGCTTGATTTTTTGTACAATCGATTTAGTTCTTTGTAAATTTGAGTAATTAAACCTCTGTCAGAAGTTTTTATGAAGATTGCTTCCCAATTTGTTGCTTTCCTTCTGATTTTAGTTAAATTGTTTTTGTTTGCACAAAAACTTTTTAATTTGACATATTCCAAATTATTTATTTTGCATTTTGTGACTCTTTCTAAGTCTTGCTTAGTTTTAAAATCTTTTCCTTCCCAAAGGTCTGACATGTATACTATTCTGTGTTCACCTAATTTTCTTATTGTTTCCTTCTTTATGTTCAAGTCATTCACCCATTTTGAATTTATCTTGGTGTAGGGTGTGAGGTGTTGATCTAAACCTAATCTTTCCCACACTGTCCTCCAATTTTCCCAGCAATTGTTATGAAATAGTGGATTTTTGTCCCAAAAGCTGGGTTCTCTGGGTTTGTCGTATACTGTCCTGCTGAGGTCACTTACCCCGAGTCTATTCCACTGATCCTCCTTTCTGTCTCTTAGCCAGTACCAAATTGTTTTGATGACCGCCGCTTTTATAATATAGTCTGTGATCTGGGACTGCAAGGCCCCCTTCCTTTGTATTTTTTTTCATTGTTTCCCTGGATATCCTTGATCCTTTGTTCTTCCAAATGAACTTTGTTATGTTTTTTTCTAAATCAATAAAAAAATTTTTTTTTGAAATTCAATGAGTATGGCACTAAATAGATAAATGAGTTTGGGCAGGATGGTCATTTTTATTATATTGGCTCATCCTACCCATGAGCAGTTAATGTTCTTCTAATTGTTCAAGTCTAGTTTTAATTGTGTGGAGAGTTTTGTAGTTGTGTTCATATAGTTCCTGTGTTTGTTTCGGGAGATAGATTCCTAAGTATTTTATTTTGTCTAAGGTGATTTTGAATGGGATTTCTCTTTCTCCTTCTTGCTGCTGAGCTGTGTTGGAAATATATAGAAATGCTGATGACTTATGTGGGTTTATTTTGTACCCTACAACTTTGCTAAAGTTGTTGATTATTTCAATTAGCTTTTTGGTTGAATCCCTAGGATTCTTCAAGTAGACCATCATGTCATCTGCAAAGAGTGATAACTTGGTCTCCTCCTTGCCTATTTTAATGCCTTCAATTTCTTTTTCTTCTCTAATTGCTACTGCTAGTGTTTCTAGTACAATGTCAAATAATAGAGGTGATAATGGGCATCCTTGTTTTACTCCTGATCTTATTGGGAATGCATCTAGTTTATCCCCATTGCAGATGATATTAGTTGATGGTTTTAGATATATACTGTTTATTATTTTTAGGAACGACCCTTGTATTCCTATGCTTTGTAGTGTTTTTTTTAATAGGAATGGGTGTTGTATTTTATCAAAGGCTTTTTCTGTGTCTTTTGAAAAAATCATGTGATTTTTGTTGGTTTGCTTGTTGATGTGGTCAATTATGTGGATGGTTTTCCTAATATTGAACCAGCCCTGCATCCCTGGTATAAATCCTTCTTGATCATGGTGAATGACTCTTCTGATCACTTGCTGGAGTCTTTTTGCTAGTATCCTATTTAAGATTTTTTGCATCTATATTCATTAGGGAGATTGGTCTATAATTTTCTTTCTCTGTTTTTTGGCCTGCCTGGCTTTGGGATCAATACCATGTTTGTGTCATAAAAGGAGTTTGGTAGAACTCCCTCTTTGCTTATTATGTCAAATAGTTTGTATAGTATTGGGGTTAGCTGTTCTTTGAATGTTTGATAGAATACACTGGTGAATCCATCAGGCCCTGGGGATTTTTTCTTAGGAAGTTGTTTGATGGCCTGTTGGATTTCTTTTTTCTGATATGGGATTATTTAAGAAATCTATTTCTTCTTCTGTTAGTCTAGGCAATTTATATTTTTTTAAATATTCATCCATATCACCTATGTTGGTATATTTATTGTCATATAGTTGGGCAAAGTAGTTTTTAATGATTGCCTTAATTTCCTCTTCATTGGAGGTGAGGTCCCCTTTTTCATCCTTGGTGCTGTTAATTTGCCTTTCTTCTTTCCTTTTTCTAATTAGATTGACCAGAACTTTGTCTATTTTGTCTGTTTTTTCAAAGTACCAGCTTCTACTCTTGTTTATTAGTGCAATAGTTCTATCACTTTCGATTTTTATTCATTTCTCCCTTAATTTTCAGGACCTCTAGTTTGGTTTTCTTCTGGTGGTTTTTAATTTGTTCATTCTCAAGTTTTTTGATTTGCATTTCCATTTCATTGATCTATGCCCTCCCTAATTTGTTAATATATGCCCACCTATATCTGAAGATCCTCTTATTAGCTTCTTGTAGGATTTTCTCCTTTTCTTGGAAGCTCTTGAATTTGGCAATTACATTCCTGGGGGTTGTCTTTTGGGGATTTAGTATAGAGGGTGTTCTATGAACCCTTTCTATTTCTATTTTGCCTCCTTGCTCCAGAACATGTAGGCAATTTTCTTCTATAATCTCCTGTAGTATAGCACTGAGGTTTTTGTTTATCTCTGTTTTTTTGGGCAGACCAATAATTCTCACATTGTCTCTTATTCCTCTGTTTTCCATGTTTGTGACCTTTTCAGTGAGATATTTTATGTTTTCTTCTAATTCTATATTTTTTTTGGCTTTGCTTTATTAATTCTTGCTGTTTTGCATGCTCACTTGTCTTCCAGTTGCTTAATTCTGGTCTTTAGGGACTGGTTTTTCTTTTCAGCTTTGTCTGCCCTTCTATTAGATGCTTCCAGCTCTTTCTCCAATTGTGAAGTCTTGTCTATCAGACTGTTGATCTCTTTCTCCCACTTTTCTTTCCAGAAGGTTTCCATCTTTTCGGTAAGCTCCAATTTGAGTTCTTTCAGAGCTTGTGGGTAATTTCCATTTTGGGAGGCATGTTTTGATTTTGTTTGGGTTTCATCGTCTTTTTCTTCTTTTCCTTGGGTACTCCTGCCATAAAAGTTTTCAATAGTCACCTTTTTCCCTTTCTTCCTGGACGTTTGATTTTGGGCCATGTGAGCCATCCTTTTGATGGTTTTGTTCCCCTTTCCTTTTTGTTCTGGGGTCTGGGTGATATGGGCCGGTTTTCTGTGAATTTAGGTTGCCTCAGACTAGTTCTTCCCAGCCTCCGAGGTTTCTTAGAGTGCAGGCCCCTGTTCTCAGTGAAACTGTTCCTGTGTTCAGCACAGCTGCCCCTTTGCTCAGAGCGACCTCCCCTTTGTTCAGCACGGCCATCCCTTTGCTCAGCGCAACCTCTCCTGTTTTTATCGAGGCCACCCCTATGCTCAGTGAGGCCTCTCCTGTGTTCAGCACAACCACCCCTATATTCAGTGTGGCTGCCCCTTTGCTAAGAGCAGGATTCTCCTATGAAACAGCCCTGAGAGGTCATTTCCTTGCAGTCTTTACATCCCAAGGACCCTGGTGTGCCCCCCCCCCCCCCAGACAGAGACTTCCTCACTCACTTGCTATCCAAGTGAGAGCTCTGATATATTACTCTGGTTTGGTGGGGTGTGGGGTGGGTGGGGGAAGGGCGGCTTAGTTCACGTTTTTGTGCAAGCTTTTCCTCCTTCTTATAGTGTGGAAATGTTCAAGCCCCAGGTACCTTCATTTCTGTGGGGGTCCTGGAGAGTCCCTCTGTTCTTCCAAAGGTGATTTTTATGCCGTCTTGAGGTCGTCTATTTTGTTTGGTGCTGGGGAGAGGAAGCGATTTGTGTCTAGATTGCAGCCATGTTAACCTGGAAGTCCGGTTTTGATTTCTTCATGTGAGAATTATCTATTCATGTCCCTTGTCCATTTCTCAATTGGGGAATGACTTGATTTTTTGTAAAATTGAGTTCCTTATACATTAGAGAAATTAGACCACATTCAGAGGTTTTTGTTTGAAAGATTTTTTTCCCAATTTGTTGCTTCCCTTCTAATATATTCAAGAGGTACTGAACACTGATTAGGGAGTATATCAATGTGAATGGTTCATTTCTATTTTCAAAAGATATATTAATATTTAGAAATATAGATTATTAAGAGATGGGGATAATGCAATATGCATATTCCTAGATTTGTATTTAATTTCCATGTATATTTTTTTCGGATCCAAGCTCATGACTCCTTTGAAATCTATCCGCTGGATGCCTGAATCCCATATTAAGCATCTCTATTTGAAAGCTTCTTCCTTCTCTTCTTATTACTATGAGTCTCCCTAATCTGTCTTTCTCCTCCTGAAATTAGACCCTCCATTGTCTTCCCTTCCTCTTTCTCCTGCTCTAAGTCCCACTAAGATCCACTTATCAATTTAAATATTAAATCCAACCAAATAAAATTAACAATTTGGCTGACCATGTTGGTTGTGATGAAATACCCTCAATCTTCTTAACTTTCCTAAACTTATCCTTTATCATGACTATCCCTAAGTCAGCTTTGAATAGCTTATTTTGATCAGCTATGGAGGTAAGTTCAAATTTCTTTTTCTTTTCTTCTTAACTTAAATAGAACCCTACCTTTTTAATCTTAGCAACAGGACCCTAATGTCTTAACTGTGGGAGCTGTTTCTAAATCTCCCTTGCCTTAGGGAACAAACAACCCAATTATCCAATCCTCACTGAAGATACTAGCTGGCTGGATTGTTCTTAACTAGCAGTGAGAAAGCCTGGAGAAAGGAGCCCTGCTAGAAAAAGTAATTGTATTAAGTTTTAGCCTCATCTTGCTCTGCCCTTTCACCCAGAAGAGTTATTTGGACTAAATACTTTAAAAAGGACCACACCCAAACATGTAAAAAAATGTGGTTAGAGCCAGCACACTACTTAATTATCAACTGGCTTTTCAGTAAAATAACCAAAATTGTACAAAAATTATTCTTTCTCTATTTCATAATCCCAGAGAATACATGGCAATGGCTATACTCTGCACTGCTCCTGGTTGGGATTTTAATTGTTTCAGCTGTAATATTGTATCTATTTTTCTCCAAGAGAAATCTGGAAAATACTGTACATTAGCTAGAGAATCAGATAAGAGATTCATGTCAGTCTCTCCTTAAAAAACCCATTTCCCAGTCAAACTGACCAACTGTTACTTCTACTAGTCAACAAAATGTGGAACTAAATACTCTACTTGAGTTTATAGAGGAAATTTTGGGGGAGATTATGGCTTTTATAAAAAACAATGAAATGAATTTAAAACTACCCCATCATAGGAGTGACTTATCTCTCCACATTTCCTCATTATGAGAATCTCTGTCCCATCTTGTTCTAGACAATATGGCTCCTAGTTCACAAATCATCTCCTCCCATACCCAACATACTACTATACAACCCACTCCTCCTTCCACCCACACTGTCTACCCCACCCCTCCACTCTAAGTTCACACCCTGCCCATTCTTCCTGCCCCATCCCCTCTGCCTCCTCCCCCCAGACCCTACCTCTTCTTCCTTTTCCCCTCCTTCTCACCCTTCCCAATTCATTTCCCATACTCCTCCTACCTCTCATCTTTCTGGCAAGATGAGCCCACATCCCGTCCCCTTCAGCATGTCTGACTCTTCCCCTTCTCTTACCTACCCCATTGAAAATAGAGCAAGAAGCCTAGGGTCAGAAACATGAGAAAATTCAGATAGAAGTTTATTCTCTTCAAGGGAAATTCCAACTTTCAATAAAAATGGGAACTTGTTATCTATAAGAAAACATACACCTTTCAGTTCTCAGGTTTTAAATAAACTCAAGGAAGCCCTTCCTTCATTTGAAGAAGAACCAATATTAATTATAAAAAGACTGGAGAACATATTCAAAACTTTTAATCCCACTTGGATAGATGTGGAAAATTTATTAGAAAAATTTCTGACAAACAGAGAGAAAAATAAATTCATCTCTGGCTAATCAGAAACGAGGTAAGGGAGCAAATTATTGGCCAATGCAAATCCACAATAGAACCCCAATATTGACCAGACTATACAAAACTAAACCAGGCCAGAGAAGCATTATTGATAGCCATGAGAGTGTGCTCTGATAGACCAGATTCATGGTCTAAATTTGAAAGGAACAAACATGACATAGATGAGAATCCCTCTTAGTTTATGGACAGACTTATTGATGTGGGAAACTGTGAATGTTAAAACTGTAAATACCCAAAACTGTATAGGTTTTGGCCAAACTGTAAAGATAATTTTAGTGTTTTGACTTAAAATCTAAATAAGTGGTTGCCATGGGAAATTCCCAAATATGAAAAGTAGCCAAGTCAGCTGGGGATTTATGGAGATTTTAATTAATATAAATAAAGGAATTAAGGGAAGGAGAGTGGGAGAGAGAGAAAGCGAGAGAGGATTAATTGCTCTGGCTCAGGCTGAGCCAAGCAGTATAAAAGGGCCTAGGCCCAAATGGCCTAGGCCGGAGCTTAAGGGAGAGCAAGCCAGTCTTTATCACGCACCACAAGATCATCTCCAAGAAGCTGTCTGAGGGGGAATCCTCCAGGCTGAGTTCCAGTTCTCCACTGAACTCAAAACTCCTGAACTGAGTTCAGCCAAATCACTCAATTCAACTGATCTCCTTTTAAAGATAATTTTCTCTTATGTTATCTCCCCTAAATTTTCATGTCTACCAATCACAGTAGACACTTTCCCCTAGGACTGCCGATTCTTGGTTCTCATCTTCTTTGGTTCTCACCTTCTCTGTTTAGATTAAATCCTCTGAGTACTTCACATCTCTTTGTTAAGCTTGCCTTTTGTAAGTTGTTTGACATTTTAGGTACTGATTTAACCTTTACAGATACTTAACACCCTTTTTGTATTAGATCTAAAAATAGACCAGCTTAAGGTTTTGGCTTTACTATAAGATATGACTTGGGGGCTTTCACTATTCAATCAGGAGTTTTTAACATTATCTTCCCCTAAGGCACTGTCTGAGAAGGGTGGAGTAATTTTAAAAGTTCCCAATACATTCCTGATCAAGTATCCCCATTGCTAAAAATGGGGGATAGCTTAATCAAATCTTCTAAAGTAGAGTCTGAATAGTTTTAAGATTCACAAAACACATATATAGAATTTTATCTACCCAGAGAAAGAGACATTAGACAAATATGTAGACAATTCATTAAGAATTGTTGTACAGCGGTAAAAGACTACTTTAAAAATAGCTGTGAACTGAGGAGAGTAGCAGTCTATGTTTATGAGGGCCATACAAAAAGATGTGGGAAAAACAGTAAATCAGAGGGAGACTTATAGAAAAAAATGGAAATGTTAAAAAGAAAACTGAAAAATCATGGAGAGACCATAACCCCTTTTGCAGGAATCCACAGATAAATCAATAACATGCCTTTACTTTGGGAAAAAAAGGTCATGTATTGATGGTCTATAAGAACTGGCTAGGGGAAAAAGGGTATAACAATAACTTTAGAAATGATAACTATAGAAACGATTGTAATAATGATCACAGAAATTATAACTTTAGAACTGATAGAAATAAGTATAATGACTATAGGAATCAAAATTTTAGAAATCAAAATTATAGAAATAGAAATAGGGAAAATGATAACTCAAATCAACTTATTCCACAACAGTATAACCTAAGTGGACCTTGTACAAAAAATACTCAGTGTGCTAAAAACCTTCCACATGGGATAGAAGGTGGTTCCCCTTAGACTCAACAAACTTATGTTTGTTGACATTAACCCTTTTTCAGTTTTGTGTCCCATCCAAATAGTAGCAAAGAAGAAGAAATGGATTTTTTAATATAGTACCTCTGAGATTGATTATACACTTTTTGATAATGAATAATTGACTATATGTATTGTATTTCACTATTGATTATGATAAGACTTCCCTATTGATGGATCTGTATTATTTTATTGCACTTTATTTGTGCTATACAGTATTTTATATTTTTCCAGTTTTTTTCTTTCTCTCATTTTTTTTTTGCATTTGAAGCACATGTAATTGTATTGAAATGGTTTTCTTTTAACTTTTTTATCTTTGCAATAAGTAATATATCTATATGTATTTGCTTAGCATGAAAATGCATACCCAAAAGTTTTAGACTATGGAAACATACCACTTATTGATAAATGTTATGGGATTGTCATTCGTGATTGTGTCTGATTCTAGGGATCAAAAAAGAAACACAGATTTTATCTACACAGTGCCATAGAAGCACAGATTTAACCTGAAAAGTGCCAAAAGATTACACAGGTCAAAAAAGAAACCAATCCCTGTAGACTTGATGAACTTCTACGCCAATATGAAAGGACTTGTACCTAGTTTGAGACTCAAGGTTGTGGCACTTGACATGTGTTAAGACACAGGACTCCTTTAATCACACTCCTTTCAAAATATTTTCTATGAAAGTACCTAACAATTGGCTAGTCTGGCTCCCATATCCCTGAGAAATGATGAAATATCAGACCAGGGAATGACACTTTCCCTTTAACACAAAAATCTAGTCTTTTTTTCCCTCTCTTAAGATATGTCAACTTCCTATAGCCCTAGCTTATTATGGGTAAATAAAATATTACTGCATTTCCCCCCTACAAATTGGCAGGACAGAAATTTACTTTAATTGGACCCTAATAACAAGGGCCTATTATGAATGTATTCATTTATTCAGAAATTTTATTTACATATATTTTGATATTTTGATTCTGAATATTGATTTTTTGATAATTGACTCATATACCCCATAACTCAACCATTTTAAGTTGATCTGCATGTTGGTGAACACCCTGTTCCAGGGGGGATTGTATTGTATTAAAAAAAAATCCTAGATTTAAAATTTTGTTTGGGAAGGATTTCACAAAAAGAAGCTTGCTAACTCCTTGAATCCAGAAGAATGAACTCTTTGAAAAAAGATGTTTGCAGAAACCTAGACTGTATCAAGAAGATCCAGAATGAACTTTTGGTTGCAACTGATCGAAAAGAAGGGGATTGAACATTTATTGTAAATGTACACTTTTATGCCAAAGGGAACTTCCCCCTAATTTGTTTTTTTTTTGTCAATGCACGTAGCAAAACATTAGTTTTGCTTTTTCTCTTTTCTATTTCCCTCTTATCTCTAACTATTGTAATTTCCTTTTAGAAAGCAAAATATTGGGGGCAGCTGGGTAACTCAGTGAATTGAGAGCTAGCCCTAGAGACGGGAGGTCCTAGGTTCAAATCTGGCCTCAGACACTTCCCAGCTGTGTGACCCTGGGCAAGTCACTTGACCCCCATTGCCTACCCTTACCACTCTTCTGCCTTGGAGCCAATACACAGTATTGACTCCAAGATGGAAGGTAAGGGTTTAAAAAAAAAGAAAGCAAAATATTGTATACATCTGTGGTTAGAAGTTTTTTAGGGTTACAAGATGATTATGTTAAGTGATGAATATGGAGAGTAGTCTCCCAATGAACATCAGGGGGATTGTGAAAATTGGATTTGGCTCTTCCCTGATTGTAACAATGAAGGTACTTAGCTCTTCCTTGATTGTGAAGATTACATTGTAATTGCCTGTCTATTTTTAGATTTTAATCCCCAAAGTGTAAACCCAGTATTCAAAGTAGATCTACCCATTTTAACCACAAAATGCATGAACTAACTACACAAAGGTGTGATCTAACCACAAAAGGTGTGACCACCCATTTCATACATTGAGTGGGAGGTCTGTGATCCACATATGAAAGAATGGGCAGTCTTGAGGTGGAGTGTTGGCTGTGATTGGTAGACATAAAATTTAGGGGAAATGACACAAGAGAAAAAGGTCTTTTAAGAGTGGAAACAGAGACACACAGGGACATTCTGTTACTTGAAGTTAGACTTGAAGACAGGCTCTCAGATGGAGTAAAGAGAGACTCTCAATCTTGGAGTGAAGACAGTCACTTGGAGCTGGAGGGAAGACAGACTCTTGAGGAGAGACTGGAAGATAGACACTCAGACTTGGAGTGAAGAGACATTTGGCTGTGGAACTGGACCCCTGGAAGAGTTTGTTAAGAAGACCTCAGACTGCTTTCCTTTTAGACAGTCATAGTGGTGGGTGTAAGGTTGACTTCCTTGCCCTTCCTGGAGGCGTTAACTTCTGAGAAAGACCCATCATCTTGAAACACCTTTCCCCTGTCTGGTGCCTTAGAATTTCTACCTGTCTCAGAGGAATCCAGAGCTTTCTCCTTTTCTCTCTCCCCTTTTCTCTCCTTCTTAATATCTTACTATATTATAAAAATAAACTACCATTCCTCCTAAGTGTCTGCATACAAAGGAATGTGGAATTAATACCCAATAGAGCACTATAGGAGCAGTTTACTTAAAGGAAACATGGGTTTCTTGAGATGTACAATTGTGAAAAAAATGACTGTAATAATGATCATAGAAATCACGTCTTTAGAACTGATAGAAATAACTATAATGACTATAGGAATCAAAATTTTAAAATAAAAATTATAGAAATTGAAATTGGGAAAATGACAATGCTCAAACTGAGACAAAAGAATGTACACAACAAAATACGAAATAATACATAGAAATGGAGCTCGTCCATACTATACCCAGGGTGAAAATCGCCATCCATGTGGAGAATCTCAGAAAACTGCCCAAGCATCTTTCTGATGGTGTGACTAGGTGGGTGGGGGAAGGGCCTTGGAATCAAAGAATGAAGCCTTTGATTTTACAGACCCTGATATTTTAATGACAATTATCCTTGTACATCCCCCTCCCCGCACACACATAGTAAGGAACCTTATGTCATCTTAAAGGTGGGGAATTCATACTACCATTGTTTTGTGCACTCTGGAGCCTGTAGTTGGTCTTGGTACCCAAGACAGATGCAAAATGTGACTCTATTGGCTCTATAAATGCAGTAGGTGTATCAGGAACACCAAAACTTTCTCCTGTCATGGTATGTGTGGGACCCCTAACCATTGAACACTCTTTTCTTTTAATGCCCAGATACCCCACAAACTTGCTGGGGAGAGATTAACTATGCAAACTACAGGCCACAATAATTTGTGCTCCGGAAGGCTCTTTATTATTGGAAGTACCTGAGCAGAATGAGAAAGAATCACCTTCCAGATTCATGGGGGTAGATACCTGGATTTTGACCTATCTAAAGAAAATAGCTTAAGAACAATTAGAAAGCACTTTGTCACTAACTCTTGCAAAGTGATTAGAGATTATTTTAGAACACATTGCCCAAGATAGCCAGAGATGGACCTTGAAGAATTGCAGAAAACAGCTTTATATGTTTTAAAGGGAAACAAAGGAAAGGAGGAAGAGAATAATGATATCATAAAAACAATTGACATTTTTAACAGATAAGATTGGAAACCTGGAAAGAGGGCATGATACTCAACCAATGGCCATTGCCCCTCTCCAGGTATCTAATTATCAGTTTGTTACCTGCCAATTCTGTGAGAAGAAGGGCCACAGAATGGCAGAGTGTAGAACTTTACTAAAGGTACTCAGAAGGAATCTGCAGTTTAATAACAACCACAGAGGTGACAATTATAGAAATAACTCTAATAATGATAATGGAAATCACAATTTTAGGAATGATACCTATAGGAATAGATATTGGGAAAATGATAACTCAATCCAAATGACTCCACAACAATATAACTTAAGTGGTGCTCATTCAAAAAATACTTGAGGTACTAATGCCTACACATCTCATCATTTGAGATGCTTTCTGGACATCCTCCTACACAGGCTAAGCCTTTCTCCCCAGCATACACATCACCATTAGGGGCAGATACTACTATTGCTTCCTATATACAGGTATTATAGCATAAACTGTGTGAACTCCATGAATCTGGAACTGCAGTACAAGCCGGACCACTAGACTTTTCACTTCACAACCTGAAGCCAAGAGACAAGGTGTATATTAAGAATTTCCAGCTTACTGGAGCAACTCAGCCTTCGTGGGAAGGACCATTCCAAATATTGTTAACTACTCCAACATCTATAAAAGTTGGAGAGAAGGACTCTTGGAATCATTGCTCACATGTAAAGAGATCATCTTCTGCTGAGACTGATTGACTGTATCCTATCACATGCATTGAAGATAATAATCCATTGAGAAGTGGATGCTATTTTTCAAAAACACATTGAATTCCTGATTTTTCCTTGTCTTTCCCTTATTTTTATTATTACTTTTCTTTTGAATATTTAATTTTTCCCTTTTCCTCATTTCTTGTACTAAAATACATACAATTAAATTTTTTCTCTCTCTGCAATAATATGTTTTATATATATATATATATATGCATATACATATATATATATATATATATATATGCTATAATATCAATATATACCCCAAAGCTTTAAACTGTGGGTTCATGTTTGAGTCTGATTCCAGGAAATGGGATCTAAACAAGGAGCACAGACTTAACCTGAATAGTGCAAAAAGAGCACACAGGAATTACTAATGTGGGCTCGAGGTTGCAATGTTTGACATACATTAAGTCTTAGGACTTCCTTGTATCTACAGTCTTTATGAAGTTCTCATACAAGTACCAAAATTTGACTATCATGTTGGCTCCCTATATCCCTGAGAATGCAAAAAGTCAGACCAAGGAATGACTATATCCTATCACATGTATTGAAGATAATAATCCATTGACAAGTGAATGTTATTTTTTAAAAAACACATTGAATTCCTGATTTTTTTCTCTCCCTTATTTTTTTATTATTGCTTTTCTTTTGAATATTTAATTTCCCGCCTTTTCTCATTTCTTGTACAAAAAGTACATACAATTAAATTTTTTCTCTCTCTCTGCAGTAATATGTTTAAATATACATACTTGTTATATTATTAATACATACCCAAACAGCTTTAGGCTGTGGGAACCTGCCATTTATTGATCAAATGTTATGGGATAATGATTAATGTCTGTGTCTGATTCCAGGAAATGGGATAAAAACAAGGAGCACAGACTTAACCCAAATAGTGCCAAAAGAGCACACAGGAAATACTAATGTGGACTTGAGGTTGTGACAATTGACATATGTTAAGTCATAGGACTTCCTTGTATCTACACTCTTTATGAAATCCTCATACAAGTACCAAAATTTGACTATAATGCTGGCTCCTGATATCCCTGAGAATGAAATAAAGTCAGACCAGGGAATGACACTTCCCTATCAAAATAGAATTCTAGTTCTTTTTCCTTCTTATAGTATGGCAACTTCCTGTAGTCTTGGCTGCAAATGGGTAAATGAAATATTACTGCATTCTATCCTACAGACTTGTGGAATAGAAATTACTTTAAATTGGACCTGTACAAGAGCTTATTATGTATTTATTCTTGCTTACTCAACATTTTATATACATAGATTTTGGTATTTTGATTCTGATTTTGAATTTTTTTTCTTCCCTTTCTCCCAAAGTTTAACTTTCATATTTTCCCATTATATATATTTTTGTTTTGTTTTTGTTTGTTTTGTTTTTATTGTTTTTGAATTCTTTTAATAACTGACTCATACACCCCCATAACTCAACAATGCATCTTGAGCTGAGCTGGATTTTTTTTTTAAAAACACGCTTCAGGGGGGATTGTATTTTAATAAAAATCCAAGATTTTGAAAAGTTTTTTTTTTGATTTGAGAAAGATCTTCAAGGAAGAAGCTTGCTAAATCCTAAATCCAGAGAATGAACTGTTGCAGAAAGATGCCAGAAAACCTACATTACATCAAGATCAAGAATGAACCTTGGGGTGTGGTTGATTGAACTGAAGGTTAGTTGAATTTATTTTGAACATACACTGTTCTGCCAAAGGGGACTGCTCCCTAATTGGCTTTTGTCAATGAGCACAGGAAAACATTGGTTTTGTTCTCTCTCTCTCTCTCTCTCTCTCTCTCTCTCTCTCTCTCTCTCTCTCTCTCTCTCTCTCTCTCTCTCTCTCTCTCTCTCTCTCTCTCTCTCTCTCCCTCCCTCTCTCCCCTATTTCCTCTTATCTCTAACTATTGTAATTTCATAGCTGGTTTGTTTACAAGACCCATCAGAGAGACTAGTCTTCCTTGGGCCTCAGAGGGGTATTATGAATTTCAAAACTACTCCACCCTATTCAGACCATAGTTTAGAAGATCGATTTAGCTATTTCCTGATCAATAACAATAGAGATACTTGGAATAACAGAATCAGGTCTTGGAAACTCCACCCACATCAGGGTAACAAGATTCGGAAGGGCTGCAGCAAACTCAAGATTTAATTATTTGGGAATATGGCCTTCAACAGACATGTGCAAAAAGGACAGACCTCTCGGCAGTCCTAGGTCCAGCTAGAGCCACCATTGGCACACGTGAGATGCAGGAAATAAGGTAGAGAACAGCCTCTGGACTTCTTGGGGCTTCCTGTGAGGAGGGCTAGAGTCAGTTTGAGGCTGGATCTTGAGGTTGGAGGAGCCCTGCAGACTGTTTCCCTTCAGATTGGTCATGTACGTGATAAGGACTGATCCCTTTCCTAGTCTTGGCTATCCAGGGCCTTAAAGCCCACTTTGGCTCAGCCTGAGCCAGAGTGGGTATTTTAACTTCTTTCCTTCTCTCCCTTATCTCTCTCTCTCTCTCTCTCTGTCCCTCTAATACTTTCTTCCTCCTGTTTGTAATTAAAACACCATAAAAATTTAGCAGCTGACTTAGGTGTTTCATTTAGGAATAACATAAGTGAATTCCTTGGCTACCTTAAATTAATATATATATATATCAGACTTTTAAAGTGATTTCAATATCACACGTGGGTATTTTATTGTTTGGAATTTCCCTTGGCGACCTTTTAAATTTAGATTTTTTTCAGTCTGAACCATAATTTTCACCCTTTATACCAGAGGCCTTGGAGTCAGGACAAATGCCAAGAGGTAACTGGTTTGGAACTAGGGTTCACACAAAGATCCTTGATATATTTCTGTGGCTAACTATTTTTTAAGCTAAACATCTTTTATTCATTCAGTTGATCTTCATATCACATTTCTGGCCTTGAATTTAATGGAGATATAACAATTTCTATTTTGCCTATTAATTTTCTTCTGACTTGGCTCATCATTTAAGAACAAAAATATACTACCAAAAAGTTGAGAGGGAAGTAGACATGAGCCAACCTGAATATTCCTTTCTGGATCCCAGAGCAGCTGGTTATTAACTATTGATTATTAATGATCTCTATTCATCTCCAATAGCATTTCTCCTCTGTTTGTAGAATTTCTGTATTAATAATCACATCTTGCATATCATTTTTAGTCACCTGCATTATTGTTGTTTTCCCCATTTCTACTCTTTGGATCTCTCCATTATCATTATTTTATAAATGTATTTCATGAAAGTGCCCACATTAGCATAGATTCGCCTAGGGATTTTCTGACATTAGAAAGTTTGTTTTGTTATAGTGGACCCATTCACTAGGTGGATAGATGCCTTACCTGATACTAGTGCCATGGCAGCTTTTGTTGCTCAAATGCTATGAGGGGGGTTGTTCTCTGATTGGGTCTGGCCTACACTCTTTGACTCAGATAGGGGAACTTATTTTACTGATTGTGTTTGATCATGTGTTTATTGTTTGGGAATTACTCCCAAAGTCCATACACCCACCATCCCCAGAGCTCAGGCCATGAATAGAGAACATAAAAATATAAATATTGACAAACTATTACCTGAACATGTCTGTATCTAGAAAGGAAACAATATTAGGTGGAGATTGGTGGAAAAAATGATGGCATGTGAACTTGATAGAAAATATTGTATGAAATGATATAATGGCCAGAACCAAGGAAATCTGGACAGACTTATATGAAGTGATGGAGAAGGTCCTCAAGTCTATCTCTCCTGAAATGAACATACACCATATGTTTTTAGACATGGTGTGCAATGGCACGAAGAGGGAAGATTATTCACTAATGTTGATTGATTGCTCTCAGAATAATTATTTATTAATTATTTATTCTTTCTCATGTGTGATTGGTCCACTTCCTTCTTTCAAGTCAAAATCACATCTTCAGAAATGGTCTTTAAGGCTCTGAGATGAGAGAGCAGGGACAAGATGTAAGCATGACTCAGTTTACTGTCTCTTATACAAAGAGCCAATTGGAAGCATAAGAAGAGGAGCAACTGGAAGGAGGCCCCATCAGGCTCACCGTCCAGGACAGGGAAGAGCAGCCTCAGACAGCCTTGTTGCCTAATCCTGAGGGCTCACCACTTGCCCTTGTTTGGCTCTAATGCACAAAGTCTCTACTAGGAGCAGAAAAAGCTTCTCAGCTGCTCCCACTCTTGGCTGAGCCCTCATTACTCTGACCTAATTGCTGCCTGGGATGGGCTCAAGGGGCCAAAGTTCCCCAAACACCTGGAGACATCTCTGACTCTAATTGTCTGATATCACTTCTCTGGTAGGTGACAAGATAATGGCAGCTCTGGAGGGAGATGAGGTCAGACATCCAGTACCTATAACTACAGCCCTGACTGGCCCCAGCATTCTCCATTGAATGAAACACAGAAATCTTCAGTGACACAGCAGACAGCCAGGTGAGTGTTACTTGATAGATCCTGGGATCAAAACCCCCCTTTCCTCTTCCCCAATCCCTACCAAGACTGACAGCCCCCCACCCCTTCCCTGGAACCTCACGGGACTCCAGAACAAAGCAAGTAGCTCCACTTCCTCAGGCACTGCTACTTCCCTGCTATGATCTGAGAAATCCATGGTGGATGGATGTTCTGGACTTATACTGTCTGCACCATATTAAGGACTAGACAAGCCTGGGAACTAAAATCCCCCAACCCCAAATTCAACCACAAGCACCCCAACTTTGCCCAATAGAGACAATCCAGGTTACCTAATCCCAGACCAGCACCCTATAAAAGATTCCCCCCTTCTCCATCTCAGACAGAGACCCCCTAGTATTTTACAGACTTCTGGCTCCCCCCTTAATCTCCATTCCTCCCCCTCCCACTCCATGGACACTGGCCTTCCATCCTCCTCCCTTCCTCCAATAAAGCCTTGCTCCTTTGCTCAAGCTCTCTGTCTTATACGTCTTGGGTTGGACTCCAGGTCAGCCATTAGTGTCTGTTTCAGACTTTCATCCAAAATTACCCAGTAAAGGATGGATTCCCAATTGGATGCAGACGTCTAATGTATCACTTGAGATAAGAATGCATGAACCTGGACAGTTCATTACCTATAAAACATAGAAGTCATCCTTGTCAAATGTGGAGATGCCACCTAGCTCAGGATCAGCTATCACAGAAACCTATCTGAATGAGCTAGGAGGAGGGGTCAGATCCAAAGGGAGGCTATCTGGAGAAAAAGGGTGATTGTCTACCCAGATAGAGTCCAGCTATCAACAGAGGAGGAGGTAGCCAAGCAGAGCACAGCAGTGTAAATGCACAGAGGGCTCCAGGGCCTTCCCAGTACAACAGAGCACTGGGAACAGGTCAGTGTCTTGTCCTCTGATGTATCACAGGCTCTGAGCTAAGCAAAGGAGGGAGATGAAGTTGGGCCACACTGTGTGCAGGTTCATCAGCCATACTTTAGGGCAGCCATTTGGAAACTGGAGCATGTTTATAAAACAGGCAGAGATGGAGCTGATGAAAGGACTCATGAGGGTAAGCTGGAAAACCTGGAGAAACACACACTGAAGAAGAGAAGACTTGGGGGCACTTCTGCTGGTAATGGAAGGGTGTGGAGGGGACAAATAACTGTGACATTTCAATAGCCCTTCACCCAGAGCAAGTTACCTGGAGAATCCCATTGATCTTCAGAGACACAAGAGGCAAGAACTAAGTATAATGCTGTTCTCTCCTTATACATGAAGCCAAGCGAGGTGTGAGATGGGTTACTGGCTCGCCTGGACACACCCAAACCCCAGAAGTATCCCAGGTCAGAGAGCACATAAGGAAACCCTTTTCCTTAATCCTCTGCATTGCTGAAAGAAGGTAACTTTGAGTAACAGAAACCTATAAGGAAGGGTTTTTAAAAGAGACTCTCCCTTGGCCTCTCCCATAGATTTTTTGATAAGCACAGAGAGGCACCTTCAGTTTGCTTCTGATAAGCTCCTGTTTGCACCCCAGATATCTAATCATCCCCTGAACTCCTCAGTTTACCCCTTTTTTTCTTTGAGGCACAAAGCATCACCCCAACAACCCATCTCTGGTAATGTAGGCCCTGTTGTCAAAGCCTCTGCCTTCCTGGTATGAATCCCACCTGCCTGGGGTCTATGAGTATTGTGATGAGATGTTGTCATCTTATTGCTAGTATTTTGTTTAAAATTTATGCATGAATGTTCATTAGGGAGGTTGATCTATAGTTTTTTTTTCTGTTTTGGATCCCTCATTTAGATATCAGAACCATATTTGTCTCATAAATAGAATTTGGGAGGATTTCCTTTTCCCTTTTTTTCTAAATAATTCATGTAGTGCTAGAGTTAGTCATTCTTTGAATGTTGGGCAGAACTCACATGTGAGTTCATATGGCCCTGGCACCCTTTTGTCAGGGAGTTCTTCCATAGTTTGTTCAATTTCTTTCCCTGTGATGCAGTTGCTTTAGTATTCCATTTCCTCTTTCATTACTCTGGTGACTTTATATGTTTGTAATTATTCACCCATTTCACTTGGGTTGTCAGATTTCTTAGCATATAGTTGGGCAGGAGATACTAGGTGGTCTCTAAGGACACTTCCATCTCTAAATCTCTAAATATCAGAGAAATGGCCAATAATAGAATAGCCTTACCTTCAGCACACTGTACATATGGATAAGATAGGGATTGTGTGCTGGAGGAAAGTTCTCTGAGGCTTAGGTCCTGATGCGAATCCCCATTATCTGCAACCTTCAAGAGTCATTGACATTTTAGTCACTCACATATCACCATGGAAACCCAGGACCTGCTATCAGGTCTGAATTTGAGAGGTGCCCAGGAAGAAGGATGCCCTGAAAATAACCGTCACCCTGTCTTTCTCAAGTGAAGGTGCCCCTTGATAACCTGATGGAGATGAGCTCAGCACCCTAAATGTGTCCCTGACATGGAGCTAAGGCAGACCCCTGGACTCCTGGGTCCTGAGCTCAGCTCCATCAGAAGTGCATCCTAGTATGACCCAGACCAGTGCTTTGATGGCCCCTCCAATACTCCAATGGATTGTCATCTAAGCTTTGAATAGAAAGAGAATGGTGAGGAGGCTGCCTGCCTCACAGAAAGTTTCTCTTGGAGGGAAGACCCTGCCTCCCTTTCTTGCTCAAATACAGGGGTTGTTTGAGCACAAACCTGACTCCACTTGCCTTTCCCTGGCCTGGAAGAGTAGCCCCTCTCTGAGGCTCCATTCCTTCTCTGGTGTGTCCTCTGCTTTCTGCTCCCATACTCTGACTTGTGGGATGGTTCTTGGAGTCCCTGAGTCATCCATGATGATCCGTGATTGTCACTGTGTCTCCTGAAGGAGTGAACATTAAATTTACTCCACCCTGCATAGTCTAACAAAACAGGAATATCTACACCCCCCCCACTGAACTATTAAGTATTGAAATGGATGGCCTATCACTGACATGTGCTAGCAAATGACAAATCAGAAACAACTGACAGACCCCTGAGATGTCCTAAGTCAGGAATAAGCTACCATTGGTACATGTGAGATGCTTGAAAGTGATGTAAAAATGGTCTATATATATCGTGTCACTTCCTCTCTTGGGCTCTTTTTGTGGAGAGGTGGCTCTGGTGGTACCATGCTGAGAGTCTTGGCATCTTGGTGTGCTGGAAGCTATTGATCGGGTTTGGCAGTTGTCAGAGTTAAAATTCAACTGTTATGATTAAAATTTAGGGGAAACTGAGGCAGGTAGAAATTAGTTTCTCTCTGCTAGAAGTATTATATTTTTATGAGGATTATGAAAGTTTAATTACTTAAGAAAATACAAGTAAGGAAAGCACGTGTCTAGGAGGGTCGAGAGGCCCATTTCAATTTCTCTTACATCATGAGAGACTCGTCTGTTTGGAAGCGGAAACAGGAAAGATCCCTCAGTAGGCAGAGAACTCCTTTAAATAATAATTTGTGATCTTGCCTAGGTGAGAATTCAGTGTGATTACAAAGCATTCTGGGAAGTGAGCAAAGACTTCTGGGGACTGGAATCCTGGGTTCAAGTCTCCTTGAGAGTCCTTGATACACTACTGGGGAAGCTTAGTAGTGTCAGAGTCCTTGATACACTACTGGGGAAGCTTAGTAACCTGGTTCAGGTGAGGTGTCTTCTCTGAGCTCTCTCGGAGTTTAGGCTGATTCTTTTCTCCTTCACCTTCCAAAACACTATCCTCTTAGGAAAGCCTATAATCTTCTGAAGAGACCTCGTGGCTGAGGTCTTTGAACTTCCCCTTGCAAAGGCTCGGTGGGAGAATTCCTATATTCTTTCCCTTTCTCTTCTTCTTAATTCCTTCCCTCTACATTAATTAAACCACAATAAAATTTCCAAACTTACTTGAATATTTTATTTGGGATTTTCCCTGGAGACCAATTAAATTTAGATTAAGTCACAACACTAAAATTTCCCCCTTACAGTTTGGTGACCACGAAGGGTGTGACCAGAACCCTAAAATTTCTGTGAAATCTCTTTCCTTTCTCTCTTTATTACTTCAACAAGTCAGCCTTTTAAGCATATAACTCAGCAGTTTGAAACACCACTGTGAGATCAGGTGGCTATAAAACATTTTTTTTCCACTTTCTCTTTTTTCCTTAATTTGAATTGAACACAGCCATTTTTTTTAAAAACCTAAAAGTGGTAGAACTGGGGAATCTGTTTATGTATGAACCCTCTTTATCTTAGGGAACAAACAACCCAATTAGCCCACCCTCATTGACAATACTGCCTAGTCAGAGAAACCTGGAGGCAGTTTTGGCCTTGTCCTGCTCCCCATGTGTCTCTAGTTTTAAAATTAAGTGAGGAGTAAAAAAACAAACAAACAGACAAACAAACAAAAAACAACTTGTGAAGACTGCTAGCCAGTAGTGACATCTACTGACTAAAACCAAGATTTTAAATAACTACAAAGTATATTTAAAAATGAATAGTACATCCTACGACATATGTATGGCAGTTGAAGAACTACGGACATTAAAGATTCCAGAATACTTCCCATTTCTTATGTTATTAGGTAATTTCATTTTTATACTCCTATATAATGTGATGAGAAATGCTAACTTGAAAAAATGTGAAGCTAAAATGCAGGAAAACATGCAAAACCAATTGGATAATTTAAAATGCTTCTTACAGGATCAACTGGCAAATAGTGACCCCACCAAAAACATGTCTGAACCTGACAAACCTATTTCTGGACCTCTAAATGAGGAAGTTCTTTCCCCCAATGGAGATGGAAAACACCTCTCCTTTAGCTCAGCTAGAAGACTGATTCTCTCATGGTCTGCAAATCTTGGCTGAACTTAATCCCAAAGACCCTTCTGCTGAAACCCAAACTTCTGAAATCCCAGGGTCTCCTATTCCTTCTCCTACCCAAAAACCAATCCCTGCCCCAAGGAAATCTTATCCTTCTAAAGAAACTCGTTCTAGTCAAACTGACCCACAGGTACCAAATTCAACTAGAGGCCTTTTTTCTCTAAGAGAAGTACCTGAAATAGGTCACAATGGGGATGTGGTGACTCTAAGGCACAATATACCATTTACTCATCAAGAAATAAATGAATTCACATGAAATGTGACCACATATGAATAAGATCCCTTTCTGGTAACAAAAAAGATGACAGACATATTTTTTCAGTATAGTCCATCTTACAAAGATGTTGAAAAGTTGCTACTGGTTTTTTTAACTGAACCTGAAAAAATAAACTAATTTCTCATGTCAATTAAGCCCGGGGGCCCAATGCAACACCCTGGCCATCTCAGGATCCCGAATGGGATTATCACAACTCTGAGGATTATTTACAATTATACTGTCGTAGGGAGGCCATCTTAACAGCCCTGAGAGAGTGTGCAATCAGTAAAGATAAGTGGACAGCATTTGAAAGAATTAAGCAAAATGAGGAATTCCCCTTACAAAGGCAGGAGTTGCTGCCAGAGACTACCAGGGACGCTGGGGGCCTCATAACCATAGCTAGCATTTATGTGTGTGTGTGAAGCATTAGGAGGAGTGTTTCATACTTAATATGTCAGTGGATCCTGATGACAACCCTGGAAGGTAGAAGTTATTTTTATCTCTATTTTACAGATGAGAGAACTGAGTCAAAGAGTAGATACATGACTTGGCCAGATTACAAAACTAGTCACTGAGTCTGGATTAGAACTCAGATAGTTCTTCCTCTGGGCCCAGCCCTCTTTCTAGTGTTCTACTTCAGAAAGTAGGAAGCCCCTTCTCCATGGGACAGCCAATTTCTCTGACTTTAACCCCATCCAACACTTCTAATCTTCTGATTTAGTCAAAATAAACAAAAAGATAGCCTTTGGGGGGGGGGACTGCCTGAAGTAATGGTGAGTCAAGGAGGACCTAGACTTTGTACTTTTTCTGATCTTCTTTTACTTCTGTGAGAGGAAATGAATGGTCGATTGAAGAGGATTCTGGGAGTCAGGCATGCTCATTGTCCCATCTTTACAAAGCTCCATTTAGATTTTTTTAAAGATACTTTCCCCAAAAGACCATTGGGAAGCACAGACCTATGTGCAGTTGCTAAATTGGAAGGACAAGAACTTTTCTATGTTTAAGTCAGATACTTTCCTGCTATCACTGCCCTCTCTTAGTAAGCACTAAAGACAAGGAAGGGATTCCGCTTTGTCCTAGACGTGCCCCTCTTGCTTTTTCAAAAGCTCTCCCAGATTCTCAGATTGCTTTTCTCTTTTCCTAAAAAATGGACTAGAGTGTGAGCCAACCTCTTACAAAATGATTGATTCAAAGCATTATAGAGTCCCTGTTCACATGGCAAGTGATGACTTGATTTAGTCTTTTTGAATGTTATTCAAGACACCAAAAACAAATGGGGGCTTCTTGAAATGTATGTGTCCAGATTAAGTTGTCTAAATATTCAAATGGACATCAGAGAGTTATCTCTTCAAAGTAGCTCACTCCTCTCCAAGAGAGGTGACTCTCTTTGTCTTGTTGATTCTTAGCCTCTAACTTAGGCTCATAGACCTGACTTGTACTTCAAGAAGTGCCATTTAAAATATTACATCGTGAGCAAACCTGATTATGCAAATTTGATTCTGTGAAAAACAGTTTGAAATTGCAGTGTTATGGACCCAGACCCTGAAGAGATCTTTCTGTAAAGGTAATAAATCTTGAGGTAAGACATTAACCCTTTCCCCCAACTTCTTTCTGTCTGGCACAGTTAGAGTTAAGTTCCTATTTTCATGTCATTCATTCCTTACTACATAGAAAAGATTCTGCTATCATCGATCCCTTGGATGGGATTGTAGTTTGCTACTGGTTCCTTTCTGCTCCATTTCTAAAAGTCCATTTATCTGATGGCCCCTGTAAGTTCAATGGCCAGAAGTTATTCATATAAGAAAAGTGATCCTTTTATTGGAATACAGGTAAGTTTTCAGCGGAAAGAAGAGAAAACCCATACTTTCCCCACAAGTGAAACGCACCAAATTATGTGGGTACGCAAGCTGGAAATTGGGATGTGTTAAAGACCTCCCTTCCATTAAGTCATTTTAGTTCCTCTGTTTCATTAACCAATAATGAATTGCTACTTTTATATGTTCAAAGCTTTGACTCAGAATTCTGTTCAACCCTGTAGAGTCCTGTATCCCTCCACAAATCATCCCCAAAGGTTCCAGTTATACATCATCTGCAGATTGGAGTCAGTGTGGCATGTGGAATATCTGGAAAGTCCATGGATGAAGCTGGGCAGAGAAAGAAGGAATATGTCTATGCGTATGTAACTGTGTGGTTGGGAAGAAGGGTTTGCCCATGTGTGTGTATCAGGGTGTATATATAGTCTCCTAAAAGATTCTGAAGGCACATTTGGCCACCAGCTGCCACTACATCATAAACACAAATCATGACTCACAAGTAGATTATGAGCCTTCATTGTGTTTACTATGAGAGATTTTTGATTGTTCTTTCCTCTCTTCCTCATGTTATCTCTAGATGTGCCCCTGTATTATTACAAGATCATGTCTCTCTATGACATAGTCCTGGGGATCATCTTCTTTTCTCAGACTGGAGTTGGGGTCCTGGGCAACTCCTTACTCTTCTGCTTTTATGTCTTTACTTTGTTTAGCAGCCACAGGTCAAGGCTATTGGACCCCATTCTGGTCCAACTAACACTGACTAACACCATAGTGCTCCTCTCTAAAGGATGCCCACTAGTAAATTTCTATTTTGGGGATGTTTATTTCCTGGGAAACTTAGGCTGTCAAATGGTATTTTACTTCCAAAGGATGAGCCGGGGCCTTGCTGCCTGTACCACGTGTCTCCTGAGTATCTTTCAGGCTGTCACTATTAGTCCCAGCAGCTCCAGGTTGGCCAAACACAAAGTCAGAGTTCTGAAGCTCATCAGGCCCTCGTGTCTCCTCTGCTGGATATTCAACATGATCATAGAAGTAAACGTGCCCTTTCATATAACTGGATCAAAGAGGATCAACAGCAGCCACACAGGGGGATTTGAAGTCCTTTATTGCTACTGGGAAAAGGTGTTAAAGGAAGTAACCATCCTGCCCTCCCTGCGAGACATCCTTTGTGTTGGAGGCATGGTCTGGGCCAGCGGCTACATAATAGTTCTGCTGTACAGACATCAACGGAAAGTCCAGCACATTCACCGCACGAGCCTCTCACAGAAGACTTCTCCGGAGATCAGGGCCACCCAAACCATCCTGCTGCTGCTGAGCATCTTTGTTTCTGCTTACTGCATCAGCTGTGGCTTCACACTGTACAAAGTGTATGTGACTCATTCGGGTGACTGGCTGGTGGTCGTGTCTACTTTCACCGCCTTGTGTTTCCCAACCATCAGCCCCTTTTTGCTCATTCACAGGGACAGTCAGATCTTCAGCTCCTGCTGTGCCTCCTGGCAGAAGTCAATTCTCAATTCTTGGAATAGCTGTGGGGATTTCCAAGTCGATTCATCTCTGGATCAAATTTCTTAGTGAAGATTTCTGGGAAAGGTCCCGTAACATAGTGAATCCAAGTGGACCTGGACCTATGGGTGAGGTAGATTTCAGCCTTTCCCAATGTTAAATATATGACATATAGGTTTGAAGGAGGATATGGGATGCTCCTATTAGCTTATGGTTTGAATTGTAAAGTCCTCTGTATAAGCTCTTGCCAAAGTTATTCTTAAATCTCTTTCCAGCAATATTGGCTGTTACTCCTCCTCTAGTACTTTACATTCTTCCCAAATCATAATTCCCTTGGTTTCTCCCACATACTTTATTTATGATCTCTGTTTAATTGCTTTGTATTTTTTTACTTAGTATTCATATTATAGGAATATATAAAAGTCCTTCCTGTGTCCCTATTAAAATGCAACCTCCTTGAGAATATATAATATGTTGTGACTTGTAATCCTCACACCTAGCTGAGAGCCTAATGATTTCCTGGCAAAGGAAACCACTAGACTCATTGACCATTTTCTTCTCCCATTCATTTTATAGTTGGAGAAACTGAGGAAAATATGATTAAGTCACTTGCCCAGGGTCACTCAGTTAGGAAGTGTCTGAGGTGAGATTTGAACTCATGAAGAGGGTTCTTCTTGACTCTAGGCTAGGCACACTATCTACTGTACCACCTTGTCATAATTTGGGGTTCATGAGGTGTTCAGGAAGGACTGGTACCTCTGTTATGAAACTTACTGAGCCCTTTTCTGGGTTGCTCATCCACCTTGGTGTCTGCCTTTAAGCCAACTGTCATCTCTGGCTACAAGTAATTGTGGAATAAGCAGAAGCACACCCTGGTAAAACCATCTTAGCAGCTAAATTAAGCAGGTTGTTGGTCACTGACAGGCCTCAACTGTCTTGGCAAGCAGGTCAGTTTCTACCCCAGGTATGAAAAGACTCCCTCTGACAGAATGGGTGGATAAGAACAGTTTGATCCAACAGCCATGAAGTCACCTGTTCATTATCCTTACCTTGTGAATCATTACCTATCATTGTTACTGTGAAAAGATTACCTAATTCTTTAGCCTGTCATTTCCCTTATAAATTGTGTACCCCCAAATCAATAAACTAAGTCACTGCCCATCCCTCCTGAGTCTCTTTGCATTCTTACTGCTGAGGACCCCCAACCAGGTGTTCCCCAGTGACCTTGACATTGGTTACTATTTCAAATTACTGGTACATTCCTATGTGTGGTTATTCTTAGTATTTTAGACCGAAGTGTCCAATGGTATGCTTTCCATTAACAATCATTTGACTTATTTAGTCTAGAGCAAGGACATTTAACATATTATATTAACAACAATTGGGGGAGGCACAGATAGTGAGGATAATTATGAAGAGAGATGCAGTGATAGAAGATCTTAAAGGAAAATTAAAGGAAGCAGAAGGAAAAGCTAGAGAAAGTGAGATAGTGTGATTAAAGAGGTTAAATACATTGGTTGCATTAAGATGTATGAAACCTAATAAGAGCTTTTACAAGCCTAGGGACAGAAGATCAGGTTTCCAATGTTGTTTCCTCTGCAATAGAATTGGCAATTTTGTTAGGGAATGTAGATCAGTTTTCCAGACAATTGAACAGGCATGGAGGATTTAATTTAGGCAGAATAATTGGGATAACAATAATAATAACTGGAATAAGAACAATTATAATGACAATAATAACTGGAATAACTATTCAAGAAGGAATAATGGAAATATGTGTCAGAATGCCTGCTGTCAGGGATCTCAAGCACCAGATCTGAGCACAATACAGGACTGGGTTAAGTCTGTAACAAGGCCTAAATACAGTCAGGTTGTTAAGGGTGATCAAAGCAAAGGGGCTTGTTCCTTATGAAAGTTTATTCAGTGTTCTTCTGTACTTAAATCAAGGGATAATGAATTGAGAGTAAATGAAAGTGATTGTAATGGTAATAAGGTAAATGAAGATATAGATGAAGTGATTGAATCAAAGGATACTGTAATTAGTGTTAATAATTGTAGGGAAAATATTGTAGTGTAAAATTATTAGAAAATTCTAATGGTTGTAAAGTAATGGAAAATCATGAAGAGTATAGAATGGATAATGATAATGTAATTGCAAACAAGAACAATGATAGCAAGGTAGAGAGTATAAGGAACAAATGGAGGAGTGAAAAAGCTGATGATGGAGTTAAAGATGCAAAATCCTGGGAATATCATGGAGTTCAAGCAGATGTAAACTTGGATGTACAGGAAATGACTGAGCTTTGTACTGATTTTACTGTGCTTGCACCAGTATTAGAAACATTTCAACCTCCAAACAGTACAAAACCATGTGTATCTGTCACTATAGGTGATCAGATTTATGATCTTTTGGTTGATACTGGAGCCAGTAGATCAGTTTTGCAAAGTCTTCCTATAAATTGTCGAGCTGTTGGTACAATGGAAGTAATAGGAGCTACTGGGAAACCAGAGAGAGTAGCTAAATTAAAACCTAAAATCATTATTTGTTCTTGAATAGTTATTATTCCAGCCATTATTGTTATTATTCCAGTTATTATTGCTGTTTCAATTATTTTGCCTGTTAAATCCATTCTTGTTCAATTGTCTGGAAAACTGATTTCTGTATCTACATTCCTTTACAAAAACAAAAGTCTTTAGCATCTATTGCAGAGGAAACAACATTGGGGACAAGATTTTCTATTCCTAGTCTTATAATAATTGTTATTAGATTTCATGGATCTTAATGCAGCCACTGCCTTAACCTCTTTAATCCTACTTTCTCTAGCTTTTCCTTCTGCTTCCTTTAATTTTCTTTTAAGATCTATCACTGCATCTCTCCTCATATTTATCCTCACTATCTGTGCTTAAGTATGTAGCCTTTTTTCTAACATCTTCCAGTTGCATCTCCTCCCAATCAGGAGAACTGTTTTTGAAGAATAATTTTATGTTAGGTATAGCATTTTCACAAAGATCTTTTTATATGTGCTATTGTTCCCTCTTCAAGAACATCCATATTCAGGTATGTCTTGGGAGCTTTAGTGATTTGGTTAAGGAATGATGTTGGTGTTTCAGTGGTTTTTTGTTTGATCCCTTTAAATTTGGATCATGCATTTCATCTCTTAATATGTCTACCCATAACCTCTAGAATTGCCTGCCTAGCTTCCTTCAACCTGTCACACTGAACTTTTCTGTTCATGTCAGTGTCATTTTAATGTTCTGGCCAATGTGTTAACAAGGAATCCTGCTTAGTTTCTTCTATGAACTTATTCCCCCCCCCCCTTTTAAAGGTCTTTCATTAACAGAGTAAAATCATTATAATCAGGGCAAATAGATCAATAGCTCCCCTCATTTCTTTAATTACCTTATTAGGTTCATCTACAAAGGCAGGTGTTTTCTTTTTTATAGATTCCAGGTCCTCAGTTGTAAACCTCTTATGGGTATTTTCCTGAAATATCTCATCCCTTGAAACAACTGGGAGATCTTTTATCTTTCATATACAATTCCATCTCAACCAATTGTTGCTTCATGAGTATGACCGTTTAAGCTCAGAATCCTTAGTTAACCAAAGCATTGTAGCTTTAATCCAGTTGCCAATAACAAATAACAGCACTCTAAACTTACACACAACACAGAGACAAATACATAGTATGGGGATACAGGACAAGACAGTTTGCACAGTCATTTCCATGCATGATTTCATCCACTGAGAGTCCAGAACCATTTAATATACTTTGGGATAAAGAATGAATACAACATATGGGATATGCAGAACACATTCCCACAATACAAGAAAAAGATCCATTAACATCTCCCCAGAAATGCTTACATTTATTGTTAATCATGTATATACAGTGGAATTTGTGTTGTTATAAACCACTGTGAAGACCTTATTTATATACAATTAAGGAAAGGGAAACATTTTCAAAAAACCTCCAATATGACCACTTAGAACATGTGGCAGAAGGTTATTTAAAAATTAAATGTCTCTCCTAGCTCAGTTAGAGTCCCAGAGTTCCACTACTCCTCTCCCCTACCCCCCAGTTGAATGTGCCTCTTGCTGAGTGCTAGATGGAATCTTCCAGTCTAACTGATTTTCCCTATATAAAACTTAAAAACTTAACTGTTTTTCTATATAACCTAATATTTCTTAACCTAGCTAACTCTGCCAAACTGTTATGATTTTAGGAGAGAGGAAAGGTTTATACACAAGGGAAGAATCACATGTAAATAAAATGAATTTACTAACAGAAAAGGGAAAGTTATTGGGAAAGGAATAATGGGGAGGGATAGCATCTGACTTTTACCCACTCTAATTTTCTGTGCTTACACAGTTTAACTATATTAACTAAAGACTATTAAGAATAAATCCCACAGTAAACCCAGAATTCTTACACACACACAGTCAGTTCATCAGATATCAGGAATCCAAGCTGTGATGTCCTCAGATGGTCTCAGCAAGGTAGGGGTCTTCTCCCAGTCTATCTGTTCACCAGAAAACTGGAGATTTCCGATCAAGCTCAGCCAGCTGAGTCTCAAAGGCTTGTTGCTTGATAGATGAATTTTCAAGAAGTCTCAGCCACACACCTTCCTTCTTCATCTTTCAGCTCCAGATTGCATCAGTTTGTAAACTGTTCCTTGAAACTTTGACCCAACCAGCTCAGGAAAGAGCTCAGCAACATAAGAGAGTTGGATAGGTCCTTATACAATTTTGTTAGTTTCTCCATCTTCAGCAAAAGTTTTAGGTGGAGATTCATGGTATCATTGTTGATATATAAAACTAGCACATGGTATTAACATTGAAAATGTACAAGTCATTGAAGAAGAAATTGAAGAAGAATAAATTGTGGAAGCTGAGAATCATCAAGCAAATTGAGTCTGCAGTCAGAACGATCAATAAGGAGAGGACCATTCCAGTGGAAGAGGACATCTGGAAGAGGACAATGCAGTTCAAAAAGAGAATTCAGGAAATTAATGGACATTGTTAAAAGACTAGAAGGATTTATAAAAATTTAGACAAAGAATTTAAAGAAATTATAAAATGAACAGGATCACAGGATTAAGGAACCGATTAATTAAATTTGTGGGGTAATGTGTTATAACACAAAACAACATATCATCTTCCCAGAAATGAACATAAATATATTTACTACCATGGACTTGCAGAAGAATTATTCAATTAAGATGAGATGAGAAGAAAGGGAAGATCTGAAGTAGTGGGAAATATATTACATGCAACAGTAACATGACACTTACATAACAGTAACACTGACATAACACTAGCAAAACAGTATAACAAAGCAAAAATAACAGCAAAACAAATACATAAACATAAATACATAAACATGGTTAGGTTACATTGATTCACTATTTGAATGTGTGAAACAATGTATAGCTAGTGTACTAACAATGTTATAATTAGCTATAATTTAGTAACAAAAATAGTTAGATACATAGTTTAATATAGGAATATAGGTAGACAGGAGAATTTTGAAGATGAGGATTTAGTTAGGATTAAAGTAGATAAGGTAAGATACTGACTTACATTACAAAAATACATTACAACATACATTATATAACACAAACGACATATAACATCACATATCACACAAAATTATAAATACATATGTAAATATATGCAAAGTGTGTATAATAGGATTGTAAAATTAATTGTATCACAGTGTATGTTATATGTAACATGTATAAATATGAGGGGTATATGTATAGCATACTTATTGCATTATGTACATATATGTAAATAGATCACTTATGTATAATTTTATCTATTGTTATATGTATTTTGCATAAGTATGTTTAATGTTTTAGTTTAATTTTCTTTGTAAAACTTATGCAATGTGTTTATTGCAATTTTCAAAATTTTTTTCTAAGTTTGCTGCTAATGCATTACAATAGTGGTAGAATATTCTGTATTAGATGATAAGAGTAGTGTTTATGAGTTTAATGTTTGCATGAAAATCATGTTTATCTTTGGCTTTTCATGTTATTTGCTTGTGTTTTTGCATAGGTTTGCTCTGTGTTTGAAATTTGTACTTGTTCATTATTTAATTCCCTTTTTTCCTTTTCTTGATTAAATCCCTAGAATAAGATAGTTTTAGATAGATTAAGATAGTTGAGTGTAGGTTGTTTGTTATTTTGGATAGATATTTTAAGTAATATGTAAGTAAGTTAGTGCACAAATGCCTAAATCATGTTTTCAACATGATTTAGGCTTTGGGCAAAGGGGGAATTGTAGCAAGGGAAGGTAAAAGTTGCAAGAACGATTGACAGGGATTGAGACTTAGAATCTTTCCTCAGCTGGCTGGGTCAGAGTTCCAAGGAACAGTTTACCAACTGATGCAGTCTGGAGCTGAAAGGTGAAGAAGGAAGGTGTGTAGCTGAGACTTCTTGAAAATCCATCTGTCAAGCAACCAGCCTTTGAGGATCAACTGGCTGAGGTTGAGAGGAACTCTCCAGTCTTCTGGTGGACAGATAGACTGGGAGAAGACCCCTACCTCGCTGAGACCATCTGAGGATACCAGAGCTTGGATTCCTGATATCTGATGAACTGACTGTGTGTGTGTAAGAATTCTGGGTTTACAGTGGGATTTATTCTTAATAGTCTTTAGTTAAGATAATTAGACAGTGTGAGCATAGATAAGATAGCATAGATAAGGGTAAAAGTCAGTGCTACACCTCCCCATTATTCCTTTCCCAACAACTTTCCCTTTTCTGTTAATAAATTCATTTTATTTATATGTGATTCTTCCCTTGTGTATAAACTTTTCCTCTTTCCTAAAACCACAATAACAAAGAATGGATTCCAATTTAGAGCCCAATGGTAGTGAGTCACATATGTGCCTTCCAAGGTAAGGTATCTCTTTAGGACACGGTGGTGAAATCTGGAGAATCATATGAGTCTGCTCTGGGTCTTTCCTCAAAATTGAGATTGGTAAGAAGAGTTCATCAGTGAACAAAAAGCAGATATAAAGATAGTGTAAGAAGAAAGATAAAGTATGGTAACAAAATCAAAAAGAGACTCTCTCACTCTTTCTCTCTGTCTATTTGCCCTGAGGTGTGAGTTTATTTTTAAACCTATACATCATCTCCTCCTCATCCAAATGCTATAAGGAATGGTTAATATGCTATGGGGGAAGAGAAAATCCCTTCCCTAGTTTCCCATGGCTTGTCTTCCCCAGAAAATCACTTTGAACTGTGTCTCCTCAACCTTAAAACTTTTTTTTTATAGAAAGTCCTTGGGTTAGCATGTCTATCAAGAAACTTTTATTAAGAACCTGCTATGTGCCAGGCACTGTGATAACCTGCAGGGGCAACACAGAATGGGAAGAGACTTTCCCTGTCCCCAAGGAGAATTCAGTCTAATTGAGGAGTCATGCAAACATCTATGTGCAAATAAGAAATGGGGGATACTTCGGGAAAAAGTTTCTTATGGAAGGTGAAATTATAGTTGGGACTTGAAGGAAACTAGAAGATAGAGAGAAAAACAGTAGAATCCCAAGTACTAAAGCTAGACAGTGCAAATGACCAGGCAGGTCATGAAGTGTCTTTTTCAGGAATAGAAAGTAGACTAGTAAGGTGTAGGAATATTGGAAAGGCAGGAGGGGACCAGATGAGGAGGGGGTTTTAAATACCAAACATGGGATGTTGTGTTTGGTCCTGGAGATCATAGGGTATCATTCGAGTTTGAATACTGAAGTGACATGGTCATAACTACACTGTAGGAAGATCACTTTGACAGTAGAATGAAAGGGTAGATGTTTGTGGAAGGGAGAAAAACCTCACAGGCTGTTGTAGTGATCCAGGCATAAGATGCTGACCAGCAGCACCACTGTAATGTCAGTGACAGAGGAGAGGCAAGCATATAGAGAAATGTTAGGAAGATAAAATCAATTGGCTTGGCAGCAGATGATAAAAGAGGGGTAAGAGAGCATAAAAAGTGTGACTAATACTTTCAGCAAGACCAAGTAACCCTCTAGAATTGATTAGGGCCCAAACTCTTGCTGTTTTCCAACCTCTTGACCAGTTCCCCACAGGTCACTTTCTTATTTCCATTCCCCTACAGGCCCTCAATGATTAGCATTGATTCTAGGTATCTCTCCTGTTCTTCTGTCCAGAATCCATGCTTTATAATTGACAAACTTGCTTTCTAAATGACTTCTTCCATCTTCTGGCTCTCACTAAGACATGGCTCAGTATTGGAGTGACAGAGACAGACAGACACAGACAGACAGCAAGTGTCAGAGTCAGAGAGACAGACACAGAGAGGGAAAGAGTCAGGGAGAGAGTCAGACAGAGACAGACACAGTGATAGAGACAGAGAGGCAGAGAGAGGGGTAGGAAGAGAGAATTTACCACCAGGGATTAGAGGCAAAGCCCAGAGAATCAGACCCCAAGGTAAAGAGGGCATGAAACATGGACAACCTTGTGGAATAGGTAAAACAAAGCTCCCAGAAGTAAATATCTAGTGGGAGAAGAAGTAGTGTATGTCAGAGAGATACTCCAGGGCCAAAAGGTACAAAGGAGAATGGGAAGTTCCAGGATAAAAAAACATAGTGGTGAAATCTGAAGAGTCAGTATTGTACCTGGGAGGGGAATGCCATAGAGCCTGCCTGGGCACATCCACACAATATATGCTTTGGAAGAAACTCCCTAGTGGCAGAAAGGGGATGGCGTGGTAGAAATGGCTATTCCATAAGGAGAAGGTCCTGGACCAAGCTTTCTAGTACTAGAAGTCTATACACCTTCTTATCCCACCCTCAGCCAAGGTGAGAAAGTCAGAATTTGGCAGTGGATTCCCAATGCAATTCCAGACTTTCCTTTTATCACTTTCATTCATTAAGATTATTCCTCCCAATCTTAATTTTAGCTTGATGAAGATATTGATTCTAGCAACTTACTGATCCATCCTTCCTTTCCAACTGATTTCAGTATTTGAATCCACCCCACTCCTTCCCTTGTGCCAGTGGATGTCAACATCTCTGGCTCTTTCCCCCTCACATAACTTATCTTCCCTCTACCTCAACTGACTGAATAACCACGATCTATTCCTGTACTCATCCACAGCCATACAAGGAGATGGTCAGACCTTGATCTTGCCATCACTCAAAACAGTTCCAAAAATTTTTATGTGATCATATTTGATCCTTTCAACTATACAAAATTGGAAAACTACCCAAGGAAGGAACCCTACTGAATTCCTTTTATGACAGAACTATGGTGTTGCTACAAAAGCAGGAAAAAAAAGCAGTGAAAGAAAACTGTAGCCCAATCTCCCTACTGAGCATTGATGAAAAAATGTTAAATAACATAATATCAAGGAGATTACAGAAATATATCACAAGGATCCTACACATGACCAGGTGAGTTTTACACAAGGAAATGAAGGGTTGGTTCAATATTAGGAAAATTATCAGCATAATTGACCATAACAATAACAAAACCAACAGAAACCATGTTATTATCTCAATGGATGCAGAAAAAGCTTTTAAGAAAATGCAACACCTATTCTTATTAAAAACAATAAGGAACATTGGAATAAATGCATTGCTTAGAATTATATTAGTATCTACTTAAAATCATCAAGTATTATCTGTAATAGGGATAAGCTTGAAGCCTTCCCAATAAGATCAAGAGTGAAGCAAGATGTCCAGTTATTATTATTAATACTATTATTCTGTATTACATTGGAAATGGTAGTTATCACATTAAGAGAAGATGTTGAAGAAATTAGACTAGAAAGTGACCTCCAGAAAGCCAGCCTTTCACTCACCAACAGTGACTGTCTAAAAGGAAAGCAGTTTGAGGTCTCTTGCCTGAGTTCTTCCAGGGTCAAGTTTCTCTTCCAGTCTCTCCTCAAGTGTCTGTCCTCCAGTCTTTACTAGAGTCAGAGTTCTTCCATCCCAAATCCCTTCTGTGATCTTCTTTTTAAAGATCTTTTTCTCTTGTGTCACTTTCCCTAAATTTCACATCTACCAATCACAGCAGACACTCTGCTCTAGGATTGACAAGAAGGCAATTATTTGATTCTAATTCATTACCCACTATTGTGCACACGTGGGTCACAGATCTCCCACCTCATGATTAAGTGGAAGATTGACACCCTTGGTGATCATATCTAACATGGGCAGATCTTCCCACTCAACTTCAAATACTGTGCTTACATTTCTGGAGATTAAATCAACATATAGACAGAGGATTGCAATTCAATCTTCACAATCAAAAAAGAGCTAAGTACCTTCATTGTTACAATCAGGAGATAGCTAAATTCAATCTTCACAAGGTGTATGAGGAACACCTCAAAAAGTCCCAAACCTCTCTCTTCACATGGTAGGTGTGGGACCCCTAACTGCTGAGCACTCTTTTCTTTTTAATGCCTGGATTCCCCACAAACTTGCTGGGGAGGGATTTACTATGAAAACTACAGGCCACAATAATTTGTGCTATAGATGGCTCTATATCTTTGGGAGTACCTGAGGAATCTTGAAATTCACTCCCTCAGATAGCCAGGAGATAAAAGGGCTCCCCACATTTGCAACACCTGTAGATATATCAGACTATCTTTGGACCACATCTTCTTCTGATATAGGCTTACTTAAATCAGCTCTTCCTGTCCAAATGAAAATTAAATCTAGTCCACCTCCTTCCATTCCTCAGTACCCCTTCTCAAAAGAGGCAATTGAGAGGATTACACCAGTAATAAATTCATTAATTGACCAGGTAATCATAATTCACTATAAATCTGAATACAAAACTCCCATCTTGCCCATTAAAAAACCAAAATTGGGGCCTGATGGCAAGCACCTCTATAGATTTGTACAAGACCTGAGACCAGTGAATAATCATGATATAAAGAGACACCCGGCAGTTTCTGTAAAGAGACACCCTGTAGTTTCTAACAAAAATGCTGTTATTTCTTCCATTCCTAGCACAGCTACATACTTTACAGTAGTAGACTTGTGCTCTGCCTTCTTTTCCATACCTGTATATAAAAATTGTGGGCATATTATTGACTTCACATGTAATGGCTCTTAGTGCACATGGACTCCTCTGCCTCAAGGGTATGTGGAAAATCCAGGACATTTTGCACAAAATTTAAGTCTCTTGACACTGACAATATAAAATTTAAAAACAGGAAATTAATAAAATACATAGATGATTTGCTCTTGGCTTCAACAAATGCTGAAGCATGCCAAGAGGATAGTAAGCACTTCCTCCTAGAACTACAAGATTTTGAAGGAAAAGTTTCAGTGGTGTCTCCCCAAAGTAGAATACTTGGGGCTTATTCTAACTGCTGGTGCCTGTGCATTTCTCCTAAGCACATAGAAAATATCCAAAAATAAAAGGCTCCAGCACCAAAAAACTATTGAGTGCAATTTTTGGAGCAATAGGATTTTGTTGTCAGTGGATCCCTTGTTATGGGGAAATCACTAAGCCCCTTGTATCACTTACAAAAAACTTGGCCCCTGAACCACTTAAATTAGAAAGAGAACATCTAACAACTCTTTCAAATTTAAAACAGGTTATCCTGTCTGCCCCTGCTCCAGGCATCTCAAATTATGATAAACCATTTACCCTATATATACATGAGCAGAAAGAGGGTAGCCTCAGGTGTTATAACTCAACTTTTGGGACCTTCTCAATGCCCAGTAGCCTATTATTCAGCCAAGCTAGATCAAGTAGCTGCCAGAGCACCACCATGCCTTAGAGAAGTAGCTTCCATGGCTTTAATAGTAACCAAATCAGCCAATCTGCTACTGGGATGCCCTCTGACTATATTGTGCCCATACGAGGTTGAGGCATTGTTAATAAGACATAAGACACAGGCATTTACTGACCAAAGGATTGCTAGATGTGAAACAACACTACCAAACAATGAACACATCACATTAACATGCTGTGGAGCACTAAATCCTGCAACCTTGCTTCCCGATTTGCCAACTTCCAGAGAACCTTTACATGATTGTACATCTTTAGTGTGCATTTTTGATAAGCCTCATAATGATTTCCTGGATGCCCCATTTGGATAATTTGGATTTAATAGTATTTACAGATGGTTCTTTATTCATGAGAGATGGTGTGTACTATACAGGAGCTGCAGTAGTTAATTAATTTGAAACTCTTTGTTCAGCTTCCTTACCTTCAAATGTAAGTGCACAAGGTACAGAACTCACAGAATTGATACATGCCTATATCATTGAAAAGGATAAAAGAGTCACAATTGACACAGACTCCTGTTACACCTTTGGCATTTGCCACGCTGTTGGCATGCTATGGCTCCAAAGAGGATTTTTAACCTCAGCTAGAAAATCTATAGCTAATGCAGAAATTATTAATGAAGTTCTTTATGCTCTCTAGCTCCCTGAAGTCATAGCTGTAGTTCATTGCTCTGCCCATACAGGTAGCACTGACCCTGTCTCTAGGGGAAATAACCAAGCAGATATCATAGCCAAACTAGCAGCCACAGAAGGGACTGAATTAATTTTAACATTAACAACCACTGATGACTTAAATTTATCACTTTCGTATAACGAAAAGAAATTGGAAAATGGAAACAAAAATTTAAAGCAAAACAGATTAATGGAGTATGGGTGTCATCTGAAGGAAAACCCTTGCTCCCTAGGAGTTTTTATCAACTAATTTGTCAATTTATTAATAAAAATAGTCATTTTGCCACCCAGGGCATTATGGACTTTGTTAAAAGTGTATGGATAGCCCCTGGTTTAACTACTGCAGCCTGCCCTACCTGCCAGACCTTTAATCAACATGCCTTTTGTGACAAAGCCTTTGTTGGATGCCCTCTTGCCTACAAACCATTTGAACATTTACACATCGATTTTATCTCTCTGCCAAAAGCTGGACAGTATAAATTTTGTCTGGTCATAGTCAATCAGCTCACCAGGTGGACTGAAGCATTCCCTGGTACTTAGGTCACATCTGCTTTTGTTGCCAAAGTCCCTTTAAAAGAAAAATTCCCCCATTTTGGCCTACCAGCATGTATTGACTCGGATAGAAGAACTCTTTTTATGAATTCAGTCTTATCACAAATTTATTCATGTTTGGGAATAAGTCCTAAATTTCATATGCCATGTCATCCCCAGAGCTCTGGCCAAGTAGAAATAATGAATAAAGAACTTAAAACTATGATTGGAAAATTGTGCATAGAAACTCATTTGAAATGGCCTAAAATTCTACCTCTGGCCCAATTTTATCTCAGAAGCAGACCCAGAGGTTATTTACATATCTCACCATTAGAGATGCTATTTGGGCATCCACCTATTCAGGAACAATCATTTATCCATGCCTATACCTCATTGTTAGGAGGGGATACAACCATTGCTACATATATCAGACAATTACAAACAAAATTGCGAGAACTCCATGACTCTGGAGCTGCTGGTTAATCAGGCCCCATATATTTCTTGTTTCATGATTTAAACCCAGGTGACAGTATGCTTATAATGAATTTCAAAAGTTCTGGATCAACTGAACCTGCTTATTCCAAGTCCTATTTACTACACTGACAGCTATTAAAATTGCAGAGAGGGACTTGTGGATTCATTGTAGCCATGTAAAACGAGTACCCTCTGTTGATAATGTTGATAATGAATAATTGACTAAATTTACTTTATTTAACTATTGATTATTATAAGATTTCCCTATTAATGGGTCTGTACTACTTTATTGTACTTTATTTGTGCCATACAGCATTTTATTTTTTCTTTCTCTCATTTATTGCATTTGAAGCACATGTAATTATATTGAAAAGATTTTCTTTTAACTATTTTTGATTTTTGCAATAAGCTAAGATATTCATTTGCTTAGCATATAAATGCATACCCGAAAGCTATAGACTATGAAAACCTGCCATTTATTGATGAATATTATGGAACTGTGATTTATGATTGTGCCTGATTCTAGGAAATGGGGTCAAAAAAGGAGCACTGACTTTATCTACATAGTGCCATAGAAACACAGATTTAACCTGAAAAGTGCCAAAAGAGCACCCAGGTCAAAAGGAAACCAATCCATGTTGGACTGATGAATTTTTATGCCAGTATGAAAATACTTGAACTTAGTGTGAAACTTGACATTGCAGAGCTTGACATGTGTTAAGATGCAGGACTCCTTGAACTACACTCCTTGTAAAATACTTTCTATGAAAGTACCTAACAATTGGCTATTCTGGCCCCCCCTATCCCTGAGGAATGATGAAGTATCAGAGCAGGAAATGTCATTTCCCTTTTTACACAAAAATCTAGTTTTTTCCTCTCTCTTAAGAAATGGCAACTTATGATGGGTAAATACAACATTACTGCAATTTTTCCCCCTACAGATTTGCAGGAGAGAAATTTACTTTAATTGGACCCTAATAACTAGGGCCTGTTATGAATTTTTTCTTTTTTAATTCAGAAATTTTATATACATAGTTTTTGATATTTTGATTTTGACTTTTTATTTCTCTCAAAAGCTTAATTTTCCCCCTTTATTTTTCTTTTATGTTTTTGATTTATTTCTTTTGATAATTGACTAATATACCCATAACTAAACCACTGTGAGCTGATCCAGGTGAACACCCTCTTCAGGGGGGATTGTATTGCATTTTTATTAAAAAAAACCCCCAAGATTTAAAATTTTGTTAGAGAAGAATTTCAGGAAAAGAAATTTGCTCACTCCTTGAATCCAGAGAATGAACTGTTGGAAAAAAGATGCTTGCAGAAACCTACACTGCATTGAGAAGATACAGAATGACCTTTTGGGTGCAATCAATTGAACAGAAGGGGATTGAACATTTATTGTAAATGTACACTTTAATGCCAAAGGGGACTGCCCCCTAATTTGCCTTTTTATCAATGCACCTAGCAAAACATTGGCTTTTGCTTTCTCTCTTTTCTATTTCTCTCTAACTTTTGTAATTTCCTCTTATGTATTATTTCCATTTTACTCTAGTAATTCATTTTGGGATTTAGAAATTAAATCCCTGGGGACCACCTATTAAATATTCAAATCCAACCACAAACATTTAACAATATATAGATGTTCCCTTGCCTAAAGTATTTTCTTCCTACCTCCATTTATTGACTTCTCATGATTTGGTTATCTCTGTACTTCACAACAGATTTGTATAAATTCCTCTTTGTCATGCTCACAGCTGCCACCCTAGTACATGGGATTATCACCTCAGTATATCTGCTCTCACTATCTTGGCAGGAAATGGTGTCCTGGCAGTAAATAGTGTTATAGGGGGTATTGACCCTTTTTGGCTTGTGGTATATTAATAATACCAATAGTTGTCTTTGGTGTGAATAGGTTCTCAAATGTGACTGTTGAATAATATGACTGGCAGGCAGTTGTAGAATAAAATCTCTGTTTAGGCCAGTTATAAAAAAGCCTTATTTATTGTAACTATTAAAATTTAGAAAAGGAACAGTAAAAGGAAGTTAATTGATAAAAAGAAAATATTCCCTAAAGCTAATAAGTTTTCTAACTAAGCCAACCAAATCTCCTGTCCTGCAAAGGACAACTTCTTTGCCTACCAGGGTAGACACCACACTCTCTACACTTACTAACTAAATTTATAATCTAACTTACTAACCTATTTCCAAAATATTATGAACAAAAATTATACAGATCTGCAACTTCAGCCAAAGATTTCACTGTGGTGGTACTGTGTTCACTCAGTAGTTGTCCTCTGGCGCCACCAGATGGATTCTGCAGAACTGCTCAAATAACTCTCCTGCTTAATTGATCAGACTCCTTACACTTTTTCAGGCAAGATGTTCAACTCCTTCACAAGTTTTCCAAGGCTGATCAGCAGCAAAGCCAGGAGGAACCAACCTCCAAGTGTCTATCTCAGAAGTTTTTGTCCGTTTTTCAACTGACACTCTTGAGGCACATGACAAATTCCTCTTCCTCTGAAATTGTCAAAGTTTCATGAAAATTTCTTAAAGCAGCCCAGAAAAATTTCCAGATCCATTTTATAACTCTATCTTTTTACTAATCTAATTATACTTCTATTACAATTACCATTACAGTAGGAATTAGGACATTGTCTTAACAGAGAAGACTAAGGTCAGTCAATGAAATGGGAAGCAGAATATATAATCTCACTTCTCAATTTATATTCTCGATTTATATGTGGTGATGCCTTAGGCTATAGATTTCTCCATAGAATCACTCCTGGGGAAAAGTTTCTTTTTGTCAATTCGTTTTTGTTTGGATTCCAAATGTGAAGATCAAAAAAACAAAACAAAATCAATTTATAATTTCAGAAAAAGATGCTCAAAGAAATCAGCCAATCCAACTGTATGCCTAGACCTCATCTCTTAGGGTCTCTCATTTCTCTCAATAGACAGTTTATTTCACCCTCCACACAGTAGTTTTCTTAATTTTCTCCCACCCAGCCCCAGCTTCTGATGACTGCATGAAAATGACCATAAGTCTGATTTGCATGAATTTTGTCTATAGTTACATATATATGTTCATCTTTTCCATCAGAATATAAATTTTTGGATGGAAAGAAATGATTTTTATTTTTAGCCTTTGTATCCACAGATACAGAGAATCTGGTCAATAATAAGTGATTAATCAATATTTGCTACTTATTGGGTTGATTATTAAATATGACATTGTTAGATTTACTAATGTCTCGACTCAAATTTCCAAGTCACTTTGGTGGCTGAACCCTGAAGTTTCCATTGCTGTTCAAGTTTTCTTGTTGACAGTTCACCACACCACATAGTCTGTATAGAATTCTAGCACTTATTTTTCCTTTTACTTAAGGAACTTATAATAAAATCACTGCATACGTCTTTTAGATCAATGCAAATGGTTAGTTACTATGGTGTAGTTGTAGAATACAGGAGACACATCAGGTTTCCAGATGCCTGTTTCCAAAGAAAAGACATGAAATTCCAAAAGTTGAGCAGAAGAGCCTAGAAGCAGAAGAAATACAGAGGAAGAGGGTACCCCAATTTCAAGCCCAGTATTAAAAGTTAAAGGACTTATTCAGACAGACCTCAGAACTGTCCACGGTACTGGAAAGTTAGCAGAATCCTCTGCTAACACTGTAGTATTTATTAATATAATTATGGAGTCCCATGATGTGTGGGAGGGCAGAATGATTGATTGGATATAGGGGAATATTTATTCCTTAATTTGTACTGTCCAAATTACTTTTTCCCTCAGGTATTACATTGATACTTTCCCCTAGACTTTTAAAAAGAAGTATCATTATTGACAATTATAGTTTTTTTCTATAATGGAGACTGGTCTAAAGAAGAATGCATATATTGATTTATGAACCATTTATTAAATGCCTAATGTGAATCTTAAAACTGCTCAGACTCTTCCTTAGAAGATATGGTTAAGGCTATTCCCTTATTGTAATAAATGGAGGTACTTAGTCAGGAATGTATTGAGAACTTTAAAATTACTCCACCCTGCTCAAGACAGTGCCTTAGGGGAAGATAAAGTTGTAAACTCCTTACTGAACAATAAAAAGCCTCCAACTCATACTTATAGTAAAGCAAAATTCCTAAGCTGGTTGGTCAATTTTAGATCTAATACAAAAGGGTACTAAGTACCTATAAAGCTTAAATTAATCACTAAAAGGTCAAACAACTTACAAAGGGCAAGCTTAACAAAAGAGGTGTGAAGTCATCAGTAGATTTTATCTAACCAGAGAAGGTGATAACAAAAGAAGATGTGAATTCAGAATGGTCATTCCTGGGGAAACCGTCTACTGTGATTGGTAGATGTGAAAATTTAGGGGAGGTGACACAAGATAAAATTTCATTAAATGAAGGAGAGTTCGAAATTGAGGGAGTTGGAGTTCGCAGTTGGGGAGTTGGAGTTCGCAGTTGGAGAATTTGGATTTAGTTTGGAGGAGCTGGCTCTCTGAACTTAGTAGGAGATTTGAGTTAGTTGGAGGAGCTGGGTCTCTGAACTCAGTTCAGGAGTTGAGGATTTCAGTGAAGGACTGGAGTATTGCTTGCGACAAATCTTGTGGTGAGTGATAAAGGACTGACTAGTCTCTCTTAAAGCTCAGGCCTAGGCCCTTCATACTATTTTTCTCTTATTCTCTCTCTCTCTCCCTTTCCTTAATTCATTCATTTGTATTAATTAAAATCTCCATAAAACCCAGCTGACTTGGGTATTTTCATATTTTGGGAATTTTTCCAATGGCGACCACTTATTTTTGATTTAAATCAAGACACTAAAATTGTCTTTACAGTTTTGGCAATTCACAGTCTTGAAACCCATATTTTTCGTGGTTACACTAACATACATATTGTATCCTGGAAATTATCAAAGGCTCATAGCCTACAAAGGAAAAAAAATGAAACAAAATTAAATTAAATATTCCTTGCCCTCAAAGATATTATATTTCAGTGAGGGAAAACAACATGTATAGAGAAAATGAAAAAAAATCTTCAAAATAGCTTTACATCACTTTTGTGGAGTGGAGGACACTAGCAATTAATGGTGCCGGGATAGGATTCTTGTAGGATGTGGCCTGAATTACCTGAGCCCTAAAAGGAAACCAGGTATTCATTCAAGATTTATTTTAAATCTGAACTTCTGAAGGACACCTGTCCCAGCCCTCCAGGGTGTCAATACCTTTCCTTCCCTGCCTGTCTTTCTGTCTCTCTCTTCCTCTGTCTCTCTCTGTCTCTGTGTGTGAGTATACATAGACATACTTGCATCTGTCCATTTATATATATATATATATATATATATTATCTAGTCATTTATGTAATGCCTATCTTTCTTAATTTAATATAAGTTCCTTGATGTTAGGGTCTTTCCCCCCCTTTATGCTAGTTCTTAGCTCTGTGACTGGCACATAGTGAGTGTTTTTGAAATGCTTCTAGAAGATCTGTCCAATTTGGAAAAATTGATTTTTTTTGGGAAAAAAGAATACTTTATTTAACTTGGAGACCATAATGTAAATAAGCTAGCCTCTTTATAATTTCAACATCTTCATGGACCCTCACTCTTCCTCCAGGGAGATGTCCTTGAAGAATTTAGAACTCAGCATGGCATATCTCCAAGTCAGAAAAAAACTCCCTTCTCCCAAGATCACATGAGTTGTGTCCTTCATCTTGGCACAGAGGTTGATTCATTTATCCCTCTAAAAACATATAGATTGCCCAGCAGCTATGGAGCCTTGAGCTAGCTTGTCAAATACACATGAGTTGTATATATGAATATAAACAAAGTCAAACAGCAAAAAATTATCTTTTGTGGGGTGGTCCTAGTAGGCAGAGTTATAAGAAAAGATGTGATGGGGAAGGTTATGAATGAGGTGCATATTGAGGGAAACAAGTTTCTGAGATAGAAAGGTGAGGAGGGAATGAATGCCAGGCCAGCCAGGAGAATAAATAGATTTTTTGCTCTTTGACTTTGTTTACATTCATATATACAACCCATGTATGTATGAGTTGTATATATGAACTCCATTTTTACAAGTGTGAGATGGTATCTCAGAGTTGTTTTAATTTGCATTTCTCTAATCAATATTGATTTGGAGTATCTTTTCATATAACTATATGCAGCTTTGGTTTCTTCTAACAAGCTGTTTATCATATCTTTTGATCATATATCATCTGGGAAATGAGTCAGGGAAAAGTTCTCTCTGTATTTTTGATATGAGACCTCTATTTAATAAACTATCTATAAAAAGTCCTCCCAAATTCATTTTCCTTCTAATCTTGGCTACATTAGTTTTATTTCCATCAAAACTTCAATTTGATATATTCAGAATTGTCCATTTCATAACTCACAGCATTTTCTACCTCTTATTTATTCATAAATTCTTCTCTTGTCCATAAATCTGATAGATAATATTGTGCTCAGGGAGGGGTAGTATCTCTGGTATGGACGGCTTGTCGTGCCCTCCTAGGGCAGCTCTCCAGCCTCTGACCCTCACCTGACACCCAGCTCTCACTTGTGGCTGCCAGTAGCTGCTAGCATGCGGCAGTGGCCACACTCCGGGCAACGGCTTCGACAGGCCGGCCAAACCTTGTGAGGGTAGCCATCGGGTCATCGACCTCTGGTGAACCAGGGCCTTGCTCCCCCAGCATATGAAGACTGCTTCGGCGGAACAGGTGGAAGAAACCAATAAGAAGCCTCAACGGCTGAGAGGGCGACGCAGCAAAGCACTGTAGAGTGCTTGGGGCATGTTGGAATACCAAGGACAACACGGCCATCCAATGCAGCTGAGGAATTCTCCAGGTGTAACGACTTTCGTGCCACTGGACCCAGGCTTCCAGCGCCGAGAGAGTGGGACTGTCTCTGTGCACTGACTCTTCCACTTAAATCTTCATGCACAAGTGTCTTTGTACACAAAAACATACAAAGACAATAGTCATCCTCGGTTACCAAGAGACGACTACTCCAATTTGTTTATAATATCTCCCTTTATGATTAGGTCATATATTCATTTTGATCTTATCTTGGTAAATGTTGTAAGACATTGTTCTATACTTAGTTACTGCCAAACTTTTAACAGTTTTCTCAACCATTTTTATGAAATAGTGAATTCTTTTTCTAAATACTTGGAATTTTACATTTGTCAAAAAGGTTGCTATAATTGTTACCACTGTTTGTGGCATGTCTATTCTGTTCCATTAATCTACTTTTCTATTTTTTATCCAGTACCAGATACTATTGACAATTACTGCTTTATAATGTGGTTTCAAATCTGATACTGTTAAATTTCCTTCCTAAATATTTTTTCATCACTTCCTTTGATAGTGTTAATCATTTATTTAACCAAATGAATCTTAAAATTATTTTTCTAATCTACAAATATATTTTTTTGTAATTTAATTGTGATGATATTGAATAATAAAATACCATGGGATTTATTCTTAATAGTGTTTAGTTAAGATAGTTAGACAGTGTAAACATAGATAATTAAATATAGTGGATAAAAGTCAGATGCTACTCCTCCCCTTTATTCCTTTCCCAACAACTTTCCCTTCTTGTTGTTACAGTTAAAAAGAGTGTTTGCCTTAAACTGTGACTGCGAAAATATGGTTTCAAGACTTTGCATTTCCAAACTGTAAAGATAATTTTTTGTGTATTGATTTATATTAAAAATAAAGTGGTCACCATGGGAAAATTTCCCAAATATGAAATACCCAAGTCAGCTGGGTTTTATGGAGATTTTAATTAATACAAATAAAGGAATTAAGGAAAGGGTCAGAGAATAAGAGAAATATAGTATGAAGGGCCTTGGCCAACATGGCCTAGGCCTGAGCCTTAAGAGAGAGATCAGTCAGTCTTTAATCTACTCACCACAAGATCTTTTCCAAGCAAAACTCTAGTGTTCAGAGAGACCCTCCAGTTTAGCTCAGGAAGCTGAACTTAGTTCAGCTCCCGAGAGAAAACCCAGCCTCCAATTCAGCTTTGGCAATCTGCCTCCAATTGAGAGGCCTTCTGGCCTTCTTTTAAAGAAAATTTTCTCCTATGTCACCTCCCCTAAGTTCTCACATCTACCAATCACAGTAGACATTTTCACAGGACTGACCATTCTTAATTCACATCTTCTTTAGTTCTCAATTTCTCTGGGTAGACTAAAACTTCTGAGTAAGTTCACACCTCTTTGCCCCTTGCAAGTTTTCAAGTTGCCTGACCTTTTAGTGATTAATTTGACCTTTATGGGTACTTAGCACCCTTTTGTATTAGATCTAAAAATAGACTTAGCTTAAGGGCTTTTGCCTCACTATAAATATGAGTTAAGTACTTTTCATTGTTCAGTAAAGAGTTTACAACTTTATCTTCCCCTTTATCTTTTGGTTGTATTGTGTGAGTGTGTTCTGCATATCCCATATGTTGTATTCATTCCTTTTCCCAAAGTATGTTATATGGTTCTGGACTGTCACTGGATGAAATCATGCATGGAAATGACTGTGCAAACTGTCTTATCCCATATCCCCATACTATATATTTGTCTCTGTGTTGTGTATAAGTGTAGAGAGGTGTTATTTGTTATTGACAACTAGTTTAAAGCCACACTGGTATGGTTAGCTAAGGATTCTGAGCTTAAACAAATGTTCACACTCACGAAGCAACAACTGGACCAGGTGGAATTGTATATGAACAATAAAAATACTGAATATTTTGAACAATGATATACTGAATAATGAATACTGAATATGGTTGTTGGGCAAAAGAAAATAATGGCATAACTGGAATTATATATTATATTATTATTATATATTAATTATATATTATATATCATTGGTATTTATATATTATATTAATATTATTTATTATTATATTATACATTATATATTAATGGTATAACTGGAATATATAGGTAAAACTTGAAAATAGATTACAGAAGGAAGAGACTGAAGGGATGTTGACTTTTTTCCCATTAAGAGATCTCCAAGGAGTTTCAAGAGATGAGATATTCCAGGTAAAATCCCATAAGAGGTTACACCTGAGGTTTTGGAATCTATAAAAAAGAGACTATCTGCCTTTGTAGATGAACGTAATAAGGTAATTAAAGAAATGAGGAGAACTATTGTAAAGATAATTTAAGGGTTATGATTTAAAATCTAAATTAATTGGTCATCAGGAAAAAATTCCATATAAAATACCCAAGTCAGTCTGGAAATTTATTGAAATTTTCCTTAATATAGAGGGAATTATTTAAGGAGAAAGAGGGAATATGGTATAGGATTTCCCCTGCCTGGCCTGTGCCAGGGGGGGAGTTCAAGATCTCCATCACTAGGTCACTGAAGAAGACTAAATGCTTCTAAGAGGATAAAGTTTGGAACATAAAGGAGGGAAATTAGGCAGAAACTCACCACCAAACTGGAAAATAGCTGTAGTCATGCCAAGATGCCGAAAGGCCCAGCATGCTGTCGCCAGCTACCTCTCTGCCTTCAAAGTGTACTGGAGAGAGGAAGTGACATGAAATATAGACCTTTTATTCTTGTGTCCACTCCTCTCAATTTTCACGTCTACCAATCACATCAGAGGCTTTTCTTCAGGACTGCTCATTCTTTAGTTCTCATCTTCTTTGATTAGATTATATCTTTTGAGTTACTTAACACTTCTTTGTTACATTCACCTTTTGTTAATTACTTAAGCTTTTTGTGATTAATTTACCCTTTATAGTTACTTAAGACTTTTTTGTAGTAAGATCTAAAAATAGACTTAGCTTAAAGTTCTAGCTTCACTATAAAGTAAGAACTAAGTACCTTCATTGTTCAATCAGGAGATTGCAACTTTATCTTCACCATAAAGGAAGATCTAAGTTGGGTGGAGTAATTTAAAGTTCACACTATTGATCTCTTTGACCCGGATTGCAATGATTTTATCCTGTTAATGAAAGAGCTTTTAACAAAAAGAGAAGGAAATAAGTTCATAGAGGAAACTAGGCACAATCCCTTGTGAACACCATGGTCAGAACATTATAATGACACTGACATGAACAACAAAGTTCAGTATGACAGGATGAAGGAAGCTAGGCAGGCAATTTTAGAGGTTATGGGTAGACATACTAAGAGACCAAATGTATGATCCAAATTTGAAGGAACAAAACAAAAAGCTACTGAAACACCAACAGCATTCCTTAACCGAATCACTCAAGCTGCCAAGACATATCTCAACATGAATGTTCTTGAAGAGGGAATAACAGCACATATAAAAAAAGATCTTTGTGAAAAATGTTATCCTGATTGGGAGGAGATGCAACTGGAAGATATTAGAAGAAAGGCTACATACTTAAGCACAGATAGCGAGGATACATATGAGGAGAGAGATGCAGTGATAGAAGATCTTAAAAGAAAATTAAAGGAAACAGAAGGAAAAGCTAGAGAAAGTGAGACTAAAGAGGTTAAGGCAGTGGCTGCATTAAGATCTATGAAACCTAATAACAATAATTATAAGCCTAGGCATAGAGATCAGATCCCCAACGTTGTTTCCTCTGAAATAAAATTGGGCATTTTGTAAAGAATGTAGATACAGAGGTCAGTTTTCCAGACAATTGAATTGGTGTGGAGGATTTAATAGGCAAAATAATTGGAACAACAAGAATAACTGGAATAATAACAACAATCCCTGGAATGATAATAACTACTCAAGAAGAAATAATCATTTTAGGTTGTAATTTAGCTACTCTCTCTGGTTTCCCAGTAGCTCCTATTACTTCCATTGTACCAACAACTCTACAATTCTTAGGAAGACTTTGCAAAACTGATTTACTGGCTCCAGTATCAACCAAAAGATCATAATGCTGGTCACCTATAGTGACAGATACATATGGTTCTGTACTGTTTGGAGGTTGAAATGTTTCTAATACTGGTGCAAGGACAGTAACATCAGTTCAAAGCTCAGTCATTTCCTGTCCATCCAAGTTTACATCTGCTTGAACTCCATGATATTCCCAGGATTTTACATATTTAACTCCATCATTAGCTTTTTCACTTCTCCCTTTGGTCCTTATACTCTCTACCTTGGTATCATTGTTCTCATTTACAATTACATTATCATCATCTAGTCTATATTCTTCACAATTTTCCATTACTTTACAGTCATTAGAATTTTCTACAAATTTTATACTACAGTATTCTTTTTCCCTAATCATTATATCCTTTGATTCAATCACTTCATCTATATCTTCATTAACCTTATTACCATTACAATCACTTTCATTTACTCTCAATTCCTTATTCCTTGATTTAGGTACAGAAGAACACTGGGTAAACCTTCATAAGGACAAGCCCCTTTGCTTTGATCACCCTTAACAATCTGACTCTATTTAGGCCATGCTGCAGATATAACCCAGTCCTGCATTGTGCTCAGATCTGGTGCTTGAGCTCGCTGACAGTAAGCATTCTGGCATATATTTCCATTGTTCCTTCTTGGAGTTATTCTAGCTATTATTGTTATTGTTGTTCCAGTTATTATTTTTGTTATCCCAATTATTTTGCCTGTTAAACCCTCCATACCTGTTCAATTGTCTGGAAAACTGACCTCTGTATCTACATACCCTGACAAAACACCCAATTCTTTTGCAGAGGAAACAACATTAAACTCTTTAATCTCTCTTTCTCCAGCTTTTCCTTCTGCTTCTTTTAATTTTCTTTTAAGATCCTCTATCACTATGTCTCTCTCCTCATGGATGCTGTGCTTCTTGGTGGAGAATGTGCCATTTATTGTTCTTTGGTCGAGGGAGGACTTTCCCCCCAATTGTTTTTAATATAAAAATACATTAAATGTCCTTGCTCTAGACTAAATAAGTTAAATGATTGTTATTGGAAAGCATACCATTGGACACTTGGGTCTAAAATACTAAGAGTAACCACACATAGGAATGCACCAGTAATTTGAAATAGCAAATAATATCAAGGCCACTGGGGAACACCTGGTTGGGGATGCCCAGGGGGTAAGAATACAGACAGACTCAGAAGGCCTGGGCAATGACTTAGTTTATTCATTTGAGGTACAAAACTTATAGGGGAAATGACATAGACTAAAGAATTAGGTAATCTTTTTACAGAAACAATGATAGGTAATGATTTACAAGGTAAGGATAATGAACATAGGTGACTTCATGGCTGTTGGATCAAATTGTTCTCATCTACTCATTCTGTCAGAGGATGTCTTTACATGCTTGGGGTAGACATTGATCTGCTTGCCAAGAAATTTGAGACCTGTTTTACTTTCGCTGCTGAGATGGTTTTATCAGGGTGTGTTGCTGATCATGCCACAATTACTTGTAGCCAGAGGTGACAGCTGGCTTAAAGGCAGACACCAAGGATGGATGAACAACCCTGAAAGGGGATCAATAAACTTCATAACAAAGGTTCCAGTCCATCCTGAACACCCCATGCACCCCAAATTCTAGATAGGTGGTTCAGGAGACTGTATCCTAGAGTCAAGAAGAATCTTCTTTATGAGTTCAAATCTTACCTCAGACACTTCCCAGCTGAGTGACCTTGGCCAAGAGACTTAACCCTATTTTTCTCAGTTTCTCCATATGTTAAATGAACAAGAGAAGGAAATTGAAAACCACTCTAGTGGTTTCTTTTGCCAGAAAATCATTAGGCTCTCAGCTAGTTATGGGGGTTACAAGTTACCGTATATCATATGCTCTCAAAGAGCTTGCATTATAATAAGGACACAGGAAGGACTTTTATATATTCATATAATATGAATACTAAGGAAATAAATACAAAGCAATTAAATCCAAGGGAGTTTGTGAAGGAGGAGAGCCTAAATAAGTAGAAATATTGATTAAATCTTCATGTAGAGATAGCAACAAATGTTTGTCTTAAAGGAAGAGATACTCAATGAGGGAGAGGTAAGGAGACATTCCCTAGGTCAGAGATGGTGAACCTTTTAGAGATGTAGTGCTTGTCCAGCCCCCACCGCAGTCCCTTGACCAAGTGCCACATCTGTCCCCACTAGGGACTGAGTGCCACATCTCATCACCCATACTTGCCTCCCTGTAACCCTCTTATTCCAGACAATGGAGAGAAGAAACATTCCCATTGGGCTGGTGGGCAGGAGGGTGGGTAATAAGAGGCACTTGAGGAGAGGGGACAGACAGTGGCCCCAGAACTCCACTCCCCTCAAGATCTGCACCAAATTGTGAGCTCCACTTCCCTCAAAACTAGCTCCTCTCCAGTCGTACCACAGGAATTACCTTCACCACAGATTCAACAGGCTGCTATCTGCCCTGGACTCTCACATAGCATGTGAGCCACTTTCTACTCCCAATCCCAGCACCTTACCCCAGACAGGGGAAGGAGGAAGCACTCCTATTGGGGCAGGGGAAGTGAGGAATGTTTTCAGGTATATGGGGAGGGGGAAAGGAACAGCTGCACCATGAGTCCATCTGGCTTTCTAGTAATGACATCTGGTGGTTGATGGCAGGTGTGCCCATAGAGAGGGCTCTGCATGCCCTTTGGGGCACACATGCCATGGGTTCAACATCACTGCCCGAGGTATAGGGGAAAGTCCGTGCAAAAGCACAGCTATCATAAATAAAGTGTGTGGTAGAAACCAAGAGAATTATGATTTGGGAGGAATGTAAAGTGCTAGAAGAGGAGTAACAGTCACTATTGCTGGAAAGAGAGTTTAGAGTGAGATTGGCAAGAGTTACTACAGAGAGCTTTAAAATTCAAACCATAATCGAGTGGGAGCATCCCATGTCCTCCTTCAAACCTGTCTGTCCTGTACTTAACATTGGGAAAGGCTGACATCTCTCATACCCACAGGTCCAGGTCCACTTGGATTCACTATGTTATGGGTCCTTTCCCAGAAACCTTCACTAAGGAATTTGATCCAGAGATGAATTGACTTGGAAATCCCAACAGCTGTTCTAAGAATGGAGACTTGGCTTCTGCCAGGAGGCACAGCAGGACCTGAAGATCTGAGTGTCCCTGTGAATGAGCAAAAAGGGGCTGATGGTTGGGAAACACAAAGCGGTGAAAGTAGACACGACCACCAACCAGTCACCAGAATGAATCTCGTACACTTTGTACAGTGCAGAGCTACAGCTGATGCAGTAAGCAGAAACAAAGATGCTCAGCAGCAGCAGGACGGTTTGGGTGGCCCTGATCTCTGGAGAAGTCTTCTGGGAGCGGCTCGTGCGGTGAATGTGCTGGACTTTCCGTTGATGTCTGTACAGCAGAACTATTATGTAGCCGCTGGCCCAGACCATGCCTCCAACACAAAGGATGTCTCGCAGGGAGGGCAGAATGATTATTTCCTTTAACATCTTTTCCCTGTAGCAATAAAGGACTTCAAATCCCTCTGTGTGGCTGCTGTTGATCCTCCTTGATCCTGTTATGTGTAAGGGCACGTTTACTTCTATGATCATGTTGAATATCCAAGAGAGGAGACACGAAGGCCTGATGAGCTTCAGAACTCCGACTTTGTGTTTGGCTAACCTAGAGTTGCTGGGACTAATAGTGACAGCCTGAAAGATACTCAGGAGGCACATGGTGCAGATGGCAAGGCCCCGGCTCATCCTTTGGAAGTAAAATACCATTTTACAGCCTAAGTTTCCCAGGAAATAAACATCCCCAAAATAGAAATTTACTAGTGGGCATCCCTTAGAGAGGAGCACTATGGTGTTAGTCAGTGTTAGTTGGACCAGAATGGGGTCCAATAGCCTTGAACTGTGGCTGCTAAAGAAAATATGGGCATAAAAGCAGAGGAATAAGGAGTTGCCCAGGACCCCAACTCCAGTCTGAGAAAGGAAGATGATCCCCAGGACTGTGTCATAGAGAGACATGATCTTGGAGTGTTGCGGGGGCCCATCTAGAGATATCATCAGAGAAGAGAGGAAAGAACAATAAAAAATCTCTCATAGTAAACATAATGAAGACTCATAATCTACATGTGAGTCATGATTGGTGTTTATGATGTAGTGGCAGCTGGTGGCTAAATGTGCCTTCAGAATCTTTTAGGAGACTATATATACACCCTGAGACACACACATGGGCAAACCCTTCTTCCCAACCACACAGTTCCATAAGCATAGACATGTTCCTTCTTTCTCTGCCCAGCTTCATCCATGGACTTCCCAGATATTCCATGTACCACACTGACTCCTATTTGCAGATGATATATAACTGGAACCTTTGGGGATGATTTGTGGAGGGAGTTCTATATCCCTGCAATGTTGAACAGAATTCTGAATCAAAACTTTGAATGCATAAAAATAGCAATTCATTCTTGGTTAATGAAACAGGAACTACAATGACTATATGGAAGGGAGGTCTTTAACACATCCCAATTTCCAGCTTGCGTCCCCACATAATTTGGTGCATTTCACTTGTGGGGAAAGTATGGGCTTTCTCTTCTTTCCGCTGAAAACTTACCTGTATTCCATTAAAAGGATCACTTTTCTTATATGTATAACTTCTGACCATTGAACTTCCAGGGGCCATCAGAGCTCCAATGTACATGGCCTTTTAGAAATGGAGCAGACTGGAACCAGTAGGATAGTATAATCCCATCCAAGGGGACGATGACAGAAGAATCTTTTCTAATTTGTGAGGAATGAGAGGCATGAAAGCAGGAACTTAACTCTAACTGAGCCAGACAGAAAGAAGTTGGGGGAAAGGGTTAATGTCTTACCTCAAGGTTTATTACCTTTACAGAAAGATCTCTTCAGGGTCTGGGTCCATAACACTGAAATTTCAAACTGTTTTTCACAGAATCAAATTTGCATAATCAGGTTTGCTCACGATGTAATATTTTAAATGGCGCTTCTTGAAGTACAAGTCAGGTCTATGAGCCCAAGAATCAACAAGACAAAGACAGTCACCTCTCTTGGAGAGGAGTGAGCTACTTTGAAGAGATAACTCTCTGATGTCCATTTAAATATTTAGACAACTGAATCTGGAAACATATATGTCAAAAAGCCCCCATTTGTTTTCGGTATCTTGAATAACATTCCAAAAGACTAAATGAAGTCATCAGTTGCCGTGTGAAGAGGTACTCTATGATGCTTTGACTCAATCAAAGTCATTTTGTAAGAGGTTGGCTCGCACTCTAGTCCATTTTTTAGGAAAAGAGAAAAGCAATCTGAGAATCTGGGAGAGCTTTTGAAAAAGCAAGAGGGGCACGTCTAGGACAAAAGGGAATCCCTTCCTTGTCTTTGGTGCTTACTAAGAGAGGGCAGTGATAGCAGGAAACTATCTGACTTAAACATAGAAAAGTTCTTGTCCTTCCAATTCAGCAACTGCACGTAGATCTGTGCTTCCCAATGTTCTTTTCGTAGGGAAACTGGTTAAAAACAACAACAACATCGGAATGGAGCTTTGTAAAGATGGGACACTGAGCCTGCCTCGCTCACAGAACCCCCTTAATCAATCATTCATTTCCCCTGGCAGAAGTAAAAGAAGATCAGAAAAAGCACAAAGTCCAGGCCCTCCTCGACTCGCCATTACTTCAGGCTGCTTCCCCTACCCTCCCCCAAAGGCTACGTTTTTGTTTATTTTGACTAAATCAGAAGATCAAAAGTGTTGGTTTGGGTTAAAGTCAGAGAAACAGGCTGTCCCAGGTCCAAGGGGCTTCCTGCTTTATGAGACAGAATAGTAGAAAGAGGGCTGGGCCCAGAGGAAGAAGGATCTGAGGTCTAATCCAGACTCAGTGACTAGTTTTGTAATCTGGCCAAGTCATGTGTCCACTCTTTGACTCAGTTCTCTCATCTGTAAAATGGAGATAAAAATAACTTCTACCTCCCAGGGTTGTTATCAGGATCCACTGACATATTAAGTACAAAACACTCCTCCTAGTGCTTCACACACACACACATAAATGCTAGCTATGGTTATGAGGCCCCCAGCATCCCTGGTAGTCTCTGGCAGCAACTCCTGCCTTTGTAAGGGGAATTCCTCATTTTGCTTAATTCTTTCAAATGCTGTCCACTTATCTTTACTGTCTGCACACTCTCTCAGGGCTGTTAAGATGGCCTCCCTACAACGGTATAGTTGTAAATAATCCTCAGAGTTGTGACAGTCCCATTCGGGATCCTGAGATGGCCAGTGTGCTGCATTGGGCCCCCGGGCTTTATTGACATGAGAAATTATTTTATTTTTCTCACATTCAGATAAAAAAGCCTGGAGTAAGCTCTCAAAGTCCTTGTAAGATGGATTATACTGAAAAAAACGTCTGTCATCTTTTTTGTTTGAAGGAGCTGAGCTCAGGACCCAGGAGCCCAGGGGTCTGCCTTAGCTCCCTGTCAGGGACACATTTAGGGTGCTGAGCTCATCTCCGTTGGGTTATCAAGGGGCCCCTTCACTTGAGAAAGACAGGGGGACGGTTATTTTCAGGGCATCCTTCTTCCTGGGCACCTCTCAAATTCAGACCTGATAGCAGGTCCTGGGTTTCCATGGGGATATGTGAGTGACTAACATGTCAATGACTCTCCAAGGCTGCTGATAATGGGGATTCGCATCAGGACCTAAGCCTCAGAGAACTTTCCTCCAGCACACAATCCCTAACTCATCCATATGTACAGTGTGCTGAAGGTAAGGCTATGCTATTATTGGCCATTTCTCTGATAGAATTTAGAGACTGAAGTGTCCTTAGAGACCATCTAGTATCTCCTGCTAAGAAATCTGACAACCCAAGTGAAATGGGTGAATAATTACAAACATATAAAGTCACCAGAGTAATGAAAGAGGAAATGGAATACTAAAGCAACTGCATCGCAGGGAAAGAAATTGAACAAACTATGGAAGAACTCCCTGACAAAAGGGCCCCAGGGCCACATGATCTCACCCGTGAGTTCTGCCCAACATTCAAGAATGACTAACTCCAGCACGACATGAAGTATTTAGAAAAAATGGGAAGAGGGAATCCTCCCGAAGTCTATTCATGAGACCAATATGGTTCTGATATGTAAATGAGGGAGCTAAAACAGAAGATAAACTATACATCTACCCCCTAATGAACATTCATGCAAAAATTTTAAATAAAATACTAGCAAGGAGATGACAACATCTCATCACAAGACTCATAGACCCCATGCAGGTGGGCTTCATACCAGGAAGGCAGGAGCTTTGACAACAGGGGCTACATGACCAGAGATGTGCTGATGGGTGATGTGTTGTGCCTCAAAGACAAAAGGGTGTGAACTGGGCAGTTCAGGGGATGCTTGGATATCTGGGGTGCAAATAGGAGCTTATCAGAAGCAAACTGAAGGTGCCTCTCTGTGCTTATCAAAAAATCTACGGGAGAGGCCAAGGGAGTGTCTCTCTTAAAAACCCTTCCTTATAGGTTTCTGTTACTCAAAGTTACCTTCTTTCAGCACTGCAGGGGATTAAGGAAAAGGGATTCCTTATGTGCTCTCTGACCTGGGATACTTCTGGGGTTTGGGGGTGTCCAGGCGAGCCAGTAACCCATCTCACACCTCGCTTGGCTTTATGTATAAGGAGAGGACCAGAAGAGGACAGCATCATAGTTAGTTCTTGCCTCTCGTGTCTCTGAAGGTCAATGGGATTCTCCAGGTAACTTGCTTTGGGTGAAGGGCTATTGAAATGTCACAGTTATTTGTCCCCTCCACACCCTTCCAGTACCAGCAGAATGCCCCCAAGTCTTCTCCTCTTCAGTATGTGTTTCTCCAGGTTTCCCAGCTCACCCTCATGAGTCCTTTCATCAGCTCCATCTCTGCCTGTTTTACAGACATGCTCCAGTTTCCAAATGGCTGCCCTAAAGTATGGCTGATGAACCTGCACACAGTGTGGCCCAACTTCATCTCCCTCCTTTGCTTAGCTCAGAGCCTGTGATACATCAGAGGACAAAACACTGACTTGTTCCCAGTGCTCTGTTGTACTGGGAAGGCCCTGGAGCCCTCCGTGCATTTACACTGCTGTGCTCTGCTTGGCTACCTCCTCCTCTGTTGATAGCTGGACTCTCTGGGTAAACAATCACCCTTTTTCTGCCAGGTAGCCTCCCTTTGGATCTGACCCCTCCTCCTAGCTCGTTCAAATGGTCTTCTGTGATGGCTGCTTCTGAGCTAGGTGGCATCTCCACATTTGACAAGGATGACTTCTATGTTTTATAGGTAATGAACTGTCCAGGTTCATGCATTCTTACCTCAAGTGATATATCAGAGGTCTGCATCCAATTGGGAATCCATCCATTACTGGGTAATTTTGGGGTCTAGCCATTCACCTAGTGCCAAATCCATTTACCAGATAATCCTTCTTTATTTCTCAGTTCTGGCTCCAAAGCTGCCATGAGGGATTTGGACCCAGGGCAGTGGTGCTTCCCTACTCCAGCAGACTAATTACTGCCTCAATAAAGAAACATCAGATCAGGCTGCCCTAGTCATGGAGAAGTCTCATCAACTTTGACTTACTACCACTGGAGATCACACAACTTCAATCATGACCCAAATGGCAAAGCCACAATCTCAGCACCAAGGCTGAGAAAATCCTCCAAAAATGGAATAAAATCCTCCTTCCCAATGGGGTGCTAGGAGGTATCTGCCCCTTTCTTAGCACACAGCAAGTCTGTCCATGGCTCCCTCCCCAACCCTAGGATGTAAGTCTGAAACAGTCACTAATGACTGACCTGGAGTCCAACTCAAGGCTAATGAGACAGAGAGCTTGATTAATGGAGCAAGGCTTTATTGGAGGAAAGGAGGGGGATGGAAGGCCAATGGCCATGGAGTGGGAGGGGGATGATGGAAGAGCAAGGGGGGAATCAGCAGCCTGTAGGGGGCTAGAGGTCTCTGTCTGGGATGGAGAAGGGGGGAATCTTTTATAGGGTGCTGATCTAGGATTAGGTAACCTGGATTGTCTCTATTGGGCAAAGTTGGGGTACTTGTGGTTGGCTTTGGGGTTGGGAGGTTTGGTTCCCAGGCTTGTCTAGTATGGTATAGATAGAATAATTCCAGAACATCCATCCACCATGGATTTGTCAGGTCATAGCAGGGAAGAAGCAGTACCTGAGGAAGTGGAACTACTTGATTAATTCTGGAGTCCCAGCAGGTGCAGAGGAAGGGGTGGGGGACTGTCAGTCTCAGTAGGGATTGGGGAAGGGGAAAGGGGGGTTTTGATCCCAAGATCTATCAACTAACACTCACCTGGCTGTCTGCTGTGCCACTGAAGATTTCTGTGTTTCATCCAATGGAGAATGCAGGGGCTAGTCGGGGCTGTAGTTATAGGTACTGGATGTCTGACCTCATCTCCCTCCAGAGCCGCCATTATCTTGTCACCTACCAGAGAAGTGATATCAGACAATTAGAGTCAGAGATGTCTCCAGGTGTTTGGGGAACTTTGGCCCCTTGAGCCCATCCCAGGTAGCAATTAGGACAGAGTAACGAGGGCTCAGTCAAGAGTGGGAGCAGCTGAGAAGCTTTTTCTGCTCCCTAGTAGAGACTTTGTGCATTAGAGCCAAGCAAAGGCAAGTGGTGAGCCCTCAGGATTAGGCAACAAGGCTGTCTGAGGCTCTTCCCCTCTCCTGGATGCTGGGCCTCATGGAGCCTCCTTCCAGTTGTTCCTCTTCTTATGGTTCCAATTGGCTCTGTGTATGAGAGACAGTAAACTGAGTCATGCTTACATCTTGTCCCTGCTCTCTCATCTCAGAGCCTTAAAGGCCATTCCTGAAGATGTGATTTGGACTTGAAAGAAGGAAGTGGACCGAGGACATATGAGAAAGAATAAGTAATTCTGAGAGCAATCAATCAACATTAGTGAATAATCTCTCTTCATGCCATTGCACACCATGTCTAAAAACATATGGTGTATGTTCATTTCAGGAGAGATAGACTGGAGGACCTTCTCCATCACTTCATATATGTCTGTCCAAATTTCCTTGGTTCTGGCCATTATATCATTTCATAAACTATTTTCTATCAAGTTCACATGCCATCATTTTTTCCACCATTCTCCACCTAATATTGTTTCCCCTCTAGACACAGACATGTTTTTAAAAAGAGGAGCTTTAAATAATTCTGAGCATGCTGCCCTCTTTTTTTTTGCTCTAATTTTTGTGCAAAATTTGCATATACACATAAACATATTAATAATTTTGATAGAATATATTATATCTATATACACATGCATATATATGATTTGGTAGCATTCTAGTTTGCTTGTATCTTTTCTTTGGTCGGCCTTGTTTCCTGAGTCCAGTTGACAGTTCACCATAGAACACCTGTCTTGGTATTCGCTGTGGGTCCATGCGGACGACGTGTCCAGACTATCGTAGCTGGGTTTGGAGGACCAGGACTTCGATGCTGGTGGAGTTGGCTCTGTTGAGGACTTCCTGGTTGGTGATTTGGCCCTGCCATCTGATCCTCATGATGGACCAGAGGGAGTGTTGGTGGAATTGCTCCAGCTGTTTCATGTGCTTCAGGTACAGTGTCCATGTCTCACAACCATACAGAAGCGAGTTGAGGACCGCTGCATTATACACTTTGAGCTTCATCGCAGTGCTTACACCTCTGTGTTGGAGGACTTTGGAGTGCAGCCGCCCGAGTGCCTGGCTGGCCTTTTGGATCCTGGCATTGATCTCGTGGTCTAGGGACCCGTCGCTGGTGATGGTGCTGCCCAGGTACTTGAAAGTGTTGACATTAGAAAGCTGCGTGCCGTTGATTGTAATGCATGGCTGGTTTGTTGGCCTCCCTGGTGCAGGTTGGAACAGCACCTCTGTTTTGCTGAGGCTGATAGTCAGACCAAACAGTTTTGTTGAGGTGGAGAACCTGTCCACAATGGTTTGAAGATGATTTTCTTGGTGGGCCATCAGAGCACAGTCATTTGCGAAGAGCGCTTCCAGGATGAGTCTCTCGGTTGTCTTTGTTTTTGCAGTCAGGCGGCGAAGGTCGAATAGTGAGCCATCCAGTCGGTATTTGATGTAGACGCCCAGGTCTAGATCCATCACAGCATATTGTAATACTTGGGTGAAAAATAGGTTCAATAGTACCGGAGCAAGGACACAGCCTTGTTTCACGCCATTGGAGATGTTGAAGCGATTGGAAGTCTCTCCACCAGATAGGACTTCCCCTGTCATGTCGACATGAAAGAGCTGGATCAGTTCAACGAATTTTGCTGGGCAGCCGAGCTTGCGAAGGATCACCCACAATGCGTCCCTGTTCACTGTGTCGAACGCCTTTGTCAGGTCTATGAAGACAATGTAGAGACTCAGGTTTTGCTCAAGGCATTTTTCCTGCATTTGCCTCACTGTGAAGATCATGTTGATGGTGCTGCGATCTGGTCGGGAGCCACATTGTGATTCAGACAGGTTCTGCTCTGAAATTCACAAATGAATTCCATCAAACCTTCAAAGAACAACTAATCCCAATATTATACAAACTATTTGACAGAATAAGCCAAGAAAGAGTTCTACCAAATTCCTTTTGCAATGCAAATATGATACTGATTCCAAAGTCAGGCAAGTCAAAAACAGAGAAATAAAACTACAGAGCAATCTTCTTAATGAATATAGATGCAAAAATCTTAAATAGGATGCTTGAAAAAAGACTCCAGCAAGTGATCAAGATTATATTCATTATGACCAGGTAGGATTTATACCAGGAATGCAAGGATGATTCAATATTAGGAAAACCATCCACATAATTGACCATGTTAAGCAAACCAACAAAAATCACAGGATTATTTCAATTAGATGCAGAAAAAGCCTTAGAAGAAATGCAACACTCATTCCTTTTGAAAACATAGGAATAGAAAGGCCTTTCTTAAAAATAAAAAAGTATTTATCTAAAACCATCAGTAAACATCATCTGCAATGGGGATAAAATAGAAGCCTTCCCAAGGCTACATCTATTCCCAATAAGATCAGGAATGAAACAGGGATGCCCATTATCACCTCTATTATTTTACATTGTAATAGTAACACTAGCAGTAACAATTAGAGGAGAAAAAGAAATTGAAGGTATTAAAATTGGCAATGAGGAGACCAATCTATCACTCTTTGCAGATGATAAGATGTTCTTTTTAAGGAATCCTAGAGAATCAACTAAAAAGCTAGTGGAAATAATCAACAACTTTAGCAAATTTGCAGGATACAAAATAAGCCCACATAAGTCATCAGCATTTCTATATATTTCAATATATCTGAGGACCAAGAATTAGAAAGAGAAATTATATTTAAAATCACCCTAGACAAATACTTAGGAATCTATCTGCCAAAACAAACACAGGAACTATATGAACACAAATAAACACTTTGAACACAATTAAAATGAGACCTAATTAATTGAAAAAAAATTAATTGTTCATGGGTGGGATGAGCTAACATCATAAAAATGACAATCCTATCCAAACTTATTTTCTTATTTAGTGCCATACCCATTAAACTACCAAAAAACTTTTTTACTGAATTAGAAAAAACCATAACAACATTCATTTGGAAGAACATAAGATCAAGGATATCCAGGTAAATAATGAAAAAAATATGAAGAAATGTGGACTAGCAGTCCCTGATCTCAAAGTATAAAGCAGTGTTCTTCAAAACAATGTCATACTGGCTAAGAGACAGAAAGGATCAGTGGAATAGACTTGGAGTAAGTGACCTCAGCAAGACAGTCTATGATAAACCCAAAGATCCCAGGTTTGAGAAAAAATCCACTATTTGACAAAAAGTGTAGGGAAAATTGGAAGACAGTATGGGAGAGATTGGGTTTTGGATCAACATCTCACATAATACACCAAGATAAACTCAGAATGGGTAAATGACTTGGATATAAAGGAGGATACTATAAGTACATTAAGTGAACACAGAATAGTATACTAGTCAGATATTTGGGAAAGGAAAGATTTTAAGATGAAGCAGGAGATAGCAAAAAATTACAAAATATAAAATAAATAATTTTGATTACATTAAATTAAAAAGTTTTAATCCACCATTTCATTCTCCAATTCATAAATGGGCAAGGGACATGAATATGTAATTTTTAGATAAAGAAATCAAAACTATTAATAAGCACATGAAAAATTGTTCTAAATCTCTAATAATCAGAGAAATACAAATCAAAACAACTCTGAGGTACCACCTCATACCTAGCAGATTGGCTAACATGACAGAAAAGGAAAGTAATAAATGTTGGTGGGGATATGGAAATTTTGGGATATTAATGCATTGGTGGTGCAGTTGTGAATTGATTCAACTATTCTGGATGGCAATTTGGAACTTTGCCCAAATGTCTTTAAAAGACTGCCTTCCCTTTGATCCAGTCATACCACTGCTGAGTTTATACCCCAAAGAGATAATAAGGAAAAAGATTTGTACAAGAATATTCATAGCTGTGTTCTTTGTGGTGACAAAATATTGGAAAATAAGGGATGCCCTCCAATTGGGGAGTGGCTGAACAAATTGTGGTGTATGTTGGTGATGGGATACTATTGTGCTCAAAGGAATAATGAACTGGAGGGATTCCATGTGAACTGGAAAGACTTCCAGTTATTGATGCAGAGTGAAAGGAGCAGAACCAGGAAAATATTATATACTGAGGCAGATACACTGTGGTACAATAGAATGTAATGGACTTCTCTACTAGCAGCAATGCAATGACCCAGGACAGTTCTGAGAGACTTAGGAGAAAGAACACTATCCACATCCAGAGATAGACCCATGGCAGCAGAAACACATGAGAAAAACAACTGCTTGATAACATGGGTCAATGGGGATATGATTGGGGATGTAGACTCTAAAATGATCCCCCTGATGCAAATATCAATAATATGGAAATAAGACTTGATCAAGGACACATGGAAAGCCCAATGGAATTGTGTATTGGCTACTGGAAAGTGTAGGGGAAGGGGAAGGAAAGACCATGATGAATATTTTTGTACATATAGATCTTTTTCCTTTTTGTTTTCTATCTCTTTAGAATACAGACCTAGAATTAGTGTTACTAGGTCAAAGGGTAAGTAAGATTTTATAGCACTTTGGCCATAGCTCCAAATTGATCTCCAGAAGAGTTGAAGTAGTCCATAACTCCACTAATACTGCATTTGCATGTCAATTTTCCCACACCCCTCCAACATGTATCATTTGCCACTTTTGTCATATTAGCTAGTTTAATAGTTATGAGAAGTTGCCTCTGAGTTGTTTTAATATTCATATCTCTAATGAATAGTAATTTAGAGCATATTTTATATGATTATAAATAGTTTTGATCATTTCACAATACAACTACCTGTTTGTATCATTTGAACACTCATAAATTAAGGAAGGACTTGTATTCTTGTAAATGTGACACAGGTCTCCATATATTGAATAATGATGCCTTAAACAAAGAAACTTCCTGTAATTTTTCAAAGTAATTTTTTATTACTAGTTATGTATTTCTCTCCATCCTATTCCCCACCTTTTATCCTACTCTTTCTCCTTTCACTCTGTCCCTCCTCAAAAATATTTTGATTCTGACTACCACCTCCTCCAATTCACCATCCCTTCTATCAAACCAGTTTTTCCTATTCCCTTCCTCTCCTACTTTCATATAAAATAGATTTCCATGACCAACTGCATATGTACATTATTGGCTTTTTGAGCCAGTTCTGATGAAAGATTCTGATTCCCCTTCTCCACCTACGTATTCTTCCCCTACATTGTAAAAACTTTCTTTCCTTTTACATTCCTCTCCCCTTTCTCCCAGTGCATGCCTCTTTCTCATCCCTTACTTATTATCTTAAGATATGATCCTATCATATCCAACTCACATCTGTGTCCTCATTCTTAGTATCATTCTTATAATTGCACTAATAATAATTTCTTAGGAGTTACAAGTTAACTTCCCATTTAAGAATTTCAACAGCTTTAACATAAAATCCCCAAGGATTTCTCTTTCCTATTTACCTTTTTATGCCTTTCTTGAGCTTTGTTTGTTTGTCTGTTTATTTTTGTTTTTTTTTTTTGTTCTCAGTCTTTTTATACATGAGTCAGAGTCTTTCCATTAGAGCACAGCAGTAAAAAGAGATCGGTTAAGTTTCAAATCAAAGATGGGGAGGAGATGAACAGCCCTTAAATTACAATTTGTTCAATAACATGCCATGAAAAAGGAAAAGCATTTGAATATCAAATCTGTATTTCCTTTTGGACCTCTATTTCATTGAATATCCATTTCCCCCTTAGAAATTTATGGTCAGTTTTGCTAGGTAGCCGATTCTTGTTTGTAATCCTGGCTTCTTTACCTTCCAGAAAATCATATTCCAAATTCTTTAGAGATTGTATGTTAATTTATAATTATTTATAAATAATAAAAAGTGATCCAGAGGACGAAAAGGCACCAGCCACATGTGGCTGCCAGCCCCTTTAGCCACCTTCCCCCAACCCCCTAAATCCCAACCCCCATACACCTACTCACTCCAGGATTCCAAGGAAAATAACACCACTTTGTCACTGTACTCCAACTAAGGCTCTTCATGATGTTCATTTCCCAAGCCTCCTTGAAGAGCATTCTGATCTTACTCTAGACAAGAGGCAGGTCTACTGGCTGCCAGGAGTCATGAGACCTTTAGAATAGCTGCATAGAACATGTTCACTTTTTTCCACTTCATTATATTAGGAGGCTTGTTTAAAGATAGACAAAGAGCTTGAATCCACCTTTATTCAGTAAGGACCTGGGGTAGAGGAAGGGGATAGACATACATTGTAGCTTCAATATTTATCTTCAACTTTTTCCTTTTAAAATTCATAGGTTGTCTTGGGGTGCCAAAAAGGTGTCCATTTTCCACATCAAGTCTTTGTACTCTTTAATGTTCAACCTGATAAATGTTGCACTATTCTGATTATAGTGCCTTGATATTTGAATTGTTTCTTTCTGACTATTTGTGATATTTTTTCCTTAACCTGGGAGCTCAGGAAGCTGGCCATAATATTCCATGGAGTTGTACTTAGAGGATCTCGTTCAGGTGATAATTGGTGCATTCTTTTGTTGTCTATTTTACCCACTGGTTCTAAAATATCAGAGTATTTTTCTTAATATTTCCATGAAAGATGATGCCTATGCTCTTTTTTATCATGCCTTTCAGAGAGTCCAATAATTTTTAAATTTTCTCTCTCTCTATTTTGAAGATCAGTTTTTATAATGAGATCTCACATTTTCCTATATATTCAATTCTTTTGATTTTTTTGTTGATTCTTGATGTCTGAGACTTTAAAAAAACACTCTTACCTTCTGTCTTATAAGCAATACTGTGAATTGGTTCTAAGGCAGAAGAGTGGTAAGGACTAGTGATAAGGGGTTAAGTGATTTGCCTAGGGTCACACAACTAGGAAGTGTCTGAGGCTACATTTTAACTCATAACCTCCTGTATATGAGGCTGGTTTTTAATCCACTGAGCCACCTAGCTGTCCCTCATAGAGTCTTTAGATTCCTCTTACCCAATTCTAATTTTAAAGACTGTGTTTTTTTAAAAATTAGTTTTTTTATACCATTTCCCATAGTTATGAAGGCAGATCACTTACTTTTCAAATTTATCAATGAATAAAAATACAACTAAAAACATGGTGGATATTGGGATCATTATCTCAAAAGATAAGCTATTATTTTATGTATGCATTTGTCCAGTTTTCCCTTTTAAAAAAAGTTTTGAAATCCAAGTTCTTTCCCTTCTTCTGATCCTCTCTCCCTGATGTCTTTATTCTGCTCACTTCTCTTTTCATAGTTTTGTAAGGGTTAAAAATTAAAGGTAGTATTAAATGTATAAAAATGTGGCCACCAAAAAGATAGTACTCAAATCAGAGTGACTTTTTATAATAGTTTATTGACTATATATATAATAAAATATATTATTTTATAATAGTTTATTGACAAAAGGAGAAAGAGTGAAAGTAAGGAAATGAGAGAGAGAGAGAGAGAGAGAGAGAGAGAGAGAGAGAGAGAGAGAGAGAGAGAGAGAGAGAGAGTGTGAGAGAGAGAGAGAGAGAGAGTGTAGATTATTACTCCAGTCCAGTCTGAACCAGGCAGGGCTTCAGAGGTCCTAGTAAAGAGGGGCCCAGAGATAAATTAAACAAGGATTCTAGCTACAAGGCCTCCTCCAAGACAAGGGGCCTTTCTGGAAGCTACTACCTCCAGAAAAGCCAAGTAAAGGAGTCAGCCTTTTCAGTCACCCACGTGGTAGTCCCAGAGGAAAATACAAGATCAGTCTGAGGTCCCAAGCTAGAGCTCCTTGAAGGGCAAGTTTGAAGGCAAAACACCTCTCACAGGAAGTTTTCCCACTTTTAAAGACCATTCCTTTCCTCACTTCATTTGCCTTCCTTCCACTTGACGTGAAACAATTGCAACTTTAGCTTTGCTTAGGATCATCCAGGGGGCAGTCAGTGGGTTTTCATTTGTCACATACGATAGCACATTTGGGTCACAGACCTCCCGATACTGAAGGATAAGTGGGGTGTATATGCTTCTGGTGATTAAATCAGAAAAAGTTTTCTGAGCTCCCAGGGAGAGAGTATGTGAATGCCAGAGAGAGAGACACCAAAGGAGAGGTGATGATGATGTACCTCCAGGAGTTACTGCCCAAATAAGGTATTGACTTTCTGACTCTCCTTCAGGGATCTCAGGAGTAAATTTGCCCCTCATGTTCACAGCACATGGCCTCCTTTTCCCACGATTCCTGGTTCAGCTTTCCTTCTCTAGGACAGTGAAGCATCCATCCTGGCGAGTTCCACTAGTCTGGAACTGTTTGTGGTGTTGTCCAGGCTACCAAAGTGAGTCTCTGGCCAGTGTATGACAAAAGAAGGTCCCCACTGGTAGGCTGGCTGCTTGGCAATGACTTCCTTTATTGCATTTATTTCATGGTCTTGGCAATGTAGGAAACAGAGCAAATCATTCTTCCATGGCTTCATGATTCATACTCCTTCCCATCCCTCCTCCCTACCCCAACCCATAGCCAATCAGCAATTCAACTGGGTTTCACATGCATCATCGATCAAGACCTATTTCCATATTATTAATATTTGCACTAGGGTGATCATTTAGAATCTACATCCTCAGTCCTATGCCCTTTGAACCATATGATCAAGGAAATGTTTTTCTTCTGTGTTTCTACTCCTGAAGTTCTTTCTCTAAATGTGGATAGCGTTTTTTCTCATAAGTCCCTCAGAATTGTCCTGGATCATTACATTGCTGCCAGTAGAGAAGTCTATTACATTCAATTGTACCACAGTGTTTCAGACTCCGTATATAATGTTCTCCTGGATCTGTTCCTTTCACTCTGCATCAGTTCCTGGAGGTCATTCCAGTTCATATGGAATTCCTCCAGTTCATTATTCCTTTCAGCACAATAGTATTCCATCCCCACCAGATACCACATTTTGTTTAGCCATTCCCCAAATGACGGACACCTCCTCATTTTCCAATTTTTTTTGCCTCCCCAAAGAGCTTGGCCATAAATATTTTTGTATAAGTTTTTTTTTCCTATTATCTCTTTGGGGTACAAAGCCAGCAGTGGTATGGCTGGATCAAAGGGCAGGCAGTCATTTAAAGCCATTTGGGCATTTTTCCAAATTGCCTTCCACAATGGTCTGATCAATTCACAACACTACCAGCAATGCTTTAGTGTCCCATTTTGCTACATCCTCTCCACATTTATTATTTCCCTTTGCTGTCATATTAGCCAATCTTCAAGGTATGAGTTGGTATCTCAAAGTTGTTTTGACTTGCATTTCTCTAATTATAATAGATTTAGAACACATTTTCATGGGCTTATTAATGGTTTTGATTTCTTTTTTTTTTAATTTTTTATGAAGTGGCATGCCCAAGATAGGCACCTGTGCAAGGTGATGCTAAAATGGTAGCCCAGCATGAAACTCCATAGAGATTTGCTTTTTTTTTAAACATTATTTTATTTTGGTCATTTCCAAACATTATTCATTGGAAAAAAAATCTTTTTCTTTTCCTCCCTCCCTCCACCTCTCCCATAGCTGACACATGATTCCACTGGGTATCACATGTGTTCTTGATTCGAAGCCATTTCCATGTTGTTGGTTTTTGCATTAGAGTATTCTTTTGGGGTCTCTCCTCAGTCATATCCCCTCCACCTTTGTAGTCAAGCAGTTGCTTTTCCTCGGTGTTTTTACTCCCACAGTTTATCCTCTGCTTTTGGATAGTGTTTTTTAGATCCCTGCAGATTCTTCAGGGACATTACATTGTCCCTAATGGAGAGGTCCATTACCTTCGATTGTACCACAGTGTATCAGTCTCTGTGTATAATGATTTCCTGGTTCTGCTCCTTTTGCTCTGCATCACTCCCTGGAGGTTGTTCTAGACTCCATGGAATTCCTCCACTTTATTATTCCTTTAGCATAATAGTATTCCATCACCAACATATACCACAATTTGTTCAGCCATTACCCAATTGAAGGGCATCCCCTCATTTTCCAATTTTTGGTCACCACAAAGAGCGCAGCTATGAATATTCTTGTACAGGTCTTTTTCCTTATTATCTCTTTGGGGTACAAGCCCAGCAGTGCTATGGATGGATCAAAGGGCAGACAGTCTTTTATCGCCCTTTGGGCATAGTTCCAAATTGCCCTCCAGAATGGTTGGATCAATTCACAACTCCACTAGCAATGAATTAGTGTCCCTACTTTGCTGCATCCCCTCCAGCATTCATTACTTTCCATAGGTGTCATATTATCCAATCTGCTAGGTGTGAGGTGATACCTCAGAGTTGTTTTGATATGCATCTCTCTGATTATAAGAGATGTAGAGTACTTTTTCATGTGCTTATTAATAGTTTTGATTTCTTTGGCTGAGAACTGCCTGTTCATGTCCCTTGCCAATTTATCAATTGGAGAATGGCTTGATTTTTTGTACAATCGATTTAGTTCTTTGTAAATTTGAGTAATTAAACCTCTGTCAGAAGTTTTTATGAAGATTGCTTCCCAATTTGTTGCTTTCCTTCTGATTTTAGTTAAATTGTTTTTGTTTGCACAAAAACTTTTTAATTTGACATATTCCAAATTATTTATTTTGCATTTTGTGACTCTTTCTAAGTCTTGCTTAGTTTTAAAATCTTTTCCTTCCCAAAGGTCTGACATGTATACTATTCTGTGTTCACCTAATTTTCTTATTGTTTCCTTCTTTATGTTCAAGTCATTCACCCATTTTGAATTTATCTTGGTGTAGGGTGTGAGGTGTTGATCTAAACCTAATCTTTCCCACACTGTCCTCCAATTTTCCCAGCAATTGTTATGAAATAGTGGATTTTTGTCCCAAAAGCTGGGTTCTCTGGGTTTGTCGTATACTGTCCTGCTGAGGTCACTTACCCCGAGTCTATTCCACTGATCCTCCTTTCTGTCTCTTAGCCAGTACCAAATTGTTTTGATGACCGCCGCTTTTATAATATAGTCTGTGATCTGGGACTGCAAGGCCCCCTTCCTTTGTATTTTTTTTTCATTGTTTCCCTGGATATCCTTGATCCTTTGTTCTTCCAAATGAACTTTGTTATGTTTTTTTCTAAATCAATAAAAAAAATTTTTTTTGAAATTCAATGAGTATGGCACTAAATAGATAAATGAGTTTGGGCAGGATGGTCATTTTTATTATATTGGCTCATCCTACCCATGAGCAGTTAATGTTCTTCTAATTGTTCAAGTCTAGTTTTAGTTGTGTGGAGAGTTTTGTAGTTGTGTTCATATAGTTCCTGTGTTTGTTTCGGGAGATAGATTCCTAAGTATTTTATTTTGTCTAAGGTGATTTTGAATGGGATTTCTCTTTCTCGTTCTTGCTGCTGAGATGTGTTGGAAATATATAGAAATGCTGATGACTTATGTGGGTTTATTTTGTACCCTACAACTTTGCTAAAGTTGTTGATTATTTCAATTAGCTTTTTGGTTGAATCCCTAGGATTCTTCAAGTAGACCATCATGTCATCCGCAAAGAGTGATAACTTGGTCTCCTCCTTGCCTATTTTAATGCCTTCAATTTCTTTTTCTTCTCTAATTGCTACTGCTAGTGTTTCTAGTACAATGTCAAATAATAGAGGTGATAATGGGCATCCTTGTTTTACTCCTGATCTTATTGGGAATGCATCTAGTTTATCCCCATTGCAGATGATATTAGTTGATGGTTTTAGATATATACTGTTTATTATTTTTAGGAACGACCCTTGTATTCCTATGCTTTGTAGTGTTTTTTTTAATAGGAATGGGTGTTGTATTTTATCAAAGGCTTTTTCTGTGTCTTTTGAAAAAATCATGTGATTTTTGTTGGTTTGCTTGTTGATGTGGTCAATTATGTGGATGGTTTTCCTAATATTGAACCAGCCCTGCATCCCTGGTATAAATCCTTCTTGATCATGGTGAATGACTCTTCTGATCACTTGCTGGAGTCTTTTTGCTAGTATCCTATTTAAGATTTTTTGCATCTATATTCATTAGGGAGATTGGTCTATAATTTTCTTTCTCTGTTTTTGGCCTGCCTGGCTTTGGGATCAATACCATGTTTGTGTCATAAAAGGAGTTTGGTAGAACTCCCTCTTTGCTTATTATGTCAAATAGTTTGTATAGTATTGGGGTTAGGTGTTCTTTGAATGTTTGATAGAATACACTGGTGAATCCATCAGGCCCTGGGGATTTTTTCTTAAGAAGTTGTTTGATGGCCTGTTGGATTTCTTTTTTCTGATATGGGATTATTTAAGAAATCTATTTCTTCTTCTGTTAGTCTAGGCAATTTATATTTTTTTAAATATTCATCCATATCACCTATGTTGGTATATTTATTGTCATATAGTTGGGCAAAGTAGTTTTTAATGATTGCCTTAATTTCCTCTTCATTGGAGGTGAGGTCCCCTTTTTCATCCTTGGTGCTGTTAATTTGCCTTTCTTCTTTCCTTTTTCTAATTAGATTGACCAGAATTTTGTCTATTTTGTCTGTTTTTTCAAAGTACCAGCTTCTATTCTTGTTTATTAGTGCAATAGTTCTATCACTTTCGATTTTTATTCATTTCTCCCTTAATTTTTAGGACCTCTAGTTTGGTTTTCTTCTGGTGGTTTTTAATTTGTTCATTCTCAAGTTTTTTGATTTGCATTTCCATTTCATTGATCTATGCCCTCCCTAATTTGTTAATATATGCCCACCTGTATCTGAAGATCCTCTTATTAGCTTCTTGTAGGATTTTCTCCTTTTCTTGGAAGCTCTTGAATTTGGCAATTACATTCCTGGGGGTCGTCTTTTGGGGATTTAGTATAGAGGGTGTTCTATGAACCCTTTCTATTTCTATTTTGCCTCCTTTCTCCAGAACATGTAGGCAATTTTCTTCTATAATCTCCTGTAGTATAGCACTGAGGTTTTTGTTTATCTCTGTTTTTTTGGGCAGACCAATAATTCTCACATTGTCTCTTCTTCCTCTGTTTTCCATGTTTGTGACCTTTTCAGTGAGATATTTTATGTTTTCTTCTAATTCTATATATATTTTTTTGGCTTTGCTTTATTAATTCTTGCTGTTTTGCATGCTCACTTGTCTTCCAGTTGCTTAATTCTGGTCTTTAGGGACTGGTTTTTCTTTTCAGCTTTGTCTGCCCTTCTATTAGATGCTTCCAGCTCTTTCTCCAATTGTGAAGTCTTGTCTATCAGACTGTTGATCTCTTTCTCCCACTTTTCTTTCCAGAAGGTTTCCATCTTTTCGGTAAGCTCCAATTTGAGTTCTTTCAGAGCTTGTGGGTAATTTCCATTTTGGGAGGCATGTTTTGATTTTGTTTGGGTTTCATCCTCTTTTTCTTCTTTTCCTTGGGTACTCCTGCCATAAAAGTTTTCAATAGTCACCTTTTTCCCTTTCTTCCTGGACGTTTGATTTTGGGCCATGTGAGCCATCCTTTTGATGGTTTTGTTCCCCTTTCCTTTTTGTTCTGGGGTCTGGGTGATATGGGCCGGTTTTCTGTGAATTTAGGTTGCCTCAGACTAGTTCTTCCCAGCCTCCGAGGTTTCTTAGAGTGCATGCCCCTGTTCTCAGCGAAACTGCTCCTGTGTTCAGCGCAGCTGCCCCTTTGCTCAGAGCGACCACCCCTTTGTTCAGCACGGCCATCCCTTTGCTCAGCGCAACCTCTCCTGTTTTTATCGAGGCCACCCCTATGCTCAGTGAGGCCTCTCCTGTGTTCAGCACAACCACCCCTATATTCAGTGTGGCTGCCCCTTTGCTCAGAGCAGGATTCTCCTATGAAACAGCCCTGAGAGGTCATTTCCTTGCAGTCTTTACATCCCAAGGACCCTGGTGTGCCCCCCCCCAGACAAAGACTTCCTCACTCACTTGCTATCCAAGTGAGAGCTCTGATATATTACTCTGGTTTGGTGGGGTGTGGGGTGGGTGGGGGAAGGGCGGCTTAGTTCACGTTTTTGTGCAAGCTTTTCCTCCTTCTTATAGTGTGGAAATGTTCAAGCCCCAGGTACCTTCATTTCTGTGGGGGTCCTGGAGAGTCCCTCTGTTCTTCCAAAGGTGATTTTTATGCCGTTTTGAGGTCGTCTATTTTGTTTGGTGCTGGGGAGAGGAAGCGATTTGTGTCTAGATTGCAGCCATGTTAACCTGGAAGTCCGGTTTTGATTTCTTCATGTGAGAATTATCTATTCATGTCCCTTGTCCATTTCTCAATTGGGGAATGACTTGATTTTTTGTAAAATTGAGTTCCTTATACATTAGAGAAATTAGACCATATTCAGAGGTTTTTGTTTGAAAGATTTTTTCCCAATTTGTTGCTTCCCTTCTAATATATTCAAGAGGTACTGAACACTGATTAGGGAGTATATCAATGTGAATGGTTCATTTCTATTTTCAAAAGATATATTAATATTTAGAAATATAGATTATAAAGAGATGGGGATAATGCAATATGCATATTCCTAGATTTGTATTTAATTTCCATGTATATTTTTTTCGGATCCAAGCTCATGACTCCTTTGAAATCTATCCGCTGGATGCCTGAATCCCATATTAAGCATCTCTATTTGAAAGCTTCTTCCTTCTCTTCTTATTACTATGAGTCTCCCTAATCTGTCTTTCTCCTCCTGAAATTAGACTCTCCATTGTCTTCCCTTCCTCTTTCTCCTGCTCTAAGTCCCACTAAGATCCACTTATCAATTTAAATATTAAATCCAACCAAATAAAATTAACAATTTGGCTGACCATGTTGGTTGTGATGAAATACCCTCAATCTTCTTAACTTTCCTAAACTTTTCCTTTATCATGACTATCCCTAAGTCAGCTTTGAATAGCTTATTTTCATCAGCTATGGAGGTAAGTTCAAATTTCTTTTTCTTTTCTTCTTAACTTAAATAGAACCCTACCTTTTTAATCTTAGCAACAGGACCCTAATGTCTTAACTGTGGGAGCTGTTTCTAAATCTCCCTTGCCTTAGGGAACAAACAACCCAATTATCCAATCCTCACTGAAGATACTAGCTGGCTGGATTGTTCTTAACTAGCAGTGAGAAAGCCTGGAGAAAGGAGCCCTGCTAGAAAAAGTAATTGTATTAAGTTTTAGCCTCATCTTGCTCTGCCCTTTCACCCAGAAGAGTTATTTGGACTAAATACTTTAAAAAGGACCACACCCAAACATGTAAAAAAATGTGGTTAGAGCCAGCACACTACTTAATTATCAACTGGCTTTTCAGTAAAATAACCAAAATTGTACAAAAATTATTCTTTCTCTATTTCATAATCCCAGAGAATACATGGCAATGGCTATACTCTGCACTGCTCCTGGTTGGGATTTTAATTGTTTCAGCTGTAATATTGTATCTATTTTTCTCCAAGAGAAACCTGGAAAATACTGTACATTAGCTAGAGAATCAGATAAGAGATTCATGTCAGTCTCTCCTTAAAAAACCCATTTCCCAGTCAAACTGACCAACTGTTACTTCTACTAGTCAACAAAATGTGGAACTAAATACTCTACTTAAGTTTATAGAGGAAATTTTGGGGGAGATTATGGCTTTTATAAAAAACAATGAAATGAATTTAAAACTACCCCATCATAGGAGTGACTTATCTCTCCACATTTCCTCATTATGAGAATCTCTGTCCCATCTTGCTCTAGACAATATGGCTCCTAGTTCACAAATCATCTCCTCCCATACCCAACATACTACTATACAACCCACTCCTCCTTCCACCCACACTGTCTACCCCACCCCTCCACTCTAAGTTCACACCCTGCCCATTCTTCCTGCCCCACCCCCTCTGCCTCCTCCCCCCAGACCCTACCTCTTCTTCCTTTTCCCCTCCTTCTCACCCTGCCCAATTCATTTCCCATACTCCTCCTACCTCTCATCTTTCTGGCAAGATGAGCCCACATCCCGTCCCCTTCAGCATGTCTGACTCTTCCCCTTCTCTTACCTATCCCATTGAAAATAGAGCAAGAAGCCTAGGGTCAGAAACATGAGAAAATTCAGATAGAAGTTTATTCTCTTCAAGGGAAATTCCAACTTTCAATAAAAATGGGAACTTGTTATCTATAAGAAAACATACACCTTTCAGTTCTCAGGTTTTAAATAAACTCAAGGAAGCCCTTCCTTCATTTGAAGAAGAACCAATATTAATTATAAAAAGACTGGAGAACATATTCAAAACCTTTAATCCCACTTGGATAGATGTGGAAAATTTATTAGAAAAATTTCTGACAAACAGAGAGAAAAATAAATTCATCTCTGGCTAATCAGAAACGAGGTAAGGGAGCAAATTATTGGCCAATGCAAATCCACAATAGAACCCCAATATTGACCAGACTATACAAAACTAAACCAGGCCAGAGAAGCATTATTGATAGCCATGAGAGTGTGCTCTGATAGACCAGATTCATGGTCTAAATTTGAAAGGAACAAACATGACATAGATGAGAATCCCTCTTAGTTTATGGACAGACTTATTGATGTGGGAAACTGTGAATGTTAAAACTGTAAATACCCAAAACTGTATAGGTTTTGGCCAAACTGTAAAGATAATTTTAGTGTTTTGACTTAAAATCTAAATAAGTGGTTGCCATGGGAAATTCCCAAATATGAAAAGTAGCCAAGTCAGCTGGGGATTTATGGAGATTTTAATTAATATAAATAAAGGAATTAAGGGAAGGAGAGTGGGAGAGAGAGAAAGAGAGAGAGGATTAATTGCTCTGGCTCAGGCTGAGCCAAGCAGTATAAAAGGGCCTAGGCCCAAATGGCCTAGGCCAGAGCTTAAGGGAGAGCAAGCCAGTCTTTATCACGCACCACAAGATCATCTCCAAGAAGCTGTCTGAGGGGGAATCCTCCAGGCTGAGTTCCAGTTCTCCACTGAACTCAAAACTCCTGAACTGAGTTCAGCCAAATCACTCAATTCAACTGATCTCCTTTTAAAGATAATTTTCTCTTATGTTATCTCCCCTAAATTTTCATGTCTACCAATCACAGTAGACACTTTCCCCTAGGACTGCCGATTCTTGGTTCTCATCTTCTTTGGTTCTCACCTTCTCTGTTTAGATTAAATCCTCTGAGTACTTCACATCTCTTTGTTAAGCTTGCCTTTTGTAAGTTGTTTGACATTTTAGGTACTGATTTAACCTTTACAGATACTTAACACCCTTTTTGTATTAGATCTAAAAATAGACCAGCTTAAGGTTTTGGCTTTATTATAAGATATGACTTGGGGGCTTTCACTATTCAATCAGGAGTTTTTAACATTATCTTCCCCTAAGGCACTGTCTGAGAAGGGTGGAGTAATTTTAAAAGTTCCCAATACATTCCTGATCAAGTATCCCCATTGCTAAAAATGGGGGATAGCTTAATCAAATCTTCTAAAGTAGAGTCTGAATAGTTTTAAGATTCACAAAACACATATATGGAATTTTATCTACCCAGAGAAAGAGACATTAGACAAATATGTAGACAATTCGTTAAGAATTGTTGTACAGCGGTAAAAGACTACTTTAAAAATAGCTGTGAACTGAGGAGAGTAGCAGTCTATGTTTATGAGGGCCATACAAAAAGATGTGGGAAAAACAGTAAATCAGAGGGAGACTTATAGAAAAAAATGGAAATGTTAAAAAGAAAACTGAAAAATCATGGAGAGACCATAACCCCTTTTGCAGGAATCCACAGATAAATCAATAACATGCCTTTACTTTGGGAAAAAAAGGTCATGTATTGATGGTCTATAAGAACTGGCTAGGGGAAAAAGGGTATAACAATAACTTTAGAAATGATAACTATAGAAACGATTGTAATAATGATCACAGAAATTATAACTTTAGAACTGATAGAAATAAGTATAATGACTATAGGAATCAAAATTTTAGAAATCAAAATTATAGAAATAGAAATAGGGAAAATGATAACTCAAATCAACTTATTCCACAACAGTATAACCTAAGTGGACCTTGTACAAAAAATACTCAGTGTGCTAAAAACCTTCCACATGGGATAGAAGGTGGTTCCCCTTAGACTCAACAAACTTATGTTTGTTGACATTAACCCTTTTTCAGTTTTGTGTCCCATCCAAATAGTAGCAAAGAAGAAGAAATGGATTTTTTAATATAGTACCTCTGAGATTGATTATACACTTTTTGATAATGAATAATTGACTATATGTATTGTATTTCACTATTGATTATGATAAGACTTCCCTATTGATGGATCTGTATTATTTTATTGCACTTTATTTGTGCTATACAGTATTTTATATTTTTCCAGTTTTTTTCTTTCTCTCATTTTTTTTTGCATTTGAAGCACATGTAATTGTATTGAAATGGTTTTCTTTTAACTTTTTTATCTTTGCAATAAGTAATATATCTATATGTATTTGCTTAGCATGAAAATGCATACCCAAAAGTTTTAGACTATGGAAACATGCCACTTATTGATAAATGTTATGGGATTGTCATTCGTGATTGTGTCTGATTCTAGGGATCAAAAAAGAAACATAGATTTTATCTACACAGTGCCATAGAAGCACAGATTTAACCTGAAAAGTGCCAAAAGATTACACAGGTCAAAAAAGAAACCAATCCCTGTAGACTTGATGAACTTCTACGCCAATATGAAAGGACTTGTACCTAGTTTGAGACTCAAGGTTGTGGCACTTGACATGTGTTAAGACACAGGACTCCTTTAATCACACTCCTTTCAAAATATTTTCTATGAAAGTACCTAACAATTGGCTAGTCTGGCTCCCATATCCCTGAGAAATGATGAAATATCAGACCAGGGAATGACACTTTCCCTTTAACACAAAAATCTAGTCTTTTTTTCCCTCTCTTAAGATATGTCAACTTCCTATAGCCCTAGCTTATTATGGGTAAATAAAATATTACTGCATTTCCCCCCTACAAATTGGCAGGACAGAAATTTACTTTAATTGGACCCTAATAACAAGGGCCTATTATGAATGTATTCATTTATTCAGAAATTTTATTTACATATATTTTGATATTTTGATTCTGAATATTGATTTTTTGATAATTGACTCATATACCCCATAACTCAACCATTTTAAGTTGATCTGCATGTTGGTGAACACCCTGTTCCAGGGGGGATTGTATTGTATTTAAAAAAAAAATCCTAGATTTAAAATTTTGTTTGGGAAGAATTTCACAAAAAGAAGCTTGCTAACTCCTTGAATCCAGAAGAATGAACTCTTTGAAAAAAGATGTTTGCAGAAACCTAGACTGTATCAAGAAGATCCAGAATGAACTTTTGGTTGCAACTGATCGAAAAGAAGGGGATTGAACATTTATTGTAAATGTACACTTTTATGCCAAAGGGAACTTCCCCCTAATTTGTTTTTTTTTGTCAATGCACGTAGCAAAACATTAGTTTTGCTTTTTCTCTTTTCTATTTCCCTCTTATCTCTAACTATTGTAATTTCCTTTTAGAAAGCAAAATATTGGGGGAAGCTGGGTAACTCAGTGAATTGAGAGCTAGCCCTAGAGACGGGAGGTCCTAGGTTCAAATCTGGCCTCAGACACTTCCCAGCTGTGTGACCCTGGGCAAGTCACTTGACCCCCATTGCCTACCCTTACCACTCTTCTGCCTTGGAGCCAATACACAGTATTGACTCCAAGATGGAAGGTAAGGGTTTATTAAAAAAAGAAAGCAAAATATTGTATACATCTGTGGTTAGAAGTTTTTTAGGGTTACAAGATGATTATGTTAAGTGATGAATATGGAGAGTAGTCTCCCAATGAACATCAGGGGGATTGTGAAAATTGGATTTGGCTCTTCCCTGATTGTAACAATGAAGGTACTTAGCTCTTCCTTGATTGTGAAGATTACATTGTAATTGCCTGTCTATTTTTAGATTTTAATCCCCAAAGTGTAAACCCAGTATTCAAAGTAGATCTACCCATTTTAACCACAAAATGCATGAACTAACTACACAAAGGTGTGATCTAACCACAAAAGGTGTGACCACCCATTTCATACATTGAGTGGGAGGTCTGTGATCCACATATGAAAGAATGGGCAGTCTTGAGGTGGAGTGTTGGCTGTGATTGGTAGACATAAAATTTAGGGGAAATGACACAAGAGAAAAAGGTCTTTTAAGAGTGGAAACAGAGACACACAGGGACATTCTGTTACTTGAAGTTAGACTTGAAGACAGGCTCTCAGATGGAGTAAAGAGAGACTCTCAATCTTGGAGTGAAGACAGTCACTTGGAGCTGGAGGGAAGACAGACTCTTGAGGAGAGACTGGAAGATAGACACTCAGACTTGGAGTGAAGAGACATTTGGCTGTGGAACTGGACCCCTGGAAGAGTTTGTTAAGAAGACCTCAGACTGCTTTCCTTTTAGACAGTCATAGTGGTGGGTGTAAGGTTGACTTCCTTGCCCTTCCTGGAGGCGTTAAGTTCTGAGAAAGACCCATCATCTTGAAACACCTTTCCCCTGTCTGGTGCCTTAGAATTTCTACCTGTCTCAGAGGAATCCAGAGCTTTCTCCTTTTCTCTCTCCCCTTTTCTCTCCTTCTTAATATCTTACTATATTATAAAAATAAACTACCATTCCTCCTAAGTGTCTGCATACAAAGGAATGTGGAATTAATACCCAATAGAGCACTATAGGAGCAGTTTACTTAAAGGAAACATGGGTTTCTTGAGATGTACAATTGTGAAAAAAATGACTGTAATAATGATCATAGAAATCACGTCTTTAGAACTGATAGAAATAACTATAATGACTATAGGAATCAAAATTTTAAAATAAAAATTATAGAAATTGAAATTGGGAAAATGACAATGCTCAAACTGAGACAAAAGAATGTACACAACAAAATACGAAATAATACATAGAAATGGAGCTCGTCCATACTATACCCAGGGTGAAAATCGCCATCCATGTGGAGAATCTCAGAAAACTGCCCAAGCATCTTTCTGATGGTGTGACTAGGTGGGTGGGGGAAGGGCCTTGGAATCAAAGAATGAAGCCTTTGATTTTACAGACCCTGATATTTTAATGACAATTATCCTTGTACATCCCCCTCCCCCCACACACATAGTAAGGAACCTTATGTCATCTTAAAGGTGGGGAATTCATACTACCATTGTTTTGTGCACTCTGGAGCCTGTAGTTGGTCTTGGTACCCAAGGCAGATGCAAAATGTGACTCTATTGGCTCTATAAATGCAGTAGGTGTATCAGGAACACCAAAACTTTCTCCTGTCATGGTATGTGTGGGACCCCTAACCATTGAACACTCTTTTCTTTTAATGCCCAGATACCCCACAAACTTGCTGGGGAGAGATTAACTATGCAAACTACAGGCCACAATAATTTGTGCTCCGGAAGGCTCTTTATTATTGGAAGTACCTGAGCAGAATGAGAAAGAATCACCTTCCAGATTCATGGGGGTAGATACCTGGATTTTGACCTATCTAAAGAAAATAGCTTAAGAACAATTAGAAAGCACTTTGTCACTAACTCTTGCAAAGTGATTAGAGATTATTTTAGAACACATTGCCCAAGATAGCCAGAGATGGACCTTGAAGAATTGCAGAAAACAGCTTTATATGTTTTAAAGGGAAACAAAGGAAAGGAGGAAGAGAATAATGATATCATAAAAACAATTGACATTTTTAACAGATAAGATTGGAAACCTGGAAAGAGGGCATGATACTCAACCAATGGCCATTGCCCCTCTCCAGGTATCTAATTATCAGTTTGTTACCTGCCAATTCTGTGAGAAGAAGGGCCACAGAATGGCAGAGTGTAGAACTTTACTAAAGGTACTCAGAAGGAATCTGCAGTTTAATAACAACCACAGAGGTGACAATTATAGAAATAACTCTAATAATGATAATGGAAATCACAATTTTAGGAATGATACCTATAGGAATAGATATTGGGAAAATAATAACTCAATCCAAATGACTGCACAACAATATAACTTAAGTGGTGCTCATTCAAAAAATACTTGAGGTACTAATGCCTACACATCTCATCATTTGAGATGCTTTCTGGACATCCTCCTACACAGGCTAAGCCTTTCTCCCCAGCATACACATCACCATTAGGGGCAGATACTACTATTGCTTCCTATATACAGGTATTATAGCATAAACTGCGTGAACTCCATGAATCTGGAACTGCAGTACAAGCCGGACCACTAGACTTTTCACTTCACAACCTGAAGCCAAGAGACAAGGTGTATATTAAGAATTTCCAGCTTACTGGAGCAACTCAGCCTTCGTGGGAAGGACCATTCCAAATATTGTTAACTACTCCAACATCTATAAAAGTTGGAGAGAAGGACTCTTGGAATCATTGCTCACATGTAAAGAGATCATCTTCTGCTGAGACTGATTGACTGTATCCTATCACATGCATTGAAGATAATAATCCATTGAGAAGTGGATGCTATTTTTCAAAAACACATTGAATTCCTGATTTTTCCTTGTCTTTCCCTTATTTTTATTATTACTTTTCTTTTGAATATTTACTTTTTCCCTTTTCCTCATTTCTTGTACTAAAATACATACAATTAAATTTTTTCTCTCTCTGCAATAATATGTTTTATATAAATATATATATATATATTTATATATATATATATATATGCTATAATATCAATATATACCCCAAAGCTTTAAACTGTGGGTTCATGTTTGAGTCTGATTCCAGGAAATGGGATCTAAACAAGGAGCACAGACTTAACCTGAATAGTGCAAAAAGAGCACACAGGAATTACTAATGTGGGCTCGAGGTTGCAATGTTTGACATACATTAAGTCTTAGGACTTCCTTGTATCTACAGTCTTTATGAAGTTCTCATTAAAGTACCAAAATTTGACTATCATGTTGGCTCCCTATATCCCTGAGAATGCAAAAAATCAGACCAAGGAATGACTATATCCTATCACATGTATTGAAGATAATAATCCATTGACAAGTGAATGTTATTTTTTAAAAAACACATTGAATTCCTGATTTTTTTCTCTCCCTTATTTTTTTATTATTGCTTTTCTTTTGAATATTTAATTTCCCCCCTTTTCTCATTTCTTGTACAAAAAGTACATACAATTAAATTTTTTCTCTCTCTCTGCAGTAATATGTTTAAATATACATACTTGTTATATTATTAATACATACCCAAACAGCTTTAGGCTGTGGGAACCTGCCATTTATTGATCAAATATTATGGGATAATGATTAATGTCTGTGTCTGATTCCAGGAAATGGGATAAAAACAAGGAGCACAGACTTAACCCAAATAGTGCCAAAAGAGCACACAGGAAATACTAATGTGGACTTGAGGTTGTGACAATTGACATATGTTAAGTCATAGGACTTCCTTGTATCTACACTCTTTATGAAATCCTCATACAAGTACCAAAATTTGACTATAATGCTGGCTCCTGATATCCCTGAGAATGAAATAAAGTCAGACCAGGGAATGACACTTCCCTATCAAAATAGAATTCTAGTTCTTTTTCCTTCTTATAGTATGGCAACTTCCTGTAGTCTTGGCTGCAAATGGGTAAATGAAATATTACTGCATTCTATCCTACAGACTTGTGGAATAGAAATTACTTTAAATTGGACCTGTACAAGAGCTTATTATGTATTTATTCTTGCTTACTCAACATTTTATATACATAGATTTTGGTATTTTGATTCTGATTTTGAATTTTTTTTCTTCCCTTTCTCCCAAAGTTTAACTTTCATATTTTCCCATTATATATATTTTTGTTTTGTTTTTGTTTGTTTTGTTTTTATTGTTTTTGAATTCTTTTAATAACTGACTCATACACCCCCATAACTCAACAATGCATCTTGAGCTGAGCTGGATTTTTTTTTTAAACACACGCTTCAGGGGGGATTGTATTTTAATAAAAATCCAAGATTTTGAAAAGTTTTTTTTTTTTGATTTGAGAAAGATCTTCAAGGAAGAAGCTTGCTAACTCCTAAATCCAGAGAATGAACTGTTGCAGAAAGATGCCAGAAAACCTACATTACATCAAGATCAAGAATGAACCTTGGGGTGTGGTTGATTGAACTGAAGGTTAGTTGAATTTATTTTGAACATACACTGTTCTGCCAAAGGGGACTGCCCCCTAATTGGCTTTTGTCAATGAGCACAGGAAAACATTGGTTTTGTTCTCTCTCTCTCTCTCTCTCTCTCTCTCTCTCTCTCTCTCTCTCTCTCTCTCTCTCTCTCTCTCTCTCTCTCTCTCTCTCTCTCTCTCTCTCTCTCTCTCCCTCCCTCCCTCCCTCTCTCCCCCATTTCCTCTTATCTCTAACTATTGTAATTTCATAGCTGGTTTGTTTACAAGACCCATCAGAGAGACTAGTCTTCCTTGGGCCTCAGAGGGGTATTATGAATTTCAAAACTACTCCACCCTATTCAGACCATAGTTTAGAAGATCGATTTAGCTATTTCCTGATCAATAACAATAGAGATACTTGGAATAACAGAATCAGGTCTTGGAAACTCCACCCACATCAGGGTAACAAGATTCGGAAGGGCTGCAGCAAACTCAAGATTTAATTATTTGGGAATATGGCCTTCAACAGACATGTGCAAAAAGGACAGACCTCTCGGCAGTCCTAGGTCCAGCTAGAGCCACCATTGGCACACGTGAGATGCAGGAAATAAGGTAGAGAACAGCCTCTGGACTTCTTGGGGCTTCCTGTGAGGAGGGCTAGAGTCAGTTTGAGGCTGGATCTTGAGGTTGGAGGAGCCCTGCAGACTGTTTCCCTTCAGATTGGTCATGTACGTGATAAGGACTGATCCCTTTCCTAGTCTTGGCTATCCAGGGCCTTAAAGCCCACTTTGGCTCAGCCTGAGCCAGAGTGGGTATTTTAACTTCTTTCCTTCTCTCCCTTATCTCTCTCTCTCTCTCTCTCTCTCTCTCTCTGTCCCTCTAATACTTTCTTCCTCCTGTTTGTAATTAAAACACCATAAAAATTTAGCAGCTGACTTAGGTGTTTCATTTAGGAATAACATAAGTGAATTCCTTGGCTACCTTAAATTAATATATATATATATATATATATATATATATATATATATATATTAGACTTTTAAAGTGATTTCAATATCACACGTGGGTATTTTATTGTTTGGAATTTCCCTTGGCGACCTTTTAAATTTAGATTTTTTTCAGTCTGAACCATAATTTTCACCCTTTATACCAGAGGCCTTGGAGTCAGGACAAATGCCAAGAGGTAACTGGTTTGGAACTAGGGTTCACACAAAGATCCTTGATATATTTCTGTGGCTAACTATTTTTTAAGCTAAACATCTTTTATTCATTCAGTTGATCTTCATATCACATTTCTGGCCTTGAATTTAATGGAGATATAACAATTTCTATTTTGCCTATTAATTTTCTTCTGACTTGGCTCATCATTTAAGAACAAAAATATACTACCAAAAAGTTGAGAGGGAAGTAGACATGAGCCAACCTGAATATTCCTTTCTGGATCCCAGAGCAGCTGGTTATTAACTATTGATTATTAATGATCTCTATTCATCTCCAATAGCATTTCTCCTCTGTTTGTAGAATTTCTGTATTAATAATCACATCTTGCATATCATTTTTAGTCACCTGCATTATTGTTGTTTTTCCCATTTCTACTCTTTGGATCTCTCCATTATCATTATTTTATAAATGTATTTCATGAAAGTGCCCACATTAGCATAGACTCGCCTAGGGATTTTCTGACATTAGAAAGTTTGTTTTGTTATAGTGGACCCATTCACTAGGTGGATAGATGCCTTACCTGATACTAGTGCCATGGCAGCTTATGTTGCTCAAATGCTATGAGGGGGGTTGTTCTCTGATTGGGTCTGGCCTACACTCTTTGACTCAGATAGGGGAACTTATTTTACTGATTGTGTTTGATCACGTGTTTATTGTTTGGGAATTACTCCCAAAGTCCATACACCCACCATCCCCAGAGCTCAGGCCATGAATAGAGAACATAAAAATATAAATATTGACAAACTATTACCTGAACATGTCTGTATCTAGAAAGGAAACAATATTAGGTGGAGATTGGTGGAAAAAATGATGGCATGTGAACTTGATAGAAAATATTGTATGAAATGATATAATGGCCAGAACCAAGGAAATCTGGACAGACTTATATGAAGTGATGGAGAAGGTCCTCAAGTCTATCTCTCCTGAAATGAACATACACCATATGTTTTTAGACATGGTGTGCAAGGGCACGAAGAGGGAAGATTATTCACTAATGTTGATTGATTGCTCTCAGAATAATTATTTATTAATTATTTATTCTTTCTCATGTGTGATTGGTCCACTTCCTTCTTTCAAGTCAAAATCACATCTTCAGAAATGGTCTTTAAGGCTCTGAGATGAGAGAGCAGGGACAAGATGTAAGCATGACTCAGTTTACTGTCTCTTATACAAAGAGCCAATTGGAAGCATAAGAAGAGGAGCAACTGGAAGGAGGCCCCATCAGGCTCACCGTCCAGGACAGGGAAGAGCAGCCTCAGACAGCCTTGTTGCCTAATCCTGAGGGCTCACCACTTGCCCTTGTTTGGCTCTAATGCACAAAATCTCTACTAGGGAGCAGAAAAAGCTTCTCAGCTGCTCCCACTCTTGACTGAGCCCTCGTTATTCTGTCCTAATTGCTGACTGGGATGGGCTCAAGGGGCCATAGTTCCCCAAACACCTGGAGACATCTCTGACTCTAATTGTCTGATATCACTTCTCTGGTAGGTGACAAGATAATGGCAGCTCTGGAGGGAGATGAGGTCAGACATCCAGTACCTATAACTACAGCCCTGACTGGCCCCAGCATTCTCCATTGAATGAAACACAGAAATCTTCAGTGACACAGTGGACAGCCAGGTGAGTGTTAGTTGATAGATCCTGGGATCAAAACCCCCCTTTCCTCTTCCCCAATCCCTACCAAGACTGACAGCCCCCCACCCCTTCCCTGGAACCTCACGGGACTCCAGAACAAAGCAAGTAGCTCCACTTCCTCAGGCACTGCTACTTCCCTGCTATGATCTGAGAAATCCATGGTGGATGGATGTTCTGGACTTATACTGTCTGCACCATATTAAGGACTAGACAAGCCTGGGAACTAAAATCCCCCAACCCCAAATTCAACCACAAGCACCCCAACTTTGCCCAATAGAGACAATCCAGGTTACCTAATCCCAGACCAGCACCCTATAAAAGATTCCCCCCTTCTCCATCTCAGACAGAGACCCCCTAGTATTTTACAGACTTCTGGCTCCCCCCTTAATCTCCCTTCCTCCCCCTCCCACTCCATGGACACTGGCCTTCCATCCTCCTCCCTTCCTCCAATAAAGCCTTGCTCCATTGCTCAAGCTCTCTGTCTTATATGTCTTGGGTTGGACTCCAGGTCAGCCATTAGTGTCTGTTTCAGACTTTCATCCAAAAGTACCCAGTAAAGGATGGATTCCCAATTGGATGCAGACGTCTAATGTATCACTTGAGATAAGAATGCATGAACCTGGACAGTTCATTACCTATAAAACATAGAAGTCATCCTTGTCAAATGTGGAGATGCCACCTAGCTCAGGATCAGCTATCACAGAAACCTATCTGAATGAGCTAGGAGGAGGGGTCAGATCCAAAGGGAGGCTATCTGGCAGAAAAAGGGTGATTGTCTACCCAGATAGAGTCCAGCTATCAACAGAGGAGGAGGTAGCCAAGCAGAGCACAGCAGTGTAAATGCACGGAGGGCTCCAGGGCCTTCCCAGTACAACAGAGCACTGGGAACAGGTCAGTGTCTTGTCCTCTGATGTATCACAGGCTCTGAGCTAAGCAAAGGAGGGAGATGAAGTTGGGCCACACTGTGTGCAGGTTCATCAGCCATCCTTTAGGACAGCCATTTGGAAACTGGAGCATGTTTATAAAACAGGCAGAGATGGAGCTGATGAAAGGACTCATGAGGGTAAGCTGGAAAACCTGGAGAAACACATACTGAAGAAGAGAAGACTTGGGGGCACTTCTGCTGGTAATGGAAGGGTGTGGAGGGGACAAATAACTGTGACATTTCAATAGCCCTTCACCCAGAGCAAGTTACCTGGAGAATCCCATTGATCTTCAGAGACACGAGAGGCAAGAACTAAGTATAATGCTGTTCTCTCCTTATACATGAAGCCAAGCGAGGTGTGAGATGGGTTACTGGCTCGCCTGGACACACCCAAACCCCAGAAGTATCCCAGGTCAGAGAGCACATAAGGAAACCCTTTTCCTTAATCCTCTGCATTGCTGAAAGAAGGTAACTTTGAGTAACAGAAACCTATAAGGAAGGGTTTTTAAAAGAGACTCTCCCTTGGCCTCTCCCATAGATTTTTTGATAAGCACAGAGAGGCACCTTCAGTTTGCTTCTGATAAGCTCCTGTTTGCACCCCAGATATCTAATCATCCCCTGAACTCCTCAGTTTACCCCTTTTTTTCTTTGAGGCACAAAGCATCACCCCAACAACCCATCTCTGGTAATGTAGGCCCTGTTGTCAAAGCCTCTGCCTTCCTGGTATGAATCCCACCTGCCTGGGGTCTATGAGTATTGTGATGAGATGTTGTCATCTTATTGCTAGTATTTTGTTTAAAATTTATGCATGAATGTTCATTAGGGAGGTTGATCTATAGTTTTTTTTTCTGTTTTGGATCCCTCATTTAGATATCAGAACCATATTTGTCTCATAAATAGAATTTGGGAGGATTTCCTTTTCCCTTTTTTTCTAAATAATTCATGTAGTGCTAGAGTTAGTCATTCTTTGAATGTTGGGCAGAACTCACATGTGAGTTCATATGGCCCTGGCACCCTTTTGTCAGGGAGTTCTTCCATAGTTTGTTCAATTTCTTTCCCTGTGATGCAGTTGCTTTAGTATTCCATTTCCTCTTTCATTACTCTGGTGACTTTATATGTTTGTAATTATTCACCCATTTCACTTGTGTTGTCAGATTTCTTAGCATATAGTTGGGCAGGAGATACTAGGTGGTCTCTAAGGACACTTCCATCTCTAAATCTCTAAATATCAGAGAAATGGCCAATAATAGAATAGCCTTACCTTCAGCACACTGTACATATGGATAAGATAGGGATTGTGTGCTGGAGGAAAGTTCTCTGAGGCTTAGGTCCTGATGCGAATCCCCATTATCTGCAACCTTCAAGAGTCATTGACATTTTAGTCACTCACATATCACCATGGAAACCCAGGACCTGCTATCAGGTCTGAATTTGAGAGGTGCCCAGGAAGAAGGATGCCCTGAAAATAACCGTCACCCTGTCTTTCTCAAGTGAAGGTGCCCCTTGATAACCTGATGGAGATGAGCTCAGCACCCTAAATGTGTCCCTGACATGGAGCTAAGGCAGACCCCTGGACTCCTGGGTCCTGAGCTCAGCTCCATCAGGAAGTGCATCCTAGTATGACCCAGACCAGTGCTTTGATGGCCCCTCCAATACTCCAATGGATTGTCATCTAAGCTTTGAATAGAAAGAGAATGGTGAGGAGGCTGCCTGCCTCACAGAAAGTTTCTCTTGGAGGGAAGACCCTGCCTCCCTTTCTTGCTCAAATACAGGGGTTGTTTGAGCACAAACCTGACTCCACTTGCCTTTCCCTGGCCTGGAAGAGTAGCCCCTCTCTGAGGCTCCATTCCTTCTCTGGTGTGTCCTCTGCTTTCTGCTCCCATACTCTGACTTGTGGGATGGTTCTTGGAGTCCCTGAGTCATCCATGATGATCCGTGATTGTCACTGTGTCTCCTGAAGGAGTGAACATTAAATTTACTCCACCCTGCATAGTCTAACAAAACAGGAATATCTACACCCCTCCACTGAACTATTAAGTATTGAAATGGATGGCCTATCACTGACATGTGCTAGCAAATGACAAATCAGAAACAATTGACAGACCCCTGAGATGTCCTAAGTCAGGAATAAGCTACCATTGGTACATGTGAGATGCATGAAAGTGATGTAAAAATGGTCTATATATATCGTGTCACTTCCTCTCTTGGGCTCTTTTTGTGGAGAGGTGGCTCTGGTGGTACCATGCTGAGAGTCTTGGCATCTTGGTGTGCTGGAAGCTATTGACCGGGTTTGGCAGTTGTCAGAGTTAAAATTCAACTGTTATGATTAAAATTTAGGGGAAACTGAGGCAGGTAGAAATTAGTTTCTCTCTGCTAGAAGTATTATATTTTTATGAGGATTATGAAAGTTTAATTACTTAAGAAAATACAAGTAAGGAAAGCACGTGTCTAGGAGGGTCGAGAGGCCCATTTCAATTTCTCTTACATCATGAGAGACTCGTCTGTTTGGAAGCGGAAACAGGAAAGATCCCTCAGTAGGCAGAGAACTCCTTTAAATAATAATTTGTGATCTTGCCTAGGTGAGAATTCAGTGTGATTACAAAGCATTCTGGGAAGTGAGCAAAGACTTCTGGGGACTGGAATCCTGGGTTCAAGTCTCCTTGAGAGTCCTTGATACACTACTGGGGAAGCTTAGTAGTGTGAGAGTCCTTGATACACTACTGGGGAAGCTTAGTAACCTGGTTCAGGTGAGGTGTCTTCTCTGAGCTCTCTCGGAGTTTAGGCTGATTCTTTTCTCCTTCACCTTCCAAAACACTATCCTCTTAGGAAAGCCTATAATCTTCTGAAGAGACCTCGTGGCAGAGGTCTTTGAACTTCCCCTTGCAAAGGCTCGGTGGGAGAATTCCTATATTCTTTCCCTTTCTCTTCTTCTTAATTCCTTCCCTCTACATTAATTAAACCACAATAAAATTTCCAAACTTACTTGAATATTTTATTTGGGATTTTTCCTGGAGACCAATTAAATTTAGATTAAGTCACAACACTAAAATTTCCCCCTTACAGTTTGGTGACCACGAAGGGTGTGACCAGAACCCTAAAATTTCTGTGAAATCTCTTTCCTTTCTCTCTTTATTACTTCAACAAGTCAGCCTTTTAAGCATATAACTCAGCAGTTTGAAACACCACTGTGAGATCAGGTGGCTATAAAACATTTTTTTTCCACTTTCTCTTTTTTCCTTAATTTGAATTGAACACAGCCATTTTTTTTTAAAACCTAAAAGTGGTAGAACTGGGGAATCTGTTTATGTATGAACCCTCTTTATCTTAGGGAACAAACAACCCAATTAGCCCACCCTCATTGACAATACTGCCTAGTCAGAGAAACCTGGAGGCAGTTTTGGCCTTGTCCTGCTCCCCATGTGTCTCTAGTTTTAAAATTAAGTGAGGAGTAAAAAAACAAACAAACAGACAAACAAACAAAAAACAACTTGTGAAGACTGCTAGCCAGTAGTGACATCTACTGACTAAAACCAAGATTTTAAATAACTACAAAGTATATTTAAAAATGAATAGTACATCCTACGACATATGTATGGCAGTTGAAGAACTACGGACATTAAAGATTCCAGAATACTTCCCATTTCTTATGTTATTAGGTAATTTCATTTTTATACTCCTATATAATGTGATGAGAAATGCTAACTTGAAAAAATGTGAAGCTAAAATGCAGGAAAACATGCAAAACCAATTGGATAATTTAAAATGCTTCTTACAGGATCAACTGGCAAATAGTGACCCCACCAAAAACATGTCTGAACCTGACAAACCTATTTCTGGACCTCTAAATGAGGAAGTTCTTTCCCCCAATGGAGATGGAAAACACCTCTCCTTTAGCTCAGCTAAAAGACTGATTCTCTCATGGTCTGCAAATCTTGGCTGAACTTAATCCCAAAGACCCTTCTGCTGAAACCCAAACTTCTGAAATCCCAGGGTCTCCTATTCCTTCTCCTACCCAAAAACCAATCCCTGCCCCAAGGAAATCTTATCCTTCTAAAGAAACTCGTTCTAGTCAAACTGACCCACAGGTACCAAATTCAACTAGAGGCCTTTTTTCTCTAAGAGAAGTACCTGAAATAGGTCACAATGGGGATGTGGTGACTCTAAGGCACAATATACCATTTACTCATCAAGAAATAAATGAATTCACAGTGAAATGTGACCACATATGAATAAGATCCCTTTCTGGTAACAAAAAAGATGACAGACATATTTTTTCAGTATAGTCCATCTTACAAAGATGTTGAAAAGTTGCTACTGGCTTTTTTAACTGAACCTGAAAAAAATAAACTAATTTCTCATGTCAATTAAGCCCGGGGGCCCAATGCAACACCCTGGCCATCTCAGGATCCCGAATGGGATTATCACAACTCTGAGGATTATTTACAATTATACTGTCGTAGGGAGGCCATCTTAACAGCCCTGAGAGAGTGTGCAATCAGTAAAGGTAAGTGTACAGCATTTGAAAGAATTAAGCAAAATGAGGAATTCCCCTTACAAAGGCAGGAGTTGCTGCCAGAGACTACCAGGGACGCTGGGGGCCTCATAACCATAGCTAGCATTTATGTGTGTGTGTGAAGCATTAGGAGGAGTGTTTCATACTTAATATGTCAGTGGATCCTGATGACAACCCTGGAAGGTAGAAGTTATTTTTATCTCTATTTTACAGATGAGAGAACTGAGTCAAAGAGTAGATACATGACTTGGCCAGATTACAAAACTAGTCACTGAGTCTGGATTAGAACTCAGATAGTTCTTCCTCTGGGCCCAGCCCTCTTTCTAGTGTTCTACTTCAGAAAGTAGGAAGCCCCTTCTCCATGGGACAGCCAATTTCTCTGACTTTAACCCCATCCAACACTTCTAATCTTCTGATTTAGTCAAAATAAACAAAAAGATAGCCTTTGGGGGGGGGGACTGCCTGAAGTAATGGTGAGTCAAGGAGGACCTAGACTTTGTACTTTTTCTGATCTTCTTTTACTTCTGTGAGAGGAAATGAATGGTCGATTGAAGAGGATCCTGGGAGTCAGGCATGCTCATTGTCCCATCTTTACAAAGCTCCATTTAGATTTTTTTAAAGATACTTTCCCCAAAAGACCATTGGGAAGCACAGACCTATGTGCAGTTGCTAAATTGGAAGGACAAGAACTTTTCTATGTTTAAGTCAGATACTTTCCTGCTATCACTGCCCTCTCTTAGTAAGCACTAAAGACAAGGAAGGGATTCCGCTTTGTCCTAGACGTGCCCCTCTTGCTTTTTCAAAAGCTCTCCCAGATTTTCAGATTGCTTTTCTCTTTTCCTAAAAAATGGACTAGAGTGCGAGCCAACCTCTTACAAAATGATTGATTCAAAGCATTATAGAGTCCCTGTTCACATGGCAAGTGATGACTTGATTTAGTATTTTTGAATGTTATTCAAGACACCAAAAACAAATGGGGGCTTCTTGAAAGGTATGTGTCCAGATTAAGTTGTCTAAATATTCAAATGGACATCAGAGAGTTATCTCTTCAAAGTAGCTCACTCCTCGCCAAGAGAGGTGACTCTCTTTGTCTTGTTGATTCTTAGCCTCTAACTTAGGCTCATAGACCTGACTTGTACTTCAAGAAGCACCATTTAAAATATTACATCGTGAGCAAACCTGATTATGCAAATTTGATTCTGTGAAAAACAGTTTGAAATTACAGTGTTATGGACCCAGACCCTGAAGAGATCTTTCTGTAAAGGTAATAAATCTTGAGGTAAGACATTAACCCTTTCCCCCAACTTCTTTCTGTCTGGCCCAGTTAGAGTTAAGTTCCTATTTTCATGTCTTTCATTCCTTACTACATAGAAAAGATTCTGCTATCATCGATCCCTTGGATGGGATTGTAGTTTGCTACTGGTTCCAGTCTGCTCCATTTCTAAAAGTCCATTTATCTGATGGCCCCTGTAAGTTCAATGGCCAGAAGTTATTCATATAAGAAAAGTGATCCTTTTATTGGAATACAGGTAAGTTTTCAGTGGAAAGAAGAGAAAGCCCATACTTTCCCCACAAGTGAAACGCACCAAATTATGTGGGTACGCAAGCTGGAAATTGGGATGTGTTAAAGACCTCCCTTCCATTAAGTCGTTTTAGTTCCTCTGTTTCATTAACCAAGAATGAATTGCCACTTTTATATGTTCAAAGCTTTGACTCAGAATTCTGTTCAACCCTGTAGAGTCCTGTATCCCTCCACAAATCATCCCCAAAGGTTCCAGTTATACATCATCTGCAGATTGGAGTCAGTGTGGCATGTGGAATATCTGGAAAGTCCATGGATGAAGCTGGGCAGAGAAAGAAGGAATATGTCTATGCGTATGTAACTGTGTGGTTGGGAAGAAGGGTTTGCCCATGTGTGTGTATCAGGGTGTATATATAGTCTCCTAAAAGATTCTGAAGGCACATTTGGCCACCAGCTGCCACTACATCATAAACACAAATCATGACTCACAAGTAGATTATGAGCCTTCATTGTGTTTACTATGAGAGATTTTTGATTGTTCTTTCCTCTCTTCCTCATGTTATCTCTAGATGTGCCCCTGTATTATTACAAGATCATGTCTCTCTATGACATAGTCCTGGGGATCATCTTCTTTTCTCAGACTGGAGTTGGGGTCCTGGGCAACTCCTTACTCTTCTGCTTTTATGTCTTTACTTTGTTTAGCAGCCACAGGTCAAGGCTATTGGACCCCATTCTGGTCCAACTAACACTGACTAACACCATAGTGCTCCTCTCTAAAGGATGCCCACTAGTAAATTTCTATTTTGGGGATGTTTATTTCCTGGGAAACTTAGGCTGTCAAATGGTATTTTACTTCCAAAGGATGAGCCGGGGCCTTGCTGCCTGTACCACGTGTCTCCTGAGTATCTTTCAGGCTGTCACTATTAGTCCCAGCAGCTCTAGGTTGGCCAAACACAAAGTCAGAGTTCTGAAGCTCATCAGGCCCTCGTGTCTCCTCTGCTGGATATTCAACATGATCATAGAAGTAAACGTGCCCTTTCATATAACTGGATCAACGAGGATCAACAGCAGCCACACAGGGGGATTTGAAGTCCTTTATTGCTACTGGGAAAAGGTGTTAAAGGAAGTAACCATCCTGCCCTCCCTGCGAGACATCCTTTGTGTTGGAGGCATGGTCTGGGCCAGCGGCTACATAATAGTTCTGCTGTACAGACATCAACGGAAAGTCCAGCACATTCACCGCACGAGCCTCTCACAGAAGACTTCTCCAGAGATCAGGGCCACCCAAACTGTCCTGCTGCTGCTGAGCATCTTTGTTTCTGCTTACTGCATCAGCTGTGGCTTCACACTGTACAAAGTGTATGTGACTCATTCTGGTGACTGGTTGGTGGTCGTGTCTACTTTCACCGCCTTGTGTTTCCCAACCATCAGCCCCTTTTTGCTCATTCACAGGGACAGTCAGATCTTCAGCTCCTGCTGTGCCTCCTGGCAGAAGTCAATTCTCAATTCTTGGAATAGCTGTGGGGATTTCCAAGTCGATTCATCTCTGGATCAAATTTCTTAGTGAAGATTTCTGGGAAAGGTCCCGTAACATAGTGAATCCAAGTGGACCTGGACCTATGGGTGAGGTAGATTTCAGCCTTTCCCAATGTTAAATATATGACATATAGGTTTGAAGGAGGATATGGGATGCTCCTATTAGCTTATGGTTTGAATTGTAAAGTCCTCTGTATAAGCTCTTGCCAAAGTTATTCTTAAATCTCTTTCCAGCAATATTGGCTGTTACTCCTCCTCTAGTACTTTACATTCTTCCCAAATCATAATTCCCTTGGTTTCTCCCACATACTTTATTTATGATCTCTGTTTAATTGCTTTGTATTTTTTTACTTAGTATTCATATTATAGGAATATATAAAAGTCCTTCCTGTGTCCCTATTAAAATGCAACCTCCTTGAGAATATATAATATGTTGTGACTTGTAATCCTCACACCTAGCTGAGAGCCTAATGATTTCCTGGCAAAGGAAACCACTAGACTCATTGACCATTTTCTTCTCCCATTCATTTTATAGTTGGAGAAACTGAGGAAAATATGATTAAGTCACTTGCCCAGGGTCACTCAGTTAGGAAGTGTCTGAGGTGAGATTTGAACTCATGAAGAGGGTTCTTCTTGACTCTAGGCTAGGCACACTATCTACTGTACCACCTTGCCATAATTTGGGGTTCATGAGGTGTTCAGGAAGGACTGGTACCTCTGTTATGAAACTTACTGAGCCCTTTTCTGGGTTGCTCATCCACCTTGGTGTCTGCCTTTAAGCCAACTGTCATCTCCGGCTATAAGTAATTGTGGAATAAGCAGAAGCACACCCTGGTAAAACCATCTTAGCAGCTAAACTAAAGCAGGTTGTCGGTCACTGACAGGCCTCAACTGTCTTGGCAAGCAGGTCAGTTTCTACCCCAGGTATGAAAAGACTCCCTCTGACAGAATGGGTGGATAAGAACAGTTTGATCCAACAGCCATGAAGTCACCTGTTCATTATCCTTACCTTGTGAATCATTACCTATCATTGTTACTGTGAAAAGATTACCTAATTCTTTAGCCTGTCATTTCCCTTATAAATTGTGTACCCCCAAATCAATAAACTAAGTCACTGCCCATCCCTCCTGAGTCTCTTTGCATTCTTACTGCTGAGGACCCCCAACCAGGTGTTCCCCAGTGGCCTTGACATTGGTTACTATTTCAAATTACTGGTACCTTCCTATGTGTGGTTATTCTTAGTATTTTAGACCGAAGTGTCCAATGGTATGCTTTCCATTAACAATCATTTGACTTATTTAGTCTAGAGCAAGGACATTTAACATATTATATTAACAACAATTGGGGGAGGCACAGATAGTGAGGATAATTATGAAGAGAGATGCAGTGATAGAAGATCTTAAAGGAAAATTAAAGGAAGCAGAAGGAAAAGCTAGAGAAAGTGAGATAGTGAGATTAAAGAGGCTAAATGCATTGGTTGCATTAAGATGTATGAAACCTAATAAGAGCTTTTACAAGCCTAGGGACAGAAGATCAGGTTTCCAATGTTGTTTCCTCTGCAATAGAATTGGCAATTTTGTTAGGGAATGTAGATCAGTTTTCCAGACAATTGAACAGGCATGGAGGATTTAATTTAGGCAGAATAATTGGGATAACAATAATAATAACTGGAATAAGAACAATTATAATGACAATAATAACTGGAATAACTATTCAAGAAGGAATAATGGAAATATGTGTCAGAATGCCTGCTGTCAGGGATCTCAAGCACCAGATCTGAGCACAATACAGGACTGGGTTAAGTCTGTAACAAGGCCTAAATACAGTCAGGTTGTTAAGGGTGATCAAAGCAAAGGGGCTTGTTCCTTATGAAAGTTTATTCAGTGTTCTTCTGTACTTAAATCAAGGGATAATGAATTGAGAGTAAATGAAAGTGATTGTAATGGTAATAAGGTAAATGAAGATATAGATGAAGTGATTGAATCAAAGGATACTGTAATTAGTGTTAATAATTGTAGGGAAAATATTGTAGTGTAAAATTATTAGAAAATTCTAATGACTGTAAAGTAATGGAAAATCATGAAGAGTATAGAATGGATAATGATAATGTAATTGCAAACAAGAACAATGATAGCAAGGTAGAGAGTATAAGGAACAAATGGAGGAGTGAAAAAGCTGATGATGGAGTTAAAGATGCAAAATCCTGGGAATATCATGGAGTTCAAGCAGATGTAAACTTGGATGTACAGGAAATGGCTGAGCTTTGTACTGATTTTACTGTGCTTGCACCAGTATTAGAAACATTTCAACCTCCAAACAGTACAAAACCATATGTATCTGTCACTATAGGTGATCAGATTTATGATCTTTTGGTTGATACTGGAGCCAGTAGATCAGTTTTGCAAAGTCTTCCTATAAATTGTCGAGCTGTTGGTACAATGGAAGTAATAGGAGCTACTGGGAAACCAGAGAGAGTAGCTAAATTAAAACCTAAAATCATTATTTGTTCTTGAATAGTTATTATTCCAGCCATTATTGTTATTATTCCAGTTATTATTGCTGTTTCAATTATTTTGCCTATTAAATCCATTCTTGTTCAATTGTCTGGAAAACTGATTTCTGTATCTACATTCCTTTACAAAAACAAAAGTATTTAGCATCTATTGCAGAGGAAACAACATTGGGGACAAGATTTTCTATTCCTAGTCTTATAATAATTGTTATTAGATTTCATGGATCTTAATGCAGCCACTGCCTTAACCTCTTTAATCTCACTTTCTCTAGCTTTTCCTTCTGCTTCCTTTAATTTTCTTTTAAGATCTATCACTGCATCTCTCCTCATATTTATCCTCACTATCTGTGCTTAAGTATGTAGCCTTTTTCCTAACATCTTCCAGTTGCATCTCCTCCCAATCAGGAGAACTGTTTTTGAAGAATAATTTTATGTTAGGTATAGCATTTTCACAAAGATCTTTTTATATGTGCTATTGTTCCCTCTTCAAGAACATCCATATTCAGGTATGTCTTGGGAGCTTTAGTGATTTGGTTAAGGAATGATGTTGGTGTTTCAGTGGTTTTTTGTTTCATCCCTTTAAATTTGGATCATGCATTTCATCTCTTAATATGTCTACCCATAACCTCTAGAATTGCCTGCCTAGCTTCCTTCAACCTGTCACACTGAACTTTTCTGTTCATGTCAGTGTCATTTTAATGTTCTGGCCAATGTGTTAACAAGGAATCCTGCTTAGTTTCTTCTATGAACTTATTCCCCCCCCCCCTTTTTAAAGGTCTTTCATTAACAGAGTAAAATCATTATAATCAGGGCAAATAGATCAATAGCTCCCCTCATTTCTTTAATTACCTTATTAGGTTCATCTACAAAGGCAGGTGTTTTCTTTTTTATAGATTCCAGGTCCTCAGTTGTAAACCTCTTATGGGTATTTTCCTGAAATATCTCATCCCTTGAAACAACTGGGAGATCTTTTATCTTTCATATACAATTCCATCTGATCCAATTGTTGCTTCATGTGTATGACCGTTTAAGCTCAGAATCCTTAGTTAACCAAAGCATTGTAGCTTTAATCCAGTTGCCAATAACAAATAACAGCACTCTAAACTTACACACAACACAGAGACAAATACATAGTATGGGGATACAGGACAAGACAGTTTCCACAGTCATTTCCATGCATGATTTCATCCACTGAGAGTCCAGAACCATTTAATATACTTTGGGATAAAGAATGAATACAACATATGGGATATGCAGAACACATTCCCACAATACAAGAAAAAGATCCATTTACATCTCCCCAGAAATGCTTACATTTATTGTTAATCATGTATATACAGTGGAATTTGTGTTGTTATAAACCACTGTGAAGACCTTATTTATATACAATTAAGGAAAGGAAAACATTTTCAAAAAACCTCCAATATGACCACTTAGAACATGTGGCAGAAGGTTATTTAAAAATTAAATGTCTCTCCTAGCTCAGTTAGAGTCCCAGAGTTCCACTACTCCTCTCCCCTACCCCCCAGTTGAATGTGCCTCTTGCTGAGTGCTAGATGGAATCTTCCAGTCTAACTGATTTTCCCTATATAAAACTTAAAAACTTAACTGTTTTTCTATATAACCTAATATTTCTTAACCTAGCTAACTCTGCCAAACTGTTATGATTTTAGGAGAGAGGAAAGGTTTATACACAAGGGAAGAATCACATGTAAATAAAATGAATTTACTAACAGAAAAGGGAAAGTTATTGGGAAAGGAATAATGGGGAGGGATAGCATCTGACTTTTACCCACTCTAATTTTCTGTGCTTACACAGTTTAACTATATTAACTAAAGACTATTAAGAATAAATCCCACAGTAAACCCAGAATTCTTACACACACACAGTCAGTTCATCAGATATCAGGAATCCAAGCTGTGGTGTCCTCAGATGGTCTCAGCAAGGTAGGGGTCTTTCTCCCAGTCTATCTGTCCACCAGAAAACTGGAGATTTCCGATAAACCTCAGCCAGCTGAGTCTGAAAGGCTTGTTGCTTGATAGATGAATTTTCAAGAAGTCTCAGCCACACACCTTCCTTCTTCATCTTTCAGCTCCAGATTGCATCAGTTGGTAAACTGTTCCTTGAAACTTTGACCCAACCAGCTCAGGAAAGAGCTCAGCAACATAAGAGAGTTGGATAGGTCCTTATACAATTTTGTTAGTTTCTCCATCTTCAGTAAAAGTTTTAGGTAGAGATTCATGGTATCATTGTTGATATATAAAACTAGCACATGGTATTAACATTGAAAATGTACAAATCATTGAAGAAGAAATTGAAGAAGAATAAATTGTGGAAGCTGAGAATCATCAAGCAAATTGAGTCTGCAGTCAGAACGATCAATAAGGAGAGGACCATTCCAGTGGAAGAGGACATCTGGAAGAGGACAATGCAGTTGAAAAGGAGAATTCAGGAAATTAATGGACATTGTTAAAAGACTAGAAGGATTTATAAAAATTTAGACAAAGAATTTAAAGAAATTATAAAATGAACAGGATCACAGGATTAAGGAACCGATTAATTAAATTTGTGGGGTAATATGTTATAACACAAAACAACATATCATCTTCCCAGAAATGAACATAAATATATTTACTACCATGGACTTGCAGAAGAATTATTCAATTAAGATGAGATGAGAAGAAAAGGAAGATCTGAAGTAGTGGGAAATATATTACATGCAACAGTAACATGACACTTACATAACAGTAACACTGACATAACACTAGCAAAACAGTATAACAAAGCAAAAATAACAGCAAAACAAATACATAAACATAAATACATAAACATGGTTAGGTTACATTGATTCACTATTTGAATAAGTGAAAAAATGTATAGCTAGTGTACTAACAATGTTATAATTAGCTATAATTTAGTAACAAAAATAGTTAGATACATAGTTTAATATAGGAATATAGGTAGACAGGAGAATTTTGAAGATGAGGATTTAGTTAGGATTAAAGTAGATAAGGTAAGATACTGACTTACATTACAAAAATACATTACAACATACATTATATAACACAAACGACATATAACATCACATATCACACAAAATTATAAATACATATGTAAATATATGCAAAGTGTGTATAATAGGATTGTAAAATTAATTGTATCACAGTGTATGTTATATGTAACATGTATAAATATGAGGGGTATATGTATAGCATAGTTATTGCATTATGTACATATATGTAAATAGATCACTTATGTATAATTTTATCTATTGTTATATGTATTTTGCATAAGTATGTTTAATGTTTTAGTTTAATTTTCTTTGTAAAACTTATGCAATGTGTTTATTGCAATTTTCAAAATTTTTTTCTAAGTTTGCTGCTAATGCATTACAATAGTGGTAGAATGTTCTGTATTAGATGATAAGAGTAGTGTTTATGAGTTTAATGTTTGCATGAAAATCATGTTTATCTTTGACTTTTCATGTTATTTGCTTGTGTTTTTGCATATGTTTGCTTTGTGTTTGAAATTTGTACTTGTTCATTATTTAATTCCCTTTTTTCCTTTCCTTGATTAAATCCCTAGAATAAGATAGTTTTAGATAGATTAAGATAGTTGAGTGTAGGTTGTTTGTTATTTTGGATAGATATTTTAAGTAATATGTAAGTAAGTTAGTGCACAAATGCCTAAATCATGTTTTCAACATGATTTAGGCTTTGGGCAAAGGGGGGATTGTAGCAAGGGAAGGTAAAAGTTGCAAGAATGATTGACAGGGATTGAGACTTAGAATCTTTCCTCAGCTGGCTGGGTCAGAGTTCCAAGGAACAGTTTACCAACTGCAGTCTGGAGCTGAAAGGTGAAGAAGGAAGGTGTGTAGCTGAGACTTCTTGAAAATCCATCTGTCAAGCAACCAGCCTTTGAGGATCAACTGGCTGAGGTTGAGAGGAACTCTCCAGTCTTCTGGTGGACAGATAGACTGGGAGAAGACCCCTACCTCGCTGAGACCATCTGAGGATACCAGAGCTTGGATTCCTGATATCTGATGAACTGACTGTGTGTGTGTAAGAATTCTGGGTTTACAGTGGGATTTATTCTTAATATCTTTAGTTAAGATAGTTAGACAGTGTGAGCATAGATAAGATAGCATAGATAAGGGTAAAAGTCAGTGCTACACCTCCCCATTATTCCTTTCCCAACAACTTTCCCTTTTCTGTTAATAAATTCATTTTATTTATATGTGATTCTTCCCTTGTGTATAAACTTTTCCTCTTTCCTAAAATCACAATAACAAAGAATGGATTACAATTTAGACCCCAATGGTAGTGAGTCACATATGTGCCTTCCAAGGAAAGGTATCTCTTTAGGACACGGTGGTGAAATCTGGAGAATCATATGAGTCTGCTCTGGGTCTTTCCTCAAAATTGAGATTGGTAAGAAGAGTTCATCAGTGAACAAAAAGCAGATATAAAGATAGTGTAAGAAGAAAGATAAAGTATGGTAACAAAGTCAAAAAGAGACTCTCTCACTCTTTCTCTCTGTCTATCTGCCCTGAGGTGTGAGTTTATTTTTAAACCTATACATCATCTCCTCCTCATCCAAATGCTATAAGGAATGGTTAATATGCTATGGGGGAAGAGAAAATCCCTTCCCTAGTTTCCCATGGCTTGTCTTCCCCAGAAAATCACTTTGAACTGTGTCTCCTCAACCTTAAAACTTTTTTTTTTTTTATAGAAAGTCCTTGGGTTAGCATGTCTATCAAGAAACTTTTATTAAGAACCTGTTATGTGCCAGGCACTGTGATAACCTGCAGGGGCAACACAGAATGGGAAGAGACTTTCCCTGTCCCCAAGGAGAATTCAGTCTAATTGAGGAGTCATGCAAACATCTATGTGCAAATAAGAAATGGGGGATACTTTGGGAAAAAGTTCCTTTAGGAAGGTGAAATTATAGTTGGGACTTGAAGGAAACTAGAAGATAGAGAGAAAAACAGTAGCATCCTAAGTACTAAAGCTAGACAGTGCAAATGACCAGGCAGGTCATGAAGTGTCTTTTTCAGGAATAGAAAGTAGACTAGTAAGGTGTAGGAATATTGGAAAGGCAGGAGGGGACCAGATGAGGAGGGGGTTTTAAATACCAAACATGGGATGTTGTGTTTGGTCCTGGAGATCATAGGGTATCATTCGAGTTTGAATACTGAAGTGACATGGTCATAACTACACTGTAGGAAGATCACTTTGACAGTAGAATGAAAGGGTAGATGTTTGTGGAAGGGAGAAAAACCTCACAGGCTGTTGTAGTGATCCAGGCATAAGATGCTGACCAGCAGCACCACTGTAATGTCAGTGACAGAGGAGAGGCAAGCATATAGAGAAATGTTAGGAAGATAAAATCAATTGGCTTGGCAGCAGATGATAAAAGAGGGGTAAGAGAGCATAAAAAGTGTGACTAATACTTTCAGCAAGACCAAGTAACCCTCTAGAATTGATTAGGGCCCAAACTCTTGCTGTTTTCCAACCTCTTGACCAGTTCCCCACAGGTCACTTTCTTATTTCCATTCCCCTACAGGCCCTCAATGATTAGCATTGATTCTAGGTATCTCTCCTGTTCTTCTGTCCAGAATCCATGCTTTATAATTGACAAACTTGCTTTCTAAATGACTTCTTCCATCTTCTGGCTCTCACTAAGACATGACTCAGTATTGGAGTGACAGAGACAGACAGACACAGACAGACAGCAAGTGTCAGAGTCAGAGAGACAGACACAGAGAGGGAAAGAGTCAGGGAGAGAGTCAGACAGAGACAGACACAGTGATAGAGACAGAGAGGCAGAGAGAGGGGTAGGAAGAGAGAATTTACCACCAGGGATTAGAGGCAAAGCCCAGAGAATCAGACCCCAAGGTAAAGAGGGCATGAAACATGGACAACCTTGTGGAATAGGTAAAACAAAGCTCCCAGAAGTAAATATCTAGTGGGAGAAGAAGTAGTGTATGTCAGAGAGATGCTCCAGGGTGGGAAGGTACAAAGAAGAATGGGAAGCTCCAGGATAAAAAGACATAGTTGTGAAGTCTGAAGAGTCAGTATTGTACCTGGGAGGGGAATGCCATAGAGCCTGCCTGGGCACATCCACACAATATATGCTTTGGAAGAAACTCCCTAGTGGCAGAAAGGGGATGGCGTGGTAGAAATGGCTATTCCAGAATGAGAAGGTCCTGGGCCAAGCTTTCTAGTACTAGAAGTCTATACACCTTCTTATCCCACCCTCAGCCAAGGTGAGAAAGTCAGAATTTGGCAGTGGATTCCCAATGCAATTCCAGACTTTCCTTTTATCACTTTCATTCATTAAGATTATTCCTCCCAATCTTAATTTTAGCTTGATGAAGATATTGATTCTAGCAACTTACTGATCCATCCTTCCTTTCCAACTGATTTCAGTATTTGAATCCACCCCACTCCTTCCCTTGTGCCAGTGGATGTCAACATCTCTGGCTCTTTCCCCCTCACATAACTTATCTTCCCTCTACCTCAACTGACTGAATAACCACGATCTATTCCTGTACTCATCCACAGCCATACAAGGAGATGGTCAGACCTTGATCTTGCCATCACTCAAAACAGTTCCAAAAATTTTTATGTGATCATATTTGATCCTTTCAACTATACAAAATTGGAAAACTACCCAAGGAAGGAACCCTACTGAATTCCTTTTATGACAGAACTATGGTGTTGCTACAAAAGCAGGAAAAAAAAGCAGTGAAAGAAAACTGTAGCCCAATCTCCCTACTGAGCATTGATGAAAAAATGTTAAATAACATAATATCAAGGAGATTACAGAAATATATCACAAGGATCCTACACATGACCAGATGAGTTTTACACAAGGAAATGAAGGGTTGGTTCAATATTAGGAAAATTATCAGCATAATTGACCATAACAATAACAAAACCAACAGAAACCATGTTATTATCTCAATGGATGCAGAAAAAGCTTTTAAGAAAATGCAACACCTATTCTTATTAAAAACAATAAGGAACATTGGAATAAATGCATTGCTTAGAATTATATTAGTATCTACTTAAAATCATCAAGTATTATCTGTAATAGGGATAAGCTTGAAGCCTTCCCAATAAGATCAAGAGTGAAGCAAGATGTCCAGTTATTATTATTAATACTATTATTCTGTATTACATTGGAAATGGTAGTTATCACATTAAGAGAAGATGTTGAAGAAATTAGACTAGAAAGTGACCTCCAGAAAGCCAGCCTTTCACTCACCAACAGTGACTGTCTAAAAGGAAAGCAGTTTGAGGTCTCTTGCCTGAGTTCTTCCAGGGTCAAGTTTCTCTTCCAGTCTCTCCTCAAGTGTCTGTCCTCCAGTCTTTACTAGAGTCAGAGTTCTTCCATCCCAAATCCCTTCTGTGATCTTCTTTTTAAAGATCTTTTTCTCTTGTGTCACTTTCCCTAAATTTCACATCTACCAATCACAGCAGACACTCTGCTCTAGGATTGACAAGAAGGCAATTATTCGATTCTAATTCATTACCCACTATTGTGCACACGTGGGTCACAGATCTCCCACCTCATGATTAAGTGGAAGATTGACACCCTTGGTGATCATATCTAACATGGGCAGATCTTCCCACTCAACTTCAAATACTGTGCTTACATTTCTGGAGATTAAATCAACATATAGACGGAGGATTGCAATTCAATCTTCACAATCAAAAAAGAGCTAAGTACCTTCATTGTTACAATCAGGAGATAGCTAAATTCAATCTTCACAAGGTGTATGAGGAACACCTCAAAAAGTCCCAAACCTCTCTCTTCACATGGTAGGTGTGGGACCCCTAACTGCTGAGCACTCTTTTCTTTTTAATGCCTGGATTCCCCACAAACTTGCTGGGGAGGGATTTACTATGAAAACTACAGGCCACAATAATTTGTGCTATAGATGGCTCTATATCTTTGGGAGTACCTGAGGAATCTTGAAATTCACTCCCTCAGATAGCCAGGAGATAAAAGGGCTCCCCACATTTGCAACACCTGTATATATATCAGACTATCTTTGGACCACATCTTCTTCTGATATAGGCTTACTTAAATCAGCTCTTCCTGTCCAAATGAAAATTAAATCTAGTCCACCTCCTTACATTCCTCAGTACCCCTTCTCAAAAGAGGCAATTGAGAGGATTACACCAGTAATAAATTCATTAATTGACCAGGTAATCATAATTCACTATAAATCTGAATACAAAACTCCCATCTTGCCCATTAAAAAACCAAAATTGGGGCCTGATGGCAAGCACCTCTATAGATTTGTACAAGACCTGAGACCAGTGAATAATCATGCTATAAAGAGACACCCGGCAGTTTCTGTAAAGAGACACCCTGTAGTTTCTAACAAAAATGCTGTTATTTCTTCCATTCCTAGCACAGCTACATACTTTACAGTAGTAGACTTGTGCTCTGCCTTCTTTTCCATACCTGTATATAAAAATTCTGGGCATATTATTGACTTCACATGTAATGGCTCTTAGTGCACATGGACTCCTCTGCCTCAAGGGTATGTGGAAAATCCAGGACATTTTGCACAAAATTTAAGTCTCTTGACACTGACAATATAAAATTTAAAAACAGGAAATTAATAAAATACATAGATGATTTGCTCTTGGCTTCAACAAATGCTGAAGCATGCCAAGAGGATAGTAAGCACTTCCTCCTAGAACTACAAGATTTTGAAGGAAAAGTTTCAGTGGTGTCTCCCCAAAGTAGAATACTTGGGGCTTATTCTAACTGCTGGTGCCTGTGCATTTCTCCTAAGCACATAGAAAATATCCAAAAATAAAAGGCTCCAGCACCAAAAAACTATTGAGTGCGATTTTTGGAGCAATAGGATTTTGTTGGCAGTGGATCCCTTGTTATGGGGAAATCACTAAGCCCCTTGTATCACTTACAAAAAACTTGGCCCCTGAACCACTTAAATTAGAAAGAGAACATCTAACAACTCTTTCAAATTTAAAACAGGTTATCCTGTCTGCCCCTGCTCCAGGCATCTCAAATTATGATAAACCATTTACCCTATATATACATGAGCAGAAAGAGGGTAGCCTCAGGTGTTATAACTCAACTTTTGGGACCTTCTCAATGCCCAGTAGCCTATTATTCAGCCAAGCTAGATCAAGTAGCTGCCAGAGCACCACCATGCCTTAGAGAAGTAGCTTCCATGGCTTTAATAGTAACCAAATCAGCCAATCTGCTACTGGGATGCCCTCTGACTATATTGTGCCCATACGAGGTTGAGGCATTGTTAATAAGACATAAGACACAGGCATTTACTGACCAAAGGATTGCTAGATATGAAACAACACTACCAAACAATGAACACATCACATTAACATGCTGTGGAGCACTAAATCCTGCAACCTTGCTTCCCGATTTGCCAACTTCCAGAGAACCTTTACATGATTGTACATCTTTAGTGTGCATTTTTGATAAGCCTCATAATGATTTCCTGGATGCCCCATTTGGATAATTTGGATTTAATAGTATTTACAGATGGTTCTTTATTCATGAGAGATGGTGTGTACTATACAGGAGCTGCAGTAGTTAATTAATTTGAAACTCTTTGTTCAGCTTCCTTACCTTCAAATGTAAGTGCACAAGGTACAGAACTCACAGAATTGATACATGCCTATATCATTGAAAAGGATAAAAGAGTCACAATTGACACAGACTCCTGTTACACCTTTGGCATTTGCCACGCTGTTGGCATGCTATGGCTCCAAAGAGGATTTTTAACCTCAGCTAGAAAATCTATAGCTAATGCAGAAATTATTAATGAAGTTCTTTATGCTCTCTAGCTCCCTGAAGTCATAGCTGTAGTTCATTGCTCTGCCCATACAGGTAGCACTGACCCTGTCTCTAGGGGAAATAACCAAGCAGATATCATAGCCAAACTAGCAGCCACAGAAGGGACTGAATTAATTTTAACATTAACAACCACTGATGACTTAAATTTATCACTTTCGTATAACGAAAAGAAATTGGAAAATGGAAACAAAAATTTAAAGCAAAACAGATTAATGGAGTATGGGTGTCATCTGAAGGAAAACCCTTGCTCCCTAGGAGTTTTTATCAACTAATTTGTCAATTTATTAATAAAAATAGTCATTTTGCCACCCAGGGCATTATGGACTTTGTTAAAAGTGTATGGATAGCCCCTGGTTTAACTACTGCAGCCTGCCCTACCTGCCAGACCTTTAATCAACATGCCTTTTGTGACAAAGCCTTTGTTGGATGCCCTCTTGCCTACAAACCATTTGAACATTTACACATCGATTTTATCTCTCTGCCAAAAGCTGGACAGTATAAATTTTGTCTGGTCATAGTCAATCAGCTCACCAGGTGGACTGAAGCATTCCCTGGTACTTAGGTCACATCTGCTTTTGTTGCCAAAGTCCCTTTAAAAGAAAAATTCCCCCATTTTGGCCTACCAGCATGTATTGACTCGGATAGAAGAACTCTTTTTATGAATTCAGTCTTATCACAAATTTATTCATGTTTGGGAATAAGTCCTAAATTTCATATGCCATGTCATCCCCAGAGCTCTGGCCAAGTAGAAATAATGAATAAAGAACTTAAAACTATGATTGGAAAATTGTGCATAGAAACTCATTTGAAATGGCCTAAAATTCTACCTCTGGCCCAATTTTATCTCAGAAGCAGACCCAGAGGTTATTTACATATCTCACCATTAGAGATGCTATTTGGGCATCCACCTATTCAGGCACAATCATTTATCCATGCCTATACCTCATTGTTAGGAGGGGATACAACCATTGCTACATATATCAGACAATTACAAACAAAATTGCGAGAACTCCATGACTCTGGAGCTGCTGGTTAATCAGGCCCCATATATTTCTTGTTTCATGATTTAAACCCAGGTGACAGTATGCTTATAATGAATTTCAAAAGTTCTGGATCAACTGAACCTGCTTATTCCAAGTCCTATTTACTACACTGACAGCTATTAAAATTGCAGAGAGGGACTTGTGGATTCATTGTAGCCATGTAAAACGAGTACCCTCTGTTGATAATGTTGATAATGAATAATTGACTAAATTTACTGTATTTAACTATTGATTATTATAAGATTTCCCTATTAATGGGTCTGTACTACTTTATTGTACTTTATTTGTGCCATACAGCATTTTATTTTTTCTTTCTCTCATTTATTGCATTTGAAGCACATGTAATTATATTGAAAAGATTTTCTTTTAACTATTTTTGATTTTTGCAATAAGCTAAGATATTCATTTGCTTAGCATATAAATGCATACCCCAAAGCTATAGACTATGAAAACCTGCCATTTATTGATGAATATTATGGAACTGTGATTTATGATTGTGCCTGATTCTAGGAAATGGGGTCAAAAAAGGAGCACTGACTTTATCTACATAGTGCCATAGAAACACAGATTTAACCTGAAAAGTGCCAAAAGAGCACCCAGGTCAAAAGGAAACCAATCCATGTTGGACTGATGAATTTTTATGGCAATATGAAAATACTTGAACTTAGTGTGAAACTTGACATTGCAGAGCTTGACATGTGTTAAGATGCAGGACTCCTTGAACTACACTCCTTGTAAAATACTTTCTATGAAAGTACCTAACAATTGGCTATTCTGGCCCCCCCTATCCCTGAGGAATGATGAAGTATCAGAGCAGGAAATGTCATTTCCCTTTTTACACAAAAATCTAGTTTTTTCCTCTCTCTTAAGAAATGGCAACTTATGATGGGTAAATACAACATTACTGCAATTTTTCCCCCTACAGATTTGCAGGAGAGAAATTTACTTTAATTGGACCCTAATAACTAGGGCCTGTTATGAATTTTTTCTTTTTTAATTCAGAAATTTTATATACATAGTTTTTGATATTTTGATTTTGACTTTTTATTTCTCTCAAAAGCTTAATTTTCCCCCTTTATTTTTCTTTTATGTTTTTGATTTATTTCTTTTGATAATTGACTAATATACCCATAACTAAACCACTGTGAGCTGATCCAGGTGAACACCCTCTTCAGGGGGGATTGTATTGCATTTTTATTAAAAAAAACCCCAAGATTTAAAATTTTGTTAGAGAAGAATTTCAGGAAAAGAAATTTGCTCACTCCTTGAATCCAGAGAATGAACTGTTGGAAAAAAGATGCTTGCAGAAACCTACACTGCATTGAGAAGATACAGAATGACCTTTTGGGTGCAATCAATTGAACAGAAGGGGATTGAACATTTATTGTAAATGTACACTTTAATGCCAAAGGGGACTGCCCCCTAATTTGCCTTTTTATCAATGCACCTAGAAAAACATTGGCTTTTGCTTTCTCTCTTTTCTATTTCTCTCTAACTTTTGTAATTTCCTCTTATGTATTATTTCCATTTTACTCTAGTAATTCATTTTGGGATTTAGAAATTAAATCCCTGGGGACCACCTATTAAATATTCAAATCCAACCACAAACATTTAACAATATATAGATGTTCCCTTGCCTAAAGTATTTTCTTCCTACCTCCATTTATTGACTTCTCATGATTTGGTTATCTCTGTACTTCACAACAGATTTGTATAAATTCCTCTTTGTCATGCTCACAGCTGCCACCCTAGTACATGGGATTATCACCTCAGTATATCTGCTCTCACTATCTTGGCAGGAAATGGTGTCCTGGCAGTAAATAGTGTTATAGGGGTTATTGACCCTTTTTGGCTTGTGGTATATTAATAATACCAATAGTTGTCTTTGGTGTGAATAGGTTCTCAAATGGGACTGTTGAATAATATGACTGGCAGGCAGTTGTAGAATAAAATCTCTGTTTAGGCCAGTTATAAAAAAGCCTTATTTATTGTAACTATTAAAATTTAGAAAAGGAACAGTAAAAGGAAGTTAATTGATAAAAAGAAAATATTCCCTAAAGCTAATAAGTTTTCTAACTAAGCCAACCAAATCTCCTGTCCTGCAAAGGACAACTTCTTTGCCTACCAGGGTAGACACCACACTCTCTACACTTACTAACTAAATTTATAATCTAACTTACTAACCTATTTCCAAAATATTATGAACAAAAATTATACAGATCTGCAACTTCAGCCAAAGATTTCACTGTGGTGGTACTGTGTTCACTCAGTAGTTGTCCTCTGGCGCCACCAGATGGATTCTGCAGAACTGCTCAAATAACTCTCCTGCTTAATTGATCAGACTCCTTACACTTTTTCAGGCAAGATGTTCAACTCCTTCACAAGTTTTCCAAGGCTGATCAGCAGCAAAGCCAGGAGCAACCAACCTCCAAGTGTCTATCTCAGAAGTTTTTGTCCGTTTTTCAACTGACACTCTTGAGGCACATGACAAATTCCTCTTCCTCTGAAATTGTCAAAGTTTCATGAAAATTTCTTAAAGCAGCCCAGAAAAATTTCCAGATCCATTTTATAACTCTATCTTTTTACTAAGCTAATTATACTTCTATTACAATTACCATTACAGTAGGAATTAGGACACTGTCTTAACAGAGAAGACTAAGGTCAGTCAATGAAATGGGAAGCAGAATATATAATCTCACTTCTCAATTTATATTCTCGATTTATATGTGGTGATGCCTTAGGCTATAGATTTCTCCATAGAATCACTCCTGGGGAAAAGTTTCTTTTTGTCAATTCGTTTTTGTTTGGATTCCAAATGTGAAGATCAAAAAAACAAAACAAAATCAATTTATAATTTCAGAAAAAGATGCTCAAAGAAATCAGCCAATCCAACTGTATGCCTAGACCTCATCTCTTAGGGTCTCTCATTTCTCTCAATAGACAGTTTATTTCACCCTCCACACAGTAGTTTTCTTAATTTTCTCCCACCCAGCCCCAGCTTCTGATGACTGCACGAAAATGACCATAAGTCTGATTTGCATGAATTTTGTCTATAGTTACATATATATGTTCATCTTTTCCATCAGAATATAAATTTTTGGATGGAAAGAAATGATTTTTATTTTTAGCCTTTGTATCCACAGATACAGAGAATCTGGTCAATAATAAGTGATTAATCAATATTTGCTACTTATTGGGTTGATTATTAAATATGACATTGTTAGATTTACTAATGTCTCGACTCAAATTTCCAAGTCACTTTGGTGGCTGAACCCTGAAGTTTCCATTGCTGTTCAAGTTTTCTTGTTGACAGTTCACCACACCACATAGTCTGTATAGAATTCTAGCACTTATTTTTTCTTTTACTTAAGGAACTTATAATAAAATCACTGCATACGTCTTTTAGATCAATGCAAATGGTTAGTTACTATGGTGTAGTTGTAGAATACAGGAGACACATCAGGTTTCCAGATGCCTGTTTCCAAAGAAAAGACATGAAATCCCAAAAGTTGAGCAGAAGAGCCTAGAAGCAGAAGAAATACAGAGGAAGAGGGTACCCCAATTTCAAGCCCAGTATTAAAAGTTAAAGGACTTATTCAGACAGACCTCAGAACTGTCCACGGTACTGGAAAGTTAGCAGAATCCTCTGCTAACACTGTAGTATTTATTAATATGATTATGGAGTCCCATGATGTGTGGGAGGGCAGAATGATTGATTGGATATAGGGGAATATTTATTCCTTAATTTGTACTGTCCAAATTACTTTTTCCCTCAGGTATTACATTGATACTTTCCCCTAGACTTTTAAAAAGAAGTATCATTATTGACAATTATAGTTTTTTTCTATAATGGAGACTGGTCTAAAGAAGAATGCATATATTGATTTATGAACCATTTATTAAATGCCTAATGTGAATCTTAAAACTGCTCAGACTCTTCCTTAGAAGATATGGTTAAGGCTATTCCCTTATTGTAATAAATGGAGGTACTTAGTCAGGAATGTATTGAGAACTTTAAAATTACTCCACCCTGCTCAAGACAGTGCCTTAGGGGAAGATGAAGTTGTAAACTCCTTACTGAACAATAAAAAGCCTCCAACTCATACTTATAGTAAAGCAAAATTCCTAAGCTGGTTGGTCAATTTTAGATCTAATACAAAAGGGTACTAAGTACCTATAAAGCTTAAATTAATCACTAAAAGGTCAAACAACTTACAAAGGGCAAGCTTAACAAAAGAGGTGTGAAGTCATCAGTAGATTTTATCTAACCAGAGAAGGTGATAACAAAAGAAGATGTGAATTCAGAATGGTCATTCCTGGGGAAACCGTCTACTGTGATTGGTAGATGTGAAAATTTAGGGGAGGTGACACAAGATAAAATTTCATTAAATGAAGGAGAGTTCGAAATTGAGGGAGTTGGAGTTCGCAGTTGGGGAGTTGGAGTTCGCAGTTGGAGAATTTGGATTTAGTTTGGAGGAGCTGGCTCTCTGAACTTAGTAGGAGATTTGAGTTAGTTGGAGGAGCTGGGTCTCTGAACTCAGTTCAGGAGTTGAGGATTTCAGTGAAGTACTGGAGTATTGCTTGCGACAAATCTTGTGGTGAGTGATAAAGGACTGACTAGTCTCTCTTAAAGCTCAGGCCTAGGCCCTTCATACTATTTTTCTCTTATTCTCTCTCTCTCTCCCTTTCCTTAATTCATTCATTTGTATTAATTAAAATCTCCATAAAACCCAGCTGACTTGGGTATTTTCATATTTTGGGAATTTTTCCAATGGCGACCACTTATTTTTGATTTAAATCAAGACACTAAAATTGTCTTTACAGTTTTGGCAATTCACAGTCTTGAAACCCATATTTTTCGTGGTTACACTAGCATACATATTGTATCCTGGAAATTATCAAAGGCTCATAGGCTACAAAGGAAAAAAAATGAAACAAAATTAAATTAAATATTCCTTGCCCTCAAAGATATTATATTTCAGTGAGGGAAAACAACATGTATAGAGAAAATGAAAAAAAATCTTCAAAATAGCTTTACATCACTTTTGTGGAGTGGAGGACACTAGCAATTAATGGTGCCGGGATAGGATTCTTGTAGGATGTGGCCTGAATTACCTGAGCCCTAAAAGGAAACCAGGTATTCATTCAAGATTTATTTTAAATCTGAACTTCTGAAGGACACCTGTCCCAGCCCTCCAGGGTGTCAATACCTTTCCTTCCCTGCCTGTCTTTCTGTCTCTCTCTTCCTCTGTCTCTCTCTGTCTCTGTGTGTGAGTATACATAGACATACTTGCATCTGTCCATTTATATATATATATATATATATATATATATTATCTAGTCATTTATGTAATGCCTATCTTTCTTAATTTAATATAAGTTCCTTGATGTTAGGGTCTTTCCCCCCCTTTATGCTAGTTCTTAGCTCTGTGACTGGCACATAGTGAGTGTTTTTGAAATGCTTCTAGAAGATCTGTCCAATTTGGAAAAATTGATTTTTTTTGGGAAAAAAGAATACTTTATTTAACTTGGAGACCATAATGTAAATAAGCTAGCCTCTTTATAATTTCAACATCTTCATGGACCCTCACTCTTCCTCCAGGGAGATGTCCTTGAAGAATTTAGAACTCAGCATGGCATATCTCCAAGTCAGAAAAAAACTCCCTTCTCCCAAGATCGCATGAGTTGTGTCCTCCATCTTGGCACAGAGGTTGATTCATTTATCCCTCTAAAAACATATAGATTGCCCTGCAGCTATGGAGCCTTGAGCTAGCTTGTCAAATACACATGAGTTGTATATATGAATATAAACAAAGTCAAACAGCAAAAAATTATCTTTTGTGGGGTGGTCCTAGTAGGCAGAGTTATAAGAAAAGATGTGATGGGGAAGGTTATGAATGAGGTGCATATTGAGGGAAACAAGTTTCTGAGATAGAAAGGTGAGGAGGAAATGAATGCCAGGCCAGCCAGGAGAATAAATAGATTTTTTGCTCTTTGACTTTGTTTACATTCATATATACAACCCATGTATGTATGAGTTGTATATATGAACTCCATTTTTACAAGTGTGAGATGGTATCTCAGAGTTGTTTTAATTTGCATTTCTCTAATGAATATTGATTTGGAGTATCTTTTCATATAACTATATGCAGCTTTGGTTTCTTCTAACAAGCTGTTTATCATATCTTTTGATCATATATCATCTGGGAAATGAGTCAGGGAAAGTTCTCTATGTATTTTTGATATGAGACCTCTATTTAATAAACTATCTATAAAAAGTCCTCCCAAATTCATTTTCCTTCTAATCTTGGCTACATTAGTTTTATTTCCATCAAAACTTCAATTTGATATATTCAGAATTGTCCATTTCATAACTCACAGCACTTTCTACCTCTTATTTATTCATAAATTCTTCTCTTGTCCATAAATCTGATAGATAATATTGTGCTCAGGGAGGGGTAGTATCTCTGGTATGGACGGCTTGTCGTGCCCTCCTAGGGCAGCTCTCCAGCCTCTCACCCTCACCTGACACCCAGCTCTCACTTGTGGCTCCCAATAGCTGCTAGCATGCGGCAGTGGCCACACTCCGGGCAACGGCTTCGACAGGCCGGCCAAACCTTGTGAGGGCAGCCATCGGGTCATCGACCTCTGGTGAACCAGGGCTTTGCTCACCCAGCATATGAAGACTGCTTCGGCGGAACAGGTGGAAGAAACCAATAAGAAGCTTCAACGGCTGAGATGGCGACGCAGCAAAGCACTGTGGAATGCTCAGGGCGTGTCGGAGCACAAAAGACAACACGGCCATCCAGTGCAGCTGAGGAAGTCTCCAGGTGTAACGTCTTTCGTGCCACTGGACCCAGGCTTCCAGCGCCGAGAGAGTGGGACTGTCTCTGTGCACTGACTCTTCCACTTAAATCTTCATGCACAAGTGTCTTTGTACACAAAAACATACAAAGACAATAGTCATCCTCGGTTACCAAGAGACGACTACTCCAATTTGTTTATAATATCTCCCTTTATGATTAGGTCATATATTCATTTTGATCTTATCTTGGTAAATGTTGTAAGATATTGTTCTATACTTAGTTACTGCCAAACTTTTAACAGTTTTCTCAACCATTTTTACGAAATAGTGAATTCTTTTTCTAAATACTTGGAATTTTACATTTGTCAAAAAGGTTGCTATAATTGTTACCACTGTTTGTGGCATGTCCATTCTGTTCCATTAATCTACTTTTCTATTTTTTATCCAGTACCAGATACTATTGACAATTACTGCTTTATAATGTGGTTTCAAATCTGATACTGTTAAATTTCCTTCCTAAATATTTTTTCATCACTTCCTTTGATAGTGTTAATCATTTATTTAACCAAATGAATCTTAAAATTATTTTTCTAATCTACAAATATATTTTTTTGTAATTTAATTGTGATGATATTGAATAATAAAATACCATGGGATTTATTCTTAATAGTGTTTAGTTAAGATAGTTAGACAGTGTAAACATAGATAATTAAATATAGTGGATAAAAGTCAGATGCTACTCCTCCCCTTTATTCCTTTCCCAACAACTTTCCCTTCTTGTTGTTACAGTTAAAAAGAGTGTTTGCCTTAAACTGTGACTGCGAAAATATGGTTTCAAGACTTTGCATTTCCAAACTGTAAAGATAATTTTTTGTGTATTGATTTATATTAAAAATAAAGTGGTCACCATGGGAAAATTTCCCAAATATGAAATACCCAAGTCAGCTGGGTTTTATGGAGATTTTAATTAATACAAATAAAGGAATTAAGGAAAGGGTCAGAGAATAAGAGAAATATAGTATGAAGGGCCTTGGCCAACATGGCCTAGGCCTGAGCCTTAAGAGAGAGATCAGTCAGTCTTTAATCTACTCACCACAAGATCTTTTCCAAGCAAAACTCTAGTGTTCAGAGAGACCCTCCAGTTTAGCTCAGGAAGCTGAACTTAGTTCAGCTCCCGAGAGAAAACCCAGCCTCCAATCCAGCTTTGGCAATCTGCCTCCAATTGAGAGGCCTTCTGGCCTTCTTTTAAAGAAAATTTTCTCCTATGTCACCTCCCCTAAGTTCTCACATCTACCAATCACAGTAGACGTTTTCACAGGACTGACCATTCTTAATTCACATCTTCTTTAGTTCTCAATTTCTCTGGGTAGACTAAAACTTCTGAGTAAGTTCACACCTCTTTGCCCCTTGCAAGTTTTCAAGTTGCCTGACCTTTTAGTGATTAATTTGACCTTTATGGGTACTTAGCACCCTTTTGTATTAGATCTAAAAATAGACTTAGCTTAAGGGCTTTTGCCTCACTATAAATATGAGTTAAGTACTTTTCATTGTTCAGTAAAGAGTTTACAACTTTATCTTCCCCTTTATCTTTTGGTTGTATTGTGTGAGTGTGTTCTGCATATCCCATATGTTGTATTCATTCCTTTTCCCAAAGTATGTTATATGGTTCTGGACTGTCACTGGATGAAATCATGCATGGAAATGACTGTAAAAACTGTCTTATCCCATATCCCCATACTATATATTTGTCTCTGTGTTGTGTATAAGTGTAGAGAGGTGTTATTTGTTATTGACAACTAGTTTAAAGCCACACTGGTATGGTTAGCTAAGGATTCTGAGCTTAAACAAATGTTCACACTCACGAAGCAACAACTGGACCAGGTGGAATTGTATATGAACAATAAAAATACTGAATATTTTGAACAATGATATACTGAATAATGAATACTGAATATGGTTGTTGGGCAAAAGAAAATAATGGCATAACTGGAATTATATATTATATTATTATTATATATTAATTATATATTATATATCATTGGTATTTATATATTATATTAATATTATTTATTATTATATTATACATTATATATTAATGGTATAACTGGAATATATAGGTAAAACTTGAAAATAGATTACAGAAGGAAGAGACTGAAGGGATGTTGACTTTTTTCCCATTAAGAGATCTCCAAGGAGTTTCAAGAGATGAGATATTCCAGGTAAAATCCCATAAGAGGTTACACCTGAGGTTTTGGAATCTATAAAAAAGAGACTATCTGCCTTTGTAGATGAACGTAATAAGGTAATTAAAGAAATGAGGAGAACTATTGTAAAGATAATTTAAGGGTTATGATTTAAAATCTAAATTAATTGGTCATCAGGAAAAAATTCCATATAAAATACCCAAGTCAGTCTGGAAATTTATTGAAATTTTCCTTAATATAGAGGGAATTATTTAAGGAGAAAGAGGGAATATGGTATAGGATTTCCCCTGCCTGGCCTGTGCCAGGGGGGGAGTTCAAGATCTCCATCACTAGGTCACTGAAGAAGACTAAATGCTTCTAAGAGGATAAAGTTTGGAACATAAAGGAGGGAAATTAGGCAGAAACTCACCACCAAACTGGAAAATAGCTGTAGTCATGCCAAGATGCCGAAAGGCCCAGCACGCTGCCGCCAGCTACCTCTCTGCCTTCAAAGTGTACTGGAGAGAGGAAGTGACATGAAATATAGACCTTTTATTCTTGTGTCCACTCCTCTCAATTTTCCCATCTACCAATCACATCAGAGGCTTTTCTTCAGGACTGCTCATTCTTTAGTTCTCATCTTCTTTGATTAGATTATATCTTTTGAGTTACTTAACACTTCTTTGTTACATTCACCTTTTGTTAATTACTTAAGCTTTTTGTGATTAATTTACCCTTTATAGTTACTTAAGACTTTTTTGTAGTAAGATCTAAAAATAGACTTAGCTTAAAGTTCTAGCTTCACTATAAAGTAAGAACTAAGTACCTTCATTGTTCAATCAGGAGATTGCAACTTTATCTTCACCATAAAGGAAGATCTAAGTTGGGTGGAGTAATTTAAAGTTCACACTATTGATCTCTTTGACCCGGATTGCAATGATTTTATCCTGTTAATGAAAGAGCTTTTAACAAAAAGAGAAGGAAATAAGTTCATAGAGGAAACTAGGCAGAATCCCTTGCTAACACCATGGTCAGAACATTATAATGACACTGACATGAACAACAAAGTTCAGTATGACAGGATGAAGGAAGCTAGGCAGGCAATTTTAGAGGTTATGGGTAGACATACTAAGAGACCAAATGTATGATCCAAATTTGAAGGAACAAAACAAAAAGCCACTGAAACACCAACAGCATTCCTTAACCGAATCACTCAAGCTGCCAAGACATATCTCAACATGAATGTTCTTGAAGAGGGAATAACAGCACATATAAAAAAAGATCTTTGTGAAAAATGTTATCCTGATTGGGAGGAGATGCAACTGGAAGATATTAGAAGAAAGGCTACATACTTAAGCACAGATAGCGAGGATACATATGAGGAGAGAGATGCAGTGATAGAAGATCTTAAAAGAAAATTAAAGGAAACAGAAGGAAAAGCTAGAGAAAGTGAGATTAAAGAGGTTAAGGCAGTGGCTGCATTAAGATCTATGAAACCTAATAACAATAATTATAAGCCTAGGCATAGAGATCAGATCCCCAACGTTGTTTCCTCTGAATTAAAATTGGGCATTTTGTAAAGAATGTAGATACAGAGGTCAGTTTTCCAGACAATTGAATTGGTGTGGAGGATTTAATAGGCAAAATAATTGGAACAACAAGAATAACTGGAATAATAACAACAATCCCTGGAATGATAATAACTACTCAAGAAGAAATAATCATTTTAGGTTGTAATTTAGCTACTCTCTCTGGTTTCCCAGTAGCTCCTATTACTTCCATTGTACCAACAACTCTACAATTTATAGGAAGACTTTGCAAAACTGATTTACTGGCTCCAGTATCAACCAAAAGATCATAATGCTGGTCACCTATAGTGACAGATACATATGGTTCTGTACTGTTTGGAGGTTGAAATGTTTCTAATACTGGTGCAAGGACAGTAACATCAGTTCAAAGCTCAGTCATTTCCTGTCCATCCAAGTTTACATCTGCTTGAACTCCATGATATTCCCAGGATTTTACATCTTTAACTCCATCATCAGCTTTTTCACTCCTCTCTTTGGTCCTTATACTCTCTACCTTGGTATCATTGTTCTCATTTACAATTACATTATCATCATCTAGTCTATATTCTTCACAATTTTCCATTACTTTACAGTCATTAGAATTTTCTACAAATTTTATACTACAGTATTCTTTTTCCCTAATCATTATATCCTTTGATTCAATCACTTCACCTATATCTTCATTAACCTTATTACCATTACAATCACTTTCATTTACTCTCAATTCCTTATTCCTTGATTTAGGTACAGAAGAACACTGGGTAAACCTTCATAAGGACAAGCCCCTTTGCTTTGATCACCCTTAACAATCTGACTGTATTTAGGCCATGCTCCAGATATAACCCAGTCCTGCATTGTGCTGAGATCTGGTGCTTGAGCTCCCTGACAGCAAGCATTCTGGCATATATTTCCATTGTTCCTTCTTGAAGTTATTCTAGCTATTATTGTTATTGTTGTTCCAGTTATTATCTTCGTTATCCCAATTATTTTGCCTGTTAAACCCTTCATATCTGTTCAATTGTCTGGAAAACTGACCTCTGTATCTACATACCCTGACAAAACACCCAATTCTTTTGTAGAGGAAACAACATTAAACTCTTTAATCTCACTTTTTCCAGCTTTTCCTTCTGCTTCTTTTAATTTTCTTTTAAGATCCTCTATCACTATGTCTCTCTCCTCATGGATGCTGTGCTTCTTGGTGGAGAATGTGCCATTTATTGTTCTTTGGTGTAGGGAGGACTTTCCCCCCAATTGTTTTTAATTTAATAATACATTAAACATCCTTGCTCTAGACTAAATAAGTCAAATGATTGTTAATGGAAAGCATACCATTGGACACTTGGGTCTAAAATACTAAGAGTAACCACACATAGGAATGCACCAGTAATTTGAAATAGCAAATAATATCAAGGCCACTGGGGAACACCTGGTTGGGGATCCCCAGGGGGGTAAGAATACAGACAGACTCAGAAGGCCTGGGCAATGACTTAGTTTATTCATTTGAGGTACAAAATTTATAGGGGAAATGACATAGACTAAAGAATTAGGTAATCTTTTTACAGAAACAATGATAGGTAATGATTTACAAGGTAAGGATAATGAACATAGGTGACTTCATGGCTGTTGGATCAAATTCTTCTCATCCACTCATTCTGTCAGAGGACGTCTTTACATGCTTGGGGTAGACATTGATCTGCTTGCCAAGAAATTTGAGACCTTTTTTACTTTTGCTGCTAAGATGGTTTTACCAGAGTGTGTTGCTGATCATGCCACAATTACTTGTAGTCAGAGGTGACAGCTGGCTTAAAGGCAGACACCAAGGATGGATGAACAACCCTGAAAGGGGATCAATAAACTTCATAACAGAGGTGCCAGTCCATCCTGAACACCCCATGCACCCCAAATTCTAGATAGGTGGTTCAGGAGACTGTATCCTAGAGTCAAGAAGAATCTTCTTTATGAGTTCAAATCTTACCTCAGACACTTCCCAGCTGAGTGACCTTGGCCAAGAGACTTAACCATATTTGTCTCAGTTTCTCCGTATGTTAAATGAACAAGAGAAGGAAATTGCAAACCACTCTAGTGGTTTCTTTTGTCAGGAAATCATTAGGCTCCCAGCTAGGTATGGGGGTTACAAGTTACCATATATCATATTCTCTCAAAGAGCTTGCATTATGATAGGGACACAGGAAGGACTTTTATATATTCATATAATATGAATACTAAGGAAATAAATACAAAGCAATTAAATCCAAGGGAGTTTGTGAAGGAGGAGAGCCTAAGTAAGTAGAAATATTGATGAAATCTTCATATAGAGATAGCAACAAATGTTTGTCTTAAAGGAAGAGATACTCAATGAGGGAGAGGTAAGGAGACATTCCCTAGGTCAGAGATGGTGAACCTTTTAGAGATGTAGTGCTGGGCCAGCCCCCACTGCCATCCCTCGACCAAGTGCCACATCTGTCCCCACTAGGGACTGAGTGCCACATCCCATCACTCAAACTTGCCTCCCTGTAACCCTCTTATTCCAGACAATGGAGGGAAGAAACATTCCCATTGGGCTGGTGGGCAGGAGGGTGGGTAATAAGAGGTACTTGAGAAGAGGGGACAGACAGTGGCCCCAGAACTCCACTCCCCTCAAGATCTGCACCAACTTGTGAGCTTCACTTCCCTCAAAACTAGCTCCTCTCCAGTCCTACCATAGGAATTACCTTCACCACAGATTCAACAGGCTTCTATCTGCCCTGGACCCTCACATAGCATGTGTGATAATTAAAATGTTTTGGGAGCAAGGGAAATATATAACAATTATGACTGCTGAAATATGTTTTCTACTGTGTCTTGGGTTTATATAAATATAAGATGGTCACCAGGGAATATATTCCCAATATGAATATTCCCAAGCCAACTGGGTTTTATGGAGAAATTTAATTTATAATACACTGATTAATCAATAGAAAAAGAGAGAAAGTAAGAAAGGAATAAGAATGAATAAATCAGTCAGTTGGTTTTATCACTCACCCAAGATCTCTCTAGGCAAGGCTTCTCATGCCAACCTCAGGCTCCACCTTCAAGAGAGCCTCCTTTCAAGAAATGTTTCCAGAGAATTCTCGTCCTTCAGAGCCAGCCTTCTCTCCTGGTCCTCCCATAGCGCAACCTCCTCAGTCCTCCTTCAGAGCCACCTCGCTCAGAGCAAAATCTCCTCCTTCTCTCCTCAGACCCCGCTATCTTTAAGGAAACCATCTAAGTCCCCTTCCCTCAGTTCTCACATCTACCAATCACTGTCGATGTCTCCCCTGTGCCAATGGTGGCTCTAGCTTAACCCAGGACCGTCCAGTGGTCTGTTTCCTTTGCACATGTCTGTTGTAGGTCATATTCTCAAATAATTAAATCTAGATCTATGCTGCAGTCCTTCCTAAATCCTGTTAGACTGAGTAGGGTGGAGATTGTAAGTTGCAAGACCTGGTTCTGTCATTCCAAGTATCTCTATTGTATCAATTCTAAAATCAATGATGACTCAAAGAACTTCCTGTTCTATGCTTAAGCATAGGTCAAAGCCCTTTCCATTGTTCAGCAAAAGGTTTCTGTCCTAAAGCAGTCCCAAGTAGGGAGGAGAAGGATCCTCCCATGCCATGGGGGTTCACATTCCAATAGAGTTCTTACTATCAGTAGGAAATTTTTTCCAAGTATGAAACTTTCCAATGGTGAAATTTCCAACATTCACAAGTCTAAGAAATTTCAAGGTTTACACATGTCAGCCACTTTCTACCCCCAACCCCAGCACCTTACCCCAGATAGGGGAAGGAGGAAACACTCCTATTGGGGCAGGGGAAGTGAGGAATGTTTTCAGGTATATGGGGAGGGGGAAAGGAACAGCTGCACCATGAGTCCATCTGGCTTTCTAGTAATGACATCTGGTGGTTGATGGCAGGTGTGCCCATAGAGAGGGCTTTGCATGCCCTTTGGGGCACACATGCCATGGGTTCAACATCACTGCCCGAGGTATAGGGGATAGTCCGTGCAAAAGCACAGCCATCATAAATAAAGTGTGTGGTAGAAACCAAGAGAATTATGATTTGGGGGGAATGTAAAGTGCTAGAAGAGGAGTAACAGTCAATATTGCTGGAAAGAGAGTTTAGAGTGAGGTTGGCAAAAGTTACCACAGAGAGCTTTACAATTCAAACCATAATCTAGTGGGAGCATCCCTTGTCCTCCTTCAAACCTGTCTGTCCTGTACTTAACATTGGGAAAGGCTGACATCTCCCACACCCACAGGTCCAGGTCCACTTGGATTCACTATGTTATGGGTCCTTTCCCAGAAATCTTCACTAAGGAATTTGATCCAGAGATGAATTGACTTGGAAATCCCAACAGCTCTTCTAAGAATGGAGACTTGGCTTCTGCCAGGAGGCACAGCAGGACCTGAAGATCTGAGTGTCCCTGTGAATGAGCAAAAAGGGGCTTATGGTTGGGAAACACAAGGCGGTGAAAGTAGACACGACCACCAACCAGTCACCAGAATGAATCTTGTACACTTTGTATAGTGCAAAGCTACAGCTGATGCAGTAAGCAGAAACAAAGATGCTCAGCAGCAGCAGGATGGTTTGGGTGGCCCTGATCTCTGGAGAAGTTTTCTGTGAGAGGCTCCTGCGGTGAATGTGCTGGACTTTCCGTTGATGTCTGTACAGCAGAACTATTATGTAGCCGCTGGCCCAGACCATGCCTCCAACACAAAGGATGTCTCGCAGGGAGGGCAGGATGGTTACTTCCTTTAACACCTTTTCCCAGTAGCAATAAAGGACTTCAAATCCCCCTGTGTGGCTGCTGTTGATCCTCTTTGATCCAGTTATATGAAAGGGCACGTTTACTTCTATGATCACGTTGAATATCCAAGAGAGGAGACACGAGGGCCTGATGAGCTTCAGAACTCTGACTTTGTGTTTGGCCAACCTAGAGCTGCTGGGACTAATAGTGACAGCCTGAAAGATACTCAGGAGACACGTGGTACAGGCAGCAAGGCCCCGGCTCATCCTTTGGAAGTAAAATACCATTTGACAGCCTAAGTTTCCCAGGAAATAAACATCCCCCAAATAGAAATTTACTAGTGGGCATCCTTTAGAGAGGAGCACTATGGTGTTAGTCAGTGTTAGTTGGACCAGAATGGGGTCCAATAGCCTTGAACTGTGGCTGCTAAAGAAAGGAAAGCAGAGGAGTAAGGAGTTGCCCAGGACTCCAACTCCAGTCTGAGAAAGGAAGATGATCCCCAGGACTGTGTCATAGAGAGACATGATTTTGGAGTGTTGCGGGGGCCCATCTAGAGATATCATGAGAGAAGAAAGGAAAGAACAATCAAAAATCTCTCATAGTAAACACAATGAAGGCTCATAATCTACTTGTGAGTCATGATTTGTATTTATGATGTAGTGGCAGCTGGTGGCCAAATGTGCCTTCAGAATCTTTTAGGAGACTATATATACCTCCTGATACACACACATGGGCAAACCCTTCTTCCCAACCACACAGTTTCATACGCATAGACATATTCCTTCTTTCTCTGCCCAGCTTCATCCATGGACTTCTCAGATATTCCATGTACCACACTGACTCCTATTTGCAGATGACGTAAAACTGGAACCTTTGGGGATGATTTGTGGAGGGAGTTCTATATCCCTGCAATGTTGAACAGAATTCTGAGTCAAAGCTTTGAATGCATAAAAGTAGCAATTCATTCTTGGTTAATGAAACAGAGGAACTACAATGACTATATGGAAGGGAGGTCTTTAACACATCCCAATTTCCAGCCTGCGTCCCCACATAATTTGGTGCATTTCGCTTGTTGGGAAAGTATGGGCTTTCTCTTTTTTCCGCTGAAAACTTACCTGTATTCCATTAAAAGGATCACTTTTCTTATATGAATAACTTCTGGCCATTGACCTTCTTGCGGCCATCAGAGCTCCAATGTACATGGACTTTTAGAAATGAAGCAGACTGGAACCAGTAGGATAGTATAATCCCCTCCAAGGGGACGATGACAGAAGAATCTTTTCTAATTTGTGAGGAATGAGAGGCATGAAAGCAGGAACTTAACTCTAACTGAGCCAGACAGAAAGAAGTTGGGGGAAAGGGTTAATGTCTTACCTCAAGGTTTATTACCTTTACAGAAAGATCTCTTCAGGGTCTGGGTCCATAACACTGCAATTTCAAACTGTTTTTCACAGAATAAAAATTGCATAATCAGGTTTGCTCACGATGTAATATTTTAAATGGCGCTTCTTGAAGTACAAGTCAGGTCTATGAGCCCAAGAATCAACAAGACAAAGAGAGTCACCTCTCTTGGAGAGGAGTGAGCTACTTTGAAGAGATAACTCTCTGATGGCCTTTTAAATATTTAGACAACTGAATCTGGACACACATGTCAAGAAGCCCCCATTTGTTTTCGGTATCTTGAATAACATTCCAAAAGACTAAATGAAGTCATCATATGCCGTGTGAACAGGGACTCTATAATGCTTTGACTCAATCAAAGCCATTTTGTAAGAGGTTGGCTCGCACTCTAGTCCATTTTTTAGGAAAAGAGAAAAGCAATCTGAGAATCTGGGAGAGCTTTTGAAAAAGCAAGAGGGGCACGTCTAGGACAAAGCGGAATCCCTTCCTTGCCTTTGGTGCTTACTAAGAGAGGGCAGTGATAGCAGGAAACTATCTGACTTAAAGGCAGAAAAGTTCTTGTCCTTCCAATTCAGCAACTGCACGTAGGTCTGTGCTTCCCAATGGTGTTTTGGTTGGGAAACTGGTTAAAAAACAACAACATCGGAATGGAGCTTTGTAAAGATGGGACACTGAGCCTGCCTCGCTCACAGAACCCCCTTAATCAACCATTCATTTCCCCTGGCAGAAGTAAAAGAAGATCAGAAAAAGCACAAAGTCCAGGCCCTCCTCGACTCACCATTACTTCAGGCAGTCCCCCCCCCCAAAGGCTACGTTTTTGTTGATTTTGACTAAATCATAAGATCAGAAGTGTTGGGTTGGGTTAATGTTAGAGAAATAGGCTGTCCCAGGGTGAACGGGCTTCCTGCTTTATGAGACAGAATAGTAGAAAGAGGGCTGGGCCCAGAGGAAGAACTATCTGAGTTCTAATCCAGACTCAGTGACTAGTTTTGTAATCTGGCCAAGTCATGTGTCCACTCTTTGACTCAGTTCTCTCATCTGTAAAATGTAGATAAAAATAACCTCTTCCTCTCAGGGTTGTTATAGAGATCCTCTGATATACGAAGTACAAAACATTCTGCCTATAGTGCTTCTCTCTCTCTCTCTCTCTCTCTCTCTCTCTCTCTCTCTCTCTCTCACTCTCTCTCTCTCTCTCTGTCTCTGTCTTTCTCTCTCTGTCACTCTGTCTCTCTGTCTCTCTCTCCCTCTCTCTGTGTCTCTCTCTTTCTCTTTCTCTCTCTGTCTCTGTCTCTGTCTCTGTCTCTGTCTCTGTCTCTGTCTCTGTCTCTGTCTCTGTCTCTGTCTCTGTCTCTGTCTCTGTCTCTCTCTCTCTCTCTCTCTCTCTCTCTCTCTCTCACACACACACACACACACACACACACACACACACACACCCACCATAGCCTTCCTTGGATCATCTAGAAAAACAGTCTCCCATTCCATGGAATTAAGGCTCAGGATGCCCCCTGTGGGAAGTGGTGAGGACCAGACTGGCCAGAACTTTCCTCTATATACTAGCCCATGTTCGAATCCCTGAGCTCAGCTATTCCTCTGGTTTATCCTCCTACACCTGAGACATTTGGGGGGACCTACAAATGCTTAGTTCTGCTGAGCCTGCGAGGCAATGGGGGGCGAGACAGAGGGCAGACACTCAGAGGAATCAATGAATCAGGGGCCAAATGCTTCATTTGCTCTGCCTTCCTGGTACCTCCTCTCAAGGGATACTAGCAGCCTCTTAGGCCCATTTAGGTAAAGAAAGTCTTCCCAGGGCCCTGCCTTCTGGGGGAAAATAGATCCTCCCCCTTCCACCCAAATGATATCAAGCACTCGCAGCTGCCCTCACACGCATGTACAGGCCCTAGTCACACATGTCCACTCCCACACTGATGCTCTGACATCTACACTTGCCATCATTGATGTAAAGGACCAAAGTAAGGCACAGACTCCCTCCTCGCCCAACCTAACCGTACACATAGATGGTCCAAGACGAGGTCAGCCGTTCTCATCAGCCCAGGCAGTTGGGACTGGTCTCTGCAGCACTTCTGGAAATCAGCTAAAGAATTGGAGGCAGGTTCCAGGGGCCCACAATGCAGAATGGTCAGCAGCATCTCCTGCCTTCAGGAGACATGCTGACAGTCAGGGCTCATCATGGGTGACTCGGGTGCTCCAGGAACCATCCCACAAGTCAGAGTATGGGAGCAGAAGGCAGAGGACACACCAGAGAAGGAATGGAGCCTCAGAGAGGGGCTACAGTTTCGGGCCAGGGAAAGGCAAGTGGAGTCAGGTTTGTGCTCAAACAACCCCTGTATTTGAGCAAGAAAGGGAGGCAGGGTCTTCCCTCCAAGAGAACCTTTCTGTGAGGCAGGCGTCCTCCTCTCCCTTCTCTTTCTATTCAAAGCTTAGTTGACAACCCATTGGAGTATTGGAGGGGCCATCAAAGCACTGGTCTAGGGCCAATCTAGGATGCATTTCCTGATGGAGCTGAGCTCAGGACCCAGGAGTCCAGGGGTCTGCCTTAGCTCCGTGTCAGGGACACATTTAGGGTGCTGAACTCATCTCCGTTGGTTTATCAAGGGGCACCTTCTCTTGAGAAAGACAGGGGGATGGTTATTTTCAGGGCATCCTTTTTCCTGGGCACCTCTCATATTCAGACCTGATAGCAGGTCCTGGGTTTCCATGGGGATATATGAGTGACTAACATGTCAATGACTCTCCAAGGCTGCTGGTAATGGGGATGTGCATCAGGACCTAAGCCTCAGAGAACTTTCCTCCAGCACACAATCCCTAACTCATCCATATGTACAGTGTGCTGAAGGTAAGGCTATTCTATTATTGGCCATTTCTCTGATAGAATTTAGAGACTGAAGTGTCCTTAGAGACCATCTAGTATCTCCTGCCCAACTATATGCTCAGAAATCTGACAACCCAAGTGAAATGGGTGAATAATTACAAACATATAAAGTCACCAGAGTAATGAAAGAGGAAATGGAATACTTAAGCAACTGCATCACAGGGAAAGAAATTGAACAAACTATGGAAGAACTCCCTGACAAAAGGGTCCCCGGGCCACATGATCTCACCCGTGAGTTCTGCCCAACATTCAAGAATGACTAATTCCAGCACTACATGAAGTATTTAGAAAAAATGGGAAGAGGGAATCCTCCCAAAGTCTATTCATGAGACCAATATGGTTCTGATATGTAAATGAGGGAGCTAAAACAGAGAAGATAAACTATACATCAACCCCCTAATGAACATTCATGCAAAAATTTTAAATAAAATACTAGCAAGGAGATGACAACATCTCATCACAAGACTCATAGACCCCAGGCAGGTGGGATTCATACCAGGAAGGCAGGAGCTTTGACAACAGGGGCTACATGACCAGAGATGTGCTGATGGGTGATGTGTTGTGCCTCAAAGACAAAAGGGTGTGAACTGGGCAGTCCAGGGGATGCTTGGATATCTGGGGTGCAAATAGGAGCTTATCAGAAGCAAACTGAAGGTGCCTCTCTGTGCTTATCAAAAAATCTATGGGAGAGGCCAAGGGAGTGTCTCTCTTAGAAGCCCTTCCTCATAGGTTTCTGTTACTCAAAGTTACCTTCTTTCAGCAATGCAGGGGATTAAGGAAAAGGGATTCCTTATGTGCTCTCTGACCTGGGATACTTCTGGGGTTTGGGTGTGTCCAGGCGAGCCAGTAACCCATCTCACACCTCTCTTGGCTTCAAGTATAAGGACAGGACAGGAAGAGGACAGCATCATAGTTAGTTCTTGCCTCTCGTGTCTCTGAAGGTCAATGGGATTCTCCAGGTAACTTGCTCTGGGTGAAGGGCTATTGAAATGTCACAGTTATTTGTCCCGTCCACACCCTTCCATTACCAGCAGAATGCCCCCAAGTCTTCTCTTCTTCAGTATGTGTTTCTCCAGGTTTTCCAGCTCACCCTCATGAGTCCTTTCATCAGCTCCATCTCTGCCTGTTTTACAGACATGCTCCAGTTTCCAAATGGCTGCCCTAAAGTATGGCTGATGAACCTGCACACAGTGTTGCCCAACTTCATCTCCCTCCTTTGCTTAGCTCAGAGCCTGTGATACAACAGAGGAGGACAAGACACTGACCTGTTCCCAGTGCTCTGTTGTACTGGGAAGGCTCTGGAGCCCTCTGTGCATTTACACTGCTGTGCTCTGCTTGGCTACCTCCTCCTCTGTTGATAGCTGGACTCTCTGAGGAGACAATCACCCTTTTTCTGCCAGGTACCGTCTCTTTGGATCTGACCCCTCCTCCCAGCTCATTCAAATTGTTTTCTGTGATAGCTGATCCTGAGCTAGGTGGCATCTCCACATTTGATAAGGATGACTTCTATGTTTTATAGGTAATTAACTGTCCAGGTTCATGCATACTTACCTCAAGTGATATATCAGAGGTCTGCATCCAATTGGGAATCCATCCATTACTGGGTAATTTGGGGGTCTAGCCATTCACCTAGTGCCAAATCCATTTACCAGATAATCCTTCTTTATTTCTCAGTTCTGGCTCCAAAGCTGCCATGAGGGATTTGGACCCAGGGCACTGGTGCTTCCCTACTCCAGCAGACTAATTACTGCCTCAATAAAGAAACATCAGATCAGGCTGCCCTAGTCATGGAGAAGTCTCATCAACTTTGACTTACTACCACTGGAGATGACACAACTTCAATCATGACCCAAATGGCAAAGCCACAATCTCAGCACCAAGGCTGAGAAAATCCTCCAAAAATAGAATAAAATCCTCCTTCCCATTGGGGTGCTAGGAGGTGTCTGCCCCTTTCTTAGCACACAGCAAGTCTGTCCATGGCTCCCTCCCCAACCCTAGGATGTAAGTCTGAAACAGTCACTAATGACTGACCTGGAGTCCAACTCAAGGCTAATGAGACAGAGAGCTTGATTAATGGAGCAAGGCTTTATTGGAGGAAAGGAAGGGGATGGAAGGCCAATGGCCATGGAGTGGGAGGGTGAGGATGGAAGAGCAAGGGGGGAATCAGCAGCCTGTAGGGGGCTAGAGGTCTCTCTGGGATGGAGAAGGGGGGAATCTTTTATAGGGTGCTGCTCTGGGATTAGGTAACCTGGATTGTCTCTATTGGGCAAAGTTGGGGTACTTGTGGTTGAATTTGGGGTTGGGGGATTTTAGTTCCCAGGCTTGTCTAGTCCTTAATATGGTGCAGACAGTATAAGTCCAGAACATCCATCCACCATGGATTTGTCAGGTCATAGCAGGGAAGAAGCAGTACCTGAGGAAGTGGAACTACTTGATTAATTCTGGAGTCCCAGCAGGTGCAGAGGAAGGGGTGCTGAGCTGTCAGTCTCAGTAGGGATTGGGGAAGGGGAAAGGGGGGTTTTGATCCCAGTATCTATCAAGTAACACTCACCTGGCTGTCTGCTGTGTCACTGAAGATTTCTGTGTTTCATCCAATGGAGAATGCTAGGGCCAGTCAGGGCTGTAGTTATAGGTACTGGATGTCTGACCTCATCTCCCTCCAGAGCTGCCATTATCTTGTCACCTACCAGAGAAGTGATATCCGACAATTAGAGTCAGAGATGTCTCCAGGTGTTTGGGGAACTTTGGCCCCTTGAGCCCATCCCAGTCAGCAATTAGGACAGAGTAATGAGGGATCAGCCAAGAGTGGGAGCAGCTGAGAAGCTTTTTCTGCTCCCTAGTAGAGACTTTGTGTTTTAGAGCCAAGCAAGGGCAAGTGGTGAGCCCTCAGGATTAGGCAACAAGGCTGTCTGAGGCTCTTCCCCTCTCCTGGATGCTGGGCCTCATGGAGCCTCCTTCCAGTTGCTCCTCTTCTTATGGTTCCAATTGGCTCTGTGTATGAGAGACAGTAAACTGAGTCACGCTTACATCCTGTCCCTGCTCTCTCATCTCAAAGCCTTAAAGGCCATTCCTGAAGATGTGATTTGGACTTGGAAGAAGGAAATGGACTGAGGACATATGAGAAAGAATAAGTAATTCTGAGAGCAATCAATCAACATTAGTGAATAATCTTCTCTCTTCATGCCGTTGCACACCATGTCTAAAAAGCATATGGCGGATGTTCAGTTCAGGAGAGATAGACTGGAGGACCTTCTCCATTACTTCACATAAGTCTGCCCAAATTTCCTTGGTTCTGGCCATTATATCATTTCATACAGTATTTTCTATCAAGTTCACATTTCACTATTCTCCGGCTAATATTGTTTCCTTTCTAGACACAGACATGTTTTTAAATGAGGAGCTTTAAATAATTCTGAGAATGCTGCCCTTTTTTTTTGCTCTAATTTTCGGGCAAAATTTGCATATACACATAAACATATTAATAATTTTGATAGAATATATTTTATCTATACACAGGTGCATATATATGATTTGGTAGCATTCTCGTTTGCTTTGAAGACTATTTGGACCACTTAGCAGCTCGGTCAATAGTGGATTCTTAGGGGAGGACGGGCATGCAGCTGGGTGGCTCAGTGGATTGAGAGCCAAACCTAGAGATGGGAAGTCCTGGGTGAAAATTTGGCCTCAGATACTTCCTAGCTGTGTGACCCTACCCTGCCAAGTCACTTGACACCCATTGCCTAGCCCTTACCCATCTCCTCCCTTGGAACCCACACACAGTATTGATTCTAAGATGGAAGGTGAGGGTTTAAAAAATAGTGGATTAGTGGGTATGTTTTTTGTAAGCCTTCCAAATGTTTTCAATGTAAGCAAGAAGGCACATCACATGGAGATCTGGAATCAGTAAGAAGTGAGTTCAGACACTTAACAGCTGGGCACATCACTTAATGTCTCAACTTACTCAAAGGCAAAATAAGAAAGTGGGAGCCCCAGTCTTCTAAGGTAGTTCATGTGATAGACAGAGATACTATTTCTAAAGAGCTTTGCATCATTAAAATCAAGACATAAGAGCTATTTGCTTTACTCCTGCTACTATCTTTTGTCCTGATTGACAGTCCAGGAGCAGTGAGGTAAATCTCAAGTTGTTGCAATAGGTATTTCTCTTTTTATTACTGATTTAGAGCATCGTTCCATATTCAGATCTTTCATTAGAAAACTGCTTGATTATATCATTTTTGCCATTTATATATTGGTAATTATTATATTTATGTAAGTCACTAAGATTAAAAATGGTGGATTAAAAAAATTAAACAATTCTTACTATCAGAAATCAGTCTTCATAGTGTCTAAGCACAACTTCCCTTTTCTTTTAAGCCTAATTTTTCTCCCTGCAGTTTCTAATTATTTTTCCCAGTACTATCCTAGAGTCAATGAGAACAAACCTCATGTATGCTAAACATATACACATATACACCTAATATTTATACACATGTCACATAAATACGTTCACTGTGATACAATTAATTTTACAATGCTAACTATTATAACACTCTTTACCCATATTTACATATGTATTCACAATTCTGTGTGATATGTGATGTTATACGTCATTTGTGTTATGTAATGTATGTTGTCAGGTGTATTTTTGTAATGTACCCGAGTATCTTACCTTATCTTATCTACTTTAATCCCATCTAACTAAATCATTATCTTCATAATTCTCCTGTCTAGGTATAGTCCTATAGTAAACTAAGTATCTATTTTGTATTAGTAAGTAACTAATTTATAGCTAATTAAAACATTGCTAGTACCCAAGCTATACATTGTTTCACTCATTCCAATAGTGAATCAATGTAACCTAACCATGTTTATGTATTTGTATTCATGTGTTTGTTATGTTGTTATTTTAGCTATGTTATGTTGTTTTGTTAGTGTTGTGTCACTGTTACTGTTAGCTTAGTATTATGTTACTGTTGGATGTAATATAATTACCACTACTTCAGATCTTCCTTTTCCTCTCATCTCATTTAATTGAAGATTGCTTCCTCTTAAACTCCATTATAGTAAATATAATTATATTTGTGTGAATATATTTTATGCAAACAAGTACAAAAGAGCAGAAATAATAAATGCAACCTTTTCACATCATAATGCAATAAAAATAATAATTAGTAATGGTACATGGAGAGGTAAATCCAAAATTAATTGGAAATGAAACACTACAACTCTCCTGATTCTCCAAAATATGTTTTTTAAAGAACAAATCATAGAAACAATTGATAATTTCCTTGAAGAAAGTGACAATTGTAGCATATCAGGCTTGTTAGCATCTTGGAAGTATGATTGATATATTGATATTATATCTTATATGTTCATATGCCAGACTCATAGCCATATTAATTATTGATTATTGCATTTATAAATCTTCAGTCCAAAGGACAAGAGAATTCCTGAGTGGGGCATTGCTGGCCACAGTGTCCTAGCTCATCCCTTCTCAGACCACATTCCTTTCCAAGGTGCATGTCGGGTTAATCTCCACCTCTTTGATTTTGTGATTGTCAATTCAACCAATGTTAAAACCTATGTCATGTTACATATGCATTAATCACCTCCCTCCTCACATTCCTAAAATCTCCAATAAAATTGGGAATTATGAGTCTCTCTTTTGATGCTGCTCTTGATTCTCTCTTGATCTTCTGACTGCTCTAAGATGCTCTTATCGCTTTAGCCTATCTTATTCCTCATGACCTCTTATTTCTTGCAACGCTGTTGCACCCATACTTCTCATTAATTCTCTGGCTCCCTTGTCCATGGGAAGTATTACAGAACTCGCTGCACCGCACATGTTTTAACTTGTCCTCTTTGAGTCTTTATTCTGGTGTTTCTCCCTCTATCTCACTTATCTATGCATCCATTTCCCTCCAGTCTCCATTCTCCTTCTCAGGTCACCACTCACAAGTAAATTATATATGAACTGCAGGTGGGTCCTATAACAATGATGAGACATCCTTTCAAAATCTATGGGATGCAGCCAAAGCAGTACTCAGGGAACATTTATATCCTTGATTTCATATATTAACAAATTAGGGAAGGCAGAGTACAATGAATTGGGCATGTAAGTTTAAAAACTAGAAAGTGAACAAATTAAAAATCCTCAGATGAAGACTAAATTAGAGATCCTAAAAATCAAAGGAGAAATTCATAAAATTGAAAGTCAAAGAATTATTGATTTAATAAATAAGACTAGAAGCTCGTACTTTGAAAAGACAAATAAAATAGACAAAGTACTAGTTAAAGTAATTTTAAAAAGGAAAGAAGAAAACCAAATTGACAGTATCCAAGATGAAAAAGGAGACCTCACCTCTAATGAAGAGGAAATTATGGCAATCATTAGAAATGATTATGCCAAATCATATGGCAATAAATATGACAATCTAGGTGATATGGATGAACATCTATAAAAACATAAATTTCTTAGACTAACAGAGGAAGAAATAGAATATTTAAATAATCCTGTATTAGAAAAAGAAATAGAATAAGACATCAAGGAAATCCCTAAGAAAAAATCCCCAGGACGAGATGGATTCACAAATGAATTCCATCAACCTTCAAAGAACAACTGTAGTGGTAGTCTCTCGGTGACCGAGAATGACTATTGTCTTTGTGTATTATCATCTATTGATGTACCCTCATGTGGCTTTGGAGTCCAAAGGTTGAGGCGCACTGTTTGTGGCACATGGGGCCTGGGACACCAGTTGTTACGGGAGGTGAGGTTGTGGCCTGGTGTTGGCGTTCACGTGCACTGGCAAGATGTCGACGTTGCTCATCTTCAAAGGTGGTGGCGGCATGGTTAATGTGGGCTCGCCAGCTGCTTCTGTCAGAGGCAGCGAGTTCTAGTTGCCTTGGTGTAATGCCAGCCCACTTCAAGTTTGACTTTAGCTGATCCTTGTATCTTTTCTTTGGTCAGCCTTGTTTCCTGAGTCCAGCTGACAGTTCACCATAGAACACTTGTGTTGGTTTTCGCTGTGGGTCCATGTGGATGACATGGCCAGACCATCGTAGCTGGGTTTTGAGGACCAGGACTTGGATGCTGGTGGAGTTGGCTCTGTCGAGGACTTCTTGATTGGTGATTCGGTCCTGCCATCGGATCCTCATGATTGACCGGAGGGAGCGTTGGTGGAATTGCTCCAGCTGTTTCATGTGCTTCCAGTACAGTGTCCCTGTCTCACAACCATACAGGAGCGAGCTGAGGGCCACTGCGTTATACACTTTGAGCTTCGTCGCAATGCTTACACCGCTGAGTTGGAGGACTTTGGAGCGCTCCAAAGTCATATGAACACAAATAAACACTTTGAACACAATTAAAATTAGACCTAATTAATTGAAAAAAAATTAATTGCTCATGGGTGGGATGAGCTAACATCATAAAAATGACAATCCTATCCAAACTTATTTTCTTATTTAGTGCCATACCCATTGAACTACCAAAAAACTTTTTTTTACCAAATTAGAAAAAACCATAACAACATTCATTTGGAAGAACATAAGATCAAGGATATCCAGGTAAATAATGAAAAAAATATGAAGAAATGTGGACTAGCAGTCCCTGATCTCAAAGTATAAAGCAGTGTTCTTCAAAACAATGTCATACTGGCTAAGAGACAGAAAGGATCAGTGGAATAGACTTGGAGTAAGTGACCTCAGCAAGACAGTCTATGATAAACCCAAAGATCCCAGGTTTGAGAAAAAATCCACTATTTGACAAAAAGTGTAGGGAAAATTGGAAGACAGTATGGGAGAGATTGGGTTTTGGATCAACATCTCACATAATACACCAAGATAAACTCAGAATGGGTAAATGACCTGGATATAAAGAAGGATACTATAAGTACATTAGGTGAACACAGAATAGTATACTAGTCAGATATTTGGGAAAGGAAAGATTTTAAGATGAAGCAGGAGATAGAAGAAAATTACAAATTGTAAAATAAATAATTTTGATTACATTAAGTTAAAAAGTTTTAATCCACCATTTCATTCTCCAATTCATAAATGGGCAAGGGACATGAATATGTAATTTTTAGATAAAGAAATCAAAACTATTAATAAGCACATGAAAAATTGTTCTAAATCTCTAATAATCAGAGAAATACAAATCAAAACAACTCTGAGGTACCACCTCACACCTAGCAGATTGGCTAACATGACAGAAAAGGAAAGTAATAAATGTTGGTGGGGATATGGCAATGTTGGGACATTAATGCATTGCTGGTGCAGTTGTGAATTGATCCAACTATTCTGGATGGCAATTTGGAACTTTGCCCAAATGTCTTTAAAAGACTGCCTTCCCTTTGATCCAGTCATACCACTGCTGAGTTTATACCCCAAAGAGATAATAAGGAAAAAGATTTGTACAAGAATATTCATAGCTGTGTTCTTTGTGGTGACAAAATATTGGAAAATAAGGGATGCCCTCCAATTGGGGAGTGGCTGAACAAATTGTGGTATATGTTGGTGATGGGATACTATTGTGCTCAAAGGAATAATGAACTGGAGGGATTCCATGTGAACTGGAAAGACTTCCAGTTATTGATGCAGAGTGAAAGGAGCAGAACCAGGAAAACATTATATACTGAGGCGGATACACTGTGGTACAATAGAATGTAATGGACTTCTCTACTAGCAGCAATGCAATGACCCAGGACAGTTCTGAGAGACTTAGGAGAAAGAACACTATCCACATCCAGAGATAGACCCGTGGCAGCAGAAACACATGAGAAAAACAACTGCTTGATAACATGGGTCAATGGGGATATGATTGGGGATGTAGACTCTAAAATGATCCCCCCGATGCAAATATCAATAATATGGAAATAGGACTTGATCAAGGACACATGGAAAGCCCAATGGAATTGTGTATTGGCTACTGGAAAGTGTAGGGGAAGGGGAAGGAAAGACCATGATGAATATTTTTGTACATATAGATCGTTTTCCTTTTTGTTTTCTATCTCTTTAGAATACAGACCTAGAATTAGTGTTACTAGGTCAAAGGGTAAGTAAGATTTTATAGCACTTTGGCCATAGCTCCAAATTGGTCTCCAGAAGAGTTGAAGTAGTCCATAACTCCACTAATACTGCATTTGCATGTCAATTTTCCCACGCCCCTCCAACATGTATCATTTGCCACTTTTGTCATATTAGCTAGTTTAATAGGTATGAGAAGGTGCCTCTGAGTTGTTTTAATATTCATTTCTCTAATGAATAGTAATTTAGAGCATATTTTATGTGATTATAAATAGTTTTGATCATTTCACAATACAACTACCTGTTTGTATCATTTGAACACTCATAAATTAAGGAAGGACTTGTATTCTTGTAAATGTGACACAGGTCTCCATATATTGAATAATGATGCCTTAAACAAAGAAACTTCCTGTAATTTTTCAAAGTAATTTTTTTATTACTAGTTATGTATTTCTCTCCATCCTATTCCCCAACTTTTATCCCACTCTTTCTCCTTTCACTCTGTCCCTCCTCAAAAATATTTTGATTCTGACTACCACCTCCTCCAATTCACCATCCCTTCTATCAAACCCGTTTTTCCTATTCCCTTCCTCTCCTACTTTCATATAAAATAGATTTCCATGACCAACTGCATATGTACATTATTGGCTTTTTGAGCCAGTTCTGATGAAAGATTCTGATTCCCCTTCTCCACCTATGTATTCTTCCCCTACATTGTAAAAACGTTCTTTCCTTTTACATTCCTCTCCCCTTTCTCCCAGTGCATGCCTCTTTCTCAACCCTTACTTATTATCTTAAGATATGATCCTATCATATCCAACTCACATCTGTGTCCTCATTCTTAGTATCATTCTTATAATTGCACTAATAATAATTTCTTAGGAGTTACAAGTTATCTTCCCATTTAAGAATTTCAACAGCTTTAACATAAAATCCCCAAGGATTTCTCTTTCCTATTTACCTTTTTATGCCTTTCTTGAGCTTTGTTTGTTTGTCTGTTTATTTTTGTTTTTTTTGTTCTCAGTCTTTTTATACATGAGTCAGAGTCATTCCATTAGAGCACAGCAGTAAAAAGAGATCGGTTAAGTTTCAAATCAAAGATGGGGAGGAGATGAATAGCCCTTAAATTACAATTTGTTCAATAACATGCCATGAAAAAGGAAAAGCATTTGAATATCAAATCTGTATTTCCTTTTGGACCTCTATTTCATTGAATATTCATTTCCCCCTTAGAAAATTATGGTCAGTTTTGCTAGGTAGCCGATTCTTGTTTGTAATCCTGGCTTCTTTACCTTCCAGAAAATCATATTCCAAATTCTTTAGAGATTGTATGTTAATTTATAATTATTTATAAATAATAAAAAGTGATCCAGAGGACGAAAAGGCACCAGCCACATGTGGCTGCCAGCCCCTTTAGCCACCTTCCCCCAACCCCCTAAATCTCAACCCCCATACACCTACTCACTCCAGGATTCCAAGGAAAATAACACCACTTTGTCACTGTACTCCAACTAAGGCTCTTCATGATGTTCATTTCCCGAGCCTCCTTGAAGAGCATTCTGATCTTACTCTAGACAAGAGGCAGGTCTACTGGCTGCCAGGAGTCATGAGACCTTTAGAATAGCTGCATAGAACATGTTCACTTTTTTCCACTTCATTATATTAGGAGGCTTGTTTAAAGATAGACAAAGAGCTTGAATCCACCTTTATTCAGTAAGGACCTGGGGTAGAGGAAGGGGATAGACATACATTGTAGCTTCAATATTTATCTTCAACTTTTTCCTTTTAAAATTCATAGGTTGGCTCTTCCGGTTCACCACCATGGCGCAAGATCAGGGTGAAAAGGAAAATCCCATGCGGGAACTGCGCATCCGAAAGCTATGCCTCAACATTTGTGTTGGGGAGAGTGGAGACAGGCTGACTCGGGCAGCCAAAGTGTTGGAGCAGCTCACAGGCCAAACTCCAGTGTTCTCCAAAGCTCGTTACACCGTCAGGTCTTTTGGAATCAGGAGAAATGAGAAGATTGCTGTTCACTGTACAGTCCGAGGGGCCAAAGCCGAAGAGATTCTGGAGAAGGGCCTGAAGGTGCGAGAATATGAGTTAAGGAAAAATAATTTCTCAGATACTGGTAACTTTGGCTTTGGGATCCAAGAGCATATCGATCTGGGCATTAAATACGACCCAAGCATTGGCATCTATGGCTTGGACTTCTATGTGGTGCTGGGCAGACCCGGGTTCAGCATTGCAGACAAGAAGCGCAGGACAGGCTGTATTGGAGCCAAACACAGAATTGGCAAAGAGGAAGCCATGCGCTGGTTCCAGCAGAAGTATGATGGCATCATCCTTCCTGGCAAATAAAGACCTGTTTTCTATTAAAAGATCAATAAAATGATCACTGAAGTTTAAAAAAAAAAATTCATAGGTTGTCTTGGGGTGCCAAAAAGGTGTCCATTTTCCACATCAAGTCTTTGTACTCTTTAATGTTCAACCTGATAAATGTTGCACTATTCTGATTATAGTGCCTTGATATTTGAATTGTTTCTTTCTGACTATTTGTGATATTTTTTCCTTAACCTGGGAGCTCAGGAAGCTGGCCATAATATTCCATGGAGTTGTACTTAGAGGATCTCGTTCAGGTGATAATTGGTGCATTCTTTTGTTGTCTATTTTACCCACTGGTTCTAAAATATCAGAGCATTTTTCTTAATATTTCCATGAAAGATGATGCCTATGCTCTTTTTTATCATGCCTTTCAGAGAGTCCAATAATTTTTAAATTTTCTCTCTCTCTATTTTGAAGATCAGTTTTTATAATGAGATCTCACATTTTCCTATATATTCAATTCTTTTGATTTTTTTTTGTTGATTCTTGATGTCTGAGACTTTTTAAAAAAACTCTTACCTTCTGTCTTATAAGCAATACTGTGAATTGGTTCTAAGGCAGAAGAGTGGTAAGGACTAGTGATAAGGGGTTAAGTGATTTGCCTAGGGTCACACAACTAGGAAGTGTCTGAGGCTAAATTTTAACTCATAACCTCCTGTATATGAGGCTGGTTTTTAATCCACTGAGCCACCTAGCTGTCCCTCATAGAGTCTTTAGATTCCTCTTACCCAATTCTAATTTTAAAGACAGTGTTTTTTTAAATTAGTTTTTTTATACCATTTCCCATAGTTATGAAGGCAGATCACTTACTTTTCAAATTTATCAATGAATAAAAATACAACTAAAAACATGGTGGATATTGGGATCATTATCTCAAAAGATAAGCTATTATTTTATGTATGCATTTGTCCAGTTTTCCCTTTTAAAAAAAGTTTTGAAATCCAAGTTCTTTCCCTTCTTTTGATCCTCTCTCCCTGACGTCTTTATTCTGCTCACTTCTCTTTTCATAGTTTTGTAAGGGTTAAAAATTAAAGGTAGTATTAAATGTATAAAAATGTGGCCACCAAAAATATATTACTCAAATCAGGATGACTTTTTATAATAGTTTATTGACAAAAGGAGAAAGAGTGAAAGTAAGGAAATGAGAGAGAGAGAGAGAGAGAGAGAGAGAGAGAGAGAGAGAGAGAGAGAGAGAGAGAGAGAGTGTAGATTATTACTCCAGTCCAGTCTGAACCAGGTATACTATATGAATACTATATTCTTTTATATATATATATGAATACTATATTCTTTGACATTTATATGGCGGTTGAAGAATTAGGGGCATTGAGGAATACAGGATACCGCCAATTTTTTATATTAATAGGTAATGTCATTTTTGTACTCCTCAGCACTGTGTTTAGAGATGCTAACATACAAAAATTAATTGAAGCTGCAGTTCAGAAAAATACTAAAAAAATTGAGGATAAAATGCAAGCTCAATTAGAAGATCTAAAATGTTTCTTACAGGATCAATTGGCAAACATCCACCCTACCAGAAACAGACCTGTTTCAGAACCTTTGAATGAGGAAATTTCCTTCCCTGAAATAGAGATGGAAAACACCTTCCCTATAGCTCTGTTAACAGACTGCTTCTCTCGTGTAGTGCAAATTTTAAATGAATTTAATCCCCAAAACCCTTCTCCTGCAATCCCAGTTTCTCATGTTCCCTCTCCTACAGAAAACCAAATTCCAGCCCAAAGGAGATCTCGTCCTCCTAGAGAAACTCATCCTAGGCAAACTGACCCACAGGTACAAAATTCAACTAGAGGCCTGTTTCCTCTAAGAGAAGTACCTGAAATAGGATGGAATGGGGATGTGGTGACTTTAAGACACTGGATACCATTTACTCCCCAAGAAATAAATGAATTTACATGAAATATCCCCACATATGAACAAGATCCCTTTCTAGTAACAAAAAAGATGGGAGACAAATTTTTTCCAGTATAATGCGTCTTACATGGACATTGAGAACTTGCTACAGGCTTTTTAAACTGAACGTGAGAAAAATAAAATAATTGCTCACGTCAACAAAACCCAGGGGCGAAATGCAGCACATTGGCCATCTCAGGATTCCAAATGGGACTATAATGACTCTGAGGATTATCTACAACTATACCGTTGTAGAGAGGCCATCCTTACGGCAATAAAGGAATGTACAGACAGTACAGATAAGTGGATGAAACTTGAAAAAAATAAGCAATAGGAGGAACAAACACCTTCCAGATTCATGGATAGAATAATCGAGTTTGGGGACAGATATCTGGATTGGGACCTAACTAAAGAGAATAGCTTAAGACAAGTTAGAAGGATCTTTGTCAATAACTCTTGCAAAGTGATTAAGAATTATTTTAGAACACAATGTCCAAGATGGCCAGAGATGGATGTTTGAAGAATTGTGAAAACAGCTATATATGTTTTAAAGGGAAACAAAGAAAAGGAGGAAGAAAATAATGATGACATGGAGGAAATGAAGGAAAAAATGAGATATTTAATAGATAGGATAACTAAATTAGAAAGTGGGAATGATAATGAACCAATAACACTTGCCTCTCTCCAGAAATCTAATTATCAATCCATTACCTGCCACTTCTGTGGGAAGAAGGGCCACAATATGGTACAGTATAGAGCTTTTCTCAAGATTATAGGAAGGAATACACAGTTTAATAACAACTACAGAAGTGATAATTGTAAAAATACATATAATTATGACAATAAAAACCACAACTTTAGAAATGACTATAGGAATAGATATTGGGAAAATGATAACTCACAAATGACTCCAAAACAATATATAAAAAATGGTGCTTGTCTAAAAAATACTTGAGGTGCTAATGCCCCCAGGGGGTCCCCTTCAGGGGGTCTCCTTTCAGGGGGGTGCCCAAGGAACTTCCCAAACACAATGAAGGTGTGTGTGTGTGGGGGGAACAGGAATCAGAGGATACAACCTTTGATTTTCCAGACCCTGATGTCCTACTACCGGTTGTCCCTATCCACTGACCCCCCCATACTAATAAACCCCATGTTACTTTAAAGGTGGGTAACACCTATTATGATTGTCTATTAGACACTGGCGCTTCCTGGTCTGTATTAAAGAGAACACCTCATTTACAATGTTATTCTGTTGGCTCAGAGAATGTAATGGGAGTATCAGGAATAAGCCAAAGAGTTAAAAGACATTCCCCCTAGAATGGTGTTTGTAGGACCCCTAGAGGTACAACATTCCTTCCTTTTGATGCCTGACTCCCCTCTAAATTTGCTGGGGAGGGACCTTCTATGCAAATTCAGAACCACAATAACCTGCTCCCCAGATGGTTCTTTATCATTGGAAGTACCGGAGGAATCTTTAAATTTACTCCCTGTAATTCTCTCAGAGAGTCAGGAGAAAAAAGAGCATCCTACCTTTGCAATACCTGAAGATATACCGGAGTCTCTTTGGGCCACATCTTCTTCTGATGTAGGCTTACTTAAGTCGGCTGTTCCTGTGCAGATGAAAACTAAATCTAGCCCCCCTCCTTCCATTCCTCATTATCCCCTCTCAAAAGAGGCAATAGAGGGAATTACCCCAGTAATTAACTCATTAATTGATTAGGGAATAATAATCCCTTGTAAATCTGAATACAATATGCCCACCCTGCCCGTTAAAAAACCAAAAAGAGGGCCACATGGCAAACATCTCTTTGGATTCGTGCAGCATTTGAGGGCTGTGAACAATCACGTTATAAAGAGACACTCTGTAGTTTCCAATATCAATACTATTATTTCTTCTATTCCTAGCAATTTTTCCTGGAGAAAAATTAAGTATTGAATTAAAAAATGAAAAAGATATCAAGTATTCTGATTATCATAGAATGAACAATGATACAAGATAAAATTTCCTAAAAACTAGAACTATCCAAAATAGACTAACAGTGGGCTTCTATTTTATGGAATTCTTTGATTAAAGCCAGAATGACCATTTATGACTCTTGTTTCAGGAAGTATTCTTATTTATATTAATGCTAAACTTCTTGGCTCTGTAGTCTTCCAACACTAATAGTCAGTGATTCTTTTTTTCCCAATATTCCTTTCACTATATGGTACAATCCAGGTAGAATTCATCTTCCTGGCCTCCATCCTCTGGAGCCCTCAAATTTATTAATGTCCTTCCAAATTTAAGATGTTCAATCTTGCACACATTACATTTGAATGGGGCCCAAGTAGGAAAATTTATAATGAGATGATTGTCTTTCTATTCCTGAACACCCTAGCCCACTTAATGTAGTTTGATAGTAATTAATTATATATATTGGCAGAAATGTTTGTTCCACTATTAGGTTAAACCTAAGGGACTAGGAAGGGAAGAGATAATGAAGAAGATGACAATCATACCTACCTCTGCTGCTGGAAAAATGCCTCTGTTCATCTTGCCCTCTTGGAATCCTCTGCATCCTTCATACTTCTTTTTCATTCTATATCCTTATCCTCCAACTTTATCATGATCAAGTTTTCTTGTATAGACCTTTTTTGAGTTACCATTTATTTTTTAAAATATGTAGCAAATTAATATTTAACATAAAAATATAATATATATTTATGTTATAAATATTCAAAAAGTTATAATAAATATGCTTATTCAAGAGAAACAGATTCTTACATTAGTTATGCCTAAATATTTATGTCTCATTTTCTTTCTTTTTTCTCTCTTCCCCACTCATCCACCATTCCCATGAGGGCAAGTAATATGACATAGGTGGTATGTATATTATAATATAATATATATTTCCCAATTCATCATGTTGTAAAACAAGACATATATTGTTTATACTAGAGAAAAATTAATGAAGGAAATAAAGTGAAGAATGGTATATTTTAGTTTGCATTGGACTCTCTCTGTTCCTTTTATGGCAATGGATTTCCCTTTTTGTTATGAGTCCCTTGGAGCTGTCCAAGGGACTTTGTTGTTAAAAGTTGTCATTCACAGATGATTGCTGTCATTACTGTATACAATGTTTTCCTGGTTCTACTTACTTCATTTTGCATCACCTGTAAATCTTTCCACCTTTGTTTTTAGTGACTATTTTGTTTGTAATTTCTTATGGCACAATAGTATTCCATTACAATCATATGCCACAACTTGTCTAGCCATTCCCCAATTGATGCATATCCAATCAGTTTTCAGTTCTTTGCCGCAACAAAAGGCATTGTTATAATTATTTCATAACATATAATTCCTTTTCCTTTTTCCTTGACAACCATAGGAAATAAACCCAATGTTGTTATTGCTGGGTCAAAGGGTATTTGTAATTTTATACTTCTTTGAGTATAATTTCAGTGTGCTCTTCAAAATGGTTGGATCAGTTCACAGTTCCACCAGCAAAGTTATAGTGTCCCTATTTTGCCATATGCTCTCTGATATTTATCATTTTGTCCTCTCATCATTTTACCCGGTCTTATAGTGTGAGATGGTATCTCAGAGTTGTTTTAATTTACATTTCTCTAATCAATAATGATTTGGAGCATCTTTTCATATAAGTATATACAGCTTTGATTTCTTCAAATGAGCTGTTTTTTCATATCTTTTGATCATGTATCAACTGGGAAATGACTCATATTCTTATATACTTGACAAAGTTCTCTATGTATATTTGATAAGAGACCTCTATTTGATAAACTATTTATAAAATGTCTTCCCAACTTATTGTTTTCCTTATAATCTAGGCTATATTAGTTTTATTTCCATCAAAACTTCAATTTAATATATTCAGAATTGTCCATTTCATAACTCACAGCACTTTCTACCTCTTATTTATTCATAAATTCTCCTCTTTTCCATAAATTTGATAGATAATATATTTTCTGTTCTTCTAATTTGTTTATAATATCTCCCTTTATGATTAGGTCATATATCCACTTTGATCTTATATTGGTAAATGGTGTAAGATATTGTTCTATACTTAGTTTCTGCCAAAGTTTTTACAGTTTTCCCAACCATTTTTACCAAATAGTGAATTCTTTTTCTAAAAACTTGGAAATTGACCTTTGTCAAACAAAAGGTTGCTATAATTTTTTTTACCACTATTTGTGGTGTGTCCATTGTGTTCCATTAATCTACTTTTTTATTTCTTATCCAGTACTAGATACTATTGACAATTACTGCTTTATAATGTGGTTTGAAATCTGATACTGTTAAATTTCCTTCCTAAATATTTTTTCATCACTTCCTTTGATAGTGTTAATCTTTTTTTTTTTTTTTACTTTTTAAACATTATTTTATTTGGTTATTTAGAAACATTATTCATTGGAAACAAAGATCATCATTATCTTTTCCTCCCCCTGGCCCCCTCCCACCACTTCTCCCATAGCTGGTGCACAATTCCACTGGGTTTCACATGTGTTCTTGGTTTGAACCCATTTCCATGTTGTTGGTATTTGCACTAGAGTGTCCATTTAGAGTTTCTCCTCAGTCATTTCCTCTCAGCCCCTGTAGTCAAGCAGTTGCTTTTCATCGGTATTTTTACCCCCACAGTTTATCCTCTGCTTGTGGATAGTGTTTTTTAGATCCCTGCAGATTGTTCAGAGACATTGCATTGCCACTAATGGAAAAGTCCATCACCTTTGATTGCACCACAATGTATCAGTCTCTGTGTACAATGTTTTCCTGGTTCTGCTCCTTTCGCTCTGCATCACTTCCTGGAGGTTGTTCCAGTCTCTGTGAAATTCCTCCACTTTATTATTCCTTTTAGCATAATAGTATTCCATCACCAACATATACCAAAATTTGTTCAGCCATTCCCCAATTGAAGGGCATCCCCTCATTTTCCAATTTTTGGCCACCACAAAGAGCACAGCTAGGAATATTCTTGTACAAGTCTTTTTCCTTATTATCTCTTTGGGGTACAAACCAAGCAGTGCTATGGCTGGATCAAAGGGCAGACAGTCTTTTAGTGCCATTTGGGCATAGTTCCAAATTGCCCTCCAGAATGGTTGGATCAGTTCACAACTCCACCAGCAATGAATTAATGTCCCTACTTTGCCGCATCCCGTACAGCATTCATTACTTTCCATAGCTGTCATGTTAACAATCTGCTAGGTGTGAGGTGATACCTCAGAGTTGTTTTGATTTGCATCTCTCTGATTATAAGAGATGTAGAGCACCTTTTCATGTGCTTATTAATAGTTTTGATTTCTTTGGCTGAGAACTGCCTGTTCATGTCCCTTGCCCATTTATCAATAGGAGATGGCTTGATTTTTTGTACAATTGATTTAGTTCTTTGTAAATTTGAGTAATTAAACCTTTGTCAGAGGTTTTTATGAATGTTGCTTCCCAATTTGTTGCTTTCCTTCTGATTTTAGTTATATTGGTTTTGTTTGCACAAAAGCTTTTTAATTTGATATAGTCGAAATTATTTATTTTATATTTTGTGACTCTTTCTAAGTCTTGCTTGGTTTTAAAGTCTTTCCCTTCCCAAAGGTCTGACATGTATACTATTCTGTGTTTACCTAATTTACTTATAGTTTCCTTCTTTATGTTCATGTCAGTCACCCAATTTGAATTTATCTTGCTGTAGGGTGTGAGGTGTTGATCTAATCCTAATCTCTCCCACACTGTCTTCCAGTTTTCCCAGCAGTTTAATCTTTTTTTTAACCAAATGAATCTTAAAACTATTTTTCTAATCTACTAAATTTTTTTTTGTAATTTAATTGTGATGGCATTGAATAATAAAATACTGTGGGATTTATTCTTAATAGTCTTTAGTTAAGATAGTTAGACAGTGTAAGCATAGATAATTAAACATAGTGGATAAAAGTCAGATGCTACTCCTCCCCTTTTTTCCTTTCCCAACAACTTCCCCTTTTTGTTAATAAATTCATTTTATTTATATGTGATTCTTCCCTTTTGTATAAACCTTTTCCCTCTCCTAAAATCACAATAACAGTTTGGAAGAGTTAGCTAGGTTAAGAAACCTTAGTTTATATAGAAAAACAGTTAAGTTTTATATAGGGAAAATCAGTTAGACTGGAAGATTCCACCTAGAACTCAGCAAGAGGAACATTCCAAGGGGGAAGGCAGTGGAACTCTGTAACTCTAACTGAGCTGGGAGATTCATTTAATTTTTAAATAACATTCTGCTGTATGGTCTAAGTGGCTGTATTGGATTTTTCTCTTTCATTAATTGTATATAAACAAGGAGATCACAGTGGGTTATATCTACACAAATTCCGCTGTATATACATGAATAACAATGAATGTAAGCATGTCCGGGGCCTTGTTAATGGATTTTTTGGTGGTATTGTGGGAGTGGGTTCTGCACATCCCATATATTGTATCCATTCCTTTCCCCAAAGTATGTTATATGGTTCTGGACTGTCACTGGATGAAATCATGCATGGAAATGACTGTAAAAACTGTCTTATCCCACATCCCCATACTATATATTTGTCTCTGTGTTGTGTATAAGTGTAGAGTAGTGTTATTTGTTATTGAAAACTGGTTTAAAGGCACCCTGGTTTGGTTAACTAAGGACTCTGAGCTTAAACAAATGGCCACACTCACGAGGCAACATCTGAACTAGGTAGAACTGTATATAAACGATAAAAAGTTAATGAACACTGGATATGGTTGTTGGCAAAAGAAAATAATGATATAACTGGAAATCTAAATAGATTACAGAAGGAAGAACCTGAAGGGATGGTAACTTTTTTCTCATTACGAGATCTCCAAGTAGTTTCATGGGATGAGATATTCCAGGTAAAATCCCATAAGAGGTTAACACCTGAAGACTTGGAATCTATAAAAAATAAGTGAATACCTACCTTTGTGGATGAACCTAGGAAGGTAATTAAAGAAATTTAATGGTTTTGATTTAAAATCTAAATTAATTGATCACCAGGGAAAAATCCCAAATAAAATACCCAAGTCAGTCTGGAAATTTATTGAAAATTTTCATTAATATAGAGGGAAGGATTTAAAGAGAAAGAGGGAAGAGGGTATAGGATTTCTCCCGCCTGGCCTGTGCCAAGGGGGAGTTCAAGATCTCCATCTCTAGGCCTCAGAATAAGATTAAAAGCTTCTAAGAGGATAAACTTTGGAAAGTAAAGGAGGGAAATCAGCCAGAAACTCACCACCAAACTGGAAAATAGCTGTAGCCATGCCAAGATGCTGAAAGGCCCAGCACAATGCCACCAGCCACCTCTCTGCCATCAAAGTGTACTGGAGAGAGGAAGTGATGTGAAATATATAGACCTTTTACTCTTGTGTCCTCTCCTTTCAATGTTCATGTCTACCAATCACATCTTAAGCTTTTCTCCAGGATTGCTCATTCTTTAGTTCTCATCTTCTTTCATTAGATTAAATCTTTTGAGTTATTTCACATTTCTTTGTTAAATTCATCTTTTGTTAATTACTTAACCTTTTTGTGATTAATTTACCCTTTATAGTTACTTAAGACCTTTTTGTAGTAAGATCTAAAATAGACTTAGCTTAAAGTTCTAGCTTCACTATAAAGTAAGAACTAAGTACCTTCATTGTTCAATCAGGAGATTACAACTTTATTTTCACCATAAAGGAAGATCTAAGTAGGGTGGAGTAATTTAAAGTTCACACTATTGATCTCTTTGACCCGGATTACAATGATTTTATCCTGTTAATGAAAGAGCTTTTAACAAAAAGAGAAAGAAATAAGTTCATAGAGGAAACTAGGCAGGATCCCTTCTTAACACCATGGCCAGAACATTATAATGACACTGACATGAACAGAAAAGTTCAGATGACAGGATGAAGGAAGCTAGGTAGGCAATTTTAGAGGTTATTTGTAAACAAACTAAGAGTTCAAATGTATGATCCAAATTTGAAGGGATAAAACAAAAAGCCACTGAAACACCAACATCATTCCTTAATGGAATCATTGTAGCTTCCAAGACATACCTCAACATGAATGTTCTTGAAGAGGGAAAAACAGCACATATAAAAAAAGATCTTTGTGAAAAATGCTATACCTAACATAAGATTATTCTTCAAAAACAGTTCTCCTGATTGGGAGGAGATGCAACTGGAAGATGTTAGAAAAAAGGCTACATACTTAAGCACAGATAGTGAGGATAAATATGAGGAGAGAGATGCACTGATAGATCTTAAAAGAAAATTAAAGGAAGCAGAAGGAAAAGCTAGAGAAAGTGCGATTAAAGAGGTTAAGGCAGTGGCTGCATTAAGATCGATGAAACCTAATAACAATAATTATAAGCCTAGGCATAGAGATCAGATCCCCAACATTGTTTCCTCTGAAATAAAATTGGGTATTTTGTAAAGGAATGTATATACAGAGGTCAGTTTTCCAGACAATTGAACTGGTATGGAGGATTTAATAGCCAAAATAATTAAAACACCAATAATAACTGGAATAAAAACAATAATGGCTGGAATGATAGTAACTACTCAAGAACAAATAATCATTTTAGAGTGTAATTTAGTTACTCTCTCTGGTTTACCAGTAGCTCCTATTACTTCCATTATATCAACAACTCTACAATTCATAGGAAGACTTTGCAAAACTGATTTACAAGCTCCAGTATCAACCAAAAGATCATAATCTGATTACCTATAGTGGCAGATACCTATAGTTCTGTACTGTTTGGAGGTTGAAATGTTTCTAATACTGGGGCAAGCACAGTAACATCAGTTCAAAGAGCAGTCATTTCCTGTCCATTCAAGTTTACATCTGCTTGAACTCCATGATATTCCCAGGATTTTGCATCTTTAATTCCATCACAGGAATTACCTTCACCACAGATTCAACAGGCTGCTGTCTGCTCTGGACCCTCCCATAATATTTGAGCCACTTCCCACCCCCAACCCCAGCACCTTACCTTAATCAGGGGAGGGAGGAAGCACTCCCATTGGGGTAGGCGAAGTGAGGAATGTTTTCAGGTATATGGGGAGGGGGAAAGGAATAGCTCCACCCTGAGTCCACCTGGCTTTCTAGTAACAACATCTGGCAGGTGATGGCAGGTGTACCCATAGAGAGGGCTCTGCATTCCCTTTTGGGCACACATGGGTTCACCATCACTGACCGAGTTATAAGGGAAAGTCAGTGCAAAAAGCACAGCGATCATAAATTAGTGTGTGGGAGAAACCAAGAGAATTATGATTTGGGAGGAATGTAAAGTGCTAGAGGAGGAGTAACAGTCAATATTGCTGGAAAGAGTTGAGAGTGAGGTTGGCAAGAGTTGTCCACAGAGGACTTTACAATTCAAACCATAAGCTAATGGGAGCATCCCATGTTCTCCTTCAAACCTGTCTGTCCTATTCTTAACATTGGGAAAGGCTGACATCTCCCACAACCACAGGTCCAGGTCCACTTGGATTCACTATGTTATGGGTCCTTTCCCAGAAATCTTCACTAAGGAATTTGATCCAGAGATGAATTGACTTGGAAAATCCAACAGCTCTTCTAAGAATGGAGACTTGGCTTCTGCCAGGAGGCACAGCAGGACCTGAAGATCTGAGTGTCCCTGTGAATGAGCAAAAAGGGGCTGATGGTTGGGAAACACAAGGAGGTGAAAATAGACACGACCACCAGCCAGTCACCAGAATCAGTCCCGTACACTTTGTACAGTGCAAAGCTACAGCTGATGCAGTAGGCAGAAACAAAGATGCTCAGCAGCAGCAGGATGGTTTGGGTGGCCCTGATCTCCGGAGAAGTCTTCTGGGAGTGGCTCGTGCAGTGAATGTGCTGGACTTTCCGTTGATGTCTGTACAGTAGAACTATTATGTAGCCGCTGGCCCAGACCATGCCTCCGACACAAAGGATGTCTCGCAAGAAGGGCAGGATGATCTTCCCCTTTAACTTCGTTTCCCAGTAGCAATAAAGGACTTCAAATCCCCCTGTGTCATTGCTGTTGATCCTCCTTGATCCTGTTATGTGTAAGGGCACATTTACTTCTATGATTACATTGAATATCCAGCAGAGGAGACACGAGGGCCTGATGAGCTTCAGAACTCTGACTTTGTGTTTGGCCAACCTAGAGCTGCTGGGACTAATAGTGACAGCCTGAAAGATGCTCAGGAGACACGTGGTACAGACGGCAAGGCCCCGGCTCATCCTTTGGAAGTAAAATACCATTTTACAGCCTAAGTTTCCCAGGAAATAAATGTTCCCAAAATAGAAATTTACTAGTGGGCATCCCTGAGAGAGGAGCACTATGGTGTTAGTCAGTGTTAGTTGGGCCAGAATGGGGTCCAATAGTCTTGACCTGTGGCTGCTAAACAAAGTAAAGACATAAAAGCAGAGAAATAAGGAGTTGCCCAGGACCCCAACTCCAGTCTGAGAAAAGAAGATGATCCCCAGGACTGTGTCATAGAGAGACATGATCTTGGAGTGTTGCGGGGGCCCATCTAGAGATATCATGAGAGAAGAGAGGAAAGAACAATAAAAAATCTCTCATAGTAAACACAATGCAGGCACATAATCTACGTGTGAGTCATGATTGGTGCTCATGATGTAGTGGCAGCTGGTGGCAAATGTGCCTTCAGAATCTTTTAGGAGAGTATATACACCCCCTGATATACACCCATGGACAAACCCTTCTTTCCAACCCCACAGTTACATACGCATAGTCATATTTCTTCTTTCTCTGCCCAGCTTCATCCATGGACTTCCCAGATATTCCACATGCCACACTGACTCCTATTTGCAAATGTGCATAAGTGGAACCTTTGGGGATGATTTGTGGAGGGATACAGGACTCTACAGGGTTGAACAGAATTCTTAGTCAGAGCTTTGAATGTATAAGAGAAGCAATTCATTCTTGGTTAATGAAACAGTGGAACTACAATGATTTAATGGAAGGGAGGTCTTTGATACATCCCAATTTCCAGCCTGCGTCCCCACATAATTTGTTGCATTTCACTTGTGGGGAAAGTATGGGCTTTCTCTTCTTTCCACTGAAAACTCATAAGAAACCAATAAGAAGGTTCAACGGCTGAGATGGCGATGCAAAAAAGCACTGTGGAGTGCTCAGGGCGTGTTGGAGCACAAAAGACAACACGGCCATCCAATGCAGCTGAGGAAGTCTCCAGGTGTAATGATTTTTCATGCCACTAGACCCAGGCTTCCAACGCCGAGAGAGGGGGACTGTCCCTGTGCATCGACTTTTCCACTTAAATCTCCTTCTTTCACAAGTGTCTTTGTGCACACTCATCTATCATAGATGAAAATGCACAAAGACAATCGTCATCCTTGGTTACTGAGGGACTACTACTACTGAAAACTTACCTATATTCCATTAAAAGGATCATTTTTCTTATGTGAATAACTTCTGGCCATTGAACTTCCAGGGGCCATCAGAGCTCCAACGTACATGGACTTTTAGAAATGAAGCAGACTGGAACCAGTAGGATAGTATAATCCCCTCCAAGGGGATGATGACAGAAGAATCTTTTCTAATTTGTGAGGAATGAGAGGCATGAAAGCAGGAACTTAACTCTAACTGAGCCAGACAGAAAGAAGTTGGGGGAAAGGGTTAATGTCTTACCTCAAGGTGTATTACCTTTACAGAAAGATCTCTTCAGGGTCTGGGTCCATAACACTGCAATTTCAAACTGTTTTTCACAGAATAAAAATTGCATAATCAGGTTTGCTCACGATGTAATATTTTAAATGGCGCTTCTTGAAGTACAAGTCAGGTCTATGAGCCCAAGAATCAACAAGACAAAGAGAGTCACCTCTCTTGGAGAGGAGTGAGCTACTTTGAAGAGAAAACTCTCTGATGTCCTTTTAAATATTTAGACAACTGAATCTGGAAACATAAATGTCAAGAAGCCCCCATTTGTCTTTGGTGTCTTGAATAACATTCCAAAAGACTAAATGAAGTCATCATATGCCGTGTGAACAGGGACTCTATAATGCTTTGACTCAATCAAAGCCATTTTGTAAGAGGTTGGCTCGCACTCTAGTCCATTTTTTAGGAAAAAAGAAAAGCAATCTGAGAATCTGGGAGAGCTTTTGGAAAAGCAAGAGGGGCACGTCTAGGACAAAATGGAATCCCTTGTTTGTCTTTACTGCTTACTAAGAGAGGGCAGTGATAGCAGGAAACTATCTGACTTAAAAGTAGAAAAATTCTTGTCCTTCCAATTTAGCAACTGCACGTAGGTCTGTGATTCCAAACAGTCTTTTGGGGAAACTGGCTAAAAAAAAAATCTGAATGGAGCTTTGTAAAGATGGGACACTGAGCCTGCCTCGATTCCAGAATCCTCTTTAATCAACCATTCATTTCCTCTGGCAGAAATAGAAGAAGATCAGAAAAAGCACAAAGCCCAGGCCCTCCTTGACTCACCATCACTTCAGACAGCTTCACCCCTCCCCCAAAGGCTATATTTTTGTTGATTTTGACTAAATCAGAAGATCAGAAGTGTTGGGTTGGGTTATGGTCAGAGAAATTAGCTGTCCCAGGGCGAAGGAGCTTCCCTTTCTGAGGCAGAATAGTAGAAAGAGGGCTGAGTCCAGAGGAAGAACTATCTGAGTTCTAATCCAGACTGAGTGACTAGTTTTGTAATCTGGCCAAGTAATGTGTCCACTCTTTGACTCAGTTCTCTCATCTGTAAAATGGAGATAAAGATAACCTCTTCCTCCCAGGGTTGTTATATAGATGCTCTGATATACGAAGTACAAAACATTCCGCCATTAATGCTTCTCTCTCTCTCTCTCTCTCTCTCTCTCTCTCTCTCTCTCTCTCTCTCTCTCTCTCTCTCTCTCTCTCTCTCACACACACACACACACACCCACCCACACACCCACCCACCCACCATAGCCTTCCTTGGATCATCTAGAAAAACAGTCTCCCATTCCATGGAATTAAGGCTCAGGATGCCCCCTGTGGGAAGTGGTGAGGACCAGACTGGCCAGGACTTTCCTCTATACACTAGCCCATGTTAGAAGCCCTGAGCTCAGCTATTCCTCTGGTTTATCCTCCTACACCTGAGACATTTGGGGGGACCTACAAATGCTTAGTTCTGCTGAGCCTGCGAGGCAATGGGGGGCGAGACAGAGGGCAGACACTCAGAGGAATCAATGAATCAGGGGCCAAATGCTTCATTCGCTCTGCCTTCCTGGTGCCTCCTCTCAAGGGATACTAGCAGCCTCTTAGGCCCACTTAAGCAAAGAAAGTCTTCCCAGGCCCGGCCTTCTGGGGGAAAATAGATCCTCCCCCTTCTACCCAAATGATATCAAGCACTCACAGCTGCCGTCACATGCATGTACAGGCCCTAGTCACCCATGTCCACTCCCACACTGATGCTCTGACATCTACACTTGCCATCATTGATGTAAAGAAGCAAAGTAAGGCACAGACTCCCCCCTCGCCCAACCTAACCGTACACATAGATGGTCCAAGACAAGGTCAGCCGTTCTCATCAGCCCAGGCAGTTGGGTCTGGTCTCTGCAGCACTTCTGGAAATCAGCTAAAGAATTGGAGGCAGGTTCCAGGGGCCCACAATGCAGAATGGTCAGCAGCATCTCCTGCCTTCAGGAGACATGCTGACAGTCAGGGCTCATCATGGGTGACTCAGGTGCTCCAGGAACCATCCCACAAGTCAGAGTATGGGAGCAGAAGGCAGAGGACACACCAGAGAAGGAATGGAGCCTCAGAGAGGGGCTACTGTTCCGGGCCAGGGAAAGGCAAGTGGAGTCAGGTTTGTGCTCAAACAGACCCTGTGTTGGAGCAAGAAAGGGAGGCAGGGTCTTCCCTCCAAGAGAACCTTTCTGTGAGGCAGGCGTCCTCCTCTCCCTTCTCTTTCTATTCAAAGCTTAGTTGACAACCCATTGGAGTATTGGAGGGGCCATCAAAGCACTGGTCTAGGGCCAATCTAGGATGCACTTCCTGAAGGAGCTGAGCTCAGGACCCAGGAGTCAAGGGGTCTGCCTTAGCTCCATGTCAGGGACACATTTAGGGTGCTGAGCTCATCTCCATCGGGTTATCAAGGGGCACCTTCTCTTGAGAAAGACAGGGGGATGGTTATTTTCAGGGCATCCTTCTTCCAGGGCACCTCTCATATTCAGACCTGATAGCAGGTCCTGGGTTTCCATGGGGATATGTGAGTGACTAACATGTCAATGACTCTCCAAGGCTGCTGGTAATGGGGATGCGCATCAGGACCTAAGCCTCAGAGAACTTTCCTCCAGCACACAATCCCTAACTCATCCATATGTACAGTGTGCTGAAGGTAAGGCTATTCTATTATTGGCCATTTCTCTGATAGAATTTAGAGACTGAAGTGTCCTTAGAGACCATCTAGTATCTCCTGCCCAACTATATGCTCAGAAATCTGACAACCCAAGTGAAATGGGTGAATAATTACAAACATATAAAGTCACCAGATTAATGAAAGAGGAAATGGAATACTAAAGCAACTGCATCGCAGGGAAAGAAATTGAACAAACTATGGAAGAACTCCCTGAGAAAAGGGTCCCCGGGCCACATGATCTCACCCGTGAGTTCTGCCCAACATTCAAAGAATGACTAACTCCAGCACTACATGAAGTATTTAGAACAATAAGGTAAGAGGGAATCCTCCCAAATTCTATTTATGAGACCAATATGGTTCTGATATGTAAATGAGGGACCTAAATCAGAGAAGATAAACTATAGATTAACCCCCTAATGAACATTCATGCAAAAATTTGAACTGTTCACTGACCTGTTCCCAGTGCTCTGTCATATTTGGAAGTATCTGGAGCCCTCTGTGCATTTCCACTGCTGTGCTCTGCTTGGCTACCTCCTCCTCTGTTGATAGGTAGACTCTCTGGGAAGATAATCACCCTTTTTCTGCCAGGTACCCTCCCTTTGGATCTGACCCCTCCTCCTAGCTCGTTCAAATAGTTTTCTGTGATAGCTGATCCTGAGCTAGGTGGCGTCTCCACATTTGACAAGGATGACTTCTATGTTTTCTTCTATGGCAAATGGCTATGGAGTGGGAGGTGGAGGAAGGGAGAGCAAGGGGGGAGCCAGCAGCCTGTAGAGGGCTACGGTCTCCATCTGGGATGGAGAAGGGGGGAATCTTTTATAGGGTGCTGGTCTGGGATCAGGTAACCTGGATTGTCTCTATTGGGCAAAGTTGGGGTACTTGTGGTTGGCTTTGCAGTTGGGGGATTTTAGTTCCCAGGCTTGTCTAGTATGGTATAGATAGTATAAGTCCAGAACATCCACCCACCATTGATTTGTCAGGTCATAGCAGGGAAGAAGCAGTGCCTGAGGGAGTGGAACTACTTGATTTGTTCTGGAGTCCCAGCAGGTGCAGGGGAAGGGGTGCTGAGCTGTCAGTCTCAGTAGGGATTGGGGAAGGAGAAAGGGGGGTTTTGATCCCAGGATCTATCAACTAACATTCACCTGGCTGTCCACTGTGTCACTGAAGATTTCTGTGTTTCATCCAATGGAGAATGCAGGGACCAGTCGGGGCTGTAGTTATAGGTACTGGATGTCTGACCTCATCTCCCTCCAGAGCCGCCATTATCTTGTCACCTACCAGAGAAGTGATATCCGACAATTAGAGTCAGAGATGTCTCCAGGTGTTTGGGGAACTTTGGCCCCTTGAGCCCATCCCAGGCAGCAATTAGGTCAGAGTAATGAGGGCTCAGTCAAGAGTGGGAGCAGCTGAGAAGCTTTTTCTGCTCCTTAGTAGATACATTGTGTTTTAGAGCCAAGCAAGGGCAAGTGGTGAGCCCTCAGGATTAGGCAACAAGGCTGTCTGAGGCTCTTCCCTGTCCTGGATGCTGAGCCTCATGGGGCCTCCTTCCAGTTGCTCCTCTTTTTATGGTTCCAATTGGCTCTGTGTATGAGAGACAGTAAACTGAGTCACGCTTACATCCTGTCCCTGCTCTCTCATCTCAGAGCCTTAAAGGCCATTCCTGAAGATGTGATTTGGACTTGAAAAAAGGAAGTGGACCGAGGACACATGAGAAAGAATAAATAATCCTGAGACCAATCAATCAACATTAGTGAATAATCTTCTCTCTTCATGCCATTGCACACCATGTCTAAAAGGCACATGGTGTATGTTCAGTTCAGGAGAGATAGCCTGGAGGACCTTCTCCATCACTTCATATATGTGTGTCCAAATTTCCTTGTTCTGGCCATTATATCATTTCATACAGTATTTTCTATCAGGTTCACATTCCACTATTCTCCAGCTAATATTGTTTCCTTTCTAGACACAGACATGATTTTAAAAAGAAGAGCTTTAAATAATTCTGAGAATGCTGCCGTCTTTTTTGCTCTAATTTTTGGGCAAAATTTGTATATGCACATAAACATATTAATAATTTTGATAGAATATATGTTATCTATACACACATGCATATATATGATTTGGTAGCATTCTAATTTGCTTTGAAGACTATTTGGACCACTTAGCAGCTCTGTCAATAGTGGATTCTTAGGGGAGGACGGGCAGGCATCTGGGTGGATTGAGAGCCAAACCTAGAGATGGGAGGTCCTGGGTGAAAATTTGGCCTCAGATACTTCTTAGCTGTGTGACCCTACCCTGCCAAGTCACTTGACACCCATTGCCTAGCCCTTACCCCTCTTCTCCCTTGGAATCAACACACACAGTATTGATTCTAAGATGGAAGGTGGGGGTTTAAAAAATAGTGGATTAGCGGGTATGTTTTTTGTAAGCCTTCCAAATGTTTTCAATGTAAGCAAGAAGGCACATCACATGGATATCTGGAATCAGTAAGAAGTGAGTTCAGACACTTAACAGCTGGGCACATCACTTAATGTCTCAACTTACTCAAAGGCAAAATAAAGAAAGTGGGAGCCCCAATCTTCTAAGGTAGTTCATGTGATAGACAGAGATAATATTTCCAGAGAGCTTTGCATACATTAAATCAAGATTTAAGAGCTATTTGCTTTACTCCTGCTACTATCTTTTGTCCTGATTGACAGTCCAGGAGCAGTGAGGTAAATCTCAAGTTGTTGCAATAGGTATTTCTTTTTTTAATTACTGATTTAGTGCATCGTTCCATATTCAGATCTTTCATTAGAAAACTGCTTGATTATATCATTTTTGCCCTTTATATATTGGTAATTATTATATTTATGTAAGTCACTAAGATTAAAAATGGTGGATTAAAAAAATTAAACAATTCTTACTATCAGAAATCAGTCTTCATAGTGTCTAACCACAACTTCCAAATGTATTGTTTTCCCTTTTCTTTTAAGCCTAATTTTTCTCCCTGCAGTTTCTAATTATTTTTCCCAGTACTATCCTAGAGTCAATGAGAACAAACCTCATGTATGCTAAACATATACACATATACACCTAATATTTATACACATGTCACATATATACGTTCACTGTGATACAATTAATTTTACAATGCTAACTATTATAACACTCTTTACCCATATTTACATATGTATTCACAATTCTGTGTGATATGTGATGTTATACGTCATTTGTGTTATGTAATGTATGTTGTCATGTGTATTTTTGTAATGTACCCGAGTATCTTACCTTATCTTATCTACTTTAATCCCATCTAACTAAATCATTATCTTCATAATTCTCCTGTCTAGGTATAGTCCTATAGTAAACTAAGTATCTATTTTGTATTAGTAAGTAACTAATTTATAGCTAATTAAAACATTGCTAGTACCCAAGCTATACATTGTTTCACTCATTCCAATAGTGAATCAATGTAACCTAACCATGTTTATGTATTTGTATTCATGTGTTTGTCATGTTGTTATTTTTGCTATGTTATGTTGTTTTGTTAGTGTGTCACTGTTACTGTTAGCTTAGTATTATGTTACTGTTGGATGTAATATAATTACCACTACTTCAGATCTTCCTTTTCCTCTCATCTCATTTAATTGAAGATTCCTTTCTCTTGAGCTCCATGATAATAAATATACTTATTTTTGCATGAATATATTTTATGCAAATAAGTACAGAAGAGCAGAAATAACAACCTTTTCAGATCATAATCCAATAAAAATAATAATTAGTAAGGGTACATGGAGAGGCAAATAAAAAATTAATTGGAGATACTTCTGGACAAGATGGCAGCTTAGAGAAAGCTAAAGTTCAGAGCTCCAGAAACCCTTCCTTACCAATCTCAAACGGAATGCTACTAGGGCATCGAAATTCAAAACAAACAGCAGAATAGACCCCGGAAACACTCCTCCTGGACCTGGATCAAAAGGTATGGCCCCCCAAGAGTTGGAGCCTGAGATCACTCGGATCTAAGGGGAAGGCAAAGGGAAGGTCCCAGGACCCAGGCCCCCCAACCCAGAGTGCTGAGTCCGAGGCAGCAGCAGGAACCTCAGGGCAGGCAGGGCGGCCTCAGGAGCTGGCTGTTCTGAGGGCCTCCCCCTGAAAACAACTTGAGCCAGTCATGGGGGCACCCAAACAGCAGGGAGGCAGAGAGAGATGGGGGGGGCGTGTAGCCCCCAGACCAGAACCTTCCATCGGGGTCTCACTGAAGGTCCCTGCCTGAGGGCATACTCAGTCTGAGGTTAATCCCAGCCCTCAGAGCTCCAGGAAGCCACGGCACCTCCCCTCTCAGAGTGCAGGGTGGTCTGAAACAACAGTAACCCTCAGGGCTGGCAAAAGGGCCTTGGAGCTGAAGACCAAATCCTGAAAACAACCTGACCCTGTCGAGGGGGCACCCAGACAGCAGGGAAACAGAGAGAGACAGGAGGAGCCTGTAGCCCCCTGACCAGATCCTTCCATCTGAGTCTCACTGAAGGTCCTTGCCTGAGGGCATACTCAGTCTGAGGTTAATCCTATCACCAGCCCTCAGAGCTCTGGGAAGCTGTGGCCCCTGCCCCCTCAGAGTACTGGCTCTTCAGGCTGGCTGAGGCACAGAAACAAGGGCCAAGCCATAGAAAGGACAATCTGCCTAGGGCTAAAACCTCTGAACGCCAGACAGAGATAAGAAAAGCTAATCCTCCCCACTCAGATAGAGATGGCAAACTCCACAGAAGCACAAAAAACCCAAAATTCCAAAAAAAGACAAGAAGAAGGGGGTGACTTTGGACACATTTTATGGAGCAAAAATACAAAACACAGAGGAGATAGAAGAGGAAACACAAGCAAATGCTCCAAAACCTTCCAAAGGAAATGGAAACTCTCCACAAACCCATGAAGAATATGAATCAGAAATGATAAAAAAGATGGAAGCCTTCTGGGAGGAAAAATGGGAAATAATGCAAAAGAAATTCACGCATCTACAAAACCAGTTTGACCAAACTGAAAAGGAAAAACAGGCTTTAAAGCAAGAACTAATAAAGCAAAGCCAAAAGACCAAGAAATTAGAAGAGAACATAACATATCTCACTGACAAGATGACAGATTTGGAAAATAGAGGGAGAAGAGATAATTTAAGAATAATTGGACTTCCAGAAAAGCCAGAAATAAACAGCAAACTTGACATCGTAATACAAGAGATAATCAAAGAAAATTGCCCAGAGATTCTAGAACAAGGGGGCAATGCAGCCACTGACAGTGCTCACAGAATACCCTCTACACTAAACCCCCAAAAGACAACTCCCAGGAATGTAATTGCCAAATTCCAAAGCTCTCAAACAAAAGAAAAAATCCTACAAGAAGCCAGAAAAAGACAATTTAGATATAAAGGAATGCCAATCAGGGTCACACAAGACCTTGCAATTTCTACTCTGAATGATCGTAAGGCATGGAACATGATCTTCAGAAAGGCAAGAGAGACTTTCCGGTCAAGATGGTGGCTTAGAGAAAGCTAAAGTTCAGATCTCCTGAAACCCTTCCTTACCGATCTCAAACCGAATGCTCCTAGGACACTGAAATTCAAAACAACCAACAGCATAGACCCTGGGAGTCCTCCTCCTGGACCTGGACCTGGATCAAAAGGTATGGCCCCCCCCCAAAAGCCAGAACCCGAGACCACTTGGACCTAAGGGGTAGGCAGAAGGAAGGTCCTAGGACCCATCCCCCCCAACCCAGAGAGCTGAGTCCCAGTCCAAGGCAGCAGAGGCAACCTCAGAGCCCCACGGCCTGCTATTCTGAAGGCCGCTTCCTGAAAACAATGGAACATGATCTTCAGAAAGGCAAGAGATCTGGGTCTTCAACCAAGAATCAGCTATCCAGCAAAACTGACTATATATTTCCAAGGGAAAGTATGGGCATTCAACAAAATAGAAGATTTCCAACTTTTTGCAATGAAAAGACCAGAGCTTTGTGGAAAGTTCGATATCAAAAATCAAAGAGCATGGAATACCTGAAAAGGTAAATATGAAGGAAAGGGAAAAGGAGAAAAATGTTATCTTCTTTTTTTACTCAAACTCTCTTCTATAAGGACTACATTTATATAAATCTATGTATACTAACAGGTGGGGAAAATGTAATATGTAAATAGGGGGAAAAGAAAGACCAAATAGAATAATCTTTCTCACATAAAGATTCACATGGGAAGGGGAGGGGAAGAAAACTCCTATAAGCAGGAGAGGAAGAGAGTTTTTACTTAAACCTTACTCTCAGGGAAATCAACTCTGAGAGGGAAAAACATCGAGATCCATTGGGGTCTTGAATTCTATCTTGCCCAACAAGGGTAGGGAGAAAGGGAAACCAAGGGGGGGAGGGGGGAGGGAAAACAAAAGGGGAGGGACTAAAAAGGGAAACATATCAATGGAGGGGACAAGGGGGACTGATTTAAAGTAAATCACTGGACTAAAAGGTAGAGTTAAAGGAAAAAAGGTTAGAATTAGGGAAGGTTATCAAAATGCCAGGGAGTCCACAAATGACAGTCATAACCTTGAACGTGAATGGGATGAACTCACCCATAAAACGTAGACGAATAGCAGAATGGATTAGAATCCAAAACCCTACCATATGTTGTCTTCAAGAAACACACATGAGGCGGGTTGATACCCACAAGGTCAGAATTAAAGGATGGAGTAAGACCTTCTGGGCTTCAACTGACAGAAAGAAGGCAGGAGTGGTAATCATGATATCTGATAAAGCCAAAGAAAAAATAGACCTGATCAAAAGGGATAGGGAAGGTAATTATATTTTGTTAAAAGGGACTTTAGATAATGAGGAAATATCACTAATCAACATGTATGCACCAAATAATATAGCACCCAAGTTTCTAATGGAGAAACTAGGAGAATTGAAGGAAGAAATAGACTGTAAAACCATATTAGTGGGAGACTTAAACCAAGCATTATCAAATTTAGATAAATCAAACCAAAAAATAAATAAGAAAGAGGTGAAAGAAGTGAATGAAATCTTAGAAAAATTAGAATTAATAGACATATGGAGAAAAATAAATAGGGATAAAAAGGAATACACCTTCTTCTTAGCACCACATGGCACATTCACAAAAATTGATCATACATTAGGTCACAGAAACATAGCACACAAATGCAGAAAAGCAGAAATAATAAATGCAGCCTTCTCAGATCACAAGGCAATAAAAATAATGATCAGTAAAGGTACATGGAAAACCAAATCAAAACTAATTGGAAATTAAACAATATGATACTCCAAAATCGTTTAGTTAGAGAAGAAATCATAGAAACAATTAATAATTTTCTCGAGGAAAATGACAATGGCGAGACATCCTTTCAAACCTTTTGGGATGCAGCCAAAGTGGTAATGAGAGGTAAATTCATATCCATGAGTGCATATATCAACAAACTAGGGAGAGCAGAGATCAATCAATTGGAAATGCAAATGAAAAAACTTGAAAGCGATCAAATTAAAACCCCCCAGCAGAAAACCAAACTAGAAACCCTAAAAATTAAGGGAGAAATTAATAAAATCGAAAGTGATAGAAGTATTGATTTAATAAATAAGACAAGAAGCTGGTACTTTGAAAAAATAAACAAAATAGACAAAGTACTGGTCAATCTAATTAAAAAACGAAGGAAGAAAAGCAAATTAACAGCATCAAAGATGAAAAGGGAGACATCACCTCCGATGAAGAGGAAATTAAGGCAATCATTAAAAATTACTTTGCCCAATTACATGGCAATAAACACACCAATTTAGGTGATATGGATGAATATATACAAAAATACAAACTGCCTAGACTAACAGAAGAGGAAATAGAATTCTTAAATAATCCCATATCAGAAAATGAAATCCAACAGGCCATCAAAGAACTTCCTAAGAAAAAATCCCCAGGGCCTGATGGATTCACCAGTGAATTCTATCAAACATTCAGAGAACAGTTAGTCCCAATACTATACAAACTATTCGACATAATAAGCAAAGAGGGAGTTCTACCAAACTCCTTTTATGACACAAACATGGTACTGATTCCAAAACCAGGCAGGTCAAAAACAGAGAAAGAAAACTATAGACCAATCTCCCTAATGAATATAGATGCAAAAATCTTAAATAGGATACTAGCAAAAAGACACCAGCAAGTGATCAGAAGGGTCATCCACCATGATCAAGTAGGATTTATACCAGGGATGCAGGGCTGGTTCAATATTAGGAAAACCATCCACATAATTGACCACATCAACAAACAAACCAACAAGAATCACATGATTATCTCAATAGATGCAGAAAAAGCCTTTGGTAAAATACAACACCCATTCCTATTAAAAACACTAGAAAGCATAGGAATAGAAGGGTTGTTCCTAAAAATAATAAACAGTATATATCTAAAACCATCAGCTAATATCATCTGCAATGGGGATAAACTATATGCATTCCCAATAAGATCAGGAGTGAAACAAGGATGCCCATTATCACCTCTACTATTTGACATTGTACTAGAAACACTAGCAGTAGCAATTAGAGAAGAAAAAGAAATCGAAGGCATCAAAATAGGCAAGGAGGAGACCAGGTTATCACTCTTTGCAGATGACATGATGGTCTACTTAAAGAATCCTAGAGATTCAACCAAAAAGCTAATTGAAATAATCAACTTTAGCAAAGTTGCAGGATACAAAATAAACCCTCATAAGTCATCAGCTTTTCTGTATATCTCCAACACAGCTCAGCAGCAAAAACTAGAAAGAGAAATCCCATTCAAAATCACCTTAGACAAAATAAAATACCTAGGAATCTATCTCCCGAGACAAACACAGGAACTATATGAACACAACTACAAAACACTCTCCACACAACTAAAACTAGACTTGAACAATTGGAAAAACATTAACTGCTCATGGATAGGACGAGCCAATATAATAAAAATGACCATCCTACCCAAACTTATTTATCTATTTAGTGCCATACCCATTGAAATCCCAAAATATTTCTTTACTGATTTAGAAAAAACCATAACAAAATTCATTTGGAATAACAAAAGATCAAGGATATCCAGGGAAATAATGAAAAAAAAAACACATATGATGGGGGCCTTGCAGTCCCAGACCTTAAACTATATTACAAAGCAGCAGTCATCAAAACAATTTGGTACTGGCTAAGAAACAGAAGGGAAGATCAGTGGAATAGACTGGGGGAAAGCGACCTCAGGAAGACAGTATATGATAAACCCAAAGATCCCAGCTTTTGGGACAAAAATCCACTATTCGATAAAAATTGCTGGGAAAACTGGAAGACAGTGTGGGAGAGATTAGGAATAGATCAACACCTCACACCCTACACCAAGATAAATTCAAAATGGGTGAATGACTTAAACATAAAGAAGGAAGCCATAAGTAAATTGGGTAAGCAGAATAGTATACATGTCAGACCTTTGGGAGGGGAAAGGCTTTCAAACCAAGCAAGACATAGAAAAAATCACAGAATGTAAAATAAATAATTTTCATTACATCAAATTAAAAAGCTTTTGTATAAACAAAACCAATGTAACTAAAATCAGAAGGGAAACAACAAATTGGGAAAAAAATCTTCATAGAAACCTCTGACAAAGCTTTGATTACTCAAATTTATAAAGAGCTAAATCAATTGTACAAAAAATCAAGCCATTCTCCAATTGATAAATGGGCAAGGGACATGGTTAGGCAGTTCTCAGATAAAGAAATCAAAAGTATTAATAAGCACATGAAGAAGTGTTCTAAATCTCTTATAATCAGAGAGATTCAAATCAAAACAACTCTGAGGTATCACCTCACACCAAGCAGATTGGCTAACATGATAGCAAAGGAAAGTAATGAATGCTGGAGGGGATGTGGCAAAGTAGGGACATTAATTCATTGCTGGTGGAGTTGTGAACTGATCCAACCATTCTGGAGGGCAATTTGGAACTATGCCCAAAGAGCGACAAAAGAATATCTACCCTTTGATCCAGCCAAAGCACTGCTGGGTCTGTACCCCAAAGAGATAATGGAGAAAAAGACTTGTACAAGAATATTCGTAGCTGCGCTCTTTGTGGTGGCCAAAAACTGGAAAACGAGGGGGTGCCCATCAATTGGGGAATGCAAATTGTGGTATATGTTGGTGATAGAATACTATTGTGCTAAAAGGAATAATAAAGTGGAGGAATTCCATGGAGACTGGATATAAAGAAGGAAACTATATGTACATTAGGTGAACACAGTATAGTATACTTGTCAGATCTTTGGGAAATGAAAGATTTTAAGATGAAGCAAGGGATAGTAAAAAAATTACATAATGTAAAATAAATAATTTTGATTACATTAAATTAAAAAGTTTTGTACAAACAAAACCAATGCAACTAAAATTAGAAGGGAAGCAACAAATTGGGAAACAATCTTCATAACAAAAACCTCTGACAAAGGTCTAATTACTCAATTTGTAAAAAGGTAAATCAATTGTGCAAAAAATCCAGCCTTTCTCCAATTCATAAATGGACAAGGGACATGAATAGGCAATTTTCAGATAAAGAAATCAAAACTATTAATAAACACATGAAAAATTGTTCTAAATTTCTAATAATCAGAGAAATGCAAATCAAAACAACTCTGAGGTATCACCTCACACCTAGGAGATTGGCTAACATGACAGCAAAGGAAAGTAATAAATGTTGGTGGGGATATGGCAGTGTTGGAACATTAGTGCATTGCTGGCGGAGTTGTGAATTGATCCAAGTATTCTGGAGGCAATTTGCAACTTTGTTCAAATGACTTTAAAAGATTGCCTTCCCTTTGATCCAGTCATACCACTGCTGAGTTTTTTCCCCAAAGAGATAATAAGAAAAAAGATTCATACAAGAATATTCATAGCTGTACTCTTTATGGTGACAAAAAATTGGAAAATGAGGGATGTCTTCCAATTGGGGCATGGCTGAACAAATTGTGGTATATTGTAAAATGGAGATTTGAACCCCAGACTTCAATTCCCAGAAGTACTTTGAAGTTCTCAGAATACCCTATAATCTCCCTGAGTCCTCACCTGAGTGTGCGAGAACACAATGGGTATTCAAACTGACTGTACCTCCAACTTGTCTCTCCCTGCTTCTGCTTCTAAGCACATGCGTCTCTCAAGATGTAGAGTAAGTGGTTGTGAATGGGCTCTGGGCCTAGTCATGTGCTTTTCTTGTTTTGTATTTTCTTTATTTCTTAATTCTAATAATCTTTAATATACCTCATAAAATATAATACCTTTAGCCGAGAAACTAATTTTAATTGCTACAATTATGGCAAACTACGTTGGTTGTGATGTAATACCCTCAATCTTCTTAAATTTCCTAAATCTTTAATAAGTTCAGCCTTTAATAGCCAGTGCCTAGATTTTTTAAAGTCACATTTCTGCAAAGTCACAAGATCTCCTGCCTGCAGCCATCCTCTTCAGCAATCCAAACCTATTTGATCAAGATCTCACTCTCCTGGTCATTACTTGCCCCCCCCCCCCCCCAGCAAACTCTAGACTCTGAGCAGATAGCTCATCACCCCATGCCCAGGACTCACTTCCACCAGCTGGTAAAAAAACGGGGGTGATTTTTCTTTAGGCTACAATTAGCCTCCACATGGACTGGGTGCAGGGGATCACAGGTAGGGTGAAGAAAAGAAGGAAGAGACTTTTTCAAACAGGAACTTAAAGCATTGGTACTTTAAAAGGATATCTTTTGACTGCATTGATCCTTTTATTTACTTCACCTGAGTGCCAGGGGAAAAATTCAGCTCCCTGCAACTCTTTAGCTAAATTTGAGATTCCTAAAATCCACCCTCACTATGTGGAGGCAGCTCAGCAGCTCAGTGAATTGAGAGCCAGGCCTAGAGACGGGAGGTCCTTAGTTGAAGTCTGGCCTCAGACATTTCCTGGCAGTGTTGCCCTGGGCAAGTCATTTAACCCCCATTGCCTACCTATTACCAATCTTATGCCTTCTGACAATAGGCATCTAAATGGATGAATGCCACGGTCAGGGTACAGCCCCACTTGCAACTTGCGACAGGGTTCCATATTGGTGGCAAATGATAAGTCAAAATAAATAAAATAAAATAAATAACAAATGGAAGACAGCTTAATCATTACAGTCATGGGACTGCTTTGCATCTCTGAGCTGCTCTGACATTCCCAGGCTTGGGATTTATTTTTATACCCTTATTCTTGGCATGCAGGTATACAAAATTGAAGAGAGATAATCAGAAAAGTGATGCATTAACTTTTAACAAATCACTTGATTAACATTCTATATTTTTGTATTGTGATTACAGACAGAATAAAGGTTGCACACAAGATAAATGATTTTGTCACAGGTGGCTTACTAGAGAGTCTGAGTTACTGATTTGTGTAATTGAATCACTGAGGCATATTGAAGCTTAGTGTACCTGTACTGTACCTGTACATATTGTATGGGCCTCTATGATTGATTTGTGTGCTGTCTTCATGAGAAAGTTTTGGGCTTGGCCTCTAGCTGCGGTTTTTCTGGGAATTATGTACCTAAGTAAAAGTTAACCCATGATAGTCTTTTGGGATTGGGTTTGAGGGTCTGATCTTTTGGTGATGTTTTGGAGACTTAGGGTACATGTGTTTTGCTCTTGCATTATTTCTTTTGAGACTAGGGGGAATAATAATCATGTTAATTCATAGGTAAGGGGCATTGATGAAAGAAGTCATGCAAGGGAGATAAAATGGGCAGTCACACCTCGCCAAGGACCACTCTGTGGTCTCCCCAGCTCCCACGCATGACTCTGTCAAGGGGTCGTGGACTGATGGCCACCAGCAGATAATAAGAAAAACCACAACAAAAAAAACCCAAGGAACTTTAAAGAGACTGGAGGTTATGTTTTAAGGCATTTCAGACTCCAATGTTTTATAAAAAAGAAAATCTCTGAATTCTATTGCATTTTGCTGATTGTTTTGTTTAAGATTTAACTTTGTGATTTAAGTTCATATTTTAAGTTCATCTATTACTGAATTCAATACTATTCTGTTACACTGAATCAGTTTAATGTACTGGGTTTTAACTACTGTTAAATTATGTTGCTTTTCCCCTATAACTATACTGAACAACATTATTTAGTAAGCCCATATAAAAACAGCTTTTCTATTTTTGACTTTGTAAATTGTCACATAGAGGATGGATGGACTTTATAAAAACTGGTTACAATTGTATAACAACCTTGGGAAAATTTAATGACCTAAATCTCTCAAATTGATTGTAAGGTTCTTTAGCCATGATTTTTACACTTTTTCTTAGCAATCTCTGGTCATTTTGCCTGCCCCTAACGGGAGGTAAGGCCCATTTTAGTAGGTGAAGTGAAATACAAATTTAATCCCCACCTCCCACATTTATAAAAATGCATATAAATTCTTCGGTAAGAACCTTTATATTCTACCCCCCCACCTTAAGTGACATGGATTTTAAAATATTTTTGATTGTCACTGATCATAGGATATCTATCATCTATCTATCTATCTATCTATCTATCTATCTATCTATCTATCTATCTTTAGCACATTCCTTATAATTGCATGTGCAATTTAATTTTCCTAAGCATATGTCATCTAACAAAATTGAAAGATTTTAGATTATTAGACTAGTGTAGATTTACTATGTCCATTTGTTCCAATTGTAACTCCATCCCCCCAAAAACCTTAGACTACTAAAACTACCATTGGTATTTAAATATTATGGGACTTAAGTACATAGGTCTGATTTGAAGAAATGGGAAAACAAAAAAAGGAGCTCAGAGCTGATTCACATAGTGTCAAAGAAGCACGGATATCTAAACAGTGCCACAGAAGCACATATTTAACCTGAATGGTGCCAAAAGAGCACACAGGTCAAAAAGACAAATCAATCCTGCTTGGATTATGCTTCTACACCAATAAAAAAAGGACTTGAACCTAGTGTGAGAATAAAGGTTGAGGTGCTTAACCTATGTTAAGATGAGAACTCTTTGTATCACATTCCTTGTGAAATTTATGTCAAGTACCTAACAATTGGCTATTCTGGCTCCATATTCTATCCCTAAGAAGAAATATATCAGACCAAGGAATAAAAATCTAGTCCCCTTTCCTAACTTTCTTGCTGTGGTGGTTGACTGTGATCCTATCTGCTGAGTGGTAAGTGCATGATGTTGAACATGGATTATTTTAATTGAGCATTATTCAAAGTCCTGTTATAATTTTGTATCTTTTTCTTATTGAGAATTTTTTTTCATATAAAATTTAGGATTGGATGTTATGAAATTCCATTAAATACTTATTTGGCTTTTATGAGCTATATTTTTTTCTGATGAATTCGGCAGTGATTCATGTGCCTTATGTCTCAGACATTTCTTCCCTGTGTGATTTAAATGTTTTTCTTTATATCCTCCTCAGGGGGAATGTGTTTTTATTTCAAATGAAAAGTTTTAATTAATTTTAGGAAAATAAATTTTCTGCCTCCCAGATGGAGAGACTGCATGGAGACCACACACTTCTCCAGGAGATCCTGAGACAAAACCAAGATGCAAAAAATGGAACTTTTTTGGCGGGGGCGGGGGGTAAAAAAATTCCATTTGTTTTTGTTAAAAAATTCACTTGATTTGGTTAAAAAATTCATTTGTTTTATATACATATATATATATATGTATACATGTATATATATTATTGTGAAGAAGGGGACTCTCCCCTGACTTCTTTGTTAAAAAGTGCCAAATACTTAATATTGTTTTGTTGTAAACATAGTTGCCATTTCCCCCTTGTATTGATGTATATTTTATTGTGATTGTAAATTTATTTGTGTTTGTTTTGATCCTTTGGGGAGACTAGTCTCCCAAAGGATCACAGGGAAAAATGTGCATTTTAAAATGACCCTGGGAGACTACATCTTCCAGGACCCTCTACCCCAACTTCCTCAGACACCTCCCACTTCCTTTGTGGGAGGTGTCTGAGAAGATATAAAAAGAAGGGAGAAGCAGAAGTTTTGGCAACTTTTCTAGAGAAGAGCCTTGCCCTGGGTAAGAGCCGTTGGTTCCTGCATACCTGTGGGAGTTCTAATTTTCTTTAACTTTCCAGACCTTTATTTTCAGAGTAAAAATAAGCCCATCTAAACATCCATGAAGGCTGGCTCAACTTTAATTTAAATCCATAGCATAATTATAGACAAAAAGGGAAAGCCTGGTCAATTTCATTATCGGGCTACCAGGAGCAGAAAGGGAACCCTGGCAGCCTTCCCTTCCATTCCTTACCTTTTTCCCTATTTTCTCATCAACCCTACTCAGGATGCAGGTCATGCAGAGGGAAAGACCACGGGCTACCTTGTGAAGGTAGAAGACTGTCTTACAACCACCATCATTCACCAAATTCTTCCAACCCAAACTGCCATTGTCTGAGGGATGCCTTTGCAAAGGAGCACCAAAGAGTTGGCCAAGGTCAGCTGGGTGAGTATTGAATCTATTGGCCTCAGTCTGTGTCCAGTGAGGAAGACAATGATGAAGAGACAAATTAAGAAGGAGTTCCCCAGCGTTCCAAGTAACATCTGGAAACAGAAGACAATAGTCAGGATGATGTCATTAGGATTCATGTTCTAAGGGCCATGGTAGGTAGATCATTGTGTAACTGCACAGGCATTTCATGACTTTGTGACATTTTTTCTAATTTCCAATGGGACAGGCATAACATGGAGATGACAAAATGATATTGCTTTCCCCCATAAGTGGGTCTGGCTTTGAGCCCAATAGAAAAGGGGACACATTTCCCAAAGTGAACCATGAATACATATTATTCTCAAAGGAAAATCATGCTTATTGCCTTAGTCTCTACCTCTGTAGTTTCTACACTTCTGGCCTCTTATATGCAGGCATTTCCCAGTGAGCAACAATTTTGGCCACTCTCTTCCCCAGCTGTGTGTCCTTGAATGAACCATCTAACTTGTGTCTACTTTACTTTCCTCATCTGTAAAAAGAGGGTAACTATATCATCCCTTTCCCTGAGGGGTTTGTGAGAATTAAATCAGATCTTCATAAAGCACTCAGTACAGTGCCTGGCAGGTATGTAATAAACACTTAGTAAATCTTTATCCTTATATCTTCCCCTCCTAGGGACTACTTTCTCTACCTACTCTCTACCCAGGCTCCCACTTTTCTATCCTGCACTCATTACCATGATGGGTGAATATGATATGAATGAGGAAACAAAGGTTTGATTTCTTGAGTATAATGATGTATTAAGCAATGCTTGCTAATTGCCAAAAAAACTGAGACCAGACACCTTCCTCAGATTAAACTTGGACCTTGAACACTAGGGGAGGAAGACTTTTATGGATTTGAAATTAATTGAATAAGCCCAATTAGTTAAAAGAAAACAATACAATATTAGATTATCTGATTCCTAGTTGGAGGAAAGATTAGAGATTTTCCAGGTTGGAAGGAGAAGAGGGAAAAAGTTTCTGAATTCAGGAGAAGAGATATCCCATTCCTCCTGAGTGTCTGTATACAAAGGAATGCGGAACTAATACCCAGTAGAGCACTATAGGATCAGTTTACTTAAAGGACACATGGGTTGCTTGAGATGTACAATTGTGAGAAAATGCCCTCCCTCATATCTTAGGATCTGACTACATTTCTGGTCAACATAACCTAGGTACTTGGTGAAGGATCTCTAAAGAGCAGGTATTACATGTCCAGTTTTGCAGCCATGGAGGGTTAGGTAGAAACTGCTCAATATGGTTCTGCCAAATTCCACAACTGAATAAACTTTTTTCTCAGAAGACATAATTTGGACTACACCTATCATTGAATAGAAAGTAAGCTAGGGTCAGAATTGAGTGACAAGTCTCTGTCTCTCTGAATGTCTGTTTCATAACTATTTACCTATGGTCTATTGCCATTAGAATTTTAGCTTAAGTTCAGGGACCATATTTCTCTCCCATAATTCTCATATTTTACAGAAAGAAATTGAAATATTAAAAAGAAAACTGAAAAATCAGGGAGAGACAATAACCCCTTTACAGGAATACATAGATAAATCAATAACATGCTTTTACTGTGGAAAAAGAGGCCATGTAATGATGGTGTATAATAACTGGCTATATGAAAAAAGAAATAATAACAACTTTCAAAATAATAACTATAGAAATGACTGTAATAATGATCATAGAAATCATGTCTTTAGAACTGATAGAAATAACTATAATGACTATAGGAATCAAAATATTAAAAGAAAAATTATAGAAATAGAAATTGGGAAAATGACAATGCTCAAACTGAGACAAAAGAATATATACATCAAAATACCAAACAATACATAAAAAATGGAGCTCGTTCATACTATACCCATGGTGAAAATCCCCATCAGTGTGGAGAATCCCAGAAAACTGTCCAAGCATCTTTCTGGTGGTGTGATGAGGGGGGCGGGGGAGGGGCCTTGGAATCAAATAATGAAGCCTTTTATTTTACAGAACCTGATATTTTAATGCCAATTATCCCTGTATACCCCCTCACCACATAGTAAAGAACCTTATTCTACCTTAAAGGTGGGGAATTCATACTACAATTGTCTTGTGGACTCTGGAGACTGTAGGTTGGTTTTGGTAACCAAGCCAGATGCAAAATGTGACTCTATTGGCTCTATAAATGCAGTAGATGTATCAGGAACACCTCAAATGGTCCCAAAACTTTCTCCTCTCATGGTATGTGTGGGACCCCTAACTGTTGAACACTCTTTTCTTTTAATGCCTGGATACACCACAAATTTGCTGGGGAGGGATTTACTATGCAAACTACAGGTCACAATAATTTGTATTCCAGATGGCTCTTTATCATTGGAAGTACCTGAGGAGTCTTGAAATTTACTCCCTCTACTTCTCTCAGAGAGCCAGGAGGATGGGGCAATTGAGATTATTACACCAGTAATAAATTCATTAATTGACCAGGGAATTATATTCCCCTGTAAATCTGAATACAAAACTCTCATCCTGACTATTATAAAACCAAAATTGGGGCCCAATGGCAAGCACCTCTATAGATTTGTACAAGATCTGAGAGCAGTGAACAATCACATTATAAAGAGACACCCTGTAGTTTCTAACATAAATGCTATTATTTCTTCAATTCCTAGCACAGCTACATACTTTATAGTAGTACACTTGTGCTCTGCCTTCTTTTCCAAACCTGTACATAAAAATTCCAGACATATTTTTGACTTCACATGGAAGGACTTAGTGAACTTGGACTCATCTGACTCAAGGTTACATGGAAAGTCCAGGACTTTTTGCACAAATTTTAAGTCAAGACACTGACAATATAAGATTTAAGAATAGCAAATTAATGAAATATATAGATGATCTACTCTTGGTTTCAACAAATGCTGAAGCATGGCAAGAGGATAGTAAGCACCTCCTCCTAGAACTACATAAAAGAGGATAAGAGATTTCAAAGGAAAAGTTTCAGTAGTTTCTCCCCAAAGTAGAATACTTGGCAAGTACCTGGCAACCACCTAATAAAAAAAATACATATTCAGAGTCCAACTACAATTAAATTGAACACTTTCTGACTCTCCTTTCAGGATCTCAGGAGTAAAATCACCCCTTATATTCAGGGTTCATGGCCTCTTTTCTCCATGATTCCTGGATCTGTTTTCCTTCTTTAGGACAGTGAAGCATTTATCCTGCTGCGTCCCACTAGTCTGGAAGGGCTTGAGGTATTGTTCATCCTACTAAGTGAGCCTTGGGTCAGTCTAGGACAAGAGACGGTTTCTGCTGGTAGGCTTGCTATTTGGCAATGACTTCCATTACTGCATTTTTTTCATGGTCTTCACAATCTAGGAAACAGAGAAAATGAACAGAAATTCTCAGGCTTGTGCATATTCTTCTTTTAAAAATATACAGATGCAATATGTATTCTTATTTATACACACACACATATATCTACTCTCACTGCGATTTACAATCAGAAAAATGTGCACTGCCATATCCATAGTAGAGTATGGAAATGAATGATATGTGAAGTCATTATTCCTTATTCCATGGTGTTTTTTCCCAAATAAATCTAATACACTACTTTCAAATCTGTCTCTTGAATTCTTTCTGAATTTATGTCTATTCTGTCTATTCCTTTTAAATAGTTTCAATTTCCCTCTTGTCTTTTGTCATGGGATAACTTCACCACTACTTACTGCCAATCCACCCCTCATACAAAAGCAAAAGCAAAACAAAACATGAAGCTTTGTAATTGGCAAATATATTCAAGCAAAAATAATCCCCACTGTGACCTCATCCGAGAATGGATGCCTCTTTCTGCACCTCTGACTAGCCATTCTTAAAATCCTTCATTAGCAGTCCTGAGGGGTGAAGGTGTCAGACAGGGGTCCCCCAGTTCAAATAAAGCCTCCAAAATCTATAGGATGGCCTAAACCAGATTAAAATGCAATTGTTAAATATCAAATAAAATAAATGAAAATACAACACAGCACAGATAATATCAAGCTGTGGTCAAACCAATGGGATACATTAGGACTCAGGATACCTGTGATTAGAAGATGAAGTAGTTAGAATATGTTGACCTCTGAGGAATGACTCCAGGTAGTCTATCAGTGACTCAAAAGGTATGTTGAGGAATACAGTGACAAGTGTGCTTAAGACTTTCTTTGGAAGTCCAGTCTGCTGGCAGGTGATGTTGTGTTCTGGGATGTCCAGTGTGAATTTCAAAACTATTCCACCCTAATCAGACAATTCTTTAGAAGATCTGATTTAGCTATTTCCTGATCAATAACAATAGAGATACTTGGAATAACAGAATCAGGTCTTGGAAACGACATTTTTCCTCCCTTGTTAGTTTAACAAGATTAGGAATGGCTGCATCAAACTCAAGATTTAATTATTTGAGAAAATGGCCTTCAACAGACATGTGCAAAAAAGGACAGATCTCTGGGTGGTCCTAAGTCAAGCTTGAGCCACCACTGGCACATGTGAGATGCAGGAAGTGAGGTAGAGAACAGCCTCTGGAGTTCTCAGGACTTCTTGTGAGGAGGGCTAGAGTTCAGTTTGATCCTGGAGCTTGAGCTTGGAGGAGCCCCACAGACTGCTTTCTTTCAGATCAGTCACATGAGTGATAAGAACTTACCCCTTTCCCTGCCTTGGCTCTCCAAGGTCTTTATGCCCACTTTGGCTCAGCCTAAGCCAGAGTGATTCTGAGTTAAATGCCTTTCCTTCTCTCCCTCTTTCCTTCTTTCCCTCTATCTTTCCCTCTAATATTTTCTTCCTCCTGTTGTAATTAAATCACCATAAAATTTGTCAGCTGACTTGGGTATTTTAGTATTTGGGATTTCCCTTGGTGACCATTTAAATTAAGATTTTTTCAGTCTCAATCATAATTTTCACCCTTTACACCAGAGGCCTTGGAGTTAGGACAGATGCCAAGAGGTAACTGGTCTGGAACTAGGGTTCACACAATGATCCTTGAATATTTCTGTGGCTGACTATTTTTAAAGCTAAACATCTTTTATTCATTCAGTTGATCTTCATATCATATTTCTGGCCTTGAATTTAATGGAGATATAACAATTTCTATTTTGCCTATTAATTTTCTTCTGACTTGGCTCATCATTTAAGAACAAAAAAAATACTACCCAAAAGTTGAGAGGGAAGTAGACATGAGCCAACCTGAATATTCCTTTCTGGATCCCAGAGCAGCTGGTTATTAACTATTGATTATTAACTGTCTCTATTAATCTCCAATAGCATTTCTCCTCTCTTTGTAGAATTTCTGTGTGAATAATCACATCTTGTATATCATTTTTACTCAACTGCATTGTTGTTGCTTTTCCCATCTCTACTCTTTGGATCTCTCCATTATCATTATTTTATAAATGTATTTCATGAAAGTGACCACATTAGCATAGACCTGCCTAGGGATTTTCTGACATTAGAAAGTTTGTTTTGCTATAGTGGACCCATTCACTAGGTGGATAGATGCCTTACCTGTTACTAGTGCCATGGCAGCTTTTGTTGCTCAAATGCCATGAGGGGGGTTGTTTTCTGATTTGGTCTGCCTGCACTCTTTGACTCAGATAGGGGAACTCATTTTACTGATTGTGTTTGATCACATGTTTATCATTTGGGAATTACTCCCAAAATCCATACACCCACAATCCCCAGAGCTCAGGCCATGAATAGAGAACATAAAAATGTAACTATTGGAAAACTATTCCCTGAGATTCACTTGGCATACATAGGACAAGAGATTTAGACCACTTCCTCTGCAGCACAGAGATTTTTCTGGATTTCTCTACCCATTTTTGGGATGATGGCAGTCATGGGCTGTATTAGGAATATCTCTGCTGAGCTTAAGAAATTGGCTCAGGATGCAGTTAGAATCATATCTTCTAAAGCCCTCTCTTTTCTCCAGGTTGAGATTGATTCCTTAGCAAAGACAACACAGGCTAGTGCTTGATATGCTTACAGATGCTTCTGGGGCTGCCTGTGCTCTTATCAATAAATCTTGCTGTTATTTCATAAATAAAAGGTGAAATTATTATAAATGACTATGAGTGTTAAAGAATGAACAATATTCAGGATATTGTAAAATGGAGATTTGAACCCCGGTCTTCAATCCCCAGAAGTCCTTGGAAGTTCCCCAGAATCCTCACCTGGGCAAGAACAAAAGGGGTATTTAAATGGACTATACACCCCCCCCCCTCTCTCCCTGCTTCTGCTTCTGAGCACACACGGCTCTCTACCTATCTGTAAGATGTAGAGTAAGTGAAATTGAATGGGCTTTATGTCTATATACATGCTTTCTTATTTGGTATTTTTCTTTATTTCTTAATCTTTAATAAACCTCATAAAATATAAAACTTTTTAGCAGAGAAACTAATTTTAATATAAACAATTTTAACTGTAACAATATTGCATTAGAATCCCCATGTGACATCTGATGGTATATGGTGGAACCTCTCTTGGCTATAGGGCATGGGTTTTTTAATAACTGTGGACAAATGGGCATTTTAAATTCTCAGAATTATTATTATTTTTCCTATGAAGACAAAAAAAAGAGTTATTTCAAGAAATCTACATAGCAGTTAGAGAAAACATAGGGAGATAATACAAGTATATAAAAGACAATTTGAGGGAAAGATAATAAGAAAAAAGAATTGATTAACATTCACTAGGTGTTTATTAAATGCCGTTATATGCCAGACACTGGGAAAAGATATGGGAATACAAAAGGAGGCTAAACACAGTCTCTGTCCTAAAGCACCTACTGGGAAGTCAACATGTAAACAAATATATACAAAAAAAGCCACAAACAAAATAAATAAAAATAGTAAATAGAATAAAAGCACTAGAATTCAGAGGGCTTCCAGTAATAAATGGTGTTTTGAGACATAACGGAAGCTGGGAAAGGAATGAGAACGATGGAAAAAAGTCAAGAAAAAAGAGTCAACATTTCAATGCATGAGACACAAAAAGTAATGAATAAAATAACAAAAAATGGAATAATCTAAATGGTAAAAGAAGCACTAAAATACACTAAGAAGAATTTCTCAAAAAGTAGAATTATCCATTTGGAAAAAGATGCATAAAAACTAACTGAAGAAAAGAATCTTCTAAAAAAGTAGAGATCATAGAAGAAGCACAAAAGCTTACTGGAGAAAACAATTCTTTAAAAATTAAAACTGGGCAAGTAGAATTCAATGACTCCATGCGATATCAAGAAATAATTTAAAATAATGGAAAAAATACAAGAAAATATGAAATATCTCATGAAATATCTCATTGAAAAAATGACTGACTTGGAAAATAGTTCATGGAGGGAAAATGTAAGCATTATTGGACTGCCTGAAATCAATGATCAAAAAAGGAATATAGATATCATCTTTCAAGGAATAATCAGGAAAAACTGCTCTGATATTTTAGAACCAGTGGGCAAAATAGAAATGGAAAGAAACCTCCAATCATCACCTGAAAGTGACTCCAAAATGAAACTACCAGGAATATTGTAGTCAAATTCCAGCACTACTGGGTCAAGGAGAAATACTACAAACAGTCAGAGAGAAATAATCCACAAATAGAAGCAGAGTGAAAACAACACAAGGCTTGTGTTTTCTTTCACAATATAATTAATATGGAAATATATTTCTCATGACCACACTTGTATGATCTATATCACATTGCTTGCTACTTCAGATATGTAGAAAGGGAGAAGGGAAGGGATAGAAATTGGAACTCATGATTTATAAAAATGCTAAAAATTACTTTTACATGTAAATGAGGAAAATTAAGTATTGAATTAAAAAAATGAAAAAGATATAAAGTATTCCGATTATCATAGAATGAACAATGATACAAGATAAAATTTCCTAAAAGCTAGAACTATCCAAAATAGACTAACAGTGGGATATTATTTCATGGAAATCTTTGATTAAAGCCAGAATCACCATTTGTGACTCTTGTTTCAGGAAGCATTCTTATTTATATTAAGGCTAAACTACTTGGCTCTGTAGTCTTCCAACACTAATACTCAGTGATTCTCTTTTTCCCAATTTTCCTTTCACTACAATTCATGTGGTAAAATCCAGGTAGAATTCATCTTCCTGGCCTCCATGCTCTGGAGCCCTCAAGTTTATTAATGTCCTTCCAAACTTAGGATGTTCAATCTTGCACACATTACATTTGAATGGGGCCCAAGTAGGAAATATATGAGATGATTGTCTTTCTATTCCTGAACACCCTAGCCCACCTAATGTAGTTTGATAGTAATTAATTGTATGTATTGGCAGAAATGTTTGTTCCATTATTAGGTTAAACCTAAGGGACTAGGAAGGGAAGAGGTAATGAAGAAGATGATAATCATAGCTACCTCTGCTGCTGGAAAAAGGCCTCTATTCATTTTGCCCTCTTGGAATCCTCTGCATCCTTCATACTTCTTTTTCATGCTATATCCTTATCCTCCAACTTTATCATGATCAAGTTGTCTTGTATAGACCTTTTTTGAGTTACCATTTATTTTTATTTTTTAAAATATGTAATATAAAGTAATATTTAACATCATAATATAATACATATTCATGTTATAAATCTTCAAAAAGTTATAATAAATATGCTTATTCAAGAGAAACAGATTCTCACATTAGTTATGCCCAAATATTTATGTCTCATTTTCTTTCTTTTTTCTCCCTTTCCCACTCATCCATCATTCCCATGAAGGCAGGTGGTAAGTTGAGTGATATATATATATATATATATATATATATATATATATATATATATATATATATTTTTTTTTTTTTGAGTGAGCACCTTTTGTGTTGTGCCTCTGCTTGGCTAACACATTGTCACATGGAATGTGAACTGTGAAATTATGATTTTTTCATTATTTTTTCTCCTTATGTTTGCAATAGGATATTTGATATTTTTCTTTTTTCCTAACCTTGGTGAAACTTGAAGTACATGAAATCCATATTAATGTGTTTTTTTTTTACTTGCAGGATAAAGTTTTACAGTATAAGTTTACAGTATCTCTTAGCCCTAGTAACATGCATACCCAAAAGGCTTTTGACAATGGAAACCTGCCATTTATTGATAAATGTTTTGGGACTTTGTTTAATGATTATGTCTGATTCTAGGAGAAGGGAACAAAAGAGCCAATATACAGTGCCAAGTAGCACGAGGTCAAAACAAACCAAAAATTCAATCCAGGGAGGATTGTTGAACTTCTATGCCAATACAAAAGGTCTTGAACCTAGTGTGTGAATCAAGGTTTTGGCACTTGACATATGTTAAGATGTAGGACTTCTTTGAACCATACTTTGAGTCAAGTACCTCAGTTTGGCTATCATCCTGGCTCCCCCTATCTCTGATAGTGACAGTACAATCAGACCAGGGAATGATTTTCCCATTTGCTGCTGAAACTTAGTCCTTTCTATCTTATAGTTTGGCAATTTTCTACAGTCCTGGCTACAAATGGGTAAAGTGTTATATTGCTGCAATTGTCCTACAGGCTTGTGGGACATAAATCACTTTAATTGGTCCTTGCTGTGAATCAAGAACCTGTTACAGGTTTAGTTATTTTTATTTTTTACTCAGAATTTTATACACATAAGATTTTAATTTTATTTTTATCATTTCTATATTTCTTATTTTTATACATGATTTAATCTTTACTTTTTTATTTGGGTGGTTTGTTTTTGTTTTGTTTTTCTTTTGACAATTGTTTCATATACCTCAATACTCAGTCATGTATCCCAGTGTGATATAGGTGTTGGTCAATACTCTCCTCAAGGGGGGTTGTATAATTATCCTAAAAATTCAAGGTTTAAAATTTTTTGGAGAAATTTCAGGAAAAGTAACTTGGCAACATCCTGAATCAAGAAAGTGGATCCTTTTGGAGAAAGTGCTGTAAAGATGCCTGAAGAAGAGGCACGTTGCATCAAAAGATCCAGAATGAACTTTGGGATATAATGAACTGAAATGAAGGGGGTTGAACATACTTTATTCTGAATGTAAACTCTTATGCCAAAGGGGACTGCCCCCTAGTTGGCATTTTGTCAATGCGTCTATCAATCAGTTTTTGTACTTTTCTCCCATCTTTAACTATTGTAACTCACTCTTAGGAAGAAAAATGCAATATTGTATGTACTTTTAGCTAGAAGGTATTTAGAGTTATGAGATAGTTATATTTAAATGATCCACTGGGGAGACGGGTCTCCCAAAGGATCACAGGGGAATTGTGCCAAGGAAGCTCATCCCCTCCCGCTTCCTGAGTAACTTTACCTGTCTATCAAATATTCCTGACATACCATAGTTGTGCCAGTTGTTGCGTTGGTGTATGTTCCGTATGTCAATAAAAGTTAAAGTTTGAGAGAGAGCAGGGAGACTGACCAGAAGATCATGAAAGAGGTATGAGAAGAGACAATGCAGGAGGTGAGGGGGAATGAGGAAGAGACTGGCAGCCTAGGCCCCATGTGGTCAGGTTACTTAGGAATGATTGTCTACCCTTCCTAATAAACTTTATAAAATATGTATCTCTGGGTAGAAGAAATATAATTTTTAAAATTATTACAATTATCATGTAATACATATTTCCATATTCATTATGTTGTAAAATAAGACATATTTTGTTTACACTAGAGAAAAATTAATGAAGGAAATAAAGTGAAGAATGGTATATTTTAGTTTGCATTGGACTTTCTCTGTTCCTTTTATGGCAATGGATTTCCTTTTTTGTTATGAGTCCCTTGGAGCTGTCCAAGGGACTTTGTTGATAAAAGTTGTCATTCACAGATGATTGTTGTCGTTACTGCATACAATGTTTTCCTGGTTCTACTTACTTCATTTTGAATCACCTGTAAGTGTGATGCAAAGATGCAGCTTTTTTTTAGTGGCTATCTTGTTTGTCATTTCTTATGGCACAATAGTATTCCATTACAACCATATGTCACAACTTGTCCAGCCAATTCTCAATTGATGGACATTCCTTGATTTTCCAGATCTTTGCCTCAACAAAAGGAGTTGTTATAATTATCTTATAACATATAATTTCTTTCCATTTTTCCTTGACAACCATAGGAAATAAACCCAATGGTGTTATTGCTGGGTAAAGGGGTATTTATAATTTTATACTTCTTTGAGTATAATTTCAGTGTGCTCTTCAAAATGGTTGGATCAGTTCACAGTTCCACCAGCAATGTTATAGTGTCCCTGTTTTTCCACATGCTCTCTGACATTTATTGTTTTGTCCTCTCATCATTTTACCCAATCTAATAGTGTGAGATGGTATCTCAGAGTTGTTTTAATTTGCATTTCTCTAATCAATAATGATTCAGAGCATCTTTTCATACAACTATATATAACGTTGATTTCTTCAAACAAGAACTGTTTTTTCCCATATCTTTTGACCATATATCAACTGGGAAATGACTCATATTCTTATATATTGACAAAGTTCTCTATGAATTTTTGATATGAGACCTCTATTTGAGAAACTGTCTATAAAATGTCTTCCCAACTTATAGTTTTCCTTCAAATCTAGGCTATATTAGTTTTATTTCCATCAAAACTTCAATTTAATATATTCAGAATTATCCATTTCATAACTCACAGCACTTTCTACCTCTTATTTATTAATAAATTCTCCTCTTGTCCATAAATCTGATAGATACTATATTAACTGTTCTTATAATTTGTTTATAATATCTCCCTTTATGATTAGGTCATATATCCACTTTGATCTTATCTTGGTAAATGGTGTAAGATATTGCTCTATACTTAGTTTCTGCCAAAGTTTTTACAGTTTTCCCAACCATTTTTACCAAATAGTGAATTCTTTTTCTAAAAAACTTGGAATTCCACCTTTGTCAAACAAAAGGTTGCTATAATTTTTACCACTGTTTGTGGTATGCCTATTCTGTTCCATTAATCTACTTTCCTATTTCTTATCCAGTACTAGATACTATTGACAATTAGTGCTTTATAATGTGGTTTGAAATCTGATACTGTTAAATTTCCTTCCTAAACATTTTTGTCACTTCCTTTGATAGTGTTAATCTTTTTTTTAACCAAATGAATTTAAAAATTATTTTTCTAATCTATTAAACATTTTTTTTTGTAATTTAATTGTGATGGCATTGAATAAGCAGATTAGTTTAGTACAGTTGCCATTTTAATTATTATTTGTTCTGCTCACCCACAAATAGTGACTATAATTCAATTTAAATATGAATTTATTTGTATAAAAAGTATTTATGTCTATGTTCATATAATTTTTGAATTTGTCTTGAAAGATATATGAGTGAAAAAATACAAAAAATGTGGAATATTTCATTGAAAAAAACACTGTACTTGAAAATAGATCAGTGTGAGAAAATTTAAAAATTATCAAATTACCTGAAAGCTATGATAATAAAGATCATAGACATTATCTTTAAAGGAATTGTCAGGAAAAACTATTCTGATATTTTGGAACCAGTGAGCAAAAAAGAAATGGAAGGAAATTTCCAGTCATCACCTGAAGGAGATTCTAAAAGTAAACTCCCAGGAAAACTATAGGCAAATTCCAGAACTTGTAGGTCAAGGAGAAAATACTACAAACAGCCAGAAAGAAACAATTCACATATCATTGAAGCATAGTTAGGGTAACACAAAATTTAACAACTTCAGCATTAAAGTTTTGAGGGATTGGAATATGATATTCTGGAGGGCAAATCAGCTAGGATTACAACCAAGATTTCTCTATCCAGGAAAACTGAGTATAAAACTTTAAAGTATAATTTTAGCGTTGTGACCTAAATTATATTAATTATTGGTCACCATGGATAACCCAAATAATAAAATAAAAACACCCAATTCAGTCTGAAATTTTATGGTGATTTAATTAATATAGTGGAAAGAAATTAAGAAGCTGGAAGAAGGAAAACTGTGTAGGATTTGTCCCACCTGGCTAGTGCCAGGAGGAAGACCAGAGACTCTAGGAAGATAAGGTTTTGAAGGGTAAGGAGGAAAGAATCAGCCAGAACTCCAAAGGACTCAGCCAAGATGACTCAACCTGAATCAGCTCAAGGGCAAACTCACTGCCAAACCTAGACAATAGCTGCCACCATGCCAAGATGTCAGAATGCTTAGCATACTGCCAGCCAGAGTCACCTCTCCAGGGAAAGAGGGAGAGAGAGCAAGTGATGTTCTTTATATAGACGGTTTTATGTCACTTTCCTGCATCTCATCTGTACCAATGATAGCTTAGCTTGACTTAGGACAGCTCAGGAGTCTGTCAGCTTTTTATGCACATGTCTGTTGAAGGTCGTTTCCTCAGATAATTAAATCTTTGAGTATGGTGCAGGTATCCTGACCTTGTTAAACTGAGTAGGGTGGAGAAATGTATAGTTCCCAAGACTTGATTCTGTTAAACCAAGTATCTCCATTGTTAATAATCAGGAAATAACTAAATCAGATCTTCTAAAGTACTGCCTGAGTAGGATGGAGTAGTTTTAAAAATCACAATACTTAAGGGTAAAAACAGGATATTCAAAGAAAAACAGTATTTCCATGTATTCCTGAAAAAAGACAAGTGGTAAATAGAAATTTGACATTTAAGTATTAGAATCAAGGGGTAAACAGGAAAGTGAAATTATAAGAGGTTCAGTAAGATTAAGTTTAAATTACAAAAAGAGAAGATAATACAACTCCTAAGAACTTATTATTATTATTGGGCAGTTAGATACATAGATACATGAACAGATATAGAGAAAGCATGGGCATTAGTTGGATATGAAGAGATATCTAAAAATATAAAATTAAGGGGTGAGGAAGAGGAATACATTGGGAGAAGGGTGGACAGGTGAAATGGGATAACTTGTCTAACATAAAAGAAGCTGTAAAATTTTTACAGTGGAGGGGAACATTGAGAAAGTTGTGGGAAGAATAACGGAACCTTATGTAACATTTAAAAGAGTGGGAGACTTAAACTGTAAGAGTTAAAATGGTTGGGTGTCATAAACTGTAGTGAGTAAAATAGTGGAAGATATAAATTGTAGTAGATATAAGAGTGGGTGAGTAAATTGTGACCGCAGAAAATATGTTTTCACTACAGTGTCTTGGTTTTAAATCAAATATAAGGTGGTTGCCAGGGAAATATTCCCAATTATGAATATACCCAAGTCAACTGGGTTTTATAGAGAATTTAATTAATAATACAATGAGGAATTAAAGAAAAGAGAGAAAGAGAGAAAAAGGAAATAAGTATGAAGGGCCTTAAGCCAACATGGCCTAGACCTGAGTCTTAAGAGAGAGAGATCAGTCAGTCTTTTATCACTCACCATAAGGTCTGTCTAAGCAAGGATTCTAGTGACAGAGTCTCCTCAGAGAGAGTTCCAGCCAGAGTCCTCCTCAAAGAGCCTTCCAGCCAGAGACTGTTTCAAAGGGCCTCTCTCAAGAGCCTCCAGAGGGACAGAGTCCCCTCAGAGGAGCTCCAGCAAGACCTCCTTAGAGATTGTCCTCCAAGAGCTTCCCTTCTCCAGAGCCTCTCTCAAGAGGTCTTTCTCAAAAGGATTTTTCTCAAGCGATTCTCATAAGAGATTTCTCCAAAAGGATTTTTTTTTCAAGAGATTCTGCTTTTTCTTATATAGGGTGTTTTCTCCTATGTCACCTCCCCTAAGTTCTTCCATCTACCAATCACAGTAGACGTTTTCCAAAGGACAGCCCATTCTGAATTCACTGCTGGGTCGACTAATCCCTTTAGTAAGTTTGAATCAGGAAAAAAAAAAAAAAACTTCTGAATAAGTTTTCACCTCTTTGCTCCTGGCAAGTTTACAAGTTGCCTGACCTTTAATAGGTACTTAGCATCCCTTTGTATTTCTTCTAAAAATAGGCATTGCTTAAAGAACTTTTTGCCTCATTATAAGTATGGGTTTAAGTACTTTCATTGTTTAGCAAGGAGTTTTCTCCCCCAAAGCAGTCTTAAGTATGGGTGGAGTAGAGGTCCTCCCATTTCTGATGCAAGTAGAGTTTTCATTTTAAATGGGGAATGGTCCCTAATAGGGAATTGTCCCAATGAAAGATTCCCCAATGGGGAATTTTTTAACATTCACAAGTCTGAGAAATTTCAAGATTCACACTTACTTTCATCCAAATTGGCTCAAAGAGGGAATAACATACATACTTAGCTGGATATAGTTATCTATTTTTATTGTGAAGGAAAGTAAGAGAGGAAGGTGATAAGAAAGGGGACTTGATAGAAAGGATGATGGATTGGGAGAGGTGGTAGTCTGAAAAATACAATTTTTTTTTCTTTAAAATAACCCTTAGCTTCTGCCTTAGAATAAATACTATGTATTGGTTCCAATGCAGAAGTACAGTAAGGGCTTGGCAATGGGGGGTAAATGACTTTCCCGGTGTCATACAGTTAGGAAGTGTTTGAGGCCAGATTTGAACCTAAGACCTCCAGTCTCCAGACCTGGCTCTCAATCCATTGAGCCACCCAGTCACCCCTGAAAAAATACTTTTGAGGATAAACATGTTGAAAGGAGAGAACATATAGGATAAATAGGAGGGGAAAATAGGATGGAGGAAAATACACAATAGTTATGAATGTGAAAAATTTACAGCAAGTTTCTCTGATTAAGGTCTTATGTCTCAAATCGATAGAAAACACATTTAAAAGAATACAAGTTCTTGCACAATTAATAAATGGTCAAATATGAACAGGAGCTTTCTCATGAAGTAATGAAAACTATAATTATGAAAAAACCCTTTGATTCACTATTGATTAGATAAATGCAAATTAAAACAACTCTGAGGTACCTTCTCATACCTATCAGATTGGCTAATATAACAAGAAGGAGATGATAAATATTGGAGAGGATGTGGGAAAATTGATTCTCTAATGCAGTATTTGTGGAGTAGTGAACTACTTCACCTCTTCTGGAGAGCAATTTGGAGCTAAGCCTCAATGGCTATAAAATTTATACACTCTTTGACCCAGGAATATGACTCCTAGGTTCATATCCTAAAGAGATGGGAAACAAAAAGGGAATGTGCCTATGTGTACAAAAATATTTTTGTAGCTTTTTAATAATGGCAAAGAATTCAAAATTGAGATGTTCATCGGTTGAGGAATGTCTGAACAAGGTATGGTATATGCTTAAGATATTTTTGTTCTATAAAGAAATGATGAGCAATATGCTCTGAGATACATATGGAAAGCCTTACATGAACTGATGCAGAGTGAAAATGAGTAGAACCAGGAGAATATTTTACACATTAACACCAATGCTGTGCTATGATCAACTCTGAATGAAACTTTTCTCTACAAAGCAATCATCCAAGACAATTTGGAAGGACTTAAGATGAAAAATACTATGTATCTCTAGAGAAGTAATTGATGGAATCTGAATGCAGATCAAAAGATACTCTCTGAAACTTTCATTATTTTACTTGTTTTGTTTGTTTTAGTTTTAGTTTTCTTTCATAACCTTATTAATGTGGAAATACGTTTTGCATGACTACATATTTAGGAGCTATATCAAATTACTTGTGAACTCTGTTCGGGTAAAATGGAGGGAGGAAGGATACAATTTGGAACTCACTATTAAAAAAATGAATGCTAAAATTATTTTTACATGTAAATGGGAAAAAATAAAAAATGAAAAAGATATAAATTGTTCTAATTATCTGACAATGCACAATGATATAAGATAAAAATTTCTGAATATTAGAACTGTCCCAAATAGACTAACAGTGATTTCCTATCTAATAGAATTTTTAAAATCATAAACTGAATAATCAATTATGGCTCTTGTTTCAGGAGACATTTGTATTTAGGTTAAGGATGAACTAGATGGTGGTGGAATCCCTTCCAAAACTAATAGTCAGTGATTCTCATTGTCCCAATTTTCTTTTCCCTATAACTCATATGACGTAATCTAGATCAAATCTATTTTCCTTGCCACCATTCTCTAGAGCCCTCAAGATTATTAGTGCTCTTCCAAACGTAGGATTTTCAGTACTCCAGATACTACAGCTGTATGGGGCCTAAGCAGAAAAATGTATAATGAGATGATTGTTTTCCTTTTCTATGCCTCTCAAAATTCTCTTTAGAAATATTATCTCTGTCTATCACCTAACTACCTTAGGAGACTGGTGCTCCCATTTTCCTTATTTTGCCATTGAGGATATTGAGACATTAAGTGATGTGCCCAGCTGTTAAGTGTCTGAACTCACTTCTTACTGATTCCAGATCCCCATCCAATGTACCTTCTTGCTTACACTGAGAACCTTTAGAAGGCTTACAAGAAAACATGCCCACTAATCCACTACTCAATACTGTATATTGGTTCCAAGGTAGAAGAGTGTTAAGGGCTAGGCAATCAGGGTTAAGTGACTTGGCCAGGGTCACCCAGCTGGGAAGTGTCTGAGGCTAGATTTGAACCCATCTCTAGACCTGATTCTTAATACACTGAGCCACCAAGTTGTCCACCTCCCCACTAATCCACTATTAACAGAGCTGCTAAGTGGTCCAAATATTCTTCAAAGCAAATTAGAATGCTACTAAATCATATAATAAATATGCATGTGTGTATAGATATAATATAGTCTAATCAAATTATTAAAAGTTTATGTGTGTATACAAATTTTGCCCAAAAATTAGAGCAAAAAAAGAGGGCAGAATTCTCAGAATTATTTAAAGCTCCTCTTTTAAAAACATGTCTGTGTCTAGAAAGGAAACAATATTAGGCTGAGAATGGTGGAAAAAATGATGGCATGTGAACTTGATAGAAAATACTGTATGAAATGATATAATGGCCGGAACCAAGGAAATTTGGATAGACTTATGTGAAGTGATGGAGAAGGTCCTCCAGTCTATCTCTCCTGAACTGAACATCCACCATATGCTTTTTAAACATGGTGTGCAATGGCACGAAGAGAGAAGATTATTCACTAATGTTGATTGATGGGTCTCAGGATTATTTATTCTTTCTCATGTGTGCTCAGTCCATTTCCTTCTTTCAAGTCCAAATCACATCTTCAGGAATGGCCTTTAAGGCTTTGAGATGAGAGAGCAGGGACAGAATGTAAGCGTGACTCAGTTTACTGTCTCTCATACACAGAGCCAATTGGAACCATAAGAAGAGGAGCAACTGGAAGGAGGCCCCATGAGGCCCAGCATCCAGGAGAGGGGAAGAGCCTCAGACAGCCTTGTTGCCTAATCCTGAGGGCTCACCACTTGCCCTTGCTTGGCTGTAAAACACAAAGTCTCTACTAAGGAGCAGAAAAAGCTTCTCAGCTGCTCCCACTCTTGACTGAGCCCTCATTACTCTGACCTAATTGCTGCCTGGGATGGACTCAAGGGGCCAAAGTTCCCCAAACACCTGGAGACATCTCTGACTCTAATTGTCTGATATCACTTCTCTGGTAGGTGACAAGATAATGGCGGCTCTGGAGGGAGATGAGGTCAGACATCCAGTACCTATAACTACAGCCCCAACTGGCCCCTGCATTCTCCATTGGATGAAACACAGAAATCTTCAGTGGCACAGCAGACAGCCAGGTGAATGTTAGTTGATAGATCTTGGGATCAAAACCCCCCTTTCCCCTTCCCCAATCCCTACCAAGACTGATAGTCCCCCACCCCTTCCCCTGCACCTGCTGGGACTCCAGAATTAATCAAGTAGTTCCACTTCCTCAGGCACTGCTTCTTCCCTGCTATGACCTGACAAATCCATGGTGGATGGACGTTCTGGACTTATACTATCTATACCATACTAGACAAGCCTGGGAACCAAACCCCCAACCCCAAAGCCAACCACAAGTACCCCAACTTTGCCCAATAGAGACAATCCAGGTTACCTAATCCCAGAACAGCACCCTATAAAAGATTCCCCCCTTCTCCATCCCAGATGGAGACCGTGGCCCTCTACAGGCTGCTGGCTCCCCCCTTGCTCTTCCGTCCTTCCCCTCCCACTCCATGGCCATTGGCCTTCCACCCCCCTCCTTTCCTCCAATAAAGCCTTGCTCCATTACTCAAGTTCTGTCTCATTAGTCTTGGGATGGACTCCAGGTAAGCCACTAGTGTCTGTTTCAGACTTACATCCTAGGGCTGGGGAGGGAGCCGTAGCCAGCCTTGCTGTGTGCCAAGAAAGGAGTAGACACCTCCTAGCAAGGGAGCCCAATGGGAGGGAGAATTTTGTCCTGTTTCTGGAGGATTTTCTCAGCCTCTGTGCTGAGATTGTGGCTTTGCCATTTGGGTCATGGTTGAAATTGTGTGATCTCCAGTGGTAGTAAGTCAAAGTTGATGAGACTTCACCATGACTAGGGCAGCCTGATCTGATGTTTCTTTATTGAGGCAGTAATTAGTCTGCTGGAGTAGGGAAGCACCACTGCCCTGGGTCCAAATCCCTCATGGCAGCTTTGGAGCCAGAACTGAGAAATAAAGGATTGTCTGGTAAATGGATTTGGCACTAGGTGAATGACTAGATGACAGAGCACTGGGAACAGGTCAGTGTCTTGTCCTCCTCTGCTGTATCACAGGCTCTGAGCTAAGCAAAGGAGGGAGATGGGGTTTCCCTTGTTGGGCCACACTGTGCCCAGGTACAGGCAGAGATGGAGCTGGTGAAATGACTGGAGAACAACCCTCTTGAAGGTGAGCTGGAAAACCTGGGGAAGCACATACTGAAGAAGAGAAGACTTGGGGGCACTTCTGCTGGTAATGGAAGGGTGTGGAGGGGACAAATAAGAACTGTGGCATTTCAATAGCCCTTCACCCAAAGCAATTTACCTGCAGGATCTCATCAATGTTCAGAGACACAAGAGGCAAGAACTAACTGTAATGCTGTTCCCTTCTTATACATAAAGCCAAGGAAGTTGTGAGGTGGGTTACCGCCCTCCCCTGGACACCCCCAAACCCCAGAAGTATCCCAGGTCAGAGAGCACATAAGGAATCCCTTTTCCTTACCCCCCTGTAGTGCCAAAAGAAGATGAATTTGAACAACAGAAACCTATAAGGAAGGGCTTCTAAGAGAGACATTCCCTTGGCCTCTCCCTTAGCATTTTGATAAGCTTCACCTTCAGTTTGCTTCTAATAAGCTCCTATTTGCACCCCAGATATCCAAGCATCCCCTGAACTCCCCAGTTTACCCCCTTTTGTCTTTGAGGCACAACACATCACCCCATAAACACATCTCTGGTCATGTAGCCCCTCTTGTCAAAGCAAATTCATGTAGTGTTGGACTTAGTCATTCTTTGAATGTTGGGCAGAACTCACGGGTGAGTTCATGTGGCCTGGGGACCCTTTTCTCACAGAGTTCTTCCATAGTTTGTTCAATTTCTTTCCCTGTGATGCAGTTACTTTAGTATTCCATTTCCTCTTTCATTAATCTGGTGACTTTATATGTTTGTAATTATTCACCCATTTCACTTGGGTTGTCAGATTTCTTAGCATATAGTTGGGCAGGAGATACTAGGTGGTCTCTAAGGACACTTCAGTCTCTAAATTCTATCAGAGAAATGGCCAATAATAGCATAGCCTTACCTTCAGTACACTGTACATATGGATGAGTTAGGGATTGTGTGCTGGAGGAAAGTTCTCTGAGGCTTAGGTCCTGATGCGAATCCCCATTATCAGCAGCCTTAGAGAGTCATTAACATGTTAGTCACTCATATATCCCCATGGAAACCCAGGACCTGCTATCAGGTCTGAATTTGAGAGGTGCCCAGGAAAAAGGATGCCCTGAAAATAACCGTCCCCCTGTCTTTCTCAAGAGAAGGTGCCCCTTGATAACCTGACAGAGATGAACTTAGCCCCCTAAATGTGTCCCTGACATGGAGCTAAGGCAGACCCCTGGACTCCTGGGTCCTGAGCTCAGCTCCATCAGGAAGTGCATCCTAGTATGACCAAGACCAGTGCTTTGATGTCCTGTCCAATCACTCCAATGGGTTGTCAGCTAAGCTTTGACTAAAAAGAGAAGGGAGAGGAGGCTGCCTGCCTCACAGAAAGTTTCTCTTGGAGGGAAGACCCTGCCTCCCTTTCTTACTCCAAACACAGGGTCTGTTTGAGCACAAACCTGACTCCACTTGCCTTTCCCTGGCCCGGAACAGTAGCCCCTCTCTGAGGCTTCTTTCCTTCTCTTGTGTGTCCTTTGCCTTCTGCTCCCATATTCTGACTTGTGGGATGGTTCCTGGAGCACCCGAGTCACCCACAATGAGCCCTGCCTGTCAGCATGTCTCCTGAAGGCAGGAGTTGCTGCTGACCATTCTGCATCGCAGGACCCTGGAACATGCCTCCAATTCTTTAGCCGATTTCCAGAAGTGCTGTAGAGACCAGTCCCAACTGCCTGTGCAGATGAGAACGGCTGACCTCGTCTTGGACCATCTATGTGTACGGTTAGGTTGGGCGAGGGGGGAGTCTGTGCCTTACTTTGGTTCTTTACATGAATGAATGCAAGTGTGGGTGTTGGAGCATCAGTGTGGGAGAGGACATGTGTGACTAGGGCCTGTACATGCGTGTGAGGGCAGCTGTGTGTGCTTTGTAATAGTGGGAGAGACAGAGGGGCTGCTTGAAAGATGCTAGGACCAGAAATCCAGCTACTGTTGGGGACTGATTACTGGGTAGCAACTTCCTCCTTCCTCCACCAAGGCTAGACAACTGTAATGGAGTCCTGACCTGACCAGAAGGTGAGACAACCCCTCCCAGCTTTCTTCTTCTGATTTTGAAATCCTCCCTCCTATTACACCACTTTGAGGCAGTTCTTCTATAATCCAAAATAGCTAATTCATGTTTTGAAAAGGAGAGAGAGGGGTGGGGGAAAGGAGGTTAGAGGGACCAAATAGACCCTGTCAACTCTTCTCTATGGCTACTTTTTGATGGTGGGATCAAAACTGTCTTTCAAGGAAAATATAGTTCCCCTTGGGGAAATGGTCATCCAGGGTGATCTTCAGTAATAGGGCAAAAACACTTTCCTTCAGCACAGCCAGGCAAAAAAAGGCATCAGAAGAGAAAACCTTCCTTCCCCCCCCCCTCTCCCCCCCCCCCCAGCTCTTCCCAGAGTCTTAGGTAAGAGAATCACCAGAAATTCTCTCTCTGGCCAGCAGTTTCTCGTTTGGATCTTCCATGGAATTCCCTTCCCCTGCCGGCTGGATGTTCCATTGCCCTTCCAGATGCATTTTCTTCAATCTTTGCAGGCCTCCCTTGTTCTTGGCAAGCTCCTTGTTTAGAGCTTGAGATCATTTGGATGGAAGGGGAAGGATCTGTTTTCCTCCAGAAGGCAGGAGCCTGGGAAGACTTTCTTTACTCAAATGGGCATAAGGGACTGCTAGTATCCCTTGAGAGGAGGCACCTGGAAGGCAGAGCAAACTAAGCCGTTTGGCCCCTGATTCATTGATTCCTCTGAGTGTCTGCCCTCTGTCTAGCCCCTCATTGCCTCGCAGGCTCACCAGAACTAAGCATTTGTTGGCCCCCCCAAATGTCTCCGGTGTAGGAAGATAAACAAGAGGGATGGCTGAGCTCAGGGCTTCTGACATGGGCTAGTGTATAGAGGAAAGACATGGCCATTCTGATGCTCACCTCTTCCCACAGGTGAGGGGTATCCTGAGCCTCAATTCCATGGAGTGGGAGACTGAGTTTTTCTACATGCTCCAAGGAAGGCTATGGTGTGTGTGTGTGTGTGTGTGTGTGTGTGTGTGTGTGTGTGTGTGAGAGAGAGAGAGAGAGAGAGAGAGAGAGAAAGAGAGTGTGAGAATGTGTGTGTGAGTGTGTGAGTGTATATATATGTGTATGTGAGTGTGTGTGTGTGTGTCTGTGTCTGTGTATCTGTGTTCCAGAATACCTTCTTCCGGCCAGTCTATGAGCTCCTTAGGCAGGACTCCATAGTATTGCCTGATGTAAGATGTTGGTCACCATTTATCTTCTGGTTCCTCGGTCTGTGAATTTAGCTTTTAGTGAATTATAGCAGGTCTTTTCTTTGACTGCCCTGAAGGCATTTTCCATCAGGGGGTTCCCAGGGACAAACACCAGAAAATGCCTTCTCTTGGTGACAGAAAGTCCAGCCCCTCCTAAGCACAGTCTTCTTTCATTCAGATTTGACTCTCCAAGTGGCATCCATAAGTGCCAGCCTTGTGTCTTCTGGGATGTGGGAAAACCAGTTATGTGCATTGGAAGGATGGCCAGAGGCCACCTCATAACCATGGCTAGCATTTATGTCTGTGTATGAAGCACTAGGTGGAGTGTTTTGTACTTTGTGTATCAGAGGATCCTGATAACAGTCCTGGGAGGTAGAAGTTATTTTTATCTCCATTTTACAGATGAGAGAACTGAGTCAAAGAGTGGACACATGACTTGGCCAGATTACAAAACTAGTCACTCAGTCTGGATTAGAATTCAGATAGTTCTTCCTCTGGGCCCAGCCCTCTTTCTACTATTCTACTTCAGAAAGCAGGAAGCCCCTTGGCCCTGGGACAGCCTATTTCTCTGACTTTAACCCAACCCAATGCTTCTGATCTTCCGATTTAGTCAAAATCAACAAAAACGTAGCCTTTGGGGGGGGGGGGAGCTGCCTGAAGTAATGGTGAGTCAAGGAGGGCCTGGAATTTGTGCTTTTTCTGATCTTCTTTTACTTCTGCGAGAGGAAATGAATGGTTGATTAAAGAGAGTTATGGGTTTGAGGCAGGCTCAGTGTCCTGTCTTTACAAAGCTCCATTCAGATGTTTTTTAGCCAGTTTCCCCAAAAGACCATTGGGAAGCACAGACCTATGTGCAGTTACTAAATTGGAAGGACAAGAACTTTTCTACATTTAAATCAGATACTGTCCTGCTCTCACTGCCCTCTCTTAGTAAGCACTAAAGACAAGGAAAGGGTTCCATTTTGTCCTAGACATGCTCCTCTTGCTTTTTCAAAAGGTCTCCCAGATTCCCAGATTGCTTTTCTCTTTTCATAAAAAATGAACCAGTGTGCGAGCCAATATCTTACGTTCAAAGCTTTGACTCAGAATTCTGTTCAACACCGTAGAGTCCTGTATCCCCCCATAAAACTTCCCCAAAGGTTCCAGTTATACATCATGTGCAAATAGGAGTCAGTGTGGCACGTGGAATATCTGGAAAGTCCATGGATGAAGCTGGGCAGAGAACGAAGGAACATGTCTATGCATATGTAACTGTGGGGTTGGAAAGAAGGGTTTGCCCATGTGTGTGTATCAGGGGGTATATATAGTCTCCTAAAAGATTCTGAAGGCACATTTGGCCACCAGCTGCCAGTACATCATAAACACCAATCATGACTCACATGTAGATTATGAGCCTTCATTGTGTTTACTATGAGAGATTTTTTATTGTTCTTTCCTCTCTTCCTCATTTTATCTCTATACGTGCCCCCAAAACACTCCAAGATCATGTCTCTCTATGACATAGTCCTAGGAATCATCTTCTTTTCTCAGATTGGAGTTGGGGTCCTGGGAAACTCCTTACTCCTCTGCTTTTATGTCTTTACTTTGTTTAGCAGCCACAGGTCAAGGCTATTGGACCCCATTCTGGTCCAACTAACACTGACTAACACCATAGTGCTCCTCTCTCAGGGATACCCACTAGTAAATTTCTATTTGGGGAGCGTTTACTCCCTGGGAAGCTTAGGCTGTAAAATGGTATTTTACTTCCAAAGGATGAGCCGGGGCCTTGCCGTCTGCACCACATGCCTCCTGAGTATCGTTCAGGCTGTCACTATTAGTCCCAGCAGCTCCAGGTTGGCCAAACACAAAGTCAGAGTTCTGAAGCTCATCAGCCCCTCATGTCTCCTCTGCTGGATATTCAACATGATCATAGAAGTAAACGTGCCCTTTCACATAACAGGATCAAAGAGGATCAACAGCAGCCACACAGGGGGATTTGAAGTCCTTTATTGCTACTGGGAAAAGGTGCTAAAGGGGAAGATCATCCTGCCCTTCCTGCGAGACATCCTTTGTGTTGGAGGCATGGTCTGGGCCAGCAGCTACATAATAGTTTTGCTGTACAGACATCAACGGAAAATCCAGCACATTCACCGCACAAGCCGCTCCCAGAAGACTTCTCCAGAGATCAGGGCCACCCAAACCATCCTGCTGCTGCTGAGCATCTTTGTTTCTGCTTATTGCATCAGCTGTGGCTTCACACTATACAAAGTATACGGGACTCATTCTGGTGACTGGTTGGTGGTAGTGTCTACTTTCACTGCCTTGTGTTTCCCAACCATCAGCCCCTTTTTGCTGATTCATAGGGACACTCAGATCTTTAGGTCCTGCTGTGCTTCCTGGCAGAAGCCAAGTCTCCATTCTTAGAACAGCTATTGGGATGTCCAAGTCAATTCATCTCTGGATCAAATTCCTTAGTAAAGATTTCTGGGAAAGGACCCATAACATAGTGAATCCAAGTGGACCTGGATCTGTGGGTGTGGGAATTGTCAGCCTTTCCCAATGTTAAGTATAGGACAGGTTTGAAGGAGGACATGGGATGCTCCCATTAGCTTATGGTTTGAATTTTAAAGCTCTTTGTGCAAACTCTTGCCAACCTCACTCTAAACTCTTTCCAGCAATAATTGACTATTATTCTCCCCTAGCACTTTACATTCCTCTCAAATCATAATTATCTTGGTTTCTCCCACACACTTTATTCATGATCTCTGCTTTTGCACCGACTTTCCCCTATAACTCTGGCAGTGATGGTGAACCCATGGCACATGTGCCCAAAAGGGCATGCAGAGCCCTCTCTATGAGCATGCCTACCATTACCTGCCAGATGTTGTTACTAGAAAGCCAGATGTACTCAGAGTGGAACTGTTCCTCTTCCACCTCCCCATGTTCCTGAGAACATTCCTTATTTCTTCTGTCCCAATGGGAGTGCTTCCTCCCTCCCCTGACTGAGATAAGGGGCTGGGGTGGGGTGGGAGGGAGCTCACATGCAACGTGAGGATGCGGGGAAGACAGTAGCCTTATGAATCTGTGGTGAAGGTAATTCCTGTGTTGGAGCTTGAGAGGAGCTTGGTTTGAGGGAAGCAGTGCTCACAGCATGGCACAGAGCTGGATGGGAATGGTGTTCTGGGGCCACTCTCTGTCCCCTCTCCACATGGGCCTCTTATCACCTGCCTTCCTGCCCAGGAGCCCAGTGGGGGTGCTTCTTCCCTCCCCTATTTGGAGTAAGATGGGTACTTGGGGGCAAGGTTTGGGGATGGGTTGTGGCACTTGGTACCAATTGAGGACAGGCATGGCACTCAGTCTGGGGACTGGGGTGAGAGCTGGCCCAGCATTCCATCTCTAAAAGATTCACCATCACTGACCAAGGGAATGTCTCCTTTCCTCCTCATATTGTCTCCTTTCCTTTCCCTCATTGAGTCTCTCTTCCTTAAAGACACACATTTGGTGATATCTCTATATGAAGATTTCATCAATATTTCTACTTACTTAGGCTCTCCTCCTTCACAAACTCCCTTGGGTTTAATTGCTTTGTATTTATTTACTTAGTATTCATATTATATGAATATATAAAAGTTCTTCCTGTGTCCCTATTATAATGCAAGCTCTTTGAGAGCATATGATATATGGTAACTTGTAACCCCCATACCTAGCTGAGAGCCTAATGATTTCCTGGCAAAAGAAACCACTAGAGTGGTTGGCCATTTCCTTCTCCACTTCATTTTACAGATGGAGAAACCGAGACAAATAGGGTTAAGTCAGTTGCCCAGGGTTACTCAGCTAGGTAGCATCTGAGGTGAGATTTGAACTCATGAAGAGGGTTCTTCTTGACTCTAGGCTAGGCACACTATCTACTGAAACACCTAGCCAGAATTTGAGGTGCATGAGGTGTTCAAGAAAGACTGGCACCTTTGTTATGAAGCTTATTGATCCCTTTTCAGGGTTGCTCATCCATCCTTGGTGTCTGCCTTTAAGCCAACTGTCACCTCTGGCTACAAGTAATTGTGGCATGAACAGCTGCATTCCCTGGTAAAACCATCTTAGCAACCAAAGTAAAGTAGGCCTCAAATTTATTGGCAAGCAGGTCAGTGTCTACCCTTGGCATGTGAAGACTTCCACTGACAGAATGGGTGGATGAGAATGATTTGATCCAACAGCCATAAAGTCACCTATGTTCATTATCCTTACCTAGTGAATCATTACCTATCATTGTTTCTGTAAAAAGATTACCTAATTCTGTAGTCTATGTCATTTCCCCTATAAATTGTGTACCCTAAATCAATAAACTAAGTCACTTCCCAGCCCTTCTGAGTCTGTCTACATTCTTACCTCTGGGGACCCCCAACCAGGTGTTCCCCAGTGGCCTTGATATTATTTGCTATTTCAAATTAGTGTTTCATTCCTATGTGTGGTTACTCTTAGTATTTTAGACCCAAGTGTCCAATGGTATGCTTTCCAATAACAATCATTTGACTCATTTAGTCTAGAGCAAGTACAGTTAATGTATTATTATTGTAAAAACAATTGGGGGAAAAGCCCTCCCTACAGCAATGAACAATAAATGGCACATTCTCCACCAAGAAGCACAGCATCCATGGGGAGAGAGATGCAATGATAGAAGATCTTAAAAGAAAATTAAAGGCAGCAGAAGGAAAAGTTAGAGAAAGTGAGATTAAAGAAGTTAAGACAGTGGCTTCATTAAGATCTATGAAACCTAATAATAACTAATACAAGTCTAGGGATAGAAGATCAGGTCCCCAATGTTGTTTCCTCTCATTTGGTCAGAGAATGTAGATACAGAGATTAGTTTTCCAGACAATTGAATAGTGTGAATTTCAAAACTACTCCACCCTATTCAGACCATTCTTTAGAAGATGGGATTTAGCTATTTCCTGATCAATAACAATAGAGATACTTAGAATAACAGAATCAGGTCTTGGAAACTACATTCTCCACCCTACTCAGGGTAACAAGATCAGGAAGGGCTGCAGCAAAACTCAAGATTTAAGTATTTGAGAATATGGCCTTCAACATACATGTGCAAAAAGGACAGACCTCTGGGCGGTCCTAGGTCAAGCTAGAGCCATCATTAGCACATGTGAGAGACAGGAAGTGAGGTAGAGGAGAGCTCAGGAGTTCTGGGGACTTCCTGTCTGGAGGGAGAAGGTGGTTGTTGGAGCCTGGTGCTTGGAGTGGCGGAGCCCTCAGACTGTTTCTCCATTTTGGTCATGTGAGTGATAGGGACTGATCTCTTTTCTTTGCCTTGGCTATCCAGGGCCTTGGGCCTTTGGCTCAGCTTTAGCAGAGGGGGTATTTAAGCCCTATTTTCCTTCTCTCCCTTTTTCCTCTCTCTCCCTCTAATACTTTTCTTCCTCCTGTTTGTAATTAAAACACCATAAAAAAGGTTGACAGCTGACTTGAGTTTTCATTTAGGAATTATATAGCTGAATTCCTTGGCGACCTTAAATTAATATATATCAGTCTTTTAAAGTGATTTCCATATCACAGTAGGTATGGATAATTTATTCAATTGTCTGGAAAACTAATCTCTGTATCTACATTCTCTGACCAAATGAGAGGAAACAACATTGGGGACCTGATCTTCTATCCCTAGACTTGTTATTAAATTTTAATTTAAATTTAAATATTAAATTAAAACCTAAAGTGATTATTTGTTCTTGAGTAGTAGTAGTAGTAGTAGTAGTAGTAGTAGTAGTAGTAGTAGTAGTAGTAGTAGTAGTCTCTCGGTAACCGAGGATGACTATTGTCATTGTGTGTTTTTGTGCACAAAGACACTTGTGCATGAAGATTTAAGTGGAAAAGTCGATGCACAGAGACAGTCCCACTCTCTCGGCGTTGGAAGCCTGGGTCCAGTGGCACGAAAAGTTATTACATCTGGAGACTTCCTCAGCTGCATTGGATGGCCGTGTTGTCTTTTGTGCTCCAACACGCCCTGAGCACTCCACAGTGCTTTGCTGCGTCGCACTCTCGGCTGTTGAACCTTCTTGTTGGTTTCTTCCGCCTATTCAGCCGAAGGAGTCTTCACATGATGGGTGAGCAAAGCCCTAGTTCACCAGGGGTCGATGACCCGATGGCTACCCTCACAAGGTTTAGCCGGCCTGCCGAAGCCTTTGTCCAGGGTGTGGCCACTGCCACATGCTAGCAGCTACTAGGAGCCACAAGTGAGAGCTGGGTGTCAGGTGAGGGTCAGAGGTTGGAGAGCTGCCCTAGGAGGCCACGACAAGCCCTCCATGCCAAAGATATTACTCCTCCCTGAGCACCCCATACACCTCTTGTTCTTGAGTAGTCATTATTATTCCAGTCATTATTGTTATTATTCCAGTTATTATTGCTGTTTCAATTATTTTGCCTATTAAATCGTCCTCCATACCTGTTCAATTGTCTGGAAAACTGACCTCTGTATTTATATTCCTTTATAAAATGATTGATTCTATTACAGAGTAAACAATGTTGGGGACCTGATCTTCTATCCCTAGGCTCATAATAATTGTAATTAGATCTTAATGCAGCCACTGCCTTAACCTCTTTAATCTCACTTTCTCTAGCTTTCCCTTCTGCTTCCTTTAATTTTCTTTTAAGAACTTCTATCACTGCATCTCTCTCCTCATATTTATCCTCACTATCTGTGCTTAAATATGTACCTTTCTTGTAATATCTTCCAGTTCCATATCCTCCCAATCAGGATAACTATTTTTGAAGAATAATTTTATGTTAAATATAGCATTTTTCATAAATATGTTTTTTATATGTGCTGTTGTTCCCTCTTCAAGAACATTCATGTTGGGGTATGTCTTGGCATCTTCAGTGATTCAGTTATGGAATGATGGTGTTTCAGTGGCTTTTTGTTTTATCCCTTTAAATTTGGATCATGTATGTGGTCTCTTAGTATGTCTACCCAAAACCTCTAGAATTGCCTGCCTAGCTTCCTTCATCCTGTCATACTGAGCTTTGCTCTTCATGTCAGTGTCATTATAATGTTCTGGCCATGGTGTTAACAATGTTAACAAACTGCCTAGTTTCTTCTATGAACTTATTTATTTCCCCTTTTGTTAAAAGCTCTTTCTTTAACAGGGCAAAATCATTGTAATCAGGGTCAACTAGATCAATAGCTCTCTTCATTTCTTTAATTACCTTATTAGGTTCATCTACAAAGGCAGGTGTTCTCTTTTTTATAGATTTCCAAGTCCTCAGGTGTAAACCTCTTATGGGTTTTTACTTGGAATATCCCATCCCTTGAAACTACTGGGAGATCTCTTAATGGGAAAAAAGGAACCATCACTTCAGCCTCTCCCTTCTGTAATCTATTTAGATTTCCACTTATACCATTATTTTCTTTTGCCCCACAACCATATTCAGTAGTCATAAACCTTTTATCTTTCATATGCAATTCCATCCGAACCAATTGTTGCTTCATGAGTGTGACCATTTGTTTAAGCTCAGAATCCTTAGTTAACCAAAACATTGTAGCTTTAAACCAGTTGCCAATAACAAATAACACCACTCTATAGTTATACACAACACAGAGACAAATACATAGTATGGGGATATGGGACAAGACAGTTTGCACAGTCATTTCCAAGCATTGTTTCATCCACTGACAGTCCAGAACCATATAACGTGCTTTGGGGAAAAATGAATACAATATATGGGATTTGCAGAACACACTCCCACAATACAACCATAAGTCCATTAACATGTCTCCACACATGCTTACATTCATTATTAATCAGGTATATACAATGGAATTTATGATATTATAATCCAGTGTGATCACCTTATTTATATACAATTAAGTGAAAGGAAAAAAATGTTTTTAAAAATCCAATATGGCCATTTAGGCCATGTGGCAGAAGGTTATTTAAAAATTAAATGTCTCTCCCAGTTTAGTTAGAGTCCCAAAGTTCCACTGCCCACCCCTCCATGGAATGTTCCACTTGCTGAGTGCTAGATGTAATTTTCCAGTCTAACTGATTTTCCCTATATAAAACTTAACTGTTTTTCTATATAACCTAATATTTCTTAACCTAGTTAACTCTGCCAAACTGTTGTGATTTTAGGAGAGGGGAAATGTCTATATACAAGGGAAGAATCACATATAAATAAAATGAATTTATTAACAGAAAAGGGAATGTTGTTGGGAAAGGAATATGGGGGAGGGGTAGCATCTGACTTTTACCCACTCTAATTATCTGTGCTTACACTGTCTAACTATCTTTACTAAAGACTATTAAAAATAAATCCCACAGTAAACCCAGAATTCTTACACACACAGTCAATGGTTCATCAGATATCAGAATCCAAGCTGTGGTGTCCTCAGATGGTCTCAGGAAGGTAAGGGTCTTCTCCCAGTCTAATCTGTCCACCAGAAGACTGGAGATTTCCTCTCAACCTCATCCAACTGATCCTTAAAGGCCAGTTGCTTGATAGATGTTTTTTTAAGAAGCCTCAGCTACATACCTTCCTTCTTCAACTTTTAGCTCCAGACTGCATCAGTTGGTAAACTGTTCCTTGGAACTCTGACCCAACCAGCTCAGGAAAGATTCTAAGTCTCAATCCCTGTCAATCATTCTTGCAGATTTGATATAAATATCCTTGATCTATCTATCTATCTATCTATCTATCTATCTATCTATCTATCTATCTATCTATCTATCTATCTATCTAATATCTCAATATCTTTGCTATTCTTAGATTCAGTCAGTAAAAAGGATGACTTCAATTTATCCTATATCTGAGGACATCCCTGAAATGTTATGGTTAGAGTCTTCCACATATGTAGGTCTATTGAAATCTGATACTGTTGTATGGGTGAATACTAAGGAAGGACCAGTTCCTTCTGTACCTCAATATCCCTTAACTAAAGAAGCAATAGGAGGTATCAGACTAATCATTGAATCCCTAATCCAACAAGGGATCATAATACCTTGCTTCTCAGAACATAATATACCTATACATCAAATCAAAAATCTAATGCTAAATCAAAATGGCAAAGTGGTATATAGATTCATACAAGATTTAAGAGTGGTAAATGATTATGTGGTAAAGACACACCCTGTTTTACCAAGTCTAGCTGCTATAATTTCTTCCATTCCACGTCAGGCAAGATATTTCCCTGTGCTTGGTTTATGCTCAGTGTTTTTCTCAATACTAATTCACAAGGATTCTCAAAAGAACTTTGCTTTTACATGGGAAAAAACTCAGTGAACATGTGTTCATCTTCCACAAGACTTCACTGATTCACTGAACCAATTTTCACAAATTTTAAATACAGACCTAAAAACCATAACATCCAAGGAATGTAAAATAGTGCATTTTGTGGACTTTGAGATCTGGAAGCTTATTGCTAACTATTTTGAATTTATTCTCTTCCTATAATACAGAACAAGTCTATTGGGATTGGTAAACAAGGATTTTGACTGCACTGCCTTCATCTTCTTGTTTGTTTTTATTATTGTATTTACTGATTGCTTTAAGCTTTTAATTTTTTAAGCTTACCTGTATTAATCTAGTCAATACCTTTCTGTATACTGAATCATTTTAAGCTCCTATGTTTTGCCTATTGATCTTTAATTTGTACCTTTACCTCTTCTGAAGAACAAAATATTACTGTATAAGCTTATGAACATCTTGCCTAAAACCCTTTTCCCTAGATCCATTGAACATCACATGTTGCCTTTGTTAATTGCCACATAGATGATAGTGGATGGATTTCAAGAAACCTGGTTAAATTGTGTGCCACCTTTGGAGAATTTAATGAGCTAAGAATTTAAATTGTAATTCTAAGGGGTCTTCAGAAATAATTTTAGATAATTAGTGGTTTCTGAATGAATGATAATTTTTATATTTATATTTATGTATATATTATAAAGAATATTGTATTAAGGGTAGAGAAATAAAGAAATGTTCCTACCAAGGTTTTTGTATGAATCAGGAAGCTGAAAAAAGAGCTCCTGCAAAACTCTTCATTTTAATTTATTTCCAGCAGAACAATATAGATTTCTTGATGATGTTCTAGACCCAAATAAGTTTTACATTGTCTAAAAATATATTTTCCAAGGTTGAAAGATTTGCTACATCTGTGAAAATTGTGACAAATATCCATCAGTTCATAGGTTTTTTTAATGTCATACAGCAACTTTTGTGAAATATGATAGTGGGTTCATTTGCTATTGTAATTAACTGGGTTATTGTGAATTTTGGGGAGCTACTGCCCTTCAGGGGGGAGCCCAAGTTACTACCCAAAGATTATGAAGGTGTACGGGGTGGTGTTGGGGCACAAGAATCAGAGGATACAACCTTTGATTTTCCAGATCCTGGTGTCTTACTGCCTATTATCCCTATCCACTGCCCCCCCCATACTAATGATCCCATGTAATATTAAAGGTTGGTAACAGCTATTATTATTTTCTTTTGGACACTGGAACTTCCTTTTCTGAATTGAAGAGTACACCTGATTCTGATTGTAGTTCTATTGGCTCAATTAAAGTCAGGGGGGTATCAGGGATACCCCTAAAGGTTCCAAAGCTTTCCCATAGAATAGTGTCCATAGGGCCCCTTAGTATGGGACACATTTTCCTCTTAATGCCTGGATCCCCTTTAAATTTGCTGTGGAGAGACCTTTTGTGCAATCTTAGGGCCACAACAACTTGCTCTCCAGATGGCTCTATGACACTGGAATTACCTGATGAATCCTTAACTTTACTCCCTGTACTTCTTTCAGATACTCATGAAATGAAGTAAACTCCTATTTTTTAGATCCCAACTGATATACCTGAGTCTCTCTGGGCCCCATCATCTTCTGATGTTGGCCTACTTAAATTGACTGTCCTTGTCCAATTCAAACAAAATCTAGCCCATCTTCTTCTGTGAATTTTAAAACTATTCCCCCCTAATCAGAACATTCTTTAGAAGATCTGATTTATCTACTTCCTGATCAATAACAATGGAGATGCCTGGAATAACAGAATCAGGTCTTGGAAAACCCACATTCTCCACACTACTCAGTTTAACAAGATTTTGAAAGGTCTGCATCAAACTCAAGAATTAATTATCTGAGGAGATGGCCTTCAACATACATGTGCAAAATAAAGGACAGACCTCTGGGCTGTCCTAAGTCAAGCTAAGTCCTCATTGGTACAGATGAGGTGCAGGAAAGTGATGTAAAAACGTCCATATAAGGCACATCACGGGGTGCCTCTCTCTCTTTCCCTGGAGAGACGACTCTGGCTGGCAGCATGCTAAGCATTCCAAAATCTTAGAGTGTTGGACGGTGAGTTTTCCCTGGAGCTGATTTCAGGTTCTGGCATCTTAGCTAAACCTCTTTGAAGGTCAAGCTGATTCTTTCCTCCTTTGTACTCAAACCCTTACTTTCTAGATCTCCTATTTTCCTGTCTGGTATTAGCCCCTTCCTTCCTCCTTCTTCTTAAAATCTTCTCACCATAAAATTTGGCAGCTGACTTGGGTATTTTATTATTTGGGATTCACCCTTTACACTTCCATTCCTCAGTACACCCTTTCAAAAGAGGCAATTGATGGCTTTATACCAGCAATAAATCCCCTGATTGACCAAGGCATAATAATTTCCTGTAAATCTGAATACAATATGCCTATCCTGCCTGTTAAAAAATCAAAACTGGGGCCTGATGGCAAGCATCTCTATTGCTTTGTCCAGGATTTGAGAGTTGTGAACAATCACTTTATAAAGAGACACCCTGTAGGTTCCAACATAAATAGTTATTTCTTCTATTCCTAGCTGTGACAAGGAAATCACTTTAAAAGACTGATATATATTAATTTAAGGTCGCCAAGGAATTCAGCTATGTAATTCCTAAATGAAAACTCAAGTCAGCATTCAACCTTTTATGGAGTTTAATTACAAACAGGAGGAAGAAAGGTATTAGAGATAGAGAGAAGGAGAGAGAGAGAGAGAGAGAGAGAGAAAGAAAGGAGAGAGAAGGGAATAGGGCTTAAATACCCCTTCTGTTTAGGCTGGGCCAAAAGGCCCAAGCCCTTAGATAGCTGAGGCAAAGAAAAGAGATCAGTCCCTATCATTCACGTGACCAAAATGGAGAAACAGTCTCAGGGGCCTCCACCTCCAGCTTCCTTCAGAGCCAACTCTCAAAGCACCACCTCTCAGAGCAAAAACCTCTCCAACCAACCACCCCTCAGTCCTCAGACTCCCTCTATCTTTAAGGAAACCATCCAAGTTCCCTCCCCTCAGTTCTCACATCTACCAATCACTGTCCATGTCTTCCCTGTGCCAATGGTGGCTCTAGCTTAACCCAGGACCGCCCAGAGGTCTGTGGCTTTGCACATGTCTGTTGAAGGTCATATTCTCAAATAATTAAATCTTGATCCTTTGCTGCAGCCCTTCCTAAATCCTGTTAGGACTGAGTGGGGTGGAAATTGTATTTTCCAAGACCTGGTTCTGTCATTCCAAGTATCTCTATTGTATCAATTCTAAAATCAATCATGACTCAAAGAAATTCCTGTTCTATGCTTAAGCATAGGTCAAAGCCCTTTCCATTGTTCAGCAAAAGGTTTCTGTCCTAAAATAATCTTAAGAAGGGAGGAGGAGGAACCTCCCATGCCAATGGGGTTCACATTCCAATAGAGTTCTTACTATCAATAGGAAATTTTTTAAGTATGAAATTTCCCAATGTTGAAATTTCCAACATTTATAAGTCTAAGAAATTTTAAGGTTTACATAGCACAGCTACATACTTTACAGTAGTAGACTTATGCTAAGCTTTCTCCTCTATACCCATACATGAGAACTCCAGGCATATCTTTGATGTCACCTGGAAGGGCTACTAGAGGACTTGGGCTCTTTGCCCCAAAGGTTTTTGGACAGGCCTACTCTGTTCACAAAATTCTTAACTGTTGGTACAGATGCTATAAAATTTAAATACAGTTGTTTAATCCACTATATGGATGATTTGCTCTTGGCCTCAACAAATGCTGAAGCAGGCCAAGTGGATAGCAAACACCTCTGCTTAGAGCTACATAAGAGCGTCCACAAGAACTCCAAGGACAACGTTCAGTGGTGTCTTCCCAAGGTACAATATTTAGGCTTTATTTTGACTGCTGGATCCTGTTTAATTTCTTCCATGCATATTAAAAATATCTAAAAGTTAAGTGCTCCTACCACTAAAAAGCAATTGAGAGCTATTATTGAAGCAACAGAATTTTGTCAGCAGTATATCCCTTGCTATGGGGAAATCACTAAGCCCCTTGTATCACTCACAAAAAACTTGGACCCTGAACCACTTAAATTGGAAACAGAACACCTAACAGCTCTTTCAAATTTAAAACAGGGTATCCTGTCTGCCCCTGCTCTAGGCATACCAAATTATGATAAACCATTTACCTTATAGGCTCATGAACAAAAAGGGGTAGCTTCAGGCATTCTAACTCAACTTTTGTGACCTAGTCAACACCCAGCCCAGCTTGACCCAGTAGCTGCCAGTGCACTACCATGCCTTAGAGGAGTAGCTGCCACAGCTTTACTGGTAACCAAATCTGCTGATCTGGTATTGGGATGCCTTCTGACTATAATGTGCCCACGTGAGTTTGAGACATTGCCATTAAGACTGAATTTTAAAACTACTCCACCCTACTCAGACTGTACTTTAGAACATCTGATTTAGCTATCTCCTGATTAGTAACAATGGAGATACTTGGTTTAACAGAATCAAGGCTTGGGAACTCTACATTTCTCCACCCTACTTAGTTTAACAAGGTCAGGAATGTCTGCTCCAAACTCAAGGATTAAGTATTTGTGAAAATTACCTTCAATAGACATGTGCAGAAACAGTGGACAGACTCCTGGGCTGTCCTAAGTCAAGCTAAGCTAACACTGGTACATATGAGACACAGGAAAGTGATGTAAAACAGTCTATATAGGGCAAGTCACTAGCTCTCTTCAGCCTCTTTTTCCTGGAGAGGCGGCTCTGTCTGGCAGTGTGCTAAGGATTTCGAGATCTTGGAGTGGTGGCTGCTATTTGTTTGGGTTTTCACTGTGAGTTTGCCCTTGAGCTAATTCAGGTTGAGGCATCGTGGCTGAGCCCTCTTGGAGTTCAAACTGATTCCTTCCTCCTTCACACTCCAAAACCTTACTAGATCCCCTTATCTTCCTGCCTGGCACAAGCCAGGTAGGAGAAATCTTACACCTTTTCCTTCTCCCTTCTTCTTAATTTCTTTCCACTTTATTAATTAAATCACAATAAAATTTCAGACTGACTTGGGTATTTTTATTTTATTATTTGGGATATCCATGGTGACCAATACTTAATATAATTTTAGGTCACAGTGCTAAAATTTATCCTTTACAGCTTTGGCTGACCACATTGGTAGTGATGAAATATCCTCAGTCTTCTTAACTTTTCTAAGCCTTTTCTCAACTGTGACTATCCCTTTTAATAGCTCATTTTGATCAGCTGTAGAGGTAAGTAAATTTGGTTGTTTTTTTTTTAATCCAAAGCTGCAGGACTGGGAAAGTTGTTTAGCTATGAATCCCCTTTCCCTTAGGGAACAACTGCCTAGAGTGAAGTGGACCTAAAGAGAGTTTTGGCTTTGTCTTTCTCCCCACATGTTTTGCGAAGCCTGCTAGAAAAATTATATATATATATATATATATATATATATATATATATATATATATATATATATATATATATGAATACTACATTCTTCAATATTTATATGATGGTTGAAGAATTAGGGACATTGAGGAATTCAGCATACCTCCAATTTTTTTATATTATTAGGTAATGTCATTTTTGTACTCAGTACTATGTTTAGAGATGCTAACATAAAAAAAAATTATTTGAAGCTGAAATTCAGAAAAACACGCAAAATTCTGAAGCTAAAATGCAGGAGAACATACAAGCCCAATTGGATAATTTAAAATGTTTCTTATAGGATCAATTGGCAAACATCCACCCAACCAGAAACAGGTCTGTACCTGACAGACCTGTTTTGGAACCCCTAAATGAGGAAATTTCCTTCCCTAGAATAGAGATGGAAAACACCCTCCCTATAGCTCAGCTAACAGACTGATTCTCTTCAAACCTTGGCTTAACGTAATCCCCAAGACCCTTCTCCTGAAATCCCAGGTTCTCATGTTCCTTCTCCTACAGAAAACCAAGTTCCAGCCCAAAGGAAATCTCGTCCTTCTAAAGAAACTTGTCTTAGTCAAACTGACTCACAGGTACCAAATTCAATTAGAGGCCTGTTTCTTCTAAGAGAAGTATCTGAAATAGGACGGAATGGGGATGTGGTGACTTTAAGGTACAATATACCATTTATCCAAACCAAGAAATAAATGAATTTACACGAAATATCCCCACATATGAACAAGATCCCTTTCTAGTAACAAAAAAAATGACAGACATATTTTTTCAGTATAATCCGTCTTACAAGGATGTTGAAAACTTGCTACAGGCTTTTTTTAACTGAACACAAGAAAAATAAAATAATTGCTCATGTCAACAAAACCTGGGGGTGCAATGCAGCACATTGGCCATCTCAGAATCCCGAATGGGACTATAATGACTCTGAAGATCTTTTACAACTATACCTTTGTAGAGAGGCTATCTTAAAAGTGATGAGAGAGTGTGCAGACAGTACAGATAAGTGGAAAGAATTTGAAAAAATTAAGCAAAATGAGGAAGAGACACCCTTCAGATTTATGGACAGAATAATTGAGTTTGGGGGTAGATACCTGGATTTTGATCTATCTAAAGAAAATTGCATAAGACAAGTAAGAAGGCACTTTGTCAATAACTCTTGCAAAGTGATTAGGGATTATTTTAGAACACATTGCTCTAGATGGCTAGAGATGGACCTTGAAGAATTGCGGAAAACAGCTTTATATGTTTCAAAGGGAAACAAAGAAAAGTAGGAAGAGAATAATAATCTCATGGGAAAAATGGAGAAACAATTGACATATTTAACAGATAAGATTGTTAGACTGGAAAAAGGGCATGATACTCAACCTCACTTGCCCTTCTCCAGGAATCTAATTATTGATCCATTACCTGCCAATTCTGTGAGAAGGGTCACAGAATTGTAGAGTGTAGAACGTTACTCAAGGCACACAGAAGGAATCTGCAGTTTAATAACAACCACAGAAGTGATAATTATAGAAATAACTGGAATAATGATAATGGAAACCACAACTTTAGGAATGATAACTATAGGAATAGATATTTGGGAAATGATAACTCAAACCAAATAACTCCACAACAAAGTAACTTAAGTGATTCTCATCCAAAAAATACTCAAGGTTCTAATGCCCCTCATGGGGGTGCCCTTCAGGGGGGTGCGCAAGGAACTTACCAAATACTATGAAGGTGTTGGGTGGGGGGCTGGGGCACAGGAATCAGAGTATACAACCTTTGACTTTCCAGACCCTGATGTCCTACTACCCGTTGTCCCTATCCACTGCCCCCCATATACTAATGAACCCTATGTTACCTTAATGATGGGTAACACCTATTATGATTGTCTTTTAGACACTGGAGCTTCCAGGTCTGTATTAAAGAGTACAACTGATTTACATTGTTATTCTGTTGGCTCAGAGAATGTAATGGGAATGTCAGGAATACCCCAAAGTTTGTTTGTTTGTTTTTTGTACTCTGATTTTATTTTTTTTTATTTTAAACATTATTTTATTTGGTCATTTCCAAACATTATTCACTGGAAACAAAGATCATTTTCTTTTCCTCCCCTTCCCCCCTCCCACCACCTTTCCCTCTCCCATAGCCTACTCACGATTCCCCTGGTTATCACATGTCTTCTTGACTCGAACCCATTTCCCTGTTGTTGGTATTTGCATTAGAAAATTCATTTAGAGTCTCTCCTCAGTCATATCCCCTCAACCCCTGTAGTCAAGCAGTTGCTTTTCATTGGTGTTTTACTCCCACAGTTTATCCTCTGCTTGTGGATAGTATTTTTTAGATCCCTGCAGATTGTTCAGAGACATTGCATTGCCACTAATGGAGAAGTCCATCACCTTCGATTGTACCACAATGTAACAGTCTCTGTGTACAATGTTTTCCTGGTTCTGCTCCTTTCACTCTGCATCACTTCCTGGAGGTTGTTCCAGTCTCCATGGAATTCCTCTACTTTATTATTCCTTTTAGCACAATAGTATTCCATCACCAACATATACTACAATTTGTTCAGCCATTCCCCAATTGATGGGCATCCCCTCGTTTTACAATTTTTGGCCACCACAAAGAGCGCAGCTATGAATATTCTTGTACAAGTCTTTTTCCTTATTATCTCTTTGGGGTACAAGCCCAGCAGTGCTATAGCTGGATCAAAGGGCAGACAGTCTGTTATTACCCTTTGGGCATAGTTCCAAATTTCCCTCCAGAATGGCTGGATCAATTCACAACTCCACCAGCAATGAATTAGTGTCCCCATTTTGCCACATCCCCTCCAGCATTCATTACTTCCCATAGCTGTCATGTTAGCCAATCTGCTAGCTGTGAGGTGATACCTCAGAGTTGTTTTGATTTGCATCTCTCTGATTATAAGAGACGTAGAGGACTTTTTCATGTGTTTATTAATAGTTTTGATTTCTTTGGCTGAGAACTGCCTGTTCATGTCCCTTGCCCATTTGTCAATTGGAGAATGGTTTGATTTTTTGTACAATTGATTTAATTCTTTGTAAATTTGAGTAATTAAACCTTTGTCAGAGGTTTTTATGAAGATTGTTTCCCAATTTGTTGCTACCCTTCTGATTTTGGTTACATTGGTTTTATTTGTACAAAAACTTTTTAATTTGATGTATTCCAGATTATTTATTTTGCATTTTGTAACTCTTTCTAATTCTTGCTTGGTTTTGAAGTCTTTCCCTTCCCAAAGGTCTGACATGTATACTATTCTGTGTTCACCTAATTTTCTTATAGTTTCCTTCTTTATGTTCAAGTCATTCACCCATTTTGAATTTATCTTGGTGTAGGGTGTGAGGTGTTGATCTAAACCTAATCTTTCCCACACTGTCCTCCAATTTTCCCAGCAGTTTTTATGAAATAGTGGATTTTTGTCCCAAAAGCTGGGATCTTTGGGTTTGTCATATACTGTCTTGCTGAGGTTGCTTGCCCGCAGTCTATTCCACTGATCCTCTTTTCTGTCTCTTAGCCAGTACCAAATTGTTTTGATGACTGCTGCTTTATAATATAGTCTGAGATCTGGGACTGCAAGACCCCCTTCCTTTGTATTTTTTTCATTATTTCCCTGGATATCCTTGATCTTTTGTTCTTCCAAATGAACTTTGTTATGTTTTTTTTTCTAATTCAGTAAAAATTTTTTTTGGAAGTTCCATGGGTATGGCCCTAAATAGATAGATGATTTTGGGTAGGATGGTCATTTTTATTATATTGGCTCATCCTACCCATGAGCAGTTAATGTTCTTCCAATTATTCAAGTCTAGTTTTAGTTGTGTGGAAAGTGTTTTGTAGTTGTGTTCATATAGTTCCTGTGTTTGTCTCGGGAGATAGATTCCTAAGTATTTTATTTTGTCTAAGGTGATTTTGAATGGGATTTCTCTTTCTAGTTCTTGCTGCTGAGCTGTGTTGGAATTATATAGAAATGCTGATGACTTATGTGGGTTTATTTTATATCCTGCAACTTTGCTGAAGTTGTTGATTATTTTGATTAGCTTTTTGGTTGAATCTCTAGGATTCTTTAAGTAGACCATCATGTCATCTGCAAAGAGTGATAATTTGGTCTCCTCCTTGTCTATTTTAATGCCTTCAATTTCTTTTCCTTCTCTAATTGCTACTGCTAGTGTTTCTAATACAATGTCAAATAATAGAGGTTATAATGGGCTTCCTTGTTTCACTCCTGATCTTAATGGGAATGGATTTAGTTTATCCCCATTGCAGATGATATTAATTGATGATTTTAGATATATACTGTTTATTATTTTTAGGAACGACCCTTCTATTCCTATGCTTTCTAGTGTTTTTAGTAGGAATGGGTGTTGTATTTTACCAAAGGCTTTTTCTGCATCTATTGAGATAATCATGTGGTTCTTGTTGGTTTGCTTGTTGATGTGGTCAATTATGTGGATGGTTTTCCTAATATTGAACCAGCCCTGCATCCCTGGTATAAATCCTACTTGATCATAGTGGATGACCCTTCTGATCACTTACTGGAGTCTTTTTGCTAGTATCCTATTTAAGATTTTTGCATCTATATTCATTAGGGAGATTGGTCTATAGTTTTCTTTCTCTGTTTTTGGCCTGCCTGGCTTTGGAATTAGTACCATGTTTATGTCATAAAAGGAGTTTGGTAGAACTCCCTCTTTGCTTATTATGTCAAATAGTTTGTATAGTATTGGATTTAGCTGTTCTTTGAATGTTTGATAGAATTCACTGGTGAATCCGTCAGGCCCTGGGGATTTTTTCTTAGGAAGTTCTTTGATGGCTTGTTAGATTTCTTTTTCTGATATGGGATTATTTAAGAAATCTATTTCTTCTTCTGTTAGTCTAGGCAATTTGTATTTTTGTAAATATTCATCCATATCACCTAGGTTGGTATATTTATTGCCATATAGTTGGGCAAAGTAGTTTTTAATGATTGCCTTAATTTCCTCTTCATTGGAGGTGAGATCCCCCTTTTCATCCTTGATGCTGTTAATTTGCCTTTCTTCTTTCCTTTTTTTAATTAGATTGACCAGTACTTTGTCTATTTTGTCTGTTTTTTCAAAGTACCAGCTTCTAGTCTTGTTTATTAGCTCGATAGTTCTGTCACTTTTGATTTTATTAATTTCTCCCTTAATTTTTAGGATCTCTAGTTTGGTTTGCTTCTGGGGTTTTTTAAATTTGTTCGTTCTTACGTTTTTTGATTTGCATTTCCAATTCCTTGATCTCTGTCCTCCCTGATTTGTTAATATATGCACTCAGGGATATGAATTTTCCTCTAATACTGCCTTGGCTGCATCCCATAAGGTTTGAAAGGATGTCTCACAGTTGTCATTTTCTTCAATGAAATTATTAATTGTTTCTATGATTTCTTCTCTATCCGATTTTGGAGTATCATATTATTTCATTTCCAATTAATTTTTGATTTGGCTCTCCATGTACCCTTACCGATCAATATTTTTATTGCCTTGTGATCTGAAAAGGCTGCATTTATTATTTCTGCTTTTCTGCATTTGAATGCCATGTTTCTGTGACCTAGTATATGATCTATTTTTGTGAATGTGCCATGTGGTGCTAAAAAGAAGGTGTATTCCTTTTTGTCCCTATTTATTTTTCTCCATATGTCTATTAACTCTAATTTTTCTAAGATTTCATTCACCTCTTTTACCTCTTTCTTGTTTATTTTTTGGTTTTATTTATCTAAATTTTTTTTAAACCCTTAAGTTCTGTCTTGGAGTCAATACTGTGTTTTGGCTCCAAGGCAGAAGAGTGGTAAGGGCTAGGCAATGGGGGTCAAGTGACTTGCCCAGGGTCACACAGCTAGGAAGTGTCTGAGGCCAGATTTGAACCTAGGACCTCCCGTCTCTAGGCCTGGCTCTCAATCCACTGAGCTACCCAGCTGCCCCCTTTATTTATCTAAATTTGATAATGGTTGGTTCAAGTCTCCCACTAATATGGTTTTACTGTCTATTTCCTCCTTCAATTCTCCTAGTTTCTCTATTAAAAATTTGGATGCTATATCATTTGGCGCATACATGTGTGAGATTAAAATGGTTGAGGTCTTAAACTGTAGAGGTTAAAATAGTGGAAGACCTCAACCATTTTAAATCTCACAGTTTATGGCGACCCCGAAGGGATTTCTAATGACACCAGGCCAGCAGCATCTCAGCTGCTTTCACCAGCTCCTTTTTCCATCTGAATGTTTCAGAATCAGTCTCCTCAGAATGAGTCTCTCCAATCTTAATGTTTCAGAATTATCTCCCAGCTCTTCCCTGAGCTCTTATTTTTAAGGGCAAGATCTTCTCTGTCACCTCCCCTAAGTCCTTACATCTACCAAGCACTGTAGATGTTTCTAAAGGACTGCCCATTCTTAGTCCACACCTAAGAAGGTGTGGATTTTTGAGTAATTCACACAAGGAAAGCTCTGAGTAAGTTTTCCAGTTCTTTGTTCCTTGTAAATTCACAAGTTGCTTGACCTTTATAAGTACTTAGCTTAAGAAAAGTATGGGTTTAAGTACTTTTCATTGTTCAGAAAAGAGTTTAAAACTTTATCTTCCCCTAGGGCAGACTCAAGTAGGTAAAGTAGAATACTCACATTCCTGCTTTAAGTAGAGTTCACTGCCCAAATGGGAAATGGACTTAATCCAATCTTATAAAGTAGGGTCTGGGAAATTTTAAGGTTTACACATGTTGATTAGTGATATTTCCTCAATACCCCAAAAGTTTAAAAAACTTTCCCCTAGAATAGTGTCTGTAGGACTCCTAGAGGTATAAAATTCCTTCCTTTTGATGCCTGACTCCCCTTTAAATTTGCTGGGGAGGGACCTTCTATGCAAACTCAGAGCCACAATAACTTGCTCCCCAGATGGTTTCTTATTATTGGAAGTACCTGAGGAATCATTAAATTTACTCCCTGAAATTCTCTCAGAGAGTCAGGAAGGGAAAGAGCATCCCACCTTTGTATTACATGAAGATATACTGGAATCTCTTTGGGCCACATCTTCTTCTGATATAGGCTTATTTAAATTAGCTGTTCCTGTGCATAAAAAAAACTAAATCTAGCCCCCCTCCTTCCATTCCTTATTATCCCCTCTCAAAAGAGGCAATTGAGGGTATTACCCCAGTAATAAACTCATTAATTGATCAGGGAATAAAAATCCCTTTTAAATCTGAATACAACACGCTCATCCTGCCCGTTAAAAAATGAAAAAGGGGACCCAATGGCAAACACCTCTATAGATTCATACAGGATTTGAGGGCTGTTAACAATCACATTATAAAGAGGCACTCTGTAGTTTCCAACATACATACGATTATTTATTCTATTCCTAGCACAGCTACATACTTATAGTAGTAGACTTGTGCTCAGCCTTCTTTTCAATACCCATACATGAGAACTCGAGGCATATCTTTGGTTTCACCTGGAAGGGCTATAAATATACATGGAGTCGTCTGCCACAGGGTTACATGGAAACCCTGAATTTATTTGCATGAATTTTGAGCCAAGACACAGATAATATAACATTTAAAAATAGCAAATTAATCAAATATGTAGATGATCTACTCTTAGCTTCAATAGATGCAGAAGCATGTCAGGAATATAGTAAATACCTTCTTTTGGAATTGAACAAAAGACATAAGATCTTGAAGTGTAAAGTTCAGTGGTGTCTCCCTAAAGTAGAATATTTGGGGTTCATCCTGACTGCAGGCTCCCACTCTATTTCTCCCAAACGAATTGAGAATATTCAAAATTTCAGCACTCCTACCACTAAGAAATAGTTGAGAGCAATTTTAGGAGCAACAGGGCTTTGTAGACAATAGATTCCTTGCTATGGGGAAATTACTAAACCCCATATAGCACTAACAAAAGATCCGTTCTGTGAATCCCTCAAATTAGAACCAGAACACCTTTCAGCTCTAAGAGATCTAAAACAGGCTATCCTGTCTGCCCCCTCTCTAGGCATCCCCGATTACAACAAGCCATTTACTTTGTATGTACATGAGCGAAGACTGGTAGCTTAGGGTGTTTTAACTCAGACTTTGCGGTCTTCTCAACGCCCAATTACTTATTATTCTGCCCAACTGGACCCAGGAGCATCAGGAGCACCACTATGTGTTAGAAGAGTAGCTGCTACAACCTTACTAGTGACAAAAACTTTTGATTTAGTAGTGGGATGCCATTAACAATTATGTGCCCACATGAGGTAGAAGCATTGTTGCTAAGGCATAGAACGCAGTCCTTCGTGGATCAGCGAATTACAAGGTATGAAATTACCTTGTTAAATAATGAAAACATTACCTTGAAATGCTGTACAACTACATGTTGTCCCTATCCACTGTCCCCCCTATACTAATGAACCCCATGTTACCATAAAGGTGGGTAGCACCTATTCTGATTGTCTTTTAGACACTGGAGCCTCCAGGTCTATATTAAAGAGTACACCTGGTCACAATGCTAAAATTTATCCTTTACAGACATAGGACACAGGCATTTACTGATCAAAGGATTACTAGAAATGAGATAATGCTATTAAATAATGAACATATCACATTAACATGCTATGGAGTTCTTAATCCTGCAACCTTGCCCCCTGTTTTAACAATTTCCAGAGAACCTTTATACAATTGTCCATCTTTCGTGTCCACTCTTGATAAACCTCATAATGATTTATTGGACAGCCCTTTGGACGATTCAGCTTTAATGTTATTTGCAGATGGTTCTTCATTTCTGAGGGATGGAGTGCACTATACAGGAGCTGTGGTAGTTACTGAATTTGATACTCTGTGGTCAGCTTCTTGCCCTCAAATGTAAGCACACAGGGCACAGAACTCACAGCATTAAAACATGCCTGAACGATTGCTAAGGATAAAAGAGTCACAATTTACACACACTCCCGCTGCGCCTTCGGTATATGTCACACTGTTGGCATGGTATTTCTTCAGAAGGGATTCTTAACATCAGCTGGAAAATGTATTGCCAGTGTAAACTTTATTACTGAACTTCTTTCTGCCATCCAGCTCCCCAAAAGTATAGCTGTTGTTCAGTGCTCCACACATACAGGTAGCACTGACTCTGTCTCCAGGGGAAATAACCAAGCAGATATCACAGCAAAAATAGCAGCCTTGGAAGGCCCCGAATCAATTATGCCACTAACAATTACTAATGATTTAGATCTATCCCTTTCTTGTAATGATAAGGAAGTGGAAAAATGGAAGCAGAAATTTAAAGGAAAACTGATAAATGGAGTATGGGTATCATCAGATGGCAAACCCTTACTCCATACTGTTTTCTGTAACCAGATTTGTCACTCTATTCATAAACACGGCCATTTTGGCACCTAAGGCATGGTAGACTCAGTTAAAAGACTATGGATAGCTCCTGGAATAACTACAATTGCCTCCAAAGTATACACAGCTTGTCCTACCTGCCAGGCCTTTAATAAACATGCCTTTTGAGTAAAAGACTTTGGTGGACGTCCTCTTGCTTACACACCTTTTGAGCACCTATAAATTGACTTTATGACAAAAGTTGGACAGTATAAATTTTGTTTGCTCATAGTTGATTGACTGACCAGGTGGCCTGAAGTATTTCCTATTGCTCATGCCACAGTGTATTTTGTTGCTAAAATCTTTTTGAAAGAATTTATTCCTTGTTTTGGCCTGGCAGCACATATTGATTTGGATAAAGGAACTCATTTTACCGATTTGTTGTTATCCTAAATTTATTCATGTCTGGGGATAACTCCTAAATTTCATAAACCATATCATCCCCAGAGCTTTGGCCAAGTTGAATAAATGAATAAAGAACTTAAAACCATGATTGGCAAATTGTGCATGGAGAATCATTTAATGTGGCTTGAAATTCTACCTCTGACCCTATTTTATCTCAGAAGCAGATCCAGAGGTGATTTGCACATCTCACCATTTGAGATCCTATTTGGAAATCCACCTATTCAGGCACAACCATTTGTCCCTGCCTATACTTCACTGTTAGGAGGGGATTGCCTCATATATCAGACAATTACAAACAAAATTGAAATAACTCCACGACTCTGGAGCTCCTGTTCAAGCAGGCCCAATTTATTTCTTGCTTCATGATTTAAACCCAGATGATAGTGTGTACATAAAGAATGTCTTTTTCAGAAATAAAGTAGACCAGTAAGGTGTAGGAAGATTGGAAAGGCAAGAGGTAGCCTGGTGAGGAGGGGTATTTGATTACTAAACAGGATTTTGTGTTTGATCCTGAAGATCATAGGGTATAATTAGAGTTTGAGTACTGAGGTGCCATGGTCATAACTGCAATTTAGGAAGATCTCTATGACAGAGGAATGACAGATGGACTGAAAAGGGCAGATGCTCGTGGAAGGGAGAAAACCCAACAGGCTGTTGTAGTGGTCCAGGCACAAGATGCTGGCTGCCAGCACCAGTATAAAATCAGTGACAGAGGAGAGAGAAGCATATAGAGAAATCTCCATCCAATGAACCTCCTTGCTTACACTGAAAACCTTTGTAAGGTATACAAGAAAATATGCCCACTAATCCACTACTTTTTAAACCCTGACCTTCCATCTTAGAATCAATACTGTATATTGGTTCCAAGGTAGAAGAGTGGTAAGGGCTAGACAATTGGGGTTAAGTGACTTGGTCAGGGTAGGGTCACACAACTAGGAAGTGTCTGAGGCTAGATTTGAACCCATCTCTAGACCTGACTCTTAATACACTGAGCCACCCACCTGCTGCCACCCCTCACAATCCACTATTGACAGAGCTGCTAAGTGGTCCAAATAGTCTTCAAAGCAAACGAGAATGCTACCAAATCATATTATATATATATATATATATATATATATATATATATATATGCATGTGTGTATATCTATAATATATTCTATTCTATTCAAATTATTAAAAGTTTATGTGTGTATACAAATTTTGCCCAAAAATTAGAGCAAAAAAAGAGGGCAGAATTCTCAGAATTATTTAAAACAACTCTTTTAAAAACATGTCTGTGTCTAGAAAGGAAACAATATTAGGCAGAGAATGGTGGAAAAAATGATGGCATGTGAACTTGATAGAAAATACTGTATGAAATGATATAATGGCCAGAACCAAGGAAATTTGGATAGACTTATGTGAAGTGATGGAGAAGGTCCTCCAGTCTATCTCTCCTGAACTGAACATACACCATGTGCTTTTTAGACATGGTGTGCAATGGCATGAAGAGAGAAGATTATTCACTAATGTTGATTGATTGCTCTCAGGATTATTTATTCTTTCTCATTTGTGCTCAGTCCATTTCCTTCTTTCAAGTCCAAATCACATCTTCAGAAATGGCCTTTAAGGCTCTGAGATGAGAGAGCAGGGACAGGATGTAAGCGTGACTCAGTTTACTGTCTCTCATACACAGAGCCAATTGGAACCATAAAGAAGAGGAGCAACTGGAGGGAGGCCCCATGAGGCCCATAGTCCAGGACAGGGGAAGATCCTCAGACAGCCTTGTTGCCTAATCCTGAGGGCTCACCACTTTCCCTTGCTTGGTTCTAACACACAATGTCTCTACTAAGGAGCAGAAAAAGCTTCTCAGCTGCTCCCACTCTTGGATGATCCCTCATTACTCTGTCTTAATTGCTTACTAGGATGGGCTCAAGGGGCCAAAGTTCCCCAAACACCTGGAGACATCTCTGACTCTAATTGTCTGATATCACTTCTCTGGTAGGTGACAAGATAATGGTGGCTCTGGAGGGAGATGAGGTCAGACATCCAGTACCTATAACTACAGCCCTGACTGGCCCCTGCATTCTCCATTGGGTGAAACACAGAAATTTTCAGTGGCACAGCGGACAGCCAGGTGAGTGCTAGTTGATATATCCTAGGATCAAAACCCCCCTTTCCCCTTCCTCAATCCCTACTGAGACTGACAGCCCCCCACCCCTTCCCCTGCACCTTAAGGGACTCCAGAATTAATCAAGTAGTTCCACATCTGTGGGCACTGCTTCTTCTCTGCTATGACCTGTGTGATATGGAAATCACTTTAAAAGACTATATATATTAATTTAAGGTTGCCAAGGAATTCAGCTATGTAATTCCTAAATGAAAACTCAAGTCAGCATTCAACCTTTTATGGAGTTTTTAATTACAAACAGTAGGAAGAAAGGTATTAGAGAGGGGGGGGGGAGAAGGGAATAGGGCTTCAATACCCCCTCTGCTTAGGCTGGTTCAAAGGCCCAAGGCCTTGGATAGCCAAGGCAAAGAAAAGAGATCAGTCCCTTTCACTCACGTAACCAAAATGGAGAAACAGTCTGAGGGCCTCCACTCCAAGCACCAGGTTCCAACCACCACACTCCCCTCCACACAGGAAGAAGGAAGCCCTCCTCAGTTCTCCTCTACTTCACTTCCTGTGTTTCACCTGTGCCAATGGTGGCTCTAGCTTAACCCAGGACCACCCAGAGGTCTGTCCTTTTTGCACGTGTCTGTTGAAGGCCATATTCTCAAATAATTAAATCTTGAGCTTTTGCTGCAGCCCTTTCAAAATCCTGTTACCTTGAGTAGGGTGGAGATTGTAGTTTCCAAGGCCTGATTCTGTCATTCCAAGTATCTCTATTGTTATTGATTAGGAAATAGCCAAATCCCATCCTCTAAAGAATGATTTGAACAGGGTTGAGTAGTTTTGAAATTCACAATCCTCCCTGAGTCCCAAGGAAGGCTAACCTCTCCGATGGTTCTTGTAAACATACTAGCTATGAAATTACAATTGTTAGAGATAAGGGAAAAATAGGAGAGATAGAGAGAGACAGAAAACCAATGTTTTGCTGGGCACATTGACAAAAACCAATTAGGGGGAAGTCCCCTTTGGCAGAAGAGTGTACATTCAAAATAAATTCAATCAACCTTCAGTTCAAGGAACCACACCCCAAGGTTCATTCTTGATCTTGATGTAATATAGGTTTTCTGGCATCTTTCTGCAACAGTTAATTTTCTGGATTTAGGAGTTAGCAAGCTTCTTCCTTGAAGATGTTTCTCAACCAAAAACCTTTTCAAAATCTTGGAATTTTATTAAAATACAATCCCCCACGAAGTGGGTGTTAAAAAAATCCAGTTCAGCTCAGGATGCATTGTTGAGTTATGGGGGTATATGAGTCAGTTATTAAAAGAATTCAAAAACAATAAAAACAAAACAAACAAAAAAACCAAAAATATATAAAGGGAAAAATATGGAAGAAAGTTAAACTTTTGGGAGAAAGGGAAGAAAAAAAAATTGAAAATCAGAATCAAAATACCAAAATCTATGTATAAAATGTTGAGTAAGCAAGAATAACTTTATAATGGGCCCTTGTAAAGGTCCAATTTACAGTAATTTCTATCCCACAAGTCTGTAGGACAGAATGCAGTAATATTTAACTTACCCACTTGCATCCAAGACTACAGGAAGTTGTCATATTATAAGAAGGAAAGAAACTAGAATTTTATTTTGATAGGTTAGAGTCATTCCCTGGTCTGACTTTTTTCATTCTCAAGGATATAGGGAGCCAGCATAATAGTCAAATTTTTGTACTTGTATGAGTACTTCATAAAGAGTGTAGATACAAGGAAGTCCTACAACTTAACGTATGTCAAGCGTCTCAACCTTGAGTCCACATTAGTATTTCCTGTGTGCTCTTTTGGCACTATTCAGGTAAAGTCTGTGCTCCTTGTTTTTTATCCCATTTCCTGGAATCAGACACAAACATTAATCATAGTCCCATAACATTTTATCAATAAATGGCAGGTTCCCACAGTCTAAAGCTGTTTGGGTATGTATATTTAAACTTATATTACTGCAGAGAGAGAGGGAAAAAATTAATTGTATGTACCTTTTGTATAAGAAATGAGGAAAGGGGAAAAATCAAATATTCAAAAGAAAAGCAATAATAAAAATATAAGGGAAAGAGAAGAAAAAAAATCAGGAATTCAATGTGTTTTTGAAAAATAGCATCCACTTCTCAATGGATTATTATCTTCAATGCATGTGATAGGATACAGTCAATCAGTCTCAGCAGAAAAAGCTCTCTTTACATGTGAGCAATGAATCCAAGAGTCCTTTTCTCCAACCTTTATAGATATTGGAGTAGTTAACAATATTTGGAATGGTCCTTCCCACGAAGGCTGAGTGGCTCCAGTATGCTGGAAATTTTTAATATACACCTTGTCTCCTGGGTTCAGGTCATGCAGAGAAAAGTCTAATGGTCCAGCTTATACTGTAGCTCCAGATTCATGAAGTTCACGCAGTTTATGCTGTAATTCCTGTATATAGGAAGCAATAGTAGTATCTCCCCCTAATAGTGATGTATATGCTGGGGAGAAAGACTTAGCCTGTATAAGCGGATGTCCAAAAAGCATTTCAAATGGTGAAATATGTAAGTCTCCTCTAGGCCTGCTTCTAAGATAAAATAGGCCCAGAGGGAAAATTTCAGGCCATTTTAAATGGGTCTCAGTGCATAATTTGCCAATCATAATTTTAAGTTCTTTATTCATCCTTTCAACTTGGCCTGAGCTCAGGGGATGATATAGAACATGGAATTTGGGAGTTATCCCCAAGCAAGAATATATTTGGTTTAAGACAGAATCAGTAAAATGACTTCCTCTATTGGAATCAATAAGAGCTGGCAGGCCAAAATGAGGAATAATTTCTTTTAAAAGCACCTTAGCAACAAAAGCCACCATGGCTTGAGTCGCAGGAAATGCTTCTGGTCATCTGGTCAGTTGATCTACTATGACTAGACAAAATTTATAATGTCTGGCCTTTGGCATTGTTATGAAATCTATCTGTAGGTGCTCAAAAAGTGTGTAAGGCAGAGGACGCCCACCGAAAGCTTTGCTATGAAAGGCGTGTTGGTTATATGCCTGGCAGGTAGAACAGGCTGAACACACTTTAGAGGCTAGAGTAGTTATACTGGGGGCTATCCATACTATCTTAATAGAGTCCACGATGCCCTGGGTACCAAAGTGACAATTTTTATGCACAGATTGGTAAATTTGGTTATAGAAACTTCTAGGGAGCAGGGGTTTCCCTTCAGACTATACCCACACTCCATTAATCTGTTTTGCTTTAAATTTTTGTTTCCATTTTTCCACTTTCTTTTCATTATCGGCAAGTAATAAATTTAAATCATCAGTTGTTGTTAATATTAAAATTAGTCCAAGTCCTTCTATGGCTGCTAGCTTTGCAGCGGCATCTGCTCAGTCATTTCCTTTAGAGACAGGGTCAGAGCCACCTGTATGGGCAGAGCAATGAACTAGAGCTAGGGCTTCAGGCAGTTTGAGTGCAGAAAGAACTTCATTAATAATTTCTGCATTAGCTATGGGTTTTCCAGCTGAGGTTAAAAATCCTCTCTCGAGCCATAGCATCCCGACTGAGTGACAAATGCCAAAAACATATCTAGAATCCGTATAAATTGTTGCCTTTTTTCCCTTGGCAATTATTCAGGTATGTTTCAGAGCTATAGGGAAGGTTTTTTCCATCTCTATTTCAGGGAAGGAAATTTCCTCATTCAAAGGTTCAGAAACAGGTCTGTTTCTGGTAGAGTGGGTGTTTGCCAATTGATCCTGTAAGAAACATTTTAGATCTTCTAATTGGGCTTGCATTTTATCCTCAATTTTTTTCATTTTAGCATCTCTAAATACAGTATTGAGGAGTACAAAAATGACAGTACATATTAATATAAAAAATTGGAGGTATCCTGCATTTCTCAATGCCCCTAATTCTTCAACTGCTATATAAATGTCAAAGAATGTAGTACTCATTTATGTATATATATATATATATATATATATATATTATAATTATTTCTCTAACAGTCTTCACAAAACACATGGGGAGCAGGGCAAAGCGAAAAACTTTCCACAGGGGTGTTTTTTTTATAATCTAGGAAGTTGTTCCTTAAGGGAAAGGATATTTAGAAACAGCTCTCCCAGCCAGGTCTTTAGGGTCCTCTTGCTGAGATTTAAAACAGCTGTTTTCTATCTATCAGAGTCACACAGCTAGGAAGTATCTGAGGTCCAATTTGAACCTAGGACCTTCTGTCTCTAGCCCTGGCTCTCAATCCTCTGAGCCACCCAGTTGCCCCTTAAGATTAAATGGAAGAAAAAGAAAAACTGCTGATTCCAATTTAACTTAGGGAGAAAAGAGAAGAGAGAAGAAGTTTTTTATACTCACTTGTTCTAGCAGCTGTGTCTTAAGCCAAGTTAGCTGTTAAAAAGGACTAAGTGGTGAGAAAGTAGAGTAAAAAGGCAAGAAAATTTAGAAGTTTATTGAGAGAATTCTTTAGACTCCCGTGTGGTCAGCCACAATGTGATATGGAAATCACTTTAAAAGACTTATATATATATATATATATATATATATATATATATATATATATTAATTTAAGGTCACCAAGGAATTCAGCTATGTAATTCCTAAATGAAAACTCAAGTCAACAGTCAACCTTTTATGGAGTTTTTAATTACAAACAGTGGGAAGAAAGGTATTAGAGAGAGAGAGAGAGAAAGGGGAGAGAAGGGAATAGGGCTTCAAAACCCACTCTGCTTAGGCTGGGCCAAAGGCCCAAGGCCTTGGAAAGCCAAGGCAAAGAAAAGAGATCAGTCCCTTTCATTCACGTGACCAAAATGGAGAAACAGTCTGAGGGCCTCCACTCCAAGCACCAGGCTCCAACCACCACACTCCCCTCCACACAGGAAGAAGGAAGCCCTTCTCAGCTGTCCTCTACCTCACTTCCTGTGTCTCATATGTGCTAATGGTGGCTCTAGTTTAACCCAGGACCACCCAGATGTCTGTCCCCTTTGCACGTGTCTGTTGAAGGCCATATTCTCAAATAATTATATCTTGAGCTTTTGCTGCAGCCCTTTCAAAATCCTGTTACCTTGAGTAGGGTGGAGATTGTAGTTTCCAAGACTTGATTCTGTCATTCCAAGTATCTCTATTGTTATTGATCAGGAAATAGCCAAATCCCATCCTCTAAAGAATGGTTTGAACAGGGTTGAGTAGTTTTGAAATTCACACCTGAGAAATCCATGGTGGATGGATGTTCTGGTCTTATATTGTCTGTACCATACTGAGGACTAGACAAGTCTGGGAACCAAAGTTCCCCAACCCCAAAGCCAAACACAAGTACCCCAACTTTGCCCAATAGAGACAAATCAGGTTACTCAATCCTGGAACAGTACACTATAAATGATTCCCCATTCTCCATCCCAGACAGAGACCCCTAGTTTTTTACAGACTGCTGGCTCCCCCCCTATTCTCCCATCCTCCCCATCCTACTCCATGGCCATTGGCCTTCCACCTCCCTCCTTTCCTCCAATAAAGCCTTGCTCCATTACTCAAGTTCTGTCTCATTAGTCTTGGGATGGACTCCAGGTCAGCCACTAGTGTCTGTTTCAGACTTACATCCTAGGGCTGGGGAGGGAGCCATAGCCAGCCTTGCTGTGTGCCAAGAAAGGGGCAGACACCTCCTAGCAAGGGAGCCCAATGGGAGGGAGAATTTTGTTCTGTTTCTGGGTGATTTTCTCATCCTCTGTGCTGAGATTGTGACTTTGCCATTTGGGTCATGATTGAAGTTGTGTGATCTCCAGTGGTAGTAAGTCAAAGTTGATGAGACTTCACCATGACTAGGGCAGCCTGATCTGATGTTTCTTTATTGAGGCAGTAATTAGTCTGCTGGAGTAGGGAAGCACCACTGCCCTGGGTCCAAATCCCTCATGTTAGCTGTGGAGCCAGAACTGAGAAATAAAGAAGAATTATCTGGTAAATGGATTTGGCACTAGGTGAATGGCTAGACCCCAAAAGTACCCAGTAATGGATGGATTCCCAATTGGATGCAGACCTCTAATATATCACATGAGGTAAGTATGCATGAACCTGGACAGTTCATTACCTATAAAACATAGAAGTTATCCTTGTCAAATGTGGAGATGCCACCTAGCTCAGAAGCAGCCATCACAGAAAACAATTTGAAGGAGCTGGGAGGAGGGGTCAGATCCAAAGGGAGGGTACCTGGCAGAAAAAGGGTGATTGTCTCCTCAGAGAGTCCAGCTATCAACAGAGGAGGAGGTAGCCAAGTAGAACACAGCAGTGTAAATGCACGGAGGGCTCCAGGGCCTTCCCAGTACAACAGAGCACTAGGAACAGGTCAGTGTCTTGTCCTCTGATGTATCACAGGCTCTGAGCTAAGCAAAGGAGGGAGATGAGGTTCCCCTTGTTGGGCCACACTGTGCTCAGGTTCAGGCAGAGATGGAGTGGGTGAAGGGACTGGAGAATAACCCTCTTGAAGGTGAGCAGGAAAACCTGGGTAAGCACATACTGAAGAAGAGAAAACTTGGGGGCACTTCTGGTGGTACTGGAAGGGCTTCGTGGGGACAAATAAGAACTGTGACATTTCAATAGCCCTTCACTCACAGCAATTAATCTGCAGAATCTCATCGATGTTCAGAGACACGAGAGGCAAGAACTAACTACAATGCTGTCCTCTTCTTATATATAAAGCCAGGGAAGGTGTGAGATGGGTTATAGGCTTCCCCTGGACACCCCCAAACCCCAGAGATATTCCAAGTCAGAGAGCACATAGGGAATCCTTTTTCCTTACAACCCTGCAGTACCTAAAGAAGATGACTTTGAGCAACAGAAACCTATAAGGAAGGGCTTCTAAGAGAGACACTCCCTTGGCCTCTCCCTTAGCTTTTTGATAAGCACAGAGAGGCACCTTCAGTTTGCTTCTGATAAGCATGTGTTTGTACCTGAGATATCTAATCATCCCCTGAACTGCCCAGTTCACCCCCTTTTGTCTTTGAGGCACAACACATCACCCCATCAATACATGCAGTCCTTGTTGTCAAAGCTCCTGCCTTCCTGGTATAAATCCCACCCTCCTGGGCTCTGAGTCTTTTGATGAGATGTTGTCATCTCCTTGCAAGTGCCTGTTTAAAATTTTTGCATGAATATTCATGCAAATCTCTAGATTATCTTCTCTGATTTATTTCCCTCCTTTAGATATCAGAACCATATTGGTTTCATAATGCAAGCTCTTTGAGTGGCTTTGATTGAGTCAAAGCATTATAGAGTCCCTGTTCACAGGGCAACTGATGACTTCAATCAGTCTTTTTGAATGTTATTCAAAACACGGAAGACAAATGGGGGCTTCTTGACATGAATGTTTCCAGATTCAGTTGTCTAAATATTCAAATGGACATCAGACCATTATCTCTTCAAAGTAGCTCACTCCTCTCCAAGAGAGGTGACTGTCTTTGTCTTGTTGATACTAAGCGCTTAACTTGGGCTCATAGACCTGACTTGTACTTCAAGAAGTGCCATTTAAAATATTACATCGTGAGCAAACCTGATTATGCAATTTTTATTCTGTGAAAAACAGTTTGAAATTTCAGTGTTATGGACTGAGACCCTGAAGAGATCTTTCTGTAAAGGTAATAAACCTTGAGGTAAGACATTAACCCTTTCCCACAACTTCTTTCTGTCTGGCTCAGTTAGAGTTAAGTTCCTACTTTTATGCCTTTCATTCCTTACTACATAGAAAAGATTTTGCTATCATCGTCCCCTTGGATGGGATTGTAGTTTGCTACTGGTTCCAGTCTGCTCCATTTCTAAAAGGCCATGTACATTGGAGCACTGATGGCCCCTGGAAGTTCAATGGTCAGAAGTTATACATATAAGAAAAGTGATCCTTTTAATGGAATACAGGTAAGTTTTCAGCAGAAAGAAGAGAAAGCCCATACTCTCCCCACAAGTGACATGCACCAAATTATGTGGGGACGCAGGCTGGAAACTGGGATGTGTTAAAGACCTCCCTTCCATATAGTCATTGTAGTTCCTGTTTCATTAACCAAGAATGAATTCCTTCTTTTATGCATTCAAAGCTTTGACTCAGAATTCTGTTAAAGGGATATAGAACTCCCTCCACAAATCATCCCCAAATGTTCCAGTTTTATATCATCTGCAAATAGGAGTCAGTGTGGCATGTGGAATATCTGGGAAGTCCATGGATGAAGCTGGGCAGAGAAAGAAGGAATATGGCTATGCATATGTAACTGTGTGGTTGGGAAGAAGGGTTTGTCCATGTGTGTGTATCTGGGGGTATATATAGTCTCCTAAAAGATTCTGAAGACACATTTGGCCACCAGCTGCCACTACATCATAAATATCCATCATAACTCACATGTAGATTATGAGTCTTCATTGTGTTTACTATGAGAGATTTTTGATTGTTCTTTCCTCTCTTCTCTCATGATATCTCTAGACATATCCCCAAAACACTCCAAGATCATGTCTCTCTATGACACAGTCCTAGGGATCATCTTCCTTTCTCAGACTGGAGTTGGGGTCCTGGGCAACTCCTCATTCCTCTGCTTTTATGCCCATACTTTGTTTAGCAGCCCCAGGTCAAGGCTATTGGACCCCATTCTGGTCCAACTAACACTGACTAACACCATAGTGCTCCTCTCTAAGGGATGCCCACTAGTAAATTTCTATTTTGGGAATGTTTACTTCCTGGGAAGCCTAGGCTGTCAAATGGTATTTTACTTCCAAAGGATGAGCCGGGGCCTTGCCGTCTGCACCACATGCCTCCTGAGTATCTTTCAGGCTGTCACTATTAGTCCCAGCAGCTCTAGGTTGGCCAAACACAAAGTCAGAGTTCTGAAGCTCATCAGGCCCTCGTGTCTCCTCTGCTGGATATTCAACATGATCATAGAAGTAAACGTGCCCTTTCATATAACAGGATCAAAGAGGATCAACAGCAGCCACACAGGGGGATTTGAAGTCCTTTATTGCTACTGGGAAAAGGTGTTAAAGGAAATAATCATTCTGCCCTCCCTGCGAGACATCCTTTGTGTCGGAGGCATGGTCTGGGCCAGCGGCTACATAATAGTTCTGCTGTACAAACATCAACGGAAAGTCCAGCACATTCACCGCACGAGCCGCTCCCAGAAGACTTCTCCGGAGATCAGGGCCACCCAAACCGTCCTGCTGCTGCTGAGCATCTTTGTTTCTGCTTATTGCATCAGCTGTAGCTTTGCACTGTACAAAGTGTACGACATTCATTCTGGTGACTGGCTGGTGGTCATGTCTACTTTCACTGCCTTGTGTTTCCCAACCACCAGCCCCTTCTTGCTGATTCACAGGGACAGTCAGATCTTCAGGTCCTGCTGTGCCTCCTGGCAGAAGCCAAGTCTCCATTCTTAGAACAGCTGTTAGGATTTCCAAGTCAATTCATCTATAGATCAAATTTCTTAGTGAAGATTTCTGGGAAAGGACCCATAACATAGTGAATCCAAGTGGACCTGGATCTGTGGGTGTGGGAGATGTCAGCCTTTCCCAATGTTAAGTATAGGACAGTCAGGTTTGAAGGAGGACATGGGATGTTCCCACTAGATTATGGTTTGAATTGTAAAGCTCTCTGTGGAAATTCTTGCCAGCCTCACTTTAAACTCCAGCAATATTGGCTGTTACTCCTCCTCTAGCACTTTACATTCCTCCCAAATCATAATTCTCTTGGTTTCTCCCACACTTTATTAATGATTGCTGTGCTTTTGTACTGACTTTCCCCTATAACTTGGGCAGTGATGTTGAACCCATGGCACGTGTGTCCAAAAGGGCATGAAGAACCCTCTCGATGGGCACACCTGCCATCAACCGCAGATGTCATTACTAGAAAGCCAGATGGACTCATGGTGCAGCTGTTCCTTTCCCCTTCCCCATATACCTGAAAACATTCCTCACTTCCCCTGCCCCAATAGGAGTGTTTCCTCCTTCCCCTGTCTGGGGTAAGGTGTTGGGGTTGGGGGTAGAAATTGGCTCACATGCTATGTGAGGGTCCAGGGCAGATAGCAGCCTGTTGAATCTGTGGTGAAGGTAATTCCTGTGGTGGGGCTGGAGAGTAGCTAGGTTTGAGGGAAGTGGAGCTCACAATTTGGCACAGATCTTGAGGGGAGTGGAATTCTGGGGCCACTGTCTGTCCCCTCTCCTCAAGTGCCTCTTATTACCCACCCTCCTGCCCAGCAGCCCAATGGGAATGCTTCTTCCCTCTACTGTCTGGAATAAGAGGGTTGCAGGGAGGCAAGTTTGGGTGATGGGATGTGGCACTCAGTCCCTAGTGAGGACAGATGTGGCACTTGGTCGAGGGATTGCGGTGGGGGCTGGCCCAGCACTACATCTCTAAAAGGTTCACCATCTCTGACCTAGGGAATGTCTCCTTTCCTCCTGATATTGTCTCCTTACCTCTCCCTCACTGAGTATCTCTTCCTTTAAGACAAATATTTGTTGCTATCTCTATATGAAGATTTCATCAATATTTCTACTTACTTAGGCTCTCCTCCTTCACAAACTCCCTTGGATTTAATTCCTTTGTATTTATTTCCTTAGTATTCATATTATATGAATATATAAAAATCCTTCCTGTGTCCCTATTATAATGCAAGCTCTTTGAGAGCATATGATATATGGTAACTTGTAACCCCCATACCTAGCTGGGAGCCTAATGATTTCCTGACAAAAGAAACCACTAGAGTGGTTGGCCATTTCCTTCTCCACTTCATTTTACAGATGGAGAAACTGAGAAAAATAGGGTTAAGTCATTTGGCCAAGGTCACTCAGCTGGGAAGTGTCTGAGGTAAGATTTGAACTTATAAAGAGGATTCTTCTTGACTCTAGAATACAATCTCCTGAACTAACTATCTAGAATTTGGGGTGCATGGGGTGTTCAGGATGGACTGGAACCTTTGTTATGCAGTTTATTGATCCCCTTTTAGGGTTGTTCATCCATTCTTGGTGTCTGCCTTTAAGCCAGCTGTCACCTCTGGCTACAAGTAATTGTGGCATGAGCAGCAACACACCCTGATAAAACCATCTCAGCAGTGAAAGTAAAACAGGTCTCAAATTTCTTGGCAAGCAGATCAATGTCTACCCCAAGCATGTAAAGACGTCCTCTGACAGAATGAGTGGATGAGAACAATTTGATCCAACAGCCATGAAGTCACCTGTTCATTATCCTTACCTTGTAAATCATTACCTATCATTGTTTCTGTAAAAAGATTACCTAATTTTTTAGTCTATGTCATTTCCCCTATAAATTTTGTACCTCAAATGAATAAACTAAGTCATTGCCCAGGCCTCCAGAGTCTGTCTATATTCTTACCCCCTGGGGATCCCCAACCAGGTGTTCCCCAGTGGCCTTGACATTGGTTGCTATTTCAAATTACTGGTGCATTCCTATGTGTGATTACTCTTAGTATTTTAGACCCAAGTGTCCAATGGTATGCTTTCCAACAACAATCATTTAACTTATTTAGTCTAGAGCAAGGACATTTAATGTATTTTTATATTAAAAACAATTGGGGGGAAAGTCCTCCCTCGACCAAAGAACAATAAATGGCACATTCTCCACCAAGAAGCACAGCATCCATGAGGAGAGAGACATAGTGATAGAGGATCTTAAAAGAAAATTAAAAGAAGCAGAAGGAAAAGCTGGAGAAAGAGAGATTAAAGAGTTTAATGTTGTTTCCTCTACAAAAGAATTGGGTGTTTTGTCAGGGTATGGAGATACAGAGGTCAGTTTTCCAGACAATTGAACAGATATGGAGGGTTTAATAGGCAAAATAATTGGGATAACAAAAATAATAACTGGAACAACAATAACAATAATAGCTAGAATAACTTCAAGAAGGAACAATGGAAATATATGCCAGAATGCTTGCTGTCAGGGAGCTCAAGCACCAGAATTGAGCACAATGCAGGACTGGGTTATATCTGCAGCATGGCCTAAATACAGTCAGATTGTTGAGGGTGATCAAAGCAAAGGGGTTTGTCCTTATGAAGGTTTACCCAGTGTTCTTCTGTACCTAAATCAAGGAATAAGGAATTGAGAATAAATAAAAGTGATTGTAATGGTAATAAGGTTAATGAAGATATAGGTGAAGTGATTGAATCAAAGGATATTATGATTAGTGTTAATAATTATAGGGAAAAAGAATATTATAGTGTAAAATTTGTAGAAAATTCTAATGACTGTAAGGTAATGGAAAATCATGAAAAATATCAACTGGATGATGATAATATAATTGTAAATGAGAAAAATGATACCAAGGTAGAGAGTATAAGGACCAAAGGGAGGAGTGAAAAAGCTGATGATGGAGTTAAAGATGTAAAATCCTGGGAATATCATGGAGTTCAAGCAGATGTAAACTTGGATGGACAGGAAATGACTGAGCTTTGAACTGATGTTACTGTGCTTGCACCAATATTAGAAACATTTCAACCTCCAAACAGTACAGAACCATATGTATCTGTCACTATAGGTGATCAGATTTATGATCTTTTAGTTGATACTGGAGCCAGTAAATCAGTTTTGTAAAGTCTTCCTATGAATTGTAGAGTTGTTGGTACAATGGAAGTAATAGGAGCTACTGGGAAACCAGAGAGAGTAGCTAAATTACAACCTAAAATGATTATTTCTTCTTGAGTAGTTATTATCATTCCAGCCATTATTGTTATTATTCCAGTTATTATTGTTGTTCCAATTATTTTGCCTATTAAATCCTCCACACCAGTTCAATTGTCTGGAAAACTGACCTCTGTATCTACATTCTTTACAAAATGCCGAATTTTATTTCAGAGGAAACAATGCTGGGGATCTGATTTTCTATTCCTAGGCTTATAATTATTGTTATTAGGTTTCATAGATCTTAATGCAGCCACTGCCTTAACCTCTTTAATCTCGCTTTCTCTAGCTTTTCCTTCTGCTTCCTTTAATTTTCTTTTAAGATCTTCTATCAGTGCATCTCTCTCCTCATATTTATCCTCATTATCTGTGCTTAAGTATCTGAGCCTTTCTTCTAATATCATCCAGTTCCATCTCCTCCCAATCAGGAGAACTGTTTTTGAAGAATAATTTTATGTTAGGAATAGTATTTTTCACAAAGATCCTTTTTATATGTGCTGTTGTTCCCTCTTCAAGAACATCCATTGTCAGGTATGTCATGGCAGCTTGAGTAATTCGGTTAAGGGATGATGTTGGTGTTTTAGTGGCTTTTTGTTTTTTCCCTTCAAATTTGGATCATGCATTTGGCTTCTTAGTGTGTCTACCCATAACCTCTAAAATTGCCTGCCTAGCTTCCTTCATCCTGTCATACTGAACTTTGCTGTTCTTGTCAGTGCCATTATAATGTTCTGGCCATGGTGTTAACAAGGAATCCTGCCTAGTTTCCTCTATGAACTCATTTCTTTCCCCTTTTTGTTAAAAGCTCTTTCATTAACAGGACAAAATAATTCTAATCAGAGTCAAAAAAATCAATAGTGTGAATTTTAAATTATTCCACCCTACTTAGATCCTAGTTCATGGTGAAGATAAAGTTGTAATCTCCTGATTGAACAATGAAGGTATTTAGTTCTTAATTTATAGTGAAGCTAGAACTTTAATCTAAGTCTATTTTTAGATCTTAATTCAATAAGGTGTTAAGTAACTATAATGGATAAATTAATCCCAAAAAGGGTTAAGTGACTAATAAAAGGTGAACTTAACACAGAAGAGTTAAATAACTCAAAAGATATAATCTAATCAAAGAAGGTGAGAACTAAAAAATGGGCAGTCCTGGAGAAAAGCCTCTGATGTGATTGGTAGACGTGAAAATTGAGAGGAACAGACACAAGAGTAAAAGGTCTCTTCATATATTTCATGTCACTTCCTCTCTCTGGTACCCTGTGGTGGTGGAGAAGTGGCTGGTGGCAGCTTGCTGGGCCTTTCAGCATCTTGGCGTTACTACAGCTATGGTCCAGTTCAGTGAGTTTCTAGCTGAGTTCACTCCTTTACTTTCCAAATTTTATCCTCTTAGAAGCCTTTAATCTTCTTCAAAGACATAGTGATGGAGATCTTGAACTTCTCCCTGGCACAGACCAGGCGGGAGAAATCCTATACCTTCTTCTGTCTTTCTCCTTAAATCCTTCCCTCTATATTAATTAAAAATTTCAATAAATTTCCAGACCGACTTGGGTATTTTATTTGGGATTTTTCCCTGGCTACCAATTAATTTAGATTTTAAATCACAACCTTTAAATTACCCTTAAAATAGCTCTCCTTGCTTCTTTAATTACTTTATTAGGTTCATCTACAAAGACAGGTATACTCTTTTTTATATATTCCATGTCCTCAGGTGTAAACTTCTTATGAGTTTTTATGTGGAATATCTCATCCTTTGAAACTACTGGGAGATCTCTCTTTTTTAAAAACTTTTAAACATTATTTTATTTGATCAATTTCAAACATTAGTTATTGGAAACAAAGATCATTTTCTTTTCCTCCCCCACGCTCCCACCACCCCTCCTATAGTCGACATGCGATTCCACTGGGTATCCCATGTGTCTTTGCTCTGAACCCATTTTCATGTTGGTATTTGCATTAGTGTGTTCATTTAGCGTCTCTCTTCAATCATATCCCCTCAACCCCTGTAGTCAAGCAGTTGCCTTTCCTCGGTGCTTTTACTCCCACAGTTTGTCATTTGCTTGTGCATGGCGTTTTTTCTCCTAGATCCCTGCAGATTGTTCAGGGACATTGCATTGCCACTAATGGAGAAGTCCATTTCATTCGATTGTACCACAGTGTATCAATCTCTGTGTACAATGTTTTCCTGGCTCTGCTCCTTTCACTCTGAATCACTTCCTGGAGGTTGTTCCAGTCTCCATGGAATTCCTCCACTTTATTATTCCTTTTAGCTCAATACTATACCATCACCAACATATACCACAATTTGTTCAAACATTCTCCAATTGAAGGGCATCCCCTCATTTTCAAATTTTTGGCCTCCACAAAGAGCGCAGCTATGAATATTCTTGAACAAGTCTTTTTCCTTATTATCTCTTTGGGGTACAGACCCAGCAGTGCTTTGGCTGGATCAAAGGATAGATATTCTTTTGTCGCCCTTTGGGCATAGTTCCAAATTGCCCTCCAGAATGGTTGGATCAGTTCACAACTCCACCAGCAATGAATTAATGTCCCGACTTTGCCACATCTCCTTCAGCATTCATTACTTTCCTTTGCTGTAATGTTAGTCAATCTGCTAGGTGTGAGGTGATACCTCAGAGTTGTTTTGATTTGCATCTCTCTGATTATAAGAGATTCAGAACACTTTTTCATGTGCTTATTAATAATTTTGATTTCTTTATCTGAAAACTGCCTATTCATGCCCCTTGCCCATTTTTAATTGGTGAATGGCTTGATTTTTCGTACAACTGGTTTAGCTCTTTAAAAATTTGAGTAATTAGAGCTTATCAGAGGTTTTTGTTATGAAGATTGTTTCCCAATTTGTTGCTTTCCTTCTGATTTTAGTTAAATTGTTTTTGTTTGCACAAAAACTTTTAATTTGACATATTCCAAATTATTTATTTTGCATTTTGTGACTCTTTCTATGTCTTGCTTGGTTTTAAAATCTTTCCCTTCCCACAGGTCTGACATGTATACTATTCTGTGTTTACCTAATTTACTTATAGTTTCCTTCTTTATGTTCAAATCATTCACCCATTCTGAGTTTATCTTGGTGTAGGGTCTGAGGTGTTGATCCAAACCTAATCTCTCCCACACTGTCTTCCAATTTTCCCAGCAGTTTTTATCAAATAGTGGATTTTTGGTCACCAAAGCTGGGGTCTTTGTGTTTGTCATAGACTGTCTTGCTGAGGTCAGTTACCCCAAGTCTATTTCACTGATCCTCCTTTCTGTCTCTTAGCCAGTACCAAATTGTTTTGATGACCACTGCTTTATGATATAGTTTGAGATCTGGGACTGCAAGGCCCCCTTCCTTTGTATTTTTTTTTTCATTATTTCCCTGGATATCCTTGATCCTTTGTTCTTCCAAATGAACTTTGTTATGCTTTTTTCTAGTTCAGTAAAAAAGTTTTTTGGATGTTCAATGGGTATGGCACTAATTAGAGAGATAACTTTGGGTAGGATGGTTGTTTGTATTATGTTAGCTCGTCCTACCCATGAGTAATCAATGTTTTTCCAATTGTTTAGATCTAGTTTTAATTGTGTGGAGAGTGTTTTGTAGTTGTGTTCATAGAGTTCCTGTTTGTTTTGGCAGATAGATTCCTAAGTATTTTATATTGTCTAGGGTGATTTTAAATGGTATTTCTCTTTCTAATTCTTGCTGCTGAAATTGGTTGGAGATATAAAGAAGTGCTGATGACTTATGCAGGTTTATTTTGTATTCTGCAACTTTGCTGAAGTTAATGATTATTTTGACTAGCTTTTTGGTTGATTCTCCTCTAGGGTTCTTTAAATAAATCATCATATCATCCGCAAAGAGCGATAATTTGGTCTCCTCCTTGTCTATTTTAATGCCTTTAATTTCTTTTTCTTCTCTAATCGCTACTGCTAGTGTTTCTAGAACAATGTTAAATAATAAAGGTGATAATGGGTATCCTTGTTTCATTTCCAGGCATGATTTCATCCACTGACAGTCCAGAACCATATTGCATACTTTGAGAAAAGGAATGAATACAATATATGAGATATTGTGACCGAGAAAGTGTGGGTTTCAAGACTGTGAATTGCCAAAAACTGTAAAGATAATTTTTAGTGTCTTGATTTAAATAAAAAATAAGTGGTCGCCAAGGGGAAAATTCCCAAATATGAAATACCCAAGTCAGCTGGGTTTTATGGATATTTTAATTAATACAAATGAAGGAATTAAGGGAAGGGGGAGAGACAGAGTAGGAGGAAATAGTAGGAAATGGCTAGGGCCTAGGCCTTTCTCTTTAAAAGAGAACCTTAGACTGTCTTTAATCACTCACCACAAGATCTTTCCAAGCAAAACTCTAGTGTTCAGAGACCCAGCAGCCTCCTCTGACTCCTGACCTCCAATTCAGCTTACAAAAGCTGAACTAATACCAGAGCCCTCCAGCTCCTTCCTTTTAAAGAGAATTTTCTCCCATATCATCTCCCCTAAATGTTCACATCTATCAATCACAGTAGACACTTTTCCTAGGATAGCCTGTTCTTAGTTTTTAGTTCTCACCTTCTCTGGGTAGATTATGTCTTCTGAGTACTTCACACCTCTTTGTTAAGCTTGCCCCTTGCAAGTTGCCTGATCTTTTAGAGATTAATTTGACCTTCATAGGTACTTAGCATCCTTTTGTATTAGATCTAAAAATAGACCTAGCTTAAGGTTTTGGCCTCACTATAAGTATGAGTTAAGTACTTATGCATTGTTCAGTAAGGAGTTTTACAACTTTATCTTTCCCTAAGGTATGCCTAAGAATGGGTGGAGTAATGTAAAGTTCCCAATACATTCCTTATTAAATACCTCCATTGTTTAAAATAAAGAATAACCTTAACCATAACCTTAAGATAATGTTCCAAGGTAGAGTCTGAAAAATTTTAAGATTCACAATATGCAGAACCCACTTACATAATACAACCAAAAGATCCATTACCATGGCCCAGATATGCTTATTAATTGTTATTTGTGTACATACAATGGAATTTGTGTTTATGTAATCCACTGTAATCACCTTATTTATATACAATTAAGGAAAGAGAAAAAAAAATTAATCCAATATAGCCACTTGGACCATGTGTCAGAAGGTTATTTACAAATTAAATATCTCTCCCAGCTTAGTTAGAGTTCCAGAGTTCCCCTGGCCCTCCCTGTTGAATGTTCCTGTTGCTGAGTGCTAGATGGAATCCTCCAGTCTAATTCCAGTCCAGATTTTCCCTCTATAAAATTTAACTGTTTTTCTACATATGCTAAGGTTTCTTAACCTAGCTAACTTTGCCAAATTGTTATTGTGATTTTAGGAAAGGGGAAAGGTTTATACACAAGGGAGGAATAACATATAAATAAAATGAATTTAATAACAAAAAGGGAAAGTTGTTGGGAAAAGAATAAGGGGGAGGAGTAGCATCTGACTTTTACCAACTATATTTAATTATCTATGTTTACACTGTCTAACTATCTTAACTAAACACTATTAAGAATAAATCCCACAGTATTGTATTATTCAATGCCATCGCAATTAAATTACAAAAATATTTTAGTAAATTAGAAAAATAATTTTAAGATTCATTTGGTTAAAAAAAGATTAACACTATCAAAGGAAGTAATGAAAAAATGTTTAGGAAGGAAATTTAACAGAATCAGATTTCAAACCACATTATATAGCAGTAATTGTCAATAGTATCTGGTACTAGTGGATTTGTGCGTCGGCTATGGGGGGTGGGGGGTGGGGGGGAGGAAAAGAAAATGATCTATGTCTTTAATGAATAATGCTTGGAAATGATCAAATAAAATATAATTAAAAAATAGTATCTGGTACTAGATAAGAAATAGAAAAGTAGATTAATAAAGGCCCTTCCTACTTATTTTCTTTTTCTCTCTTTCTTTTCTTTAATTCTACATTTGTATTAATTAAAATCTCTATAAAACCCAGTTGACTTGGGTATTTGAATAATTGGGAATATTTCCCTGGCGACCACCTTATATTTGATTTAAAAACCAAGACACTGTAGTGAAACATATTTTCTGTGGTCAAATTTACTCACCCTCTCTTATATCTATCACAATTTATATCTTCCACCATTTTAACTCACTACAGTTTACAACATCACTCTTTTAACTGTTACAGTTTAAGGCCTTCAACCATTTTAAATCTAACAAGAGTAAGGGAGACTTCAGACTTCAGCCACCAAAGTGACTTGGAAATTTGAGTCAAGAATTTAGTAAATCTGACAATGTCATATTTAATAATCAACCCATTAAGTAGCAAATATTGATTAAGCACTTATTATTGACAATGTTCTCTGTATCTGTGGATACAAAGGCTAAAAATAAAAATTATTTCTTTCCATCCAAACGTTTATATTCTGGTGGTAAAGACCAACATATACACATAACTATAGACAAAATTCATGCAAATCACATTTATGGTCATTTTCATGCAGTCATCAGAAGCTGGGGGTAGGGTGGGAGAAAATTAAGAAAACTACTGTGTGTAGGGTGAAGTAAACTCTCTATTGAGAGAAACGAGATACACTAAGAGATGGAGGTTTAGGCATAGAGTTTGACTGATTTCTTTGAGCCTTTTTCTGCAATTATAAATTGATTTTTTTTTAATCTTCAGAATTGGAATCTGAATAAAGACTAATTGACAAAAGGAAGCTCTTCTCCTGTAATGATTGTGTGGACAAATCTATAACCTAAGGCATGACCACATATAAATTGAGAATATAAATTGAGAAGTGAGATTATATATTCTGCTTCCCATTTCATTGACTGACCTTAGTCTTCTCTGTTAAGACAATGTCCTCATGCCTACTGTAATGGTAATTATAATAGAAGTGTAAATAGCTTAGTGAAAAGATAGAGTTATAAAATGGATCTGGAAATTTTCCAGGCTGCTTTACGAAATTTTCATGGAACTTTGACAATTCCAGAGGAAGAGGAATTTTGTCATGTGCCTCAGGAGTGTCAGTTGAAAAATGGACAACTACTTCTGGGATAGACACTTGGAGGTTGGTTGTTCTTGGCTTTGCTGCTGATCAGCCTTGGAAAACTTGTGAAGGACTTGAACATCTTTCCTGAAAAAGTGGAAGTAGTCTGATCAATTAAGCAGGAGAGTTATTTGAGTAGTTCTACGGAATCCATCTGGTGGTGCCAGAGGACAACTACTGAGTGAACACCTTACCACTGAGAGGCACAGTGAAATCTTTGGCAGAGAGAAGGAAAGGTGCAGATCTGTATTTTTGTTCATAATTTTTTTGGAAATAGGTTAGTAAGTTAGATTATGAATTTAATTAGTAAATGTAGAAAGTGTAGTGTCTACCCTGGTAGGCAAAGGATCTGTCCTTTGCAGGACAGGGGATTTGGTTGGGTTAGTTAGAAAACGTATTAGTTAGCTTTAGGGAATATTTTCTTTTCATCAATTATCTTCCTTTTACTTCCCTTTTCTAAATTTTAATAGTTACAATAAATAAAGGTTTTTTATAACTGGCCTAAACAGAGATTTTTCTACAACTGCCTGGCAGCCATATTATTCAACAGTCAAATTTGAAAACGTATTCACACCAAATACAACTATTGGTATTATTAATATACCATAAACCAATATGGGTCAACACCCCCTATAACTCTATTTACTACCAGGATATCATTTTCCTGCCAGGATAGTGAGAGTAGATATACTGAGGTGATAATCCCATGTACTAGGGTGGCAGCTGTGAGAATGACAAAGAGGAAGTTATACAAATATGTTGTGAAGTACAGAGATAACCAAATTATGAGAAGTGAATAAATGGAGGTAGAAAGAAAATACTTTATGTAAGGGAATATCTATATATACATATATGTACCTACACATTGAAGTTCTATATATATATATATATATATATATATATATTTATACACACACATATAATGTGAACTTTAGATTACTCTACCCTGCTTAGTATAACAAAATCAGGAATGTCTACACCCATACTTAAGGATTAAGTATTGAGAAGTGTAAACCTTAAAAATTCTTAGACTTATGAATGTTGGAAATTTCCCCATTGGGAAATTTCATACTTGAAAAAATCTCCTACTGATAGTAAGAACTCTATTGGAATATGAAACTCCTTGGCATGGGAGAATCCTTCTCCTCCCTACTTAAGACTATTTTAGGACAGAAACCTTTTGCTAAACAATGGAAAGGACTTTGACCTATGCTTAAGCATAGAACAGGAAGTTCTTTGAGTCATGATTGATTTTAGAATTGATACAATAGAGATACTTGGAATGACAGAACGAGGTCTTGGAAACTACAATCTCCACCCTACTCAGAGTAACAGGATTTAGGAAGGGCTGCAGCAAAGATCAAGATTTAATTATTTGAGAATATGACCTTCAACAGACATGTGCAAAGGGGTCAGACCTCTGGGAGGTCCTGGGAGTTTTTGCTCTGAAGGAGGTCGGAGAGGAGAGAGGTCCTGGAGGGAGAGCTGCTGGAGAGGTCTTGAAGGAGGCTGTGGAAGGAGAACTCAGGAGGAGTCAGGAGGAGAATTCTCTGGAAACATTTCTTGAAAGGAGGCTCTCTTGAAGGTGGAGCCTGAGGTTGGCATGAGAAGCCTTACCTAGAGAGATCTTGGGTGAGTGATAAAACCAACTGACTGATTTATCTCTTAGGACTGAGGTCTAGGCTTTATTGGCTGGAGGCCCTTCATTCTTATTCCTTTCTTACTTTCTCTCTTTTTCTATTGATTAATCAGTGTATTATAAATTAAATTTCTCTATAAAACCCAGTTGGCTTGGGAATATTCATAAATTGGGAATATATTCCCTGGTGACCATCTTATATTTATATAAAACCAAGACACAGTGGAAAACGTATTTCAGCGGTCATAATTGTTATATATTTCCCTTGCTCCCAAACATTTTAATTATCACCGTTTATGGCTCCCACTCTCTTATCTACAACTATTTAAAGCTCATAAACTATTTTAAATCTAACAGAAGGAAGGCCTATCACAGACCATGTTCTAGCAAACTGGCTCTGGCTCTCTTTGGTGGCGAAAGCATCTTGGCTTGCCTGCAGCTTTTGTCTGGGTCTGGTGGTGAGTGTCCTTGATGAGGTAACTGGGAGAAACTTAGTAGCGTGGTTCAGGTGAGGTGTCTTCCCTGAGCTCTCTCGGAGTTTAGGCTGATTCCTTTTTTTCCTTTACCTTTCCTAAAACTGCCATCCTACTAAGAGGCCCCTCATCTCAGAGGAGACTTTGTGGCTAGAAGGTTTCTGAACTCCCCTTGGCTCAGGCTAGGCAAGAGAAATCTTATACCCCTTTCTCTCTCTTCTTCTTCTTAATCCCCCCCCCTCTATATTAATTAAAACACCATAAAATTCCCAAACTGACTTGAGTATTTCTACTGAGATTTGAATTAATCCCTGGTGACCATGAGGATAATATATTAGTCAAAAAAAAAACCCTACATTTACCTCTTACAATAAGTACATGAATATTGATGTTACCTGGTAAAAGAGAAGGAGCTGAGTGCAGAGAAAGACCACAGTCTCACAAATCAAGCACTAAATTCATTAAGACTGCCATAGATTAGATATAGGAGTTTATGTAAATAAAGTCAAGAATGACACTAAGATTGTGAGCCTATTTAACTGCAAGAATAGTAATGCTATAAAAATAATAAGGAAGTTTCAAAAGAAAAGTGTTAAGGGGGAAAATAATAAGTTCTAACTTGACTGAGTTTGAGAGGTCTCTAAGTATCATCCAAGAGGCAGTCAGCTGGACAAGATTGGTGATCAGGAGAGAGATTTTGTTGTTATTGTTCTATCATTTTTCAATTGGATATGACTCTTAGGACCCCTTTTGGGGGTTTTCCTAGCAAAGATACTGTAGTCATTTGCCATTCCTTCTCCAGTTAAGTACAGATGAGGAAACCGAGGCAAACAGAGATAAGTAATTTGTCCAGGGTCACATAGCTAGTATGTTTCTGAAGGTGGATTTGAACTCATATTTTTCTAACTCCAGACCCAGCTCTCTATCCATTATGCTACCTACTTTTTTTCCAGAACAGAGCTTAGGGATTAATATATTGATCTGGGAATCATATGAATACATATGATAATTAATTCATGAGAGCTGATGAGATTACCAAGAATGATAGTAGAGAAGTAAACAAGAAGGGACTGAAGACAAAACTTTGTCTGATGCTCACAGTGTACATGCCTTGTGTGAAGACCTATTAAAGAAGACAGTTAAATGATGTGACATCATAGGAGAATATAGAGGAGAAGATAGCATAGCAAAAACCCAAGGGAGAGAGTATCCAGGAGAACAGAGTGAACAACAGTGCCACAGGCTGTAAGAGAGGTCAAAAAGTATGAAGAGGGGAGAAAGACCATTGGATCTGGCATCTGAGAGATCATGGACATTTTGGAGAATGCAATTTTATTAGGGTAGTGCTTACTTTGGTCTCACATACACTACAATTAGAACAGTATAGAAAAGATTAGCATGGTCCTGGGGCTAGGATGACACAAATTCATGAAGCAGTCCAAATTTTAGAAATTATTAGGCTAGCTGGGTAATCATGGCTGCCATCTAGACACGACATGCTTCCTCTCCCCGGCACCGAACGAAATAGACTACATCAAAGGAGCATAAAAATCACCTTTGGAGGAACAGAAGGACTCCCCAGTACTCCCTAGTACCCCACAGAGGCGAAAGTACGTGGGGTTTGAACATTTCCACACTATAATAAGGAGGAAAAGCTTGCACAGAAACATGAACTGAGCCACCCTTCCCCCCCACCTCCCATACCAAACCAGAGTGAGCTACTGGAGCATTCACTGGGACAGCAAGTGAGTGGGGAACATCTCTGTCTGGGGGGGGCACTCCAGGGTCCTTGGGATCTGGGGACTGCTAGGAAAAAACATCTCAGGGTGGTTTCATGGGAGAATCCAGTGCCGAGCAAAGGGGGCCTAGGGAGCTATACTCGGGGCAGTTGCGCTGAGCATCTGGGTGGAGCTAAACACCAGGGGCGGACCACATGCTGATTATCTGGGCAGAGCTGAACACCTGGGCAGTTTGGCGGTGATCAGGGGCCCAGCTCTCTAAGAAACCTCGGAGACTGGGAAGAACTAGTCTGAGGCAACTTAAATTCACAGAAAACCCGCCCATATCACCCAGACCCCAGACCAAAAAGGAAAGGGGAATAAAACCACCAAAGGGATGGCTCACATGGCCCAAAATCAAGCCTCCAGGAAGAAAGGGAAAAAGGTGACTATTGAAAAATTTTATGGTGGAAGTACCCAAGGAAAAGAAGAGAATGAGGATGAAATCCCAAAAAAATTCCAAACATGCCTCCCAAAATGGAAACTATCAACAAGCTCTGGAAGATCTCAAACTGGAACTTACCCAAAAGATGGAAACCTGGAAAGAAAAATTGGAGAAAGAGATCAGCAGTCTGACAGATAAGACTGCTCAACTGGAAAAAGAGCTCGAAGCATCCAATAGAAGGGCAGACAAAGCTGAAAAGCAAAACCAGCCCCTAATGACCAGAATTAAGCAACTCGAAGAAAGTGAGATCATAAAACAGCAAGAATCAATAAAGCAAACCCAAAAAATTAATGAATTAGAAGAAAACATAAAATATCTCTCTGAAAAGGTCACAGACTTGGAAAACAGAGAAAGAACAGAAAACTTCCGAATTATCAGTCTCCCAGAAAAACCAGAGATAAACAATAAACTCGATATTATTCTACAGGAGATTATAAAAGAAAATTGCCCAAACATTCTGGAGCAAGGGGGCAAAATAGAAATAGAAAGGGTTCATAGAACACCCTCTATACTAAATCCCCAAAAGACAACCTCTAGGAATGTAACTGCCAAATTCAGGAGCTTCCAAGAAAAGGAGAAAATCCTACAAAAAGCAAAGAAGAGGAGCTTCAGATATAGGGGGGCTCCCATAAGGATCACACATGACTTAGCGGCTAACACACTAAGAGACCACAAAGCATGGAACAAGATATTTAGAAAGGCAAGAGAGCTGGGTCTCCAACCAAGAGTCAACTACCCAGCAAAACTGACTATATACTTCCAGGGGAAAGTATGGGCATTCAACAGAATAGAAGATTTCCAAGCATTTGCTAAGAAAAGACCAGAACTTAGTAGAAAATTTGATATCCAAGCACAGAAAGCAAGAGAAACATGAAAAGGTAAATATGAAAGAAAGGGAAAAGGAGATAAATCTTATCTTTTTCTTTAAGTCAAACTCTCTTCTATAAGGATTCCATTTACATCAAATTATATATATTAATATGTGGGAAAAATGTTTTGTGTAACTCTCAAAAATTGTATGCATCATAAGAGTAGTTAGAAGAAACATGCAGAGGGAAAGATTGGGGCATTAAGAAGATTTGGGGAAAGTGGGGGCAAAGAAAGGAAAAGGGAGGGGGAACCGTCGATAATACTAAGATTTACTTCAAGAAATAGGGGGGGGACTTAATAGAATAATCTTTTCCATATAAAGATACACATGGGAAGGGGAGGGGAAGAACTCTCATATGAGAAGGAGAGGAAGAGAGCGTGAAGTGGAATTACTTAAACCTTACTCTCAGTGAAATCAAATTTGAGAGGGAAGAACATCTAGATCCAATGGGATCATGAATTCTATCTTATCCAATAGGGCAAGAAAGAAAGGAAAATTAAGGAGGGGGAGGGGGGAGGGAGTACAAAATGGGAGGGAAGGAGAGGGGGGGAGGGGAAGGGAGCATAAAAAGGGAGGGGCTAGAAAGGGAAGCATCTCAAGGGAGGGGACTAGGGGGACTGACCTAAAGTAAAGCACTGGTTCAAAAGGAGATAGATAGCTAAAGAAGAAAGGTCAGAACTAGGGGAAGATATCAAAATGCCAGCGAATCCACAATTGACAATCATAACTTTGAACGTGAATGGGATGAACTCACCCATAAAACGTAGAGAAATAGCAGATTGGATTAGAACCCAAAACCCTACCATTTGTTGTCTTCAAGAAACACATATGAGGCAGGTTGACACTCACAAGGTTAGAATTAAAGGTTGGAGTAAGACCTTTTGGGCCTCAACTGATAGAAAGAAGGCAGGAGTTGCAATCATGATATCTGACAAAGCCAAAGCAAAAATAGACCTGATCAAAAGGGATAGGGAAGGTAAATATATTCTGTTAAAAGGCAGTATAGACAATGAGGAAATATCAGTAATCAACATGTATGCACCAAATGGTATAGCATCCAAATTTCTAATGGAAAAAAATTGAATTGAAGAATTGAAGGAGGAAATAGACAGTAAAACCATATTAGTGGGAGACTTGAACCAACCACTATCAAATTTAGATAAATAAAACCAAAAAATAAACAAGAAAGAGGTAAAAGAGGTGAATGAAATCTTAGAAAAATTAGAGTTAATAGACATATAGAGAAAAATAAATAGGGACAAAAAGGAATACACCTTCTTTTCAGCACCACATGGCACATTCACAAAAATAGATCATACACTAGGTCACAGAAACATGGCACTCAAATGCAGAAAAGCAGAAATAATAAATGCAGCCTTTTCAGATCACAAGGCAATAAAAATATTGATCAGTAAGGGTACATGGAGAGCCAAATCAAAAATTAATTGGAAATGAAATAATATGATACCCCAAAATCAGTTAGAGAAGAAATCATAGAAACAATAATTTCTTTGAGGAAAATGACAACGGTGAGACATCCTTTCAAACCTTATGGGATGCAGCCAAGGCAGTACTTAGAGGAAAATTCATATCCCTGAGTGCATATATTAACAAATTAGGGAGGACAGAGCTCAAGGAATTGGAAATGCAAATCAAAAACCTTGAGAACGAACAAATTAAAAACCCCCAGAAGAGAACCAAACTAGAGATCCTAAAATTAAGGGAGAAATTAATAAAATCAAAAGTGACAGAACTATTGAGCTAATAAACAAGACTAGAAGCTGGTACTTTGAAAAAACAGACAAAATAGACAAAGTACTAGTTAATCTAATTAAAAAAAGGAAAGAAGAAAGGCAAATTAACAGCATCAAGGATGAAAAGGGGGATCTCACCTCCAATGAAGAGGAAATTAAGGCAATCATTAAAAACTACTTTGCCCAACTATATGGCAATAAATATACCAACCTAGGTGATATGGATGAATATTTACAAAAATATAAATTGCCTAGACTAACAGAAGAAGAAATAGATTTCTTAAATAATCCCATATCAGAAAATGAAATCCAACAGGCCATCAAAGAATTTCCTAAGAAAAAATCCCCAGGGCCTGATGGATTCACCAGTGAATTCTATCAAACATTCAAATAACAGCTAAATCCAATACTATACAAACTATTTGACATAATAAGCAAAGAGGGAGTTCTACCAAACTCCTTTTATGACACAGACATGGTACTAATTCCAAAGCCAGGCAGGCCAAAAACAGAGAAAGAAAATTATAGACCAATCTCCCTAATGAATATAGATGCAAAAATCTTAAATAGGATACTAGCAAAAAGACTCCAGCAAGTGATCAGAAGGGTCATCCACCATGATCAAGTAGGATTTATACCAGGGATGCAGGGCTGGCTCAATATTAGGAAAACTATCCACATAATTGACCACATCAACAAGCAAACCAACAAGAACCACATGATTATCTCAATAGATGCAGAAAAATCCTTTGGTAAAATACAACACCCATTCCTACTAAAAACACTAGAAAGCTTAGGAATAGAAGGGTCGTTCCTAAAAATAATAAACAGTATATATCTAAAACCATCAGCTAATATCATCTGCAATGGGGATAAACTAAATCCATTCCCATTGAGATCAGGAGTGAAACAAGGATGCCCATTATCACCTCTATTATTTGACATTGTATTAGAAACACAAGCAGTAGCAATTAGAGAAGGAAAAGAAATTGAAGGCATTAAAATAGACAAGGAGGAGACCAAATTATTGCTCTTTGCAGATGACATGATGGTCTACTTAAAGAATCCTAGAGATTCAACCAAAAAGCTAATCGAAATAATCAACAACTTTAGCAAAGTTGCAGGATACAAAATAAACCCACATAAGTCATCAGCATTTCTATATAATTCCAACACAGCTCAGCAGCAAGAACTAGAAAGAGAAATCCCATTCAAAATTACCTTAGACAAAATAAAATACTTAGGACTCTATCTCCCGAGACAAACACAAGAACTATATGAACACAACTACAAAACACTCTCCACACAACTAAAACTAGACTTGAACAATTGGAAGAACATTAACTGCTCATGGGTAGGACGAGCCAATATAATAAAAATGACCATCCTAACCAAACTCATCTATCTATTTAGTGCCATACCCATGGAACTTCCAAAAATTTTTTTTACTGATTTAGAAAAAACCATAACAAAGTTCATTTGGAAGAACAAAAGATCAAGGATATCCAGGGAAATAATGAAAAAAATACAAAGGAAGGGGGCCTTGCAGTCCCAGATCTCAGACTATATTATAAAGCAGGGGTCACCAAAACAATCTGGTACTGGCTAAGAGACAGAAAGGAGAATCAGTGGAATAGACTGGGGACAAACGACCTCAGCAAGACAGTATATGACAAATCCAAAGATCCCAGCTTTTGGGACAAAAATCCACTATTTCATAAAAACTGCTGGGAAAATTGGAGGACAGTGTGGGAAAGATTAGGTTTAGATCAACACCTCACACCCTACACCAAGATAAATTCAAAATGGGTGAATGACTTGAACATAAAGAAGGAAACTATAAGAAAATTAGGCGAACACAGAATAGTATACATGTCAGAACTTTGGGAAGGGAAATACTTCAAAACCAAGCAAGACTTAGAAAGAGTTACAAAATGCAAAATAAATAATCTGGATTACATCAAATTAAAAAGTTTTTATACAAACAAAACCAATGTAACCAAAATCAGAAGGGTAGCAACAAATTGGGAAACAATCTTCATGAAAACCTCTGACAAAGGTTTAATTACTCAAATTTACAAAGAACTAAATCAATTGTACAAAAAACCAAGCCATTCTCCAAATGATAAATGGGCAAGGGACATGAACAGGCAGTTCTCAGCCAAAGAAATCAAAACTATTAATAAGCACATGAAAAAGTGCTCTACATCTCTTCTAATCAGAGAGATGCAAATCAAAACAACTCTGAGGTATCACCTCACACCTAGCAGATTGGCTAACATGACATCTATGGAAAGTAATGAATGCTGGAGGGGATGTGGCAAAATGGGGACACTAATTCATTGCTGGTGGAGTTGTGAATTGATCCAGCCATTCTGGAGGGCAATTTGGAACTATGCCCAAAGGGCGACAAAAGAATATCTATCCTTTGATCCAGCCAAAGCACTGCTGGGTCTGTACCCCAAAGAGATAATAAGGAAAAAGACTTGTACAAAAATATTCGTAGCTGTGCTCTTTGTGGTGGCCAAAAATTGGAAAATGAGGGGATGCCCTTCAATTGGGGAATGGCTGAACAAATTGTGGTATATGTTGGTGATGGAATACTATTATGCTAAAAGGAATAATAAAGTAGAGGAATTCCATGGAGACTGGAAAGGAGCAGAACCAGGAAAACATTATACACAGAGACTGATACATTGTGGTATAATCGAAGGTGATGAACTTTTCCATTAGTGGCAATGCAATGTCCCTGAACAATCTGCAGGGATCTAAAAAATACTATCCACAAGCAGAGGATAAATTGTGGGAGTAAAAACACCAATGAAAAGCAACTGCTTGAGTACAGGGGCTGAGGGGATATGGCTGAGGAGAGACTCTAAATGAACACTCTAATGCAAATACCAACAACAGGGAAATTGGTTCGAGTCAAGAACACATGTGATAACCAGTGGAATCGTGTGTCATCTATGGGAGAGGGAAAGGTGGTGGGAGGAGGGCAGGGAGGAAAAGAAAATTATCTTTGTTTCCAATGAATAATGTTTGGAAATGACCAAATAAAATAATGTTTAAAATAAAAAAAAAGAAATTATTAGTATGAGGATGTTGAAAGGCAAATGAGAGAAGGCTTAGAATCAAGTGAGATAAGTGGGTAGTGGAGGCAATGAATATAAATAGTTTTCTCTTTTTTTCCATTTCCTTTTATTCTCTTTTCCATATTATGTGTCAATACAATTTTTAATAATTGTTTTCTTATATTTTGTGATCCATGTTCTCTCCTGCCCTCCCACCCTTTCCCTCTCCCCAAGATAGAAGGTAATATAATATAGGTCATACATTTGTTATTATATAATACATATTTCCATGTTTCTCAGGTAGCAAAAGATGAGACATATTTATTACAACAGGGGAAAGTTCATGGGAGAAATAAAGAATGGTATGCTTCGGTATCCATTCAGACTCCTTCAGTGAAAAGATATGAGACCCCTAGAGTTGTCCTGGATCCTTGCACTGCTGTTAATAGTTGTCATTCACAGCTTATCATTGAACATTATTTCTATTACTTTGATGAACAACATTCTCCTGATCCATTTCACTTTGTATAATTTCATAAGTCTTCCCAGGGTTGGGCGGGGGGGGGGGGAGAAGGGGGTTGTGTGTGTGATCATCTTGTTCATTATCATGGCACGATAGTATTCAATCACAATCAAATACCACACCTTGTTCAGTCATTCTCCAATTGATGGACTTCCCCTCAGTTTCCAATTATTTGCTACCACAAAAACCACTATAAATATTTCTGTATAAGTGGGTCCTTCTCCTCTACCTTTGATATCTTTGCCCTACATACATACTAGAGAGGTGTTTCTGGGTTGATGGGTATATACAATTTGATGGCCTTTGGGGCAAGGTTCCAAATTGCTCTCCAGAATGAATGGATCTGTTCACAATTCCACCAAGAGTTTATTTTTTCAAGATTTATCATTTTCCTTTTTGTCATATTTGCCAGTCTGATAGAGTGAGGGGGTAACTCAGAATTGTTTTAATTTTCATTTCTTTTTTAATAATGATTTGGACCATTTTTACATATGACTAAAGATAATTTTAATTTCTTCATTTGAGAATCACCTGTTCCTATCATTTCACCATTTATCCATTGGGGAATATTTTGTATTCTTATATATTTGGCTCAATCCTCCATATATTTTTGAAATGAGACCTTTGTCAGAGACAATACCTATTCTTTCCCCCAAATTTGAAGTTTCTCTTCTACTCTTGGTTACACTGGATTTGGTTGTGCAAAAACCTCTTAGTTTAACATAGTCAAAGTTATCTATTTCACATCACAATTTTCTCCATGTCTTCTTCTCTTATGTATGAACCTGATAGATAAAGTATTACATGCTCCTCTAATTTTCTAAGGTATTAACCTTTATTTCTTAATCATGCATCCATTTTGAGTTTACCTTGGTATATGGTATGACATGTTGAACAGTGATTAGTGTGTACCATACTGTCCTCCAGTTTTCCGAGAAGTTTTTGTCAGAGTGAGTTCTTACAAAAGCTTGGGTCTTTGGGTCTGTCAAATACTCAGTTACTATGATCATTTACTTCTGCACAGTGAGTGCCTAATGTATTCTATTGGTCTGCTACTCTATTTCTTAGCAAATATCAGATTTTTTTGAGAGTTGCTGCTTTAGAGTCCAGTTTGAAATCAAGTACAGCTAAGCCACCTTCCTTCATATTTTTTCACTAATTGCCTTGATATTCTGTACCTTTTTGTTCTTCCAGATAGATTCTTTTTTTTCCTCTAGGAGATAACTTTTTAGTAGTTTGATTGATATGGCACTGAATGGGCAAATTAATTTAGGTAGAATTGTCATTTTAATAGTATAGACAGTCTATCCATGAGCAATTCCTACTTTTCCAAATGTTTAGATTTGACTTTATTTGTATGAAAAGAGTTCGTAGTTGTGATCATAAAATTCCTGGGTTTGTTTCGGCAGGTAAGATCCCAGGTATTTTATATTGTCTGTAGTTCTTTTAAATGGAATTTCTCTATCTCATGCTGCTGGACTATATTGGTAGTATAGAGAAATGTTAATGATTTATGTGGATTTATTTTCTATCCTGCAGCTTTGCTGAAGTAGTTAATTATTTCAATTAGATATTTTGGTTGATTATCTAGGGTGCTCTAAGTATAATATATCACCTGCAAAGAGTGATACCTTTATTTTCTCATTTCCTAGTCTAATTTCTTAAATTTCTTTCTCTCTTAATGTGATAACTACCATTTCTAATGTAATGCAGAATACTAGTATAAATAATAATAACTGGACATCTTGCTTCACTCCTGATCTTATTAAGACGTCAAGCTTATCCCTATAACAGATAATACTTGTTGATGGTTTTAAGTACATGCTTTTATAATTCTGAGCAATCCATTTATTCCAATGCTCTTTATTTTTTTTTCAATAAAAATAGGTATTGTATTTTGTTAAAAGTTTTTTCTGCATCCATTGTGAAAATCCCATGGTTTCTGTTGGTTTTGTTATTGTTATGGTCAATTATACTGATAATTTTCCTAACATTGAACCAGCCCTTCATTTCCTTGTGTAAAATTCACCTGGTCATGTGTAGGATCCTTGTGATATATTTCTGTAATCTCCTTGCTATTATTTTATTTAACATTTTTTTCAAAAATGCTCATTAGGGAGATTGGGCTACAATTTTCTTTCTCTCCTGCTTTTATAGCAACACCATATTTCTGCCATAAAAGAATTTGGTAGGGTTTCTCCCTTGGGTAGTTTTCTAATTAGTTTGTATAGTTGAAAGGATCAAATATGATCATATATAATCTTTGAAACTGTTTTGAGTGATGGCAAGATCAAGGTCTGACCATTTCCTTATTTGGTTGTGGATGAGTAGAGGAGTATATTGTGGTTATTCAGCCAATTGAGGTAGGGGGAAGATAAGTTATGTGAGGGAACAGAACCAGAGATGTTGATGTCCACTGGCACAAGGGAAGGAGTGGGGTGGATTCAAATACTGAAATCAGTAGGAAAGGAAGGATCGATCAATAAGTTGCTAGAATCAATATCTTGATCAAGCTAAAATTTAGATTGGGAGGAATAATCTTACTGAATGAAGGAGAAAGGAAAGTCTGGAAGTGGCATTGGGAAGCCACTACCAGTATTCTGATTTCTCACCTTGGCTGAGGGAGGGATAAGAAGGTATAGAGAGTCCCAGTACTAGAAAGCTTGGCCCAGGACCTTCTCATTCTGGAATAGCCATTTCTACCACGTCGTACCCTCTCTGCTACTACTGAGTTTCTTCCAAAGCATATATTGTGTGGATGGGCCCAGGCAGGCTCTATGGCATTCCCCTCCCAGGTACAATACTGACTCTTCAGACTTCACCACTATGTCTTTTTATCCTGGAGCTTCCCATTCTTCTTTGTACCTTCCCACCCTGGGGCATCTCTCTGACACACACTCCTTCTTCCCCCACTATTTACGTCTGGGAGCTTTGTTTTACCTATTCTACAAGGTTGTCCATGTTTCATGCCCTCTTTACCTTGGGGTCTGATTCTCTGGGTTTTGCCTGTAATCCCTAGTGGTGGGTTCTCTCTTCCTGTCCCTCTCTCTGCCTCTGTCACTGTGCCTGTCTGTCTGACTCTTTCTCCCTGACACTCTTTTCCCCTCTCTGTGTATGTGTCTGTCTCTATGACTCTGACTCTTGCTGTCTGTGTGTGTGTGTGTGTGTGTGTGTGTGTGTGTGTGTGTGTGTGTCTCCAAAACTGGACCATGTCTTAGTGAGAGCCAGAAGATGGAGGAAGTCATTTAGAAAGCAAGTTTGTCAATTATAAAGCATGAATTCTAGGCAGAAGAACAGGAGAGATACCTAGAATCCATTTTGGTCATTGAGGGACTGCAGGGGAATAGAGATAAGAAAGTGACCAGTGGAGAACTGGTCAAGAGGTTGGAAAACAGCAAGAGTTCTGGCCCTAATCAATTCTAGAGGATTTCTTGATCTTGCTGAAAGTATTAGTCACACTTTTTATGCTCTCTTACCCCTCTTTTATCATCTGCTGCCAAGCCAATTAATTTTACCTTCCTAACATTTCTCTATATGCTTGCCTCTCCTCTGTCACTGATAGTACACTGGTGCTGGTGGTCAGCATCTTATGCCTGGACCACTACAACAGCCTGTGGGGTTTACTCCCTTCCACAAGCATCTGCCCTTTCCAGTCCATCTTTCATTCCGCTGTCAAAGTGATCTTCCTTAAGTGCCGTTATGACCATGTCACCTCAGTACTCATACTCTAATGATACCAAGGACCAAACACAAAATCCTGTTTGGTATTCAAAACCCCCTCCTCACCTGGTCCCCTCCTGCCTTTCTAATCTTCCTACACCTTACTGGTCTACTTTCTATTCCTGAGAAAGACACTCCATGGCCTGCCTGGTCATTTTCACTGTCTAGCTTTAGTGCTTAGGATTCTAGTTTCCTTCAAGTCCCAACTATAATTTCACCTTCCATAAGAATTTTTCCCCCAAATCTCTCCCATTTCTTATTTGCACATAGATGTTTGCATGAGATCTCCTTGGGGACAGGGGAAAGTCTCTTCCCATTCTGTGTTGCTTGTGGATTTTATCACAGTGCCTGGCACATAGCAGGTCCTTAATAAAACTTCCTGATAGACATACTGACCTAAGGGCTTTCTAATTAAAAAACAACAACAACAACAAGTTTTAAGGTTGAGGAGTCACAGTTCAAAATGGTTTTCTGGGTAAGACAAACCATGGGAAACCAGGAAAGGACTTTTCCCCCATAGCATTTTAATCATTTCTTTGTTGTTGTTGTTATTGTTTTGTTTTTAAACATATTTTATTTGGTCATTTCAAAACATTATTCATTGGAGACAAAGATCATTTTCTTCCCCCCCCCCCCATAGCCGATGCACAATTCCACTGTGTTTCACATGTGTTCGTGATTTGAACCCATTTCCATGTTGTTGGTATTTCCATTAGAATATTCATTTAGAGTCTCTCCTCAGACATGTCCCCTTAACCCCTGTAGTCAAGCAGTTGCTTTTCATCGGTGTTTTTACTCCCACGGTTTATCCTCTGCTTGTGGATAGTATTTTTTAGATCCCTGCAGATTGTTCAGGGACATTGCATTGTCACTAATGGAGAAGTCCATGACATTAGATTGTACCACAGTGTATCAGTCTCTGTGTATAATGATTTCTTGGTTCTGCTCCTTTCGCTCTGCATCACTTCCTGGAGGTTGTTCCAGTCTCCATGGGATTCCTCCACTTTATTATTCCTTTGAGCACAATAGTATTCCATCGCCAACATATACCACAATTGGTTCAGCCACTCCCCAATTGAAGGGCATCCCCTCATTTTCCAATTTTTGGCCACCACAAAGAGTGCAGCTATGAATATTCTTGTACATGTCTTTTTCCTTATTATCTCTTTGGGGTACAGACCCAGCAGTGCTATGGCTGGATCTTTAATCATTTCTTATAGCTATTGTATGAGGAGGACATGATGTATAGGTTTAAAAAGAAATTCACACCTCAGGGTAGATAGACAGAGAAAAGGGTGAGAGAGTCTCTTTTGACTTTGTTACCATACTTTATCTTTCTTCTTCAACTATCTTTATATTCTTTTTCTCACTTATGAGTTCTTCTTACCAATCTCAATTTTGAGGAAATACCCAGATCAGACTCATCTGATTCTCCAGATTTCACCACCATGTCCTAAAGAGATACCTTACCTTGGAAGGCACATATGTGACTCACTACCATTGTTACAGTTCACTTTTTGTTATTGTGATTTTAGGAAAGGGGAAAAATTTATACACAAGGGAAGAATCACATATAAATAAAATGAATTCATTAACAGAGAAGGGAAAGTTGTTGGGAAAGGAATAAGGAGGAGGGGTAGCATTTGACTTTTACCCACTCTAATTAATTATCTATGCTTACACTGTCTCATTATCTTAACTAAAGACTATTAAGGATAAATCCCACAGTAAACCCCAAACTCTCTCTCTCTCTCTCTCTCTCTCTCTCTCTCTCTCTCTCTCTCTCTCTCTCTCTCTCTCTCTCACACACACACACACACACACACACACACACACACACACACACACACACACAGAGTCAATGGTTTGTCAGATATCAGGAATCCAAGCTGTGGTGTCCTCAGATGGTCTCAGCAAGGTAGGGGTCTTCTCCCAGTCTATCTGTTCACCAGAAGACTGGAGATTTCCTCTCAATCTCAGCCAGTTGATCCTCAAAGGCCAGTTCCTTGATAGATGGATTTTCAAGAAGTCTCAGCTACATACCTTCCTTCTTCACCTTTCAGCTCCAGACTGCATCAGTTGGTAAACTGTACCTTGGAATTCTGACCCAACAAGCTCAGAAAAGATTCTAAGTCTCAATCCCTGCCAATCATTCTTGCAACTTTTACCTTCCCTTGCTACAGTCCCCCCTTTGCACAAAATCTAAATCGTGTCACGATTTAGGCATTTGTGTACTAACTTACTTACATATTACTTAAAATAAAATATCTACCCAAAATAACTAACAACCTACACTCAAATATCTTAATCTATCTAAAATTATCCTATTCTAGGGATCTAATCAAGTAAAGGAAAAAAGGGAAGCAAATAATAAACAAGTACAAATTTCACACAGATCAAATGTATGCAAAAACATGAGCAAATAACATAAAAAGCAAAAGATAAATGACTTTCATGCAAACATAAAACTCATAAACACTACTTTTATCATGTAATACAGAACATTCTGCCACTATTGTAAAGTATTAACAGCAGAGTTAGAGAAAATTTTTGAAAATTATAATAAACACAACATTGCATAAGTTTAAAAAAATTTAAACCAAAACATTAAACTCACTTATGCAAAATACATATAACAAGAGATAAAATTATATATAAGTGATCTATTTACATAAATTTTATATATATTTGTACATAATATAATCTATATATGCTAATATGCACATATAACCTAATATTTATACATATGTTACATGTGTATACATACACTATGATACAATTAATTTTACAATCCTAAATATTATACACACTCTTTATATATGTATTTACAATTTTGTGTGATATATGATGTTATATGTCATTTGTGTTATATAATGTATGTTGTAATGTATTTTTGTAATGTAAATCAGTATCTTACCTCATCTACTTTAATCCTATCTAACTAAATCCTCATCTTCAAAATTCTCCTGTTTATCTATATTCCTATTGTAAACCTCAAAGTTCCTTAGACTTATAAATGTTGGAAATTTCACCATTGGGATATTTCATACTTGGAAAATTTCTTACTGATAGTCTATTGGAATGGGAATCCCATTGGCATGGGAGGTTCCTTCTCTTCCCTTCTTAAGATTACTTTAGGACAGAAACCCTTTGCTGAACAATGGAAAGGACTTTGACCTATGCTTAAGCATAGAACAGGAATTTCTTTGAGTCTTGATTGATTTTAGAATTGATACAATGGAGATACTTGGAATCAATCTCCACCCTACTCAGTCCTAACAGGATTGAGTAAGGGCTGCAGCCTAGATCAAAGATTTAATCATTTGAAAATATGACCTTCAACAGACATGTGCAAAAGCCAGAAACCTCTGGGCGGTCCTGGGTTAAGCTAGAGCCTCCATTGGCACAGGGAAATTGATGAACAGTGATTGGTAGATGGGAGAACTGAGAGGAGGAACTTGTATGGTTTCCTTAAAGATAGGAGGGTCTGGAGACTTGAGGGGAGTTGAGGAGTTTGGTCGGGGTGATTGCGGTGGACTCGGAGAAGCTTGCGCTGAAGGAAGCTGAAGGTGGGGGCCTCTGAGACTGTTTCTCCATTTTGGTCACGTGAGTGATAGGGACTGATCTCTTTTCTTTGCCCCAGCTATCTAAGGGCTTGGGCCTTTTGGCCCAGCCTAAACAGAAGGGGTAATTAAGCCCTGTTCCCTTCTCTCCCTTTTTCTCTCTCTCTATCTCTAATTCCTTTCTTGCTCCTATTGTAATTAAACTCCAAAAAAGGCTGACGGCTGACTTGAGTTTTTCATTTAGGAATTACATAGCTGAATTCCTTGGCGACCTTAAATTAATATATATCAGTCTTTTAAAGTGATTCCCTTGTAACACTATACTAAACTAAGTATCAAACTATTTTTGTTACTAACTAATTTATAGCTAATTATAACATTGTTAGTACCCAAGCTATACATTGTTTCACACATTCAAATAGTGAATCAATGTAACTTAACCATGTTTATGTATTTGTGTTTATGTGTTTGTTGTGTTGTTATTTTTGCTATGTTATGTTGTTTTGCTAGTGTTATGTTACTGTTACAGTTATGTTACTGCTATGTTACTGTTGCATGTAATATATTTACCACTACTTCAGATCTTCCTTTTCTTCTCATCTCATCTTAATTGAAGATTCCTTCCTCTCCAACTCCATGATAGTAAATATAATTGTGTGAATATATGTTAGATTGTTTTGTGTTATAATACATTACCCAAATTTTAATCCATTAGTCCATTAATTACTTGATTCTCTTCATTATACATTTCTTTGAAGTCATTGTCTAAATATTTATAAATTCTTAGAGTCCTTTAACAATGTCCATTAATTTCCCAAATTCTCCTTTTAAGGACATCTTCAAGATGTCCTCTTCCACTGGAATGGTCCTCTCCTTACTGATATTTCTGACTGCAGACTAAATTTGCCTGATGATTCTCAACTTCCACAATTTATTTTTCTTCAATTTCTTCTTCAATGATTTGTATATTTTCATTATTAATACCATGTGCTAGTTTTACATGTGAACAATGATACCATGAATCTCTACCTAAAACTTTTACAGAATATGGAGAAACTAACACAATTGTATAAGAACCTAGTCAATTCTCTTGTTTTGCTGATGTTTTAGCAAAATTTTTGGCATATGCCATATCTCCTGGTTTGAAATTATGGTGAGAACAATCCATTGGACCAGCTTGCATCAGTACTCCTATATCATGTAATTCTTCAAGATGTTGTTGTAAAGCATTTAAGTGTGAAACAAATTGATAATCTCCTCCTAAGGGAGATGTATAGACTGTCTTACAAGTTTTTGCCTGTAATGGAGCATGTCCAAAGAGCATTTCATAGGATGATATATGTCGATCTGCTCTTGATCTCGTACATAGGTAAAACAAAGCTATAGGAAGAATATTCGGCCATTTGAGATGAGTTTGAGCACAGATTTTCCCCACCACAGTCTTGAGTTTCCTTTTTACACACTCCACTTGAACTGAACTTTGTGAGTGATGAGGAATATGTTATTTGGGTATTATTCCTAGATTCTCATAGACTCTTTTCAGGATATCCTGGGTGAAATGAAATCCCTTATCAGAGTCTATGGTAAGTGGTATTCCAAATCTAGGAATAATTTCCTTAACACTTTTACCACAAAGCTAGCTGTATTTGTATTTGATGGAAATGCTTCAGGCCACTTAGTTAATTTATCCACTGTGAACTTTAAATTACATCACCCTACTTAGATCTTACTTTATGGTGAAGATAAAGTTGTAATCTCCTGATTGAACAATGAAGGTACTTAGTTCTTATTTATAGTGAAGCTAGAACTTTAAGCTAAGTCTATTTTTAGATCTTACTACAAAAAGGTGTTAAGTAACTATAAAGGGTAAATTAATCACAAAAAGGTTAAGTAACTAACAAAAGGTGAACTTAACAAAGGACTATTAAGTAACTCAAAAGATATAATCTAATCAAAGAAGATGAGAACTAAAAAATGGGCAGTCCTGGAGAAAATCCTCTGATGTGATTGGTAGATGTGAAAATTTAGAGGAGGGGGCACAAGAGTAAAAGGTCTATATATTTCATGTCACTTCCTCTCTCTGGTACCTTTGGCAGTGGAGAGGTGGCTGGTGGCTGAGTGCTGGGCCTTTCGGCATCTTGGCATGGCTACATCTATTGTCCGGTTTGGTGGTTTCTGGCTGAGTTTTTCCTCCTTTACTTTCCAAACTTATCCTCTTAGAAGCCTCTAATCTCCTTCAGAGACCTAGTGATGGAGATCTTGAACTCCACCTGGCACAGGCCAGGTGGGAAAAATCCTATACCCTCTCCCCCTTTTCTCCTTAAAATCCTTCCTCTATATTAATTAAAATTAACATAAAATTCCAGACTGACTTGGGTTCTTTGTTTGGGATTTTTTCCTGGTGACCAATTATTTTAGATTTTTAAGTCACAACCCTAAAATTATCTTTATACCACTATTACCAGACAAAACTTATATCTTCCAGCTTTAGGCATGCTGATGTAATCAATTTTCAGACTCTCAAATGGACAATATGCTAAAGGTCTACCACCTAAACCTTTCTGTCTGGATGCCATTTGCTTGAATTTTTGGCAAACCAAACAGCTTGTATAGATCTTATTTGCTACAGTACTTGTTCCAGAAGCTATCCATTGTCTCTTTGCAGAGTCAACTACAGCTTGAGTACCAAAATGACCTTTGGTATGGATGGCTTGAAACAAATAGGTATATAAATCTTTTGGTAACAGTGGTTTTTCAGTGTCTGCAACCCATATTTCATGTTCTTTCCTCTGATAACACAAATCCAAGATACTGCACTCGAGGCAAAACCCACAGTAATTTTGCCTTGGAGATTTCTTGCCCACACTTATATAATTGTAACAAAAGAATCTTGCTATATCTGAGACATATTTTAGCATTTCGGGATGCAAGGAGAATATTATATAAAGGAAGATTTTGAACCTGTGGACTTCATCCCCCATAAGTCCCTTAGTATTTCCCAAAATTCCCTTTTCTGTCATCCCCTGATTTTGCATGATTGTATTTAAGTGGCTGTGACTCCTCCTTCTTTCTCTTTTTTATGGCTGTTGGTGTAGGTTGAAGATTGGATTTGGTTCTTCCCTGATTGTAACAATGAAAGTACTTACCTCTTCCTTGATTGTGAAGATTAACTTTTAATCCCCTGTCTATTTTTAGATTTTAATCCCCAAAAATGTAATTACAGTACTTAAAGTTGGGTATGGAGATCTATCCATTTGGGATTTTAACCACAAGAAGGTATGAACACCCATTTCATACATTGAGTGGGAGGTCTGTGAAACATGTGTGAAAGAATGGGCAGTCCTGGAGTGGAGTGTCGGTTGTGATTGGTAGATGTAAAAATTTAGGGGAAGCGATGCAAGAGGAAAAGGTTTTAAAAAGTGGAAACAGAGGCACACACAGATACTTAGGGTGAAGAGAAACACTTGGAGTGGAGACTCACATTTGGAGTGGAACCTCCTGTAAGAAGCAGTTCTATTGGAGTTGAGGCTGATAAAGAATCTGCTGATTGAACTGACATGTGGTGAGCGTAAAGGCAGACTTTCTTTCCTTGACCTTTCTGGAGGCAATAATCTCCAGAAAGGCCCATTGTCTAGAGACTCCTTTCCCCTGGCTAGGGTCTTTGAATTCCTACCTGGCTCAGAGGAAACTGAACCTCTCCCCCACCCCTTTCCTTTTCTTATCCTTCTCTCTTCCTTAATATCTTTCCCCTATTTGTAAAATAAACTACCATAAATTCCATTCTGACTTTAGTAATTCATTTGGGGGGTTTAGTAATTAAATCCCTGGCAACCAATTAAATATATTCGGTCCAACCATAAATTTAACAGTAGTTAATAGGACATGGAATGGTCCATCATAAGCAGGTTTGGTTGACCCAGTACATTTTAAATTCTTTATGTACACACTATCACCTTGGTTTAAATCATGAAGTGAAAAATCAATGGGATCTGCTTGAACAGCAGCTCCAGAGCCATGGAGTTCTTTCAAATTTGTGTGTAATCGTTTGATAAATGTAGCAATTATTGTATCCCCTCCTAACAGTGAGGTATAGACAGGGACAAATGGTTTTGCCTGAATAGGTGGATGTCCAAATAGCATCTCAAATAGTGAGATGTGCAAATCACCTTTGGATCTGCTTCTGAGATAAAATGGGCCAGAGGTAGAATTTCAGGCCACATTAAATGAGTCTCTATGCACAATTTGCCAATCGTGGTTTTAAGTTCTTTATTCATTTGTTCAACTTGGCCAGAATTCTGGGGATGATATGGTGTATGAAATTTAGGAGTTATCCCCAGACATGGGGATTTGAGATAACATCAAATTGAGTTCCTTTATCCACTGTGGCATGAGCAGTAGGAAATGCTTCAGGCCAGACAAAAGTTATACTGTCCAGCTTTTGGCATAGAGATAAAGTCCATTTGTAGGTACTTAAATGGTGTGTAAGCAAGAGGATATCCACCAAAAGCTTTCCCCAAAAGGCATGTTTATTAAAGACCTGGCAGATAGGACAAGCTGTATATACTTTGGAAGCAATTGTAGTTATTCCAGGAGCTATCCATTCTCTTTTAACAGAGTCTACAATACCTTGGGTGCCAAAATGACTATGTTTATGAATAGAGTGACAAATCTGTTTATAAAAAGCTCTAGGGAGTAAAGGTTTGCCATCTGATGATACCCATACTCCATTTATCTGTTTTGCTTTAAATTTCTGCTTCCATTTTTCCACTTCCTTATCATTACAAGAAAGGGATAGATCCAAATCATCAGTAATTGTTAGTGGCATAATTGATTTAGGGCCTTACAAGTCTGCTAGTTTTGCTACAATGCCTGCTTATTTATTTCCCCTGAAGACAGGGTCAGTGCCACCTGTATGTGCAGAGCAGTGAATGACAGCTATAGCTTTGGGGAGCTGGATGGTAGCAAGAAGTTCAGTAATAAAGTTTGCATTGGCAATACATTTTCCAGCTGATGTTAAGAATCCCCTCTGAAGCCATGGCATGCAAACGGTGTGACATATGCCAAAGGTGTAGCAGGATTCTGTGTAAATTGTGACTCTTTTATCCTTGAAATGATACAGGCCTGTTTCAAATCTGTGAGTTCTTCACCCTGTGCACTTACATTTTAGAGCAAGGAAGGTGACCACAGAGTATAAAATTTAGTAACTACTGCAGCTCTTGTATAGTGCACAACATCCCTCATAAATGAAGAACCATCTGTAAACAATATTGAATCCAAATCATCCAAAGGGATGTCCAATAAATCATTATGAGGTTTTTCAACAGTGGACACTCAAGTTATACAATTGTATAAATGTTCTCCAGAAATTGTTAAACCAGGAAGCAAGGTTGCAGGATTAGGAACTCCACAGCATTTTAATGTGATATGTTCATTATTTAATAGGGTTATCTCATACCTAGTAATCCTTTGGTCAGTAAATGGCTATGTCCTATGTCTTAATAACAATGCCTCAACCTCATGTGGGCACATTATAGTCAGAGGGCATCCCAATACCAGATAGGTAGATTTGGATGCCAGTAAAACTGTGGAAACTACTCCTCTAAGGCATGGTAATGCTCCAGCAGCTACTGGATCAAGCCAGCCTGAATAATAGTCTACTGGGTTTTGAGCAGGTCCCAAAAAGTTGAGTTAGAATACCTTGAAGCTATACCTTTTTGTTTATGAACATACAGGGTAAATGGTTTATCATAATTTGGTATGGCTAGAGCATGAGCAGACAGGATAGTTTGTTTTAAGTTTGAAAGAGATATTAGGTGTTCTGTTTCCAAATTAAGTGGTTCAGGGACCAAGTTTTTTGGTGAGTGCTACAAGGGGCTTAGTGATTTCCCTATAGCAAGGGATCTGCTGCCAAAAAATCCTGTTGCTCCAAGAATAGCTCTCAATTGCTTTTTAGTGGCAAGAGCACTTAACTTTTGGATATTTTCAATAAGCTTGGGGGAAATAAAATGGTACCCAGCAGTCAAAATAAAGCCTAAATATTTTAACTTGGGAGACACTACTGAAATTTGTCCTTGGAGACTGTGTGGCCTCTCTTATGTAGCTCTAAGAGGAAGTGTTTGCTATCCACTTGGCATGCTTCAGCATTTTGTGAGGCAAAGAGCAAATAACCCATATACTGGATTAAACGGCTGTATTTTAATTTTATGGCATCTGTACCAACAGTTAAGAATTGTGTGAACAGAGTAGGGCTGTCCATGAACCCTTGGGGTAAATTAGCCCAGGTCCACTTGGAGCTCTTCCAGGTGACAGCAAAGATATGCCTGGAGTTCTCATATGTGGGTAGAGAGAAGAAAGCTGAGCATAAGTCTACTACTGTAAAGTATGTAGCTGTTATAGGAATAGAAGAAATAACAGTATTTATGTTGCAAACTACAGGATGTCTCTTTATAACATGATTGTTCACAATTCTCAAATCCTGGACAAAGCGATAGAAATGCTTGCCATCAGGCCCCAGTTTTTTAACAGGCAGGATGGGCGTATTGTATTCATATTTACTGGAAATTATGATGCCTTAGTCAATCAGGGAACTTATTACTAGTGTAATGCCATCAATTTCCTCCTTCAAAAGAGGGTACTGAGGAATGGAAGGAGGTGGGCTAGATTTTGTTTGAATTTGGAAAAGGACAGCCAATTTAAGTAGGCCAACATCAGAAGATGATGCGGCCTAGAGAGATTCAGATATATCAGTTGGGATCACAAAAATAGGAGTCTCCTTTGTTTCATGAGTATCTGAAGGAAGTACAAGGAGTGAAGTTAATGATACTTCAGGTAGTTCTAATGTCATAGAGAAAGTTATTGTAGCCCTAACCTTGCACAAAAGGTCTCTCCACAGCAAATTTAAAGGGGAGTCAGGCATTAAGAGGAAAATGTGTTCTACTTTAAGGTGCCCTATGGACACTATTCTAGGGGAAAGCTTTGGAACATTTAGGGGTGTCCCTGATACCCCCCTGACTTTAACTGAGCCAATAGAAATGCAATCCGAATCAGGTGTACTCTTCAATACAGACCAGGAAACTCCAGTGTCCAAAAGACAATCGTAATAGGTATTACCAACCTTTAATGTTACATGGGATCATTAGTATGGGGAGGGGCAGAAGATAGGGACAACTGGCAGTAAGACATCAGGGTCTGGAAAATCAAAGACTGTATCCTCTGATTCCTGTGCCCCAACCCCATCCCATACACCTTCATAATTTTGGGGTAGTACCTTGGGCTCCCCCCAAAGGGAAGTAGGTTCCCAAAATTCACAATAACCCAGTTAATACAATAGCAAACAAACCATCATATTTCACCTAAGCTGCTGTATGACATAAAAAATCTATGAAATGATGGATAGTTGTCACAATTTTTACAGATGTAGCAAATCTTTCAATATTGGCAAACATTTTTAAACAAAGTAAAACTTATTTGTGCCTAGAACATTATCAAGAAATCTAGATTGTTCAGCTGAAATAAATTAAAATCAAGAGTTTTGCAGGAGCTATTTTTTCAGCTTCCTGATTCATAGAAAAACCTTGGTAGAAACATTTCTCCTCTACCTATAATACAACATTGTTTATAATATATACATAAATATAAATATTTTTAAATCATCCATTCAGAAACCACTAGTTATCTAGAATTATTTCTGAAGACCCCTTAGAATTACCATTTAAATTCTTAGCTCATTAAATTCTCCAAAGTTTACACACAATTTAACCAGTTTTGTTGAAATCCATCTATCATCATCTGTGTGACAATTAACAAAGGCAACATGTGACTTTCAATAGGATCTAGTGACAAGGGTTTTAGGCAAGATGTTCATGGGATTATACAGTGATATTTTGTTCTTCAGCAGAGGTAAAGGTACAAATTAAAGATCAATAAAAGCAAAAACATAGTAGCTTAAAATTATTCTGTTTTACAGAAAGTACTGATGATGAATATAGATAAACTAAAAAAAATAAAAAACTTTAAAGCAATCAGTAAATACAATAATATAAACAAATGAGAAGGTGAAGGTAGTACAGTCAAAATCCCCTTTTACTGATTCCAATAGACTCTATATTATAGGAGGAGAATAAACTCAAAATAGTAAGCAATAAATTTCCAGATCTCAAAGTCCACAAAACACACTATTTTACTTTCCTTGAATGCCATGGTTTTTAGATCTCTATTTAAAATTTGTGAAAATTGTCTCATTGAAAGGGTGAAACCTTGTGGAAGAGGAATCCACATCAGCTTAGTTTTTCCCCATGTAAAAGCAAAGTTCTTTTGAGAATCCTCATGAATTAGTATTGTAAACCTTAAAATTTCTTAGACTTATGAATGTTGGAAATTTCACCATTGGGAAATTTCATACTTGGAAAAAATTTCCTACTGATAGTAAGAACTCTATTGGAATGTGAAACCCCTTGGCATGGGAGGATCCTTCTCCTCCCTACTTAAGACTACTTTAGGACAGAAACCTTTTGCTAAACAATGGAAAGGGCTTTGACCTATGCTTAAGCATAGAACAGGAAGTTCTTTGAGTCATGATTGATTTTAGAATTGATACAATAGAGATACTTGGAATGACAGAACCAGGTCTTGGAACTTACAATCTCCACCCTACTCAGTCTAACAGGATTTAGGAAGGGCTGTAGCATAGATCAAGATTTAATTATTTGAGAATATGACCTACAACAGACATGTGCAAAGGAAACAGACCTCTGGGCGGTCCTGGGTTAAACTAGAGCCACCATTGGCACAGGGGAGACATCGACAGTGATTGGTAGATGTGAGAACTGAGGGGAGGGAACTTAGATGGTTTCCTTAAAGATAGCGGGGTCTGAGGACAGAGAGGAGGAGAGTTTTTTGCTCTGAGGAAGTTTTGCTTGAGGAGGTTTTGCTCTGTAGGAGGACTGAGGAGTTTGCTCTGAAGGAGTCTGAGAGGACTGAGGTCCTGGAGGGGAGAGCTCCGGGAGAGGTCTTGAAGGAGGCTGTGGAAGGAGAACTCAGGAGGAGTCAGGAGGAGAATTCTCTGGAACATTTCTTGAAAGGAGGCTCTCTTGAAGGTGGAGCCTGAGGTTGGCATGAGAAGCCTTACCTAGAGAGATCTTGGGTGAGTGATAAAACCAACTGACTGATTTATTCATTCTTATTCCTTTCTTACTTTCTCTCTTTTTCTATTGATTAATCAGTGTATTATAAATTAAATTTCTCTATAAAACCCAGTTGGCTTGGGTATATTCATAAATTGGGAATATATTCCCTGGCGACCATCTTATATTTATATAAAACCAAGACACAGTAGAAACATATTTCAGCGGTCATAATTGTTATATATTTCCCTTGCTCCCCAAACATTTTAATTATCACAGTATTGAGAAAAAATGCTGAGCATAAATCAACCACAGTGAAATATCTTGCCTGACTTGGAATGGAAGAAATTATAGCACCTGGACTTGGTACAATAGGGTGTGTCTTTACCACATAATCATTTATCGCTCTTAGATCTCCTATGAATCTATATACCACTTTGCCATTTTGACCTAGCTTTGGCTTTTTGATTGGAAGTATAGGTATATTATATTCTGAGAAGCAAAGTACTATGATCCCTTGTTGGATTAGGGATTCAACGATTGGTCTGATACCCTCTATAGCTTCTTTAGTTAAGGGATAATGAAGCACACAAGGAACTGGTCCTTCTTTAGTCCTCACCCCTCTAGGAATAGCTGATTTCAATAGACGTACATCTGTGGAAGACTTTGACCATAAACCTTCAGGGATATCCTCAGAAATAGGATAAATTGAATTAAAGTCCACCTCTATACTGACTGAATCTTAAAAAAGCAATTATATAAAAGTTGCAAGAATAATTGACAGGGATTGAGACTTAGAATCTTTCCTGAGCTTGTAGGGTCAGAGTTCCAAGAAACAGTTTACCAACTGATGTAGTCTGGAGCTGAAAGGTGAAGAAGGAAGGTATGTAGCTGAGACTTCTTGAAAATCCATCTATCAAGGAACTGGCCTTTGAGGATCTACTGGCTGAGGTTGAGAGGAAATCTCCAGTTTTCTGGTGGACAGAGAGACTGGGAGAAGACCACTACCTTGTTGAGACCATCTGAGGACACCTCAGCTTGGATTCCTGATATCTGACAAACCATTGACTCTGTGTATGTGAGAATTCTGGGTTTATTAAGAATAAATACCATAGTATCTATTACTAATAATAAGAAGTAATAAATGTATGGGGTGTTCAGGGAGGGGTAGTATCTCTGGTATGGAGAGCTTGTTGTGTCCTCCTAGAGCAGCTCTCCAGCCTCTGAACCCCACCTGACACCCAGCTCTCTTGTGGCTCCCAGTAGCTCTTAGCTTGCGGCAGTGGCCACACCCCGGGCAACATCTTTGACAGGCCGGCTAAACCTTGTGAGGGTAGCCATTGGGTCGTCAACCCCTGGTGAACCAGGGCTTTGCTCACCTAGCATGTGAAGACTGTTTCGGTGGAACAGGCGGAAGAAACCAATAAGAAGGTTCAACGGCTGAGAGGGTGATGCAGCAAAGCACTGTGGAGTGCTTGGGGCGTGTTGGAGCACAAAGGACAACATGGCCATCCAATGTAGCTGAGGAAGTATACAGGCGTAACAATTTTTCATGCCACTGGATCCAGGCTTCCAATGCCGAGAGAGTGGGACCGTCTCTGTGCATCTACTTTTCCACTTAAATCTCTTTCATGCACAAGTATCTTTGTGCACACGCATCTATCCTAACCCCGTCCACCCTCTTCAAGACCTGCGGCGATGGGGGAGTGGCGACGCAACAGGTGGAGGTGACCACTGGCAGTTGTAGTCACAATCCTGCACATAGGCGGCCCACGGACCAGTGATCGCTTGACTCTGTAGGGCAGCAGAGACATTCGGCAGCATCCTGGGCGACTGAGCAGCCCTCTCTAGGACAGCACTGCTCACCCTAATCAAAGGAGGGGATTAGAAAAGGTGTCCTAAACATTGCTTGCCCTACAAACACCCAGTCAGCACACCGTAGCTGGCGGGTCATCCCTTCAAGAGGTCGAAATCAAAGGAAACAACATACAAAGAAACTCCTACTGGGAACATGGAACATCAGGACATTACTTGACAGAGAGAATACCCCAAGACCTGAGAGAAGAACAGCTCTAATCGATAAAGAACTGGCGCGATATAACATCGACATCTCAACATTAAGCGAAACAAGCTTACCAAAAGAGGGATCACTCAGCAAACCCACCACTGGATACACCTTCTTCTGGAAAGGTAGAGCCACAAATGAAGACAGAATCCACGGTGTTGGCCTGGCCATCAAGACCAGTTTGCTCAAACAGCTGCCAGACTTGCTTGTGGGCATCAGTGAGAGGCTCATGAAGATCCGTTTGCCTCTCAGCAAAGACTGGTATGCCACACTCATCAGCGCATATGCCCCAACACTGACCAGCACAGTGGAGATCATCAAGCAGTTCTACTCTGACCTGAGTGCCGTCCTGCATTCAGTGTCCACCAATGACAAGCTGATACTACTGGGAGACTTCAACGCCCACATTGGCCAGGACCATGAAAGATGGAAAGGAGTGCTCGGCAAACACGGCGTGGGAAAAATGAACAACGGCCTACTGCTACTCAGCAAATGCTCAGAATTCAAACTCACCATCACAAACTTCTGTGTTCAGAATGGTGAACAATTATAAAACAACGTAGATGCACCCACAATCAAAACAGTGGCTTCTCATTGACTACATCATTGTACACCGGCAAGACATCCAGGATGTAAAGATCACCAGAGCCATGAGAGGAGCTGAATGCTGGACAGACCACCGATTGGTTAGATCGACTCTTCAAATGTGCATTGTGCCTCGCCATCCAAAACGCAACACACAGTTCACACTCACAATGTGAGTCATCTTAGAGATCCAACTTATTTGCAAACATTCCAGTCCTGCCTGTATGACAAGCTGTCTATCAAGGGACCACTCACTGGAAGCTCAACTGAGAAATGGAACCAGTTCAGAGACGCAGTGAAGGAAACATCAAAGGCAGTCCTAGGCCCAAAACAAAGCAACCACCAGACTGGTTCGATGAGAACAACACTGCTATTGAAGACCTATTGAGCAAAAAGAACAAATCATTTATGGAGTGGCAAAATAACCCAAACTATGCTCCTAAAAGGACAGATTCAAGTCTCTCCAAGCCAAGGCACAGTGTGAGATCAGGAAGATGCAAGACTGATGGTGGGGAAAAAAGGCAGAAGAAATCCAGCGCTTTGCTGATACAAAAAAACTACAAACAATTTTTCAGTGCCCTCAAGACTGTCTATGGGCCATTAAAACCCACCACCACTCCCTTGCTATCCTCTGACTGTGACACTCTCATAAAAGATAAAAAAGGCATCAGCAACAGGTGGAAAGAACATTTCAGTCAGCTTCTCAACCGACCCTCTTCAGTCGACCAAAGCACCCTTGACCAGATACCCCAAAACTGCACCATTGAACAACTTGATGTCCCTCCTTCAATAGAGGAAGTCCAAAAAGCCATTAAACAAATGAGTGCAGGCAAGGCACCCGGTAAAGACGGGATCCCAACTGAGGTGTACAAGGCCTTAAATGGAAAGGCGCTCCAGGCATTCCACATAGTGCTGACCAGCATATGGGAGGAGGAAGACATGTCCCCAGAATTCAGAGATGCCTCCATCATAGCCCTATACAAGAACAAAGGCTCACGAGCAGCCTGTGACAACTACAGAGGAATCTCACTACTCTCCACTGCTGGAAAGATCTTTGCCCATGTTATACTCAACAGACTCCTGTCATCTGTTTCAGAGCAGAACCTGCCTGAATCACAGTGTGGCTTCCGACCAGATTGTAGCACCATCGACATGGTCTTCATGGTGAGGCAAATGCAGGAAAACTGTCTTCAGCAGAACCTGAATCTCTACATTGTCTTCATAGACCTAACAAAGGGGTTCGACACAGTGAACAGGGATGCATTGTGGGTGATCCTTAGCAAGCTCGGTTGCCCAGCAAAATTCGTCAAACTAATCCAGCTCTTTCATGTCAACATGACAGGGGAAGTCCTATCTGGTGGAGAGACTTCTGATTGCTTCAACATCTCCAATGGCGTGAAATAAGGCTGTGTCCTCGCTCCAGTACTATTCAACCTATACTTCAACCAAGTATTATGACATGCTGTGATGGATCTAGACCTGGGTGTCTACATCAAATACTGGCTGGATGGCTCACTATTTGACCTTCCCCGCCTGACTGCAAAAACAAAGACAACAGAGATACTCATCCTGGAAGCTCTCTTCGCAGATGACTGTGCTGTCATGGCCCACCAAGAAAATCATCTCCAAACCATTGTGGACAGGTTCTCCATCGCAACAAAACTGTTTGGCCTGACTATCAGCCTCAGCAAAACAGAGGTGCTGTTCCAACCTGCACCAGGGAGGCCAATGAACCAGCCGTGCATAACTATCGATGGCACGCAGCTTTCTAACGTCAACACTTTCAAGTACCTGGGCAGTACCATCGCCAATGACAGGTCCCTAGACCATGAGATTAATGCCAGGATCCAAAAGGCCAGCCAGGCACTCGGGCCGCTATGCTGCAAAGTCCTCCAACACAGCGGTGTAAGCACTGCGACGAAGCTCAAAGTGTATTATGCAGTGGTCCTCAGCTCGCTCCTGTACGGTGTGAGACATGGACACAGTACCGGAAGCACATGAAGCAGCTGGAGCAATTCCACCAACGCTCCCTCCGGTCAATCATGAGGATCTGATGGCAGGACCGAATCACCAACCAGGAAGTCCTCAACAGAGCCAAATCCACCAGCATCGAAGTCCTGGTCCTCCAAGCCCAGCTACGATGGTCTGGACACGTCATCTGCATGGACCCACAGCGAATACCAAGACAGGTATTCTATGGTGAACTGTCAGCTGGACTCAGGAAACAAGGCCGACCAAAGAAAAGATTCAAGGATCAGCTAAAGTCCAACTTGAAGTGGGCTGGCATCACACCAAAGCAACTAGAACTCGCTGCCTCTGACAGAAGCAGCTGGCGAGCCCACATTCACCATGCTGCCACCAACTTTGAAGATGAGCGACGTCGACGTCTTGCCGCTGCGCGTGAACGCCGACACCAGGCCACAACCGCACCTCCCGTAACAGCTGGAGTCCCAGGCCCCATGTGCCACAGACTGTGCGCCTCATCCTTTGGACTCCAAAGCCACATGAGGGTACATCAATAGATGATAATGCACAAAGACAATAGTCATTCTCGGACACCAAGAGACTACCACTATTCTTAATAGTCTTTAGTTAAGATAGATACTGTAAGCATAGATAATTAGATAGAGTGGGTAAAAGTCAGATGCTACCCCTCCTGTTAATAAATTTGCTTTACTTATATGTGATTCTTCCCTTGTGTATAAACCTTTCCCTTTTCCTTACATCACAGTAACAGTTGGGCAGAGTTAGCTAGGTTAAGAAACCTTAGGTTATATAGAAAAACAGTTAAGGTTTATATAGAAAAAATCAGTTAGACTGGATGATTTCATGTAGCAGTCAGCAGGTGGAACTCTGGGACTCTAACTGAGCTGGGAGAGATATGTAATATTAAATAACCTTCTGCCACATGGTCTAAGTGGCCATATTGGATTTTTTCTTTTAAAAATTTTTTCCCTTTCCTTAATTGTATATAAATAAGGTGATCACAGTGGATTATAACAACATAAATTCCATTGTGTTTGTACATGATTAACAATGACTGTAAGCATGCATGGTGACATGTTAATGGATCATTTGGTTGTATTGTGGAAGTGTGTTCTGCATATCCCATATATTGTATTCATTCTTTCCCCCAAAGTATGTTATATGGTTCTGGACTGTTAGTGGATGAAACCATTCCTGGAAATGACTGAACAAACTTTCTTGTCCCATATCCCCATACTATGTATTTGTCTCTGTGTTGTGTATAAGTGTAGAGTGGTGCTATTTGTTATTGGCAACTGGTTTAAACCTGCAATAGTTTGGTTAGCTAAGGATTCTGAGCTTAAACAAATAGTCACAACTCATGAAGCAAAAATTGGACCAGATGGAATTGTATATGAAAGATAAAAGTTTTATTAATACTGAATATGGTTGTGGGGCAACAGAAAATAATGGTATAAGTGGAAATCTAAATAGATTACAGAAGGGAGAGGCTGAAGGGATGGTTACTTTTTCCCATTAAGTGATCTCCCAGTAGTTTCAAGGGATGAGATATTCCAGGTAAAAATACTTTAGAGGTTTATACAAGAGGACTTGGAATCTTAAAAAAAAAGAGAATAACTGCTATTGTAGATGAACCTTATAAGGTAATTAAAGAAATGAGGGGAGCTATTGATCTATTTGACCCTGATTATAATGATTTTGCCCTGTTAATAAAAGAGCTTTTAACAAAAGGAGAAAGAAATAAATTCATAGAAGAAACTAGGCAGGATCCCTTGTTAACACCAGGGCCAGAACATTATAATGACACTAACATGAACAGCAAAGTTCAATATGACAGGATGAAGGAAGCTAGGCAGGCATTTCTAGAGGTTATGGGTAGATGTAGCATCCCAAGCATATTCACATCTATGAAATATAGATGACTGTATTACTACTGTGTCTCCAAGCATGAGGCTTTACCGATAAGGTTTGTGAAGGTAACCTTGACCTGATCACGAGACCTATTGCCCAACACAAGTCCATTAACATGCTCGGAGTCAATTCCCCGGGAAAGCACGGTTTGCAATGTACACGCCCAAAGGTGTTCCCTCTACCTTGCCACCCAATCTTAATTGTCTATACTTTGTGACGTGGTTACTACCTCCTTGGGAGTACCGCCCAAGCAGGACAGGAATAAATTCAGAGGCAATCCCATGAACTTCCTCTTGGCCTTTTTCCCTTCCATGGAGCTCCTCTGGGCTCCTCTATGACTATGTCTCTCTCTTCTTGACCTTCTCCTTCCCCGAGGCTGGAACCATCTCGGCCTGCATTCTCTATCTTAATCTCCTCAACCATCTTGTATTCCATTATCCTCATTTTCCGCCTTAAGGAAAATCATAGGGGTTGCCTGCCCTATCCAATCACTGATTTGTCCTTGTCTTTCATTTCCACCCTGGTTCTCGGTCCCTACCTCTCCTCGGGTCCCATCACAAAGGTGAGCCCCTTCCCTTGTGGGACCCTGCTGGTCAGGAAGTCCATTAAGGAAAACCCCACAGGTAGATATACTAAGAGACCAAATGCATGATCCAAATTTGAAGAGATAAAACAAAAAGTCACTGAAACCCCAACATCTTTCCTTAACCGAATCACTCAAGCTGCCAAGACATACCTGAACATGAATGTTCTTGAAGAGAGAATAACAGCACGTATAAAAAGGATCTTTGTGGAAAATGCTATACCTAACATAAAATTATTCTTCAAAAGCGACTATCCTGATTTGGAAGAGATGGAATTGGAAGATATTAGAAGAAAGGCTCAGATACTTAAGCACAGATAGTGAGGATAAATATGAGGAGAGAAATGCAGTGATGGAAGATCTTAAAAGAAAATTAAAGGAAGAAGAAGGAAAAGCTAGAGAAAGTTAGATTTGTGACAAGGAAATCACTTTAAAAGACTGATATATATTAATTTAAGGTCGCCAAGGAATTCAGCTATGTAATTCCTAAATGAAAACTCAAGTCAGCCGTCAACCTTTTATAGAGTTTAATTACAAACAGGAGGAAGAAAGGAATTAGAGATATATATATAGAGAGAGAGAGAGAGAAAGGGGAGAGAAGGGAATAGGGCTTAAATACCCCTTCTGTTTAGGCTGGGCCAAAAGGCCCAAGCCCTTAGATAGCTGGGGCAAAGAAAGGAGATCAGTCCCTATTACTCACATGACCAAAATGGAGAAACAGTCTCAGTGGCCTCCACCTCCAGCTTCCTTCAGAGCAGCACAACCTCTCAGAGCCAAAAAACTCTCCAACCAACCACCCCCGTCCTCAGACCCCTCTATCTTTAAGGAAACCATCCAAGTTCCCTCCCCTCAGTTCTCACATCTACCAATCACTGTCCATCATTTTCCCTGTGCCAATGGTGGCTCTAGCTTAACCCAGGACCACCCAGAGGTCTGTGGCTTTGCACATGTCTGTTGAAGGTCATATTCTCAAATAATTAAATCTTGATCTTTTGCTACAGCCCTTCCTAAATCCTGTTACCCCGAGTAGGGTAGAGATTGGAATAATTAAATTTTGATCTATGCTGCAGCCCTTCCTAAATCCTGTTAGGACTGAGTAGGGTGGAGATTGCAATTTCCAAGACCTGGTTCTGTCATTCCAAGTATCTCCATTGTATCAATTCTAAAATCAATCATGACTCAAAGAAATTCCTGTTCTATGCTTAAGCATAGGTCAAAGCCCTTTCCATTGTTCAGCAAAAGGTTTCTGTCCTAAAGTAGCCTTAAGAAGGGAGGAGGAGGAACCTCCCATGCCAATGGGGTTCACATTCCAATAGAGTTCCCACTCTCAATAGGAAATTTTTCAAGTATGAAATTTCCCAATGGTGAAATTTCCAACATTTATAAGTCTAAGAAATTTTAAGGTTTACAGATTAAAGAGTTTAAGGCAGTGGCTGCATTAAGATCTATGAAATCTAATAACAATTATTATAAGCCTATGGATGAAAGATCAGGTCCCCAACATTGTTTACTCTGTAATAGAATCAGTCATTTCATAAAGGAATGTAGATACAGAGGTCAGTTTTCCAGACAATCGAACATGTATGGAGGATTTAATAGGCAAAATAATTGAAACAACAATAATAACTGGAATAATAATAATAATGGCTGAAATAATAATGACTACTCAAGAAGAAATCATCATTTTAGGTTTTAATTTAGCTACTCTCTCTGGTTTTCCAGTAGTTCCTATTACTTCCAGTATAACAAAAGTTCTACAATTCTTAGGAAGGCTTTGCAAAACTGATTTACTGGCTCCAGTATCAACCAAAAGATCATAAATCTGATCACCTATACTGACAGAAACATATGGTTCTGTACTGTTTGGAGGTTGAAATGTTTCTAATACCAGTACAAGCACAGTAATATCAGTACAAAGCTCAGTTATTTCCTGTCCATCTAAGTTTACATCTACTTGAACTCCATGATATTCCCAGGATTTTGCATCTTTAATTCCATCATCAGCTTTTTCACTCCTCCCTTTGGTCCTTATACTTTCTACCTTGGTATCATTGTTCTCATTTACAATTACATTATCATTATCCAGTTTATATTCTTCACTATTTTCCATTACTTAACAATCATTAGACTTTTCTACTAATTTTGCACTACAATATTCTTTTTCCCTACAGTTATTAACACTAATTACAATATCCTTTGATTCAATCACTTCATCTATATCTTCATTAACCTTATTACCATTACAATCATTTTCATTTACTCTCAATTGATTATTTTTTTTATTTCAGGACAGAAGAACACTGGGTAAACCTTCATAAGGATCAAGCCCCTTTGCTTTCATCACCCTTAACAACCTGACTGTATTTAAGCCTTGCACCAGACTTAACCAGTTTGGTGCTTGAACTCCCTGACAGCAGGCATTCTGGAATATATTTCCATTCCATTATTCCTTCTTGAATATCTATTCCAGCTATTATTGTTATTAGTGTTGTTGTTCCAGTTATTATTGTTGTCATCCCAATTATTCGACCTATAAAATACTCCATACCTCTTCAATTGTCTGGAAAGATGACCTCTGTATATACATTCCTTTACAAAATTCCCAATTCTATTGCAGAGGAAACAATATTGGAAACCTGATCTTCTATCTCTAGGCTTGTAAAAGATGTTGTTAGTTTTCATAGATCTTAATGTAGCCACTTGCCTTAACTTCTTTAATCTCACTTTCTCTAGCTTTTCCTTCTGCTTCCTTTAATTTTCTTTTAAGATCTTCTATCATTTCATCTCTCCTCATGGATGCTGTGCTTCTTGGTGGAGAATGTGCCATTTATTGTTCTTTGGTGTAGGGAGAACTTTTCCCCCAATTGTTTTTTGATATAATACTACATTATATATCCTTGCTGTAGAATAAATAAGTCAAATGATTGTTATTGGAAAGCATACCATTGGACATTTGGGTCTTAAATACTAAGAGTAACCACACATAGGAATGCACCAGTAATTTGAAATAGAAACCAATGTCAAGGCCACTGGGGACTACCTGGTTCAGGTCCCCAGGAGTAAGAATCAGACAGGCTCAGGAGGGCTGGGCAGTGACTTAGTTTATTGATTTGGGGAACACAATTTATAGGGGAAATGACATGGGCTAAAGAATTAGGTTATATTTTTACAGAAACAATGATAGGTAATGATTAACAAGGTAAGGATAGTGAACATAGGTTACTTTATGGCTGCTGGATCAAATTGTTCTCATCCACCCATTCTCTCAGAGGATGTCTTCACATGACTGGTGTAGACACTGACCTGCTTGTCAATTAATTTGAAGCCTGCTTTAGTCTGGCTGCTGAGATGGTTTTATCAGGGTGTGCTGCTGCTCAGCCAAAATTACTTGTAGCCAGTGGTTACAGTTGTCTGAAAGGCAAACACCAAGGATGGATGAGCAACCCTCAGAAGGTCTCAGTAAGCTTCATAAGAGAGGTGCCAGTCCTTTCTGAATACCCCATGCACCCCAAATTCTGGCTAGGTAGTACAGTAGATAATGTGCCTAGCCTAGAGTCAAGAAGAACCCTTTTCACAGAGAGTGGCCCAAGCACTCCATTTCCCTCCTACTCTGTAAGATCCACTCCCCTCAAAACCAGTTCCTCTCCAGCCCCACCACAGGAGTTACCTTCACAACTGAATCAACAGGCTTCTTTTTAACCCGTACTCACACAGCATGTGAGCAACCTCCCACACACCACCACCCTAGCAAACTACTCCAGACAGGGGAGGGAGGAAGCACTCCCATTGGGGCTGGGGAAGTAAGGAATGTCCTCAGGTACATGGCGAGGGGGAGAGGAACAGCTCCACCCTGAGTCCCTCTGGCTTTCTAGTAATGATAGCTGGTGGGTGACAGCAGGTGTACCAATAGAGAGGGCTCTACATGTCCTTTTGGGCACACGTGCCATGGGTTCACCATTACTACCCGAGTTATAGGGGATAGTCAGTGCAAAAGCACAGCAATCATTAATAAAGTGTGGGAGAAACCAAGAGAATTATGATTTAGGAAGAATGTAAAGTGCTAGAGGAGGAGTAACAGCCAATATTACTGGAAAGAGAGTTTAGAGTGAGGTTGGCAAAAGTTTCCACAGAGGACTTTACAAGTCAAACCATAAGCTAATGGGAGCATCACGTGTCCTTGTTCAAACCCCTCTGTCCTATATTTAACATTGGGAAAGGCTGACATCTCCCACACCCACAGGTCCAGGTCCACTTGGATTCACTATGTTATGGGTCCTTTCCCAGAAATCTTCACTAAGGAATTTGATCCAGAAATGAATTGACTTGGAAATCCCAACAGCTGTTCTACGAATGGAGACTTGGCTTCTGCCAGGAGGCACAGCAGGACCTGAAGATCTGAGTGTCCCTGTGAATCAGCAAAAAGGGGCTGATGGTTGGGAAACACAAGGCAGTGAAAATAGACATGACCACCAGCCAGTCACCAGAATGAGTCCCGTATACTTTGTACAGTGCAAAGCTACAGCTGATGCAGTAAGCAGAAACAAAGATGCTCAGCAGCAGCAGGATGGTTTGGGTGGCCCTGATCTCCGGAGAAGTCTTTTGGGAGAGACTCATGTGATGAATGTGCTGGACTTTCCGTTGATGTTTGTACAGCAGAACTATTATGTAGCTGCTTGCCCAGACCATGCCTCCAACACAAAGGATGTCTCGCAGGGAGGGCAGGATGATCTTCTCCTTTAACATCTTTTCCCTGTAGCAATAAAGGACTTGAATTTCCCCTGTGTGGCTACTGTTGATCCTCCTTGATCCTGTCATGTGTAAGGGCACGTTTACTTCTATGATTATGTTGAATATCCAGCAAAGGAGACACGAAGGGTTGATGAGCTTCAGAACTCTGACTTTGTGTTTGGCCAACCTGGAGCTGCTGGGACTAATAGTGACAGCCTGAAAGATGCTCAGGAGACACGTGGTACAGACGGCAAGGCCCCGGCTCATCCTTTGGAAGTAAAATACCATTTTACAGCCTAGGCTTCCCAGGAAATAAACATCCCCAAAATAGAAATTTACTAGTGGGCATCCTTTAGAGAGGAGCACTATGGTGTTAGTCAGTGTTAGTTGGACCAGAATGGGGTCCAATAGCCTTGACCTGTGGCTGCTAAAGACATAAAAGCAGAGGAATGAGGAGTTGCCCAGGACCCCAACTCCAGTCTGAGAAAGGAAGATGATCCCTAGGACTGTGTCATAGAGAGACATGATCTTGGAGTGTTTTGGGGGCACGTATAGAGATATCATGAGAGAAGAGAGGAAAGAACAATCAAAAATCTCTCATAGTAAACACAATGAAAGCTCATAATCTACATGTGAGTTATGATGGATATTTGTGATGTAGTGGCAGCTGGTGGCCAAATGTGCCTTCAGAATCTTTTAGGAGACTATATATACCCCCAGATACACACACATGGGCAAACCCTTCTTCCCAACCACGCAGTTCCATACGCGTAGACATGTTCCTTCTTTCTCTGCCCAGCTCCATGGACTTCCCAGATATTCCATGTACCACACTGACTCCTATTTGCAGATGTGCATAAGTGGAACCTTTGGGGAAGATTTGTGGAGGGATACAGGACTCTACAGGGTTGAACAGAATTCTGAGTCAGAGCTTTGAACATATAAAAGAAGCAGTTCATTCTTGGTTAATGAAACAGAGAAAATACAACTTGACTTGCTGAATGAAGTCATCATATGCCATGTGAACAGGGACTCTATAATGCTTTGACTCAATCAAAGCCATTTTGTAAGAGGTTGGCTCGCACTCTAGTCCATTTTTTAGGAAAAGAGAAAAGCAATCTGAGAATCTGGGAGAGCTTTTGAAAAAGCAAGAGGGGCACGTCTAAGACAAAGCGGAATCCCTTCCTTGTCTTTAGTGCTTACTAAGAGAGGGCAGTGATAGCAGGAAACTATCTGACTTAAACATAGAAAAGTTCTTGTCCTTCCAATTCAGCAACTGCACATAGGTCTGTGCTTCCCAATGGTCTTTTGGGGAAACTGGTTGAAAAATATCTGAATGGAGCTTTGTAAAGATGGGACACTGAGCCTGCCTCGCTCCCAGAACCCTCTTTAATCAACCATTCATTTCCTCTCACAGAAGTAAAAGATCAGAAAAAGCACAAATTCCAGGCCCTCCTTGACTCACCATTATGTCAGGCAGCTTCACCCCTGCACAAAGGCTAAGTTTTTGTTGATTTTGACTAAATCAGAAGATCAGAAGTGTTGGGTTGGGTTATGGTCAGAGAAATAGGCTGTCCCAGGGTGAACGGGCTTCCTGCTTTCTGAGGAAGAATAGTAGAAAGAGGGCTGGGCCCAGAGGAAGAACTATCTGAATTCTAATCCAGACTCAGTGACTAGTTTCGTAATCTGGCCAAGTCATGTTCCCACTCTTTGACTCAGTTCTCTCATCTGTAAAATGGAGATAAAAATAACTTCTACCTCCCAGGGTTGTTATCAGGATCCATTGACATATTAAGTACAAAACACTCCTCCTAATGCTTCACACACACACACATAAATGCTAGCTATGGTTACGAGGCCCCTAGCGTCCCTGGTAGTCTCTGGCAGCAACTCCTGCCTTTGTAAGGGGAAATTCCTCATTTTGCTTAATTCTTTCAAATGCTGTACACTTATCTTTACTGATTACACACTCTCTCAGGGCTGTTAAGATGGCCTCCCTACAACGGTATAGTTGTAAATAATCCTCAGAGTTGTGATAGTCCCATTCGGGATCCTGAGATGGCCAGTGTGCTGCATTGGGCCCCCGGGCTTTATTGACATGAGAAATTATTTTATTTTTCTCACATTCAGATAAAAAAGCTGGTAGCAAGTTTTCAACATCTTTGTAAGATGGACTATACTGAAAAAATCTGTCATCTTTTTTGTTACCATAAAGGGATCTTATTCATATGTGGTCACATTTCATGTGAATTCATTTATTTCTTGGGGAGTAAATGGTATATTGTGCCTTAGAGTCACCACATCCCCATTCCGTCCTATTTCAGGTACTTCTCTTAGAGGAAAAAGGCCTCTACTTGAATTTGGTACCTGTGGGTCAGTTTGACGAGAATGAGTTTCTTTAGAAGGATGATATTTCCTTGGGGCTGGAATTGGTTTTTGGGTAGGAGAAGGAATAGGAGAAACTGGAATTTCAGAAGTTTGGGTTTCAAGAGAAGGGTCTTCGGGATTAAGTTCAGCCAAGATTTGCAGACCATGTGCAGACCATGCAGACCAGTCTGTTAGCTGAGCTATAGGAGAGGTGTTTTCCATCTCCATTGGGGGTGGGAATTTCCTCATTTAGAGGTCCAGAAACAGGTTTGTCAGGTTCAGATATGTTTTGGTGGGGTCAATATTTGCCAATTGATCCTGTAAGAAGCATTTTAAATTGTCCAATTTGTTTTGCATGTTTTTCTGCATTTTTAGCTTCAAATTTTTTTCAAGTTAGCATTTCTCATCACAGTATTTAGGAGTATAAAAATGAAATTACCTAATAATATAAGAAATTGGAGGTATTCTGGAATCTTTGATGTCCCTAATTCTTCAACCACCATACAAATGTCGTAGAAAGTAGTATTAATTTTTATATATATTTTGTAGTTATTTAAAATCTTGGTTTTATTCAGTAGATGTTGCTACTGGCTAGCGGGCCTCACAGGTTTATTTGGTTTTTTTATCTCCTCACTTAATTTGAAAACTAGAGACATGTGGGGTGCAGGACAAGTCCAAAACTTCCTCCAGGTTTCTCTCACTGCTAGTTAAGAATAATCTAAGCAATATTGTCAATGGGGGTGGGCTAACTGGGTTGTTTGTTCCCTAAGGAAAAGGGGATTCATACATAAACAGCTTCCCCAGTCCTGCTGCTTTTAGGTTAAAAACAACAACAACAACAACAACAACAAAAATGGCTTTGTTCAATTCAAATTAAGGAGAAAAGAAAAAGAGAAAAAAATGTTTTATACTCACCTGATCTCGCAGCTCTGTTTCAAACTACTGAGTTATATGCTTAAAAGGCTGACTTGAGGAAGTAGTAAAGAGAGAAAGGAAAGAGGTTTCACAGAAATTTGAGGGTACTGGTCACACCCTTATGGTCACCAGACTGTGAGGAGAAATTTTAGGGTCGTGACTTAATCTAAATTTAATTGGTCACCAGGGAAAATCCCAAATAAAATATTCAAGTAAGATTGGAAATTTTATGGTGGTTTAATTAATATAGAGGGAAGGAATTAAGAAGGAGAGGGAAAGAATATAGGATTTCTCCCACTTGGCATGTGCCGAGGGGAAGTTCAAAGACCTCTGCCACGAGGTCTCTTCAGAAGATTAGAGGCTTTCCTAAGAGGATAGTGTTTTGGAAGGTAAAGGAGAAAAGAATCGGCCTAAACTCCAAGAGAGCTCAGAGAAAATGCCTCACCTGAACTAGGTCACTAAGCTTCCCCAGTAGTGTGGGACTCTCACCACCAAACCAGACAATAGCTTCTGCCATGCCAAGATGCCAAGATGCTCAGCACACTGCTGCCAGAGCCACTTCTCTGTGAAAAGAGGCCAAGAGAGGAAGTGACACAAAATATATAGACCATTTTTACATCACTTTCCTGCATCTCACATGTACCAATGGTAGCTTAAGCTTGACTTAGGACAACCCAGGGGTCTGTCAGTTGTTTCTGATTTTTCATTTGCTAGCACATGTCAGTCATAGGCCGTCCTTCTCAATACTTAATCCTTAAGTAGGGGTGTAGACATTCCTGTTTTGTTTATTCTAAACAGGGTGGAGTAAATCTAAAGTTCACACCTTCAGGAGATATACTGACAGTCAGGGCACATCATGGGTGACTCAGGCACTCCAAGAACAATCCAAAAGTCAGAGTATGGGAGCAGAAGGAACCAGAGAAAGATCAGAGCCACAGATCGGGGCTACTGGTCCGGGCCAGGGAAGAGGAAGTGGAGTAAGATTTGTGCTCAACCAGCCCCTGTGTTTGAGCAAGAAAGGTAAGCAGGGTGTTTCCTCCAAGAGAACCTATCTGTGAGGCAGGCAAACTCCTCTCCCTTCTCTTTCTATTCAAAGCTTTGCTGACAACCCATTGGAGTGATTGGAGGGGCCATCAAAGCACTGGTCTAGGGTCATGCTAGGATGCACTTCCTGAAGGAGCTGAGCTCAGGACCCAGGAGCTCAGGGGTCTGCCTTAGCTCCATGTCAGGGACACATTTAGGTTGCTGAGCTCATCTCCATCAGGTTATCAAGGGGCACCTTCTCATGAGAAAGACATGGGGATGGTAATTTTTAGGACGTCCTTCTTCCTGGGCACCTCTCAAATTCAGACCTGATAGCAGGTCCTGGTTTTCCATGGGGATATGAGTAACTAAAATGTCAATAACTCTCCAAGGCTGCTGATAATGGGGATTCACATCAGGACCTAAGTCTTGAAGAACTTTCCTCCAGCACACAATCCCTAACTCATCCATATATACAGTCCTCTCAAGATAGGGCTATTCTATCATCGGCCATTTCTCTGATAGAATTTAGAGATGGAAGTATCCTTAGAGACCATCTAGTATCTCCTGCCCAACTATATGCTAAGAAATCTGACAACCCAAGTGAAATGGGTGAATAATTACAAACATATAAAGTCACCAGAGTAATGAAAGAGGAAATGGAATACTTAACTGCATCACAGAGAAAGAAATTGAATAAACTATGGAAGAACTCCCTGAGAAAAGGGTCCCAGGGCCACTTGAACTCACACGTGAGTTCTGCCCAACATTCAAAGAATGACTAACTCCAACACTACATGAATTATTTAGAAAAATAAGGGAAGAGGGAATCCTCCCAAATTCTATTTATGAGACAAATATGATTCTGATATGTAAATGAGGGAGCTAAAAAAGAGAAGAAAAACTATAGATCAACCTCCCTAATGAACATTCAGTGAAAAATTAAAATAAAATACTAGCAAGGAGATGACAACATCTCATCACAAGACTCATAGACCCCAGGAGGGTGGGATTTATACCAGGAAGGCAGGAGCTTTGACAACATGGACTGCATGACCAGAGATGTGTTGATGGGGTGATGTGTTGTGCCTCAAAGACAAAAGGGGGTGAACTGGGCAGTTCAGGGGATGATTAGATATCTCAGGTACAAACAGATGCTTATCAGAAGCAAACTGAAGGTGCCTCTCTGTGCTTATCAAAAAGCTAAGGGAGAGGCCAAGGGAGTGTCTCTCTTAGAAGCCCTTCCTTATAGGTTTCTGGTGCTCAAAGTCATCCTCTTTTGGTACTGCAGGGGTGTAAGGAAAAGGGATTCCTTATGTGCTCTCTGACTTGGGATACCTCTGGGGTTTGGGGGTGTCCAGTGTAGCATCCCAAGCATATTCACATCTATGAAATATAGATGACTGTATTACTACTGTGTCTCCAAGCATGAGGCTTTACCAATAAGGTTTGTGAAGGTAACCTTGACCTGATCACGCGACCTATTGCCCAACACAAGCCCATTAACATGTTCGGAGACTTGCCCGGGAAAGCGCGATTACGTCCTACATGCCCAAAAGGTGTTCCCTCCACTGTACCACCCAATCTTGATTGTCTAAGATATGTGATGTAATTGTTAGGTGATTAGAGGCATCTCTCTGCCTCCTCATCAATAAAAGCAAAGGCAACCCCTGGAATTCTCTCTTTTTAGGAAGGTTCTTTCCCTAGATAGGATCATCGTTTCTCTCTCTCTTTCTCCTCCAAGTCCTTTCCTTCCCCGAGGCTGGAACCATCTCGGCCTGCATTCTCCACCTTAATCTCCTCAACCACCTCTTTTCCATTATCCTCATTTTCCGCCTTGAGGAAAATCATAGGGGTTGCCTGCCCTATCCAACCACTGATTTGTCGGTGTCTTTCATTTCCACCCTGGTTCTCGGTTCCTATCTCTCCTCGGGTCCCATCACAAAGGTGAGCCCCTTCCCTTGTGGGACCCTGCTGGTCAGGGTAGTTCATTAGGAGCAAACCCACATCTAGGGCGAGCCGGTAACCCATCTCACATCTTGCTTGGCTTTATGTATAAGAAGGGAACAGCATTACAGTTAGTTCTTGCCTCTTGTGTCTCTGAACATTGATGAGATCCTGCAGGTAAATTGCTTTGGGTGAAGGGCTATTGAAATGTCACAGTTCTTATTTGTCCCCACGAAGCCCTTCCAGTACCACCAGAAGTTCCCCCAAGTCTTCTCTTCAGTATATGCTTCCCCAGGTTTTCCAGCTCACCCTCATGAGGGTTATTCTCCAGTCCTTTCACCCACTCCATCTCTGCCTGAACCTGCACACAGTGTGGCCCAACAAGGGAAACCTCATCTCCCTCCTTTGCTTAGCTCAGAGCCTGTGATACAGCAGAGGACAAGACACTGACCTGTTCCCAGTGCTCTGTCCTACTGGGAAGGCCCTGGAGCCCTCTGTGCATTTACACTGCTGTGCTCTGCTTGGCTACCTCCTCCTCTGTTGATAGCTGGACTCTGGGTAAACAATCACCCTTTTTCTGCCAGGTACCGTCCCTTTGGATCTGACCCCTCCTCCCAGCTCGTTCAAATGGTTTTCTGTGATGGCTGATCCTGAGCTAGGTGGCATCTCCACATTTGACAAGGATGACTTCTATGTTTTATAGGTAATGAACTGACCAGGTTCATGCATACTTACCTCAAGTGATATATTAGAGGTCTGCATCCAATTGGGAATCCATCCATTACTGGGTAATTTTGGGGTCTAGCCATTCACCTAGTGCCAAATCCACTTACCAGATAATCCTTCTTTATTTCTCAGTTCTGGCTCCACAGCTAACATGAGGGATTTGGACCCAGGGCAGTGGTGCTTCCCTATTCCAGCAGACTAATTACTGCCTCAATAAAGAAACATCAGATCAGGCTGCCCTAGTCATGGAGAAGTCTCATCAACTTTGACTTACTACCACTGGAGATGACACAACTTCAATCATGACCCAAATGGCAAAGTCACAATCTCAGCACCGAGGATGAGAAAATCCTCCAGAAACAGAACAAAATCCTCCTTCCCATTGGGGTACCTTGCTAGGAGGTGTCTGCCCCTTTCTTGGCACACAGCAAGCCTGGCTATGGCTCCCTCCCCAACCCTAGGATGTAAGTCTGAAACAGACACTAGTGGCTGACCTGGAGTCCATCCCAAGACTAATGAGACAGAACTTGAGTAATGGAGCAAGGCTTTATTGGAGGAAAGGAGGGGGGTGGAAGGTCAATGGCCATGGAGTGGGAGGGGGAGGACGGGAGAACAAGGGGGGAGCCAGCAGTCTGTAAAAAACTAGGGGTCTCTGTCTGGGATGGAGAATGGGGAATCATTTATAGTGTGCTGTTCCAGGATTGAGTAACCTGGATTGTCTCTATTGGGCAAAGATGGGGTACTTGTGTTTGGCTTTGGGGTTGGCAGATTTCAGTTCCCAGGCTTGTCTCATTCTTAGTATGGTACAGACAATATAAGTCCAGAACATCCACCCACCATGGATTTGTCAGGTCATAGCAGGGAAGAAGCAGTACCTGAGGAAGTGGAACTACTTGATTAATTCTGGAGTCCCAGCAGGTGCAGGGGAAGGGGTGGGGGACTGTCAGTCTCAGTAGGGATTGGGGAAGGGGAAAGGGGGGTTTTGATCCCAAGATCTATCAACTAACACTCACCTGGCTGTCTGCTGTGCCACTGAAGATTTCTGTGTTTCATCCAATGGAGAATGCAGGGGCCAGTCGGGGCTGTAGTTATAGGTACTGGATGTCTGACCTCATCTCCCTCCAGAGCCGCCATTTTCTTGTCACCTACCAGAGAAGTGATATCCGACAATTAGAGTCAGAGATGTCTCCAGGTGTTTGGGGAACTTTGGCCCCTAGAGCCCATCCCAGGCAGCAATTAGGTCAGAGTAATGATGGCTCAGCCAAGAGTGGGAGCAGCTGAGAAGCTTTTTCTGCTCCTAGTAGAGACTTTGTGTTTTAGAGCCAAGCAAGGGCAAGTGGTGAGCCCTCAGGATTAGGCAACAAGGCTGTCTGAGGCTCTTCCCCTGTCCTGGACTATGGGCCTCATGGGGCCTCCTTCCAGTTGCTCCTCTTCTTATGGTTCCAATTGGCTCTGTGTATGAGAGACAGTAAACTGAGTCACGCTTACATCCTGTCCCTGCTCTCTCATCTCAGAGCCTTAAAGGCCATTCCTGAAGATGTGATTTGGACTTGAAAGAAGGAAATGGACTGAGCACAAATGAGAAAGAATAAATAATCCTGAGACCAATCAATCAACATTAGTGAATAATCTTCTCTCTTCATGCCATTGCACACCATATCTAAAAAGCACATGGTATATGTTCAGTTCAGGAGAGATAGCCTGGAGGACCTTCTCCATCACTTCATATAAGTCTGTCCAAATTTCCTTGGTTCTGGCCATTATATCATTTCATACAGTATTTTCTATCAAGTTCACATGCCATCATTTTTTCCACCATTCTCCACCTTATATTGTTTCCTTTCTAGACACAGACATGTTTTTAAAAGAGGAGCTTTAAATAATTCTGAGAATGCTGCCCTCTTTTTTTGCTCTAATTTTTGGGCAAAATTTGTATACACACATAAACTTTTAATAATTTTAATAGAATAGAATATATCTATACACACATTCATATATATATATATATATATATATATAATTTGGTAGCATTCTAGTTTGCTTTGAAGACTATTTGGACTACTTAGCAACTCTGTCAATACTGGTTTGTGGGGGGTGGCAACAGGTGGGTGGCTCAGTGTATTAAGAGTCAGGTATAGTGATGGGTTCAAATCTAACCTCAGATACTTCCTAGTTGTGTGACCCTACCTCGACCAAGTCACTTAACCCCTATTGCCTAGCCCTTATCACTCTTCTACCTTGGAACCAATATACAGTATTGATTCTAAGATGGAAGGTGAGGTTTTAAAAAAAATAGTGGATTAGTGGGCATATTTTCTTGTAAGCCTTCCAAAGGTTTTCAGTGTAAGCAAGAAGGTACATTGGATGGAGATTTCTCTATATGCTTGTCTCTCCTCTGTCACTGACTGTACACTGGTGCTGACAGTCAGCATCTTATGCCTGGACCACTACAACAGCCTGTGGGGTTTTCTCCCTTCCACAAGCATCTGCCCTTTCCAGTCCATCTGTCATTCCTCTGTCAAAGAGGTCTTCCTAAATTGCAGTTATGACCATGTCACCTCAGTACTCAAACTCTAATGATACCCTATGATCTCCAGGACCAAAAACAAAATCCTGTCTGGTATTCAAAACCCCCTCCTCACCTGGTCCCCTCCTGCCTTTTCAATATTCCTACACCTTACTGGTCTACTTTATTCCTGAAAAAGACACTCCATGACCCACCTGGTAATTTTCACTGTCTAGTTTTAGTGCTTAGGATTCTAGTTTTCTTCCTCTCTATCTTCTAATTTCCTTCAAGTCCCAACTATAATTTCACCTTCCATAAGAAACTTTCCCCCCCAAGTCTCTCCCATTTCTTATTTGCACATAGACATTGCATGGCTCTTCAATTACAGTGAGATCTCCTTGGGGACAGGGAAAGTCTCTTCCCATACTGTGTTACCCCTGCAGTTTATCACAGTGCCTGGCACATAGCAAGTCCTTAATAAAAACTTCTTGATAGGCATACTGACCTAAGGGCTTTCTATTGAAAAATGATTTTTAAAGTGGAGGAGTCATGGTTCAAAATGGTTTTCTGGGGAAGACAAATTGTGGAAAACCAGGGAAGGACTGTTTTCTCTTACCCCATAGCATATTAATTATTTCTTATAGCTATTGAATGAGGAGGAGATGATGTATAGGTTTAAAAAGAAACTCAAACCTCAGGGCAGATAGAGTGAAAGAGTAAGAGAATCTCTTTTGAATTTGTTACTATACTTCATCTTTCTTCTTCTACTACCTTCATATCCTGTTTTTGCTCACTGATGAGCTCTTCTTACCAGTCTCAATTTGGAGGAAAGACCCAGATCAAACTCACTGGATTCTCTAGATTTCACCACCATCTCCTAAAGAGATATCTATCCTTGGAAGGCACAGATGTGACTCATTACCATTGGGCTCTAAGTTGGAGTCCACTCTTTGTTGTTATTGTGATTTTAGGAAAGGGGGAAAGTTTATACACAAAGGGAAAATCCCATATAAATAAAATGAATTCATTAATGGAGAAGGGAAAGTTGTTGGGAAAGAAATAAGGGGGAGGGGTAGCATCTGACTCTTACCTACTCTATTTGATTATCTATGCTTACATTGTCTAATTATCTTAACTAAAGATTATTAAGAATAAATCCCACAGTAAACCTAGAATTCTTACACACACACAGTCAATGGTTCAGCAGATATCAGGAATCCAAGCTGTGGTAGCCTCAAATGGTCTCAGCAAAATAAGGGTCTTCTCCCAGTCTATCTGGGAGTCTATCCCAGTCCACCAGAAAACTGGAGATTTCCTCTTAACCAGAGCCAATTGATCCTCAAGGATCAGTTCCTTGATAGATGGATTTTCAAGAAGTCTCAGCTACATACCTTCCTTCTTCATCTTTCAGCTCCAGACTGCATCAATTGATAAACCATTCCTTGGAACTATGACCCAACAAGCTCAGGAAAGATTCTAAGTCTCAATCCCTGTCAGTCAATCTTGCAACTTTTACCATCCCTTACTACAGTCCCTCCTTTTCACAAAGCCTAAATCGTGTTGAAAAGATTAGATTTGGCTCTTCCTGGATTGTGAAGATTAAATTGTAATCCGTTGTCTATTTTTAGATTTTAATCTCCAAAAATGTAAGCACAGTACTTAATGCTGAGTATGGAGATCTACAAATTAGGGATTTCAACCACAAAAATGTATGAACACATTTCATACACTGAGTGGGAGGTCTGTGACCTACATGTGAAATAGTGGACATTCCTGGAGTGGAGCATTCGTTGTGATTGGTAGACATAAAAATTTAAGGGAAGTGACACAAGAGAAAAAGGTCTTTAAAAGTAGAAACAGACACACAGACACTTGGAGTGAAGAGAGAGACTTGGAGTGGAGAGAGACACTTGGAGTGGAGACTCACATTTGGGGTGGAACTTCCTGTAAGAAGCAGTTCTACTGGAGTTGAGGCTGATAATGAATCTGCTAGTTGAACTGACACGTGTTGAGTGTAAAGGCTGACTTTCTTTCCTTGGCCTTTCTGGAGGCATCATCCAAAGGGATGTCCAATAAATCATTATGAGGTTTATCAACAGTGGACACTAAAGATGGACAATTGTATAAAGGTTCTCTGGAAATTGTTAAATCGGGGAAAATGTTGCAGTTTTAAGAACTCCACAGTATTTTAATGTGATATGTTCATTATTTAATAGGGTTATCTCATACATAGTAATTCTTTGGTCAGTAAATGCCTGTGTCCTATATCTTAATGACAATGCCTCAACCTCCTGTGGGCACATTATAGTCAGAAGGCATCCCAATATCAGATCAACAGATTTGGTTACCAGTAAAGCTGTGGCAGCTACTCCTCTAAGGCATGGTAGTGCTCCAGCAGCTATTGGGTCAAGCTGGAATGGGTGTTGAGTAGGTTCCAAAAGTTGAGTTAGAATACCTGAAGCTACCTCTTTTGTTCATGGACATATACGGTAAATGGTTTATCATAATTTGGTATGCCTAGAGCAGCGGCAGATAGGATAGCCTGTTTTAAATTTGAAAGAGCTGTTAGGTGTTCTGTTTCCAATTTAAGTGGTTAAGGGACCAAATTTTTTGTGAGTGCTACAAGGGACTTAGTGATTTCCACATAGCAAGGGATACACTGCTGATAAAATCCTGTTGCTCCAATAATAGTTCTCAATTGCTTTTTAGTGGTAGGAGTATTTAACTTTTAGATATTTTCAAAACACTTGGAAGAAATTAAACAGGATCCAGCAGTCAAAATAAAGCCAAAAGTTTGTATCTTGAGGAGACACTACTGAACTTTGGCCTTGGAGATCTTGTGGATGCTCTTATGTAGCTCTAAGAGGAGGTGTTTGCTATCTACTTAGCCTGATTCAGCACTTGCTGAGGCCAAGAGCAAAACATCCATATACTGAATTAAACAACTGTATTTAAATTTTATAGCATCTCTACCAGCAGTTAAGAATTGTGTGAACAAAGTAGGGCTGTCCACAAACCCTTGGGGCAGATGAGAGATGAGCCCATGTCCCCTAGGAGCCCTTCCAGTTGACATCAAAGATATGCCTGGAGTTCTCGTGTATGGGTATAGAGGAGAAAGCTAAGCATAAGTCTACTACTGTAAAGTATGTAGCTGTGCTAGGAATAGAAGAAATAACAGTATTTGTGTTGAAACCTACAGGATGTCTCTTTATAAAGTGATTGTTCACAACTGTCAAATCCTGAACAAAGCAATAGAGATGCTTGCCATTGGGCCCCATTGTTGGATTTTTAACAGGCAGGATAGGCATATTGTACTCAGATTTACAGGGAATTATTATTCCTTGGTCAATCAGGGAATTTATTGCTAGTGTAAAGCCATCAATTGCCTCCTTCAAAAGAGGGTACTGAGGAATGGAAGGAGGTGGGCTAGATTTTGTTTGAATTTGGAAAAGGAGAGCCAATTTAAGTAGGCCAACATCATAAGATGATGGGGCCCAGAAAGACTCAGGTATATCAGTTGGGATCACAAAAATAGGAGTCTCCTTTGTTTCATGAGTATCTGAAAGAAGTACAGGGATTAAAGTTAAGGATTCTTCAGGTAGTTCCAGTGTCATAGAACTATGATCCAAATGTGAAGGAATAAAACAAAAAGCCACTGAAATACCAACATCATATGTTCTTGAAGAGGGAACAGCAACACATATAAAAAAGATCTTTGTGGAAAATGCTATACCTAACATAAAATTATTCTTCAAAAACAACTATCCTGATTAGGAGGAGATGAAACTGGAAGGTATTAGAAGAAAGGCACAGATACTTAAGCACAGATAGTGAGGATAAATATGAGAAGAGAAATGCAGTGATAGAAGATCTTAAAAGAAAATTAAAGGAATCAGAAAGAAAAGCTAGAGAAAGTGAGATTAAAGAGATTAAGGAAGTGGCTGCATTAAAATCTATGAAACCTAATAACAATTATTATAAGCCTAGGGATAGAAGAACAGGTCCCCAACATTGTTTACTCTGTAATAGAATCAGTCATTTTATAAAGGAACGTAGATACAGAGGTCAGTTTTCCAGACAATTGAAAAAGTATGGAGGATTTAATAGGTAAAATAACTGGAACAACAAAAATAACTGGAATAATAACAATAATGGCTGGAATAATAATGACTACTCAAGAAGAAATAATGATTTTAGGTTTTAATTTATCTACTCTCCCTGGTTTTCCAGTAGCTTCTATTTTTTTTAAACTCTTACCTTGTAGTAATTAAAATAGTGGAAGACTTAAATTGTAGTAGATAAAAGAGTGGATGAGTAAAATTGTGACCACTGAAAATATGGTTTCAAGACAGTGTCTTGTTTTAAATCAATATAAGGTGGGTCACCAGAGAAAAATTCCCAATTATTAAATATACCCAAGTCAACTGGGTTATATAGCGATTTTAATTAATACAAATGAGGAATTAAAGAAAAGGAGAGAAAGAGAGAAAAGGGGAATAATGAGAAAAGGATAGGCCGGCCCAGGGCAGCCCTGGCCAACCCAGGCCTAAGCCCTAAGAGAAAGATCAGTCAGTCCTTAATCACTCACCACAAGATCTGTCCAAGCAAGGATTCTAGTGACACCAGGTCAGCTTCATTTCAGCTGCCTCCACCAGCTCAATCCTGAATCTCAATCTGAATGAGAATGAATGTGAATGTGAATCTGAATGACAAAATGTCCTCAGCTCCCTTTCTGAGTTCCTTTTAAAGGGAATTTTCTCCTATGTCACCTCCCCTAAATTCTTACATATACCAATCACAGTAGATGTTTTTCAAATGACAGACAATTCTTAATTCACACAGAAGGCTTAAATTTTTGATTAAGTTCACACCAGGAAACCTCTGAGTAAGTTTCTCACCTCTTTGCTCCTTGTAAATTCACCAGTTGCCTGACTTTTATAGATACTTAGCACCCTTTTGTATGGTTCTAAAAATAGGCACAGCTTAAGAACTTTTTGCCTTATTATAAGTATGGATTTAAGTACTTTTCATTGTTCAGCAAGGAGTTTACAACTTTATCTTCCCCTAAAATATGCTTAAGTAGGGGTGGAGTAGAGGTCTTCACATTCCTCATCTAAGTAGAAGTCTCACATTCCTGATCTAACTTCCTTCATTGTTTAAAGTGGGGAATGGTCTTAACCCAACCTTATGAAGTAGGGTCTGGGAACTTTTTAAGGTTTACAATCCTAACCTTATGAAGTAGGGTATGAGAATTTTTAAGATTCACAACCTTCCGTCTTGGAGTCAATACTATGTATTGGCTCCAAGGCAGAAGAGTGGTAAGGGCTAGGCAATGGGGGTCAAGTGACTTGCCCAGGGTCACATAACTGGGAAGTGTCTGAGGCCAGATTTGAACCTAGGACCTCCCGTCTCTAGGCCTGGCTCTCAATCCACTGAGCTACCCAGCTGCCTCCTCAGTAGCTCCTATTAATTCCATTTTAACAACAGTTCTACAATTCTTAGGAAGACTTTGCAAAACTGATTTACTGCCTCCTAGTGTGTGTAGTAGTCTCTTGGTAACCGAGGATGACGATTGACTTTGTGTGTTTTTGTGCACAAAGACACTTGTGCATGAAGATTTAAGTGGAAAAGTCGATGCACAGAGACAGTCCCACTCTCTCGGCATTGGAAGCCTGGGCCCATTGGCACAAAAAGTCGTTACACCTGGAGACTTCCTCAGCTGCATTGGATGGCCATGTTGTCCTTTACTGTGTAAACCTTGAAATTTCTCGGACTTGTGAATGTTAAAAATTTCCCCATTGGACTGGGAACATTCCCCATTTTGATGAGAAAACTCCTTGCTATGGGAGTACCTCTACTCCACCCCTACTTAAGACTGCTTTAGGGGAGAAAACTCCTTGCTAAACAATGAAAGTACTTGGACCCATGCTTATAATAAGGCAAGGAGTTCTTTGAACCATGCCTGTTTTTTAGAATTGATACAATGAGATGCTAGGTATCTAAAAGGGTCAGGCAAGTTTTTTTCTTAATGAGATTAGTTGACTCAGCTGTGTTTTCACTGGTTCAGACTTAATGAGGAGATTAGTCAACACAGCAGCATTTTTTTCTGGTTCAGACTTACTGAGGAGATTTATCGACTTAGCAAGAATTCAGATGGGCAGTCCTTTGGAAAACGTCTACAGTGATTGGTAGATGTAAGGACTTAGGGGAGGTGACATAGGAGAAAAACCTCCTATATAAGAAGCAGAATCTCTTGAGGAAGAGAATCCTTTTGGAGGATCTCTGATGAGGATCACTTGGGAAGAATCTCTTGAGAGAGGCTCTGGAGAAGGGAAGCTCTTGGAGGACAATCTCTAAGGAGATCTCGCTGGAGCTCCTCTGAGGGGACTCTGTCCCTCTGGAGGCTCTGGAGAGAGGCCCTTTGGAACTCTCTCTGGTGAAGTCAGCTGAGATGGAACTGACCTGGTGTCACTAGAATCCTTGCTTAGACAGACCTTGTGGTGAGTGTTAAAAGACTGACTGACTGATCTCTCTTAAGACTCAGGTCTAGGCCATGTTGGCTTAAGGCCCTTCATACTTATTTCCTTTTTCTTTCTTTCTCTCTTTCTTTAATTCCACATTTGTATTAATTAAAAATCTCTATAAACCCAGTTGACTTGGGTAATTGAATAATTGGGAATATTTCCCTGGCTACCACCTTATATTTGATTTAAAAACCAAGACACTGTAGTGAAACATATTTCTGCGGTCAAATTTACTCACCCTCTCTTATAACTATCACGATTTATATTTTCCACTATTTTAATCACTACAGTTTAAGACCGCAACCATTTTAATTATAACAACTGCCTCCAGTATCAACCAAAAGATCATAAATCTCATCATCTATAGTGACAGATATATATGGTTCTGTATTGTTTCGAGGTTGAAATGTTTTTAAAAATGGTGCAAGCCAGTAACATCAGTAGTAATCTCAGTCATTTCCTGTCCATTCAAGTTTACATCTGCTTAAACTCCATGATATTTCCAGGATTTTGCATCTTTAACTCCATCATCAGCTTTTTCACTCCTCCCTTTAGTCCTTATACTCTCTATCTTGGTATCATTGTTCTTACTTACAATTACATTATCATTATCCAGTTAATATTCTTCACTATTTTCCATTACATAACAATCATTAGGCTTTTCTACTAGTTTTGCACTACAATATTATTTTTCTTTACAATTATTATTACTATTTTTAAAACCCTTACCTTCTGTCTTGGAGTCAATACTGTGTATTTGAACCTAGGACCTCCCATCACTAGGCCTGGCTCTCAGTCCAGTGAGCAACCCATCTGCCCCCTTTCTCTATAATTATTAACACTAATTACAATATCTTTTGATTCAATGACTTCATCTATATCTTCATTAACCTTATTACAATTACAATCACTTTCATTTACTCTCAATTCATTATTCCTTGATTTAAGTACAGAAGAACATTGGGTAAACCTTCATAAGGAACAAGTCCCTTTGTTTTGATCACCCTTAACAACCTGACTGTATTTAGGCCTTATTCCAGACTTAACCCAATCCTGCATTGTGCTCAGATCTGGTGCTTGAACTCCCTGACAGCAGGCATTCTGGAATATATTTCCTTTATTCCATCTTGAATAGTTATTCCAGCTATTATTGTTATCATTGTTGGGATTCCAGTTATTATTGTTGTTATCACAATTATTCGGCCTATTAAACCCTCCATACTTGTTCAATTGTATGTAAAACTAACCTCTGGATCTACATTCCTTGACAAAAAGACCAATTCTATTGCAGAGGAAACAACATTGGGGACCTGATCTTCTATACCTAGGTTTGTATTAGTTGTTATTAGGTTTCATAGAACTTAATGCAGCCACTGCTTTAACCTCTTTAATCTCACTTTCTCTAGCTTTTCCTTCTGCTGCCTTTAATTTTCTTTTAAGATCTTCTATCACTGCATCTCTCCTCATGGATGCTGTGCTTCTTGGTGGAGAATGTACCATTCATTGTTCTTTGCTGTAGGGAGGGTTTTCCCCCCAATTGTTTTTATATAATAATACGTTAACTGTACTTGCTCTAGACTAAATAAGTCAAATGATTATTATTGAAAAGCATACCATTGGACACTTGGGTCTAAAATACTAAGAGTAACCACACATAGGAATGCACCAGTAATTTGAAATAGAAACTAATGTCAAGGCCACTGGGGACCTCCAGGTTGGGTGTCCCCAGGGGTAGGAATGCAGACAGGCTCAGGAGGGCTGGGCAGTGACTTAATTTATTGATTTGGGGAACACAATTTATAGGGGAAATGACATAGGCTAAAGAATTAGGTAATATTTTTACAGAAACAATGATAGGTAATAATTCACTAGGTAAGGATAATGAACAGGTGACTTCATGGCTGTTGAATCAAACTCTTCTCATCCACTCATTCTGTCAGCAGAAGTCTTACCATACCTAGGGTAGACACTGACCTGCTTGCCAAAAATTTGAGGACTGCTTTAGTTTGGAAGCTAAGATGGTGTTACCAGGGTGTGCTGCTCTTCATGACAAAATTACTTGTAGCCAGAGGTGAAAGTTGGCTTAAAGGCAGACACCAAGTTTGGATGAGCAACCATGAAAAGGGCTCAGTAAGCTTCATAACAGAGGTGCCAGTCCTTCCTGAACACCCCATGTACCCCAGATTCTAGATAGGTTGCTCAGTAGATAGTGCGCCTATTCTAGAGTCAAGAGTCCTCTTCATTAGTTCAAATATCAACTTAGACACTTCCTAACTGAGTGACCATGGCCAAGTGACAACACTATTTGTCTCAGTTTTTCCATCTGTTAAATGAATGGGAGAAGGAAATGGCCAACCAGTCTTGTGGTTTCTTTTGTCAGGAAATCATTAGGCTCTCAGCTAGCTGTGGGGGTTACAAGTTACAACATATTATATACTCTCAAGGAGCTTGCATTATAATAGGGACACAGGAAGGACTTTTATATATTCATATAATATGAACACTAAGGAAATAAATACAAAGCAATTAAATCCAAGGCAGTTTGTGAAGGACTGCCAGTAGCAATAAAGTAGCAATAAAGGACTTCAAATCATAATAACAGTTTGGCAGAGCCACAGGCAAGGCTATTGGACCCCATTCTGGTCCAACTAACAATGACCATCGTGCTCCTCTCTAAGGGATGCCCACTAGTAAATTTCTATTTTGGGAATGTTTACTCCCTGGGAAACCTAGGCTGTATATTGGTATTTTACTTCCAAAGGATAATCCAGGGCCTTGCCATCTGCACAACGTGTCTCCTGAGTATCTTTCAGGCTGTCACTATTAGTCCCAGCAGCTCCAGGTTGGCCAAACACAAAGTCAGAGTTCTGAAGCTCATCAGCCCCTCATGTCTCCTCTGCTGGATATTCAACATGATCATAGAAGTAAACGTGCCCATATACATTACAGGATCAAGGAGGATCCACAGCAGCCACACAGGGGGATTTGAAGCCCTTTATTGCTACAGGGAAAAGGTGTTAAAGGGAAGATCATCCTGCCCTCCCTGTGAGACATCCTTTGTGTTGGAGGTATGGTCTGGGTCAACGGCTACATAATAGGTCTGCTGTACAGACATAAACAGAAAGTTCAGCATATTAACCACAGGATTCTCTCCAAGAGGACTTCTCAGGAGATCAGGGTCACCCAAACCATCTTGCTGCTGCTGAGCATCTTTGTTTCTACTTACTGCATCAGCTGTGGCTTTACACTGTAAAAAGTGTATGTGACTCATTCTGGGGACTGGCTGGTGGTCTTGTCTACATTCACTGCCTTGTGTTTTCCAACCATCAGACCCTCTTTGCTGATTCACAGGGAGACTCAGATCTTTAGGTCCTGCTGTGCTTCCTGGCAGAAGCCAAGTCTCCATTCTTAGAACTGCTGTTAGGATTTCCAAGTCAATTCATCTCTAGATCAAAAAAGTTCCATGAAAATTTCTTAAAGCATCCTAGAAAATTTTCAGATCCCTTTTATAACTCTATCTTTTTACTAAACTAATTATACTTCTATTACAATTGCCATTACAGTAGGCATTAGGACATTATCTTTGTGAAGATTCGATTTAGCTACCTCCTGATTGTAACAATGAAGATACTTAGTTAAACAACATCAAGAATGTCTATACTCATACTTAAGGATTAAGTATCTAGGAGGATGGTCTTCAACAGACATGTGCAAAAACAGCTGACAGACCCCTGGGCTGTCCTAAGTCAAGCTTAACCTACCATTGGTACATATGAGACACAGGAAAGTGATGTAAAACCATCTATATAGGGCGCGTCACTTCCTCTCTTCCCACTCTTTCCCCGGAGAGGTGGCTCTGACTGGTCACTTCCTGTGAGCAGGCCTGGGCACCAGTTCGATCTTGGAACTCAAACCTGGAGGAGCTCCCTCAGACAGCTTCCTTGAGACAGTCACAGGGTGCGTGATAAGGCTGGCTCCCTTTTCCCTTGGCTCTTGGGGGGTGGGGGGTGGGGGGCTTGGCCAAGGCCTTGAACTCCTGCCTGGCTCAGCCTGAGCCTGAGCAGTTTAAATTAACTCCTTTCCTCTCTCTCTCTCTCTCCTTCCCCCCCCCCCTTCTCTCTCTCTCACTCTCTTTTTCTTAATTTATTTCCTCTATATTAACTAAAATAACCATAAATTTCCAGCTGACTTGGGTATTTTTTTGGTGGGATATCCCCTGGCAACCTAAAATTAATTTAGTTAGGTCACAACCCTAAATCCAATCTTCACAATACCTATATTACCTCACAGAAAAATCTTGTATTGCTGACCTGCATGAATGCCCTGTATTGACTTGATTTATATTTTATGACTTTTTTATGGAAATGTATTATTGGTTTTATATCTCATTTGCACTCACACTGTGGACCATGATAAGGTAAATGAATATGCATCTAAATTCTTGGGTAAGAACCTTTATATTCTACCCCTCCTTAAGCAACACTGATTGTAAGATATTTTTGATTGTCACTGACCATAGGATATATATGTATATATATATATATATACATGTATATGTATATACATATACATATATATTGAGATTTTTAGTACATTTCTTATAATTGCATGTGCAATTTAATTTTCCTAAGCACCTGACATCTACCTAAGTTGAAAGATTTTTAGTTATTAAACTAGTGTAGATTTACTATGTCCATTGGTTCTAACTGTAACTGCCTGCACAAAAAGCCTTAGACTACTACAACTACCATTAGTATTTAAATATTATGGGACTTAGTACATATGTCTGATTCGAAGAAATGGGAAACCAAAAAAAAGAGCACAGAGCTGATCTACACAGTGCCACAGAAGCACATATTTAACCTGAATGGTGCCAAAAGAGCACACAGGTCAAAAAGAGAAACCAATCCTGTTAGGATTGTGCTTCTACACAAATAAAAAAGTACTTGAACATAGGGTGAGAATCAAGGTTGAGGAGCTTAACATATGTTAAGACACAGGACTCCTTGTACCACACTCCTTGTGAAATTTATATCAAGTATCTCACAATTGGCTAGTCTGGCTCCATATTCTACCCCTGCAATCCTAGCACTGAGTTTCTAGATGGTGTCTTGAGCTGACAGCTTCTGCTTCCAGCCAGAGAGACTACCTAGAAGAGGAGTTCATGGAAGAGCTACCTTGAAAGGTGGACCACATGAGAAGCAGAAGAGGATGTTGGGCCTCAATGGGTGTAGGACCTCTCTGGGAATCTCAGGGCTAAAAGGCTCTTCCTATCTGGCCCCTTTAGGTTCTCAGATCATCCTCAGGGCCTCAGACCTCTGCCTGTCTCTCTCTGCCTAGCCCTGTCCTCCCTCAGCTAAAAATCTTCTGAACACAAAACAAGTATGTGGCTGAGATAAAAAGTGAATAAGGTTTCAGTATTGTCTAGGATCTCCCTCATCCTCCCATCCAATGTAATAGTATTTTTTCTTCCCTCACTTCTTTATGTGATATAATTTACCCCATTTTACCTGTCTCTTCCCTTTTCTATCAGTATAATCAATCCTCTCTTTTTACAGCTTGATTTTTTTTTGCATATCACCCAAAACAGCTGATATTGAGTCATATTTTCCCATAGTTGTCCCTTTGTGGTGGAAACGTGAAGAAAGTGAATGAAACAGAGGATGCTTTAGTCAGGATTCAGCCTCCATAGGCCCTTTCTCTGGCAGCGGACGGCCCTTTCCATCACGAGTCCTTTGGGATGATTTGGCGCCATTGTATTGCCTCAAACAGCTCTGTCATTGCCCTGGTCAATCCCAGGATAGTATCTTGGCTATGTGGAATGTTCTGTGGGTTCCTCCTGCTCCTGCTTCCTCATAGCATCGTCATCCCCAGGACAGTCCCATTCCCTGACTTATCCCTGCAAGCCCCAATGGGGGCAGATGCCTTCCCTGTCCAGCCTTTTACCCCCCCACACTGAGCTGCAATGGAGCACTTTGTCCATAAATGTGTCCTTCTCCTCTGGGTTTTCTGTCTCCCGGGATACAGACCCCAGAATGGCATCACTGCCTGGAAGGCTATGGAGGGTCTTAGAGCCCTTTGAGTGTTGCTCCAGCTCTGTTTCCTCAAAGGCAGAATACCTTCAGGACTCCCCAACAGGATCTTTGTGGCTCACAAAAAAAGCCCTTTTTCTTCCCATCAGACATAGCAGGGGTGTCCTGGCTCCTCTGGGAAGTCAGGGCTGGGGAAAGAGGAAAACCCAGCTGGGATGGCTGGGCTCCAGCCTGGATTGAGCCTCTGAGACACAGGGGAGAGCTGGGGGAAAGGCAGAGTCAGGAAAGGGGGAGGAGCAGCTCTGGGGTATGTGGGGGGTTCAGGGAGGACGAGCCCTGGGGTGGGACAGTGTGGTGACCCCAGGGATAGACAGAGGAGATCCGCACTCAAGGCCTGTCCGTCTGTGTGTGCATGTTTACATGGACAGAAACAGAGGCCAGAAGGAAACTGAATGAAGCTGCCTGAAGGGTTTCCATTATAATGAAGATGTATTTGTTGAACTGTAAAACACAGAACTATAAAACAGTCAGTGCTTTCCTCAAGGCCTCCACACGGGCCCTGAGATCTGGCCCGGGAGCGCCGACCATGCTAGATGGGCAAGTCCAAAGCACCAAAGCATTGGGGGAACTGAGGGGCAGGGAAAGAGGGCTGACGGACATTCCAGGGCCACGAGGAAATGGGGGTGTTCAAAGGGCCCCGGCAGGTGTAACCGGGGCTGGGGGAGGGAACCAGAGCCAGAGGCCGCGGGACGGGCAGGGCTCTACTTCCAGAGGACTCTAAAAGGGAACCGTCCAGATGAGGGCAAGGCCTTGGTCGCCGTAGGAGAAACTCCTGGGACAGAAGGCACTGAGCGGATGCTTAGGCCTGCCAGCTCCACCTAAGCCAGCGTTATCGATGACTTTATTGTTCAGTCTGAGGCTGGCAGAATCTGGGACCCCCCCAGAGGCAAACTCTTGGGGCCCCAAAGGGCAAACTTGGGGTGCCAAATAAACACCCATTTGGGGGTCCCCCAGAGCACAGGGTGACATATTCATAAGCTGGTTCTCCTGAGCAAAGTGTGCCTGGATCAGGCTTCTCTGGACCCGCAGCCAACGTTTCACAGCGCTGATGAATTCCAATCTTTCCATTGCTTCGGCCATAGAAATTGTACTTTCAGAGAAATGACGCTGCGGCGGCAGGTGGGCTGTCCAAAGCTCCTCTTGGACCTGCAAGGCTCCCCCTTAACGTGGGAAAGTGAGAGCAGGCTCTGGTCTCTAGTCCAGAAGGACTTGGCCTTGTCCTTCCTGGGCACTGGCGCCCCCCACCCCCACCCCGTTGCTGCCTGTTTCGTTATCTTTGTCATCGGACTTGAAGTCTTACCTAAAAGCCTCTGCTGCTTCCTTGGTTCCAGGGATCCCCCAAAGCCCCCCGATGCTAGAAAGGTAGAATGAACTCCTCAGGGACGTGCTGGCAGACACCCCTGCAGACTTCTGGGTCTCCCCTCTGTAATTTCTGTGTGTCTCCTTCCCTCATCCTCAAACTCCTTCCACATTGCTTTCCAGGCTTTGGCTTCCCTCCTGGGTGACGGAATTCATGCAGGAGTTTTTGGAGAGGCTGAACTTCTTCACTGGGCGGCTGTGGGGTTCGCAGGAGGAATCAAGACCCCGACACGAGGCTGTGCATGAAGCAGGGAAGAGCCTGGACCCAGCCTGTTCCCTGAGAGGCTCTCCTGAGGCTGTGAACCCATTTATCCTGCTCTTTCTGTCACCCTCATCCCTGGAAGAGGCTGCAGAGGCCAGAGAGTCCCCTCAAAAATCAGGGGGAACAGGGGGGTCCTCAGGGGGATGGACGAGGTCAAGACTGACCCATAAAGAAGCCGGATCAGTAGAGTTCAGAGCAGTCCTGATCCAGAAGCTCCTATTCCTCCCCTCAAGAGAGTGCCCTGGAGTCCCCCCAATCTCCTCTCAGGGCCTCTAAAAACCTGCCAGGGCCCATGACGGGGCCTCAGAGCCAAGGGGGGCCTCTGCAGACTTCGGCCTCCTTTCCTGACCACCCAATGGAGGCAGACGTTGCTCAGAGACGCCTTGGCCCAGTCTGCTTCTCTCCTGCACCTCCCTGTGTCTGCATCCCTTCATGGACCCATTATCTTACCTTCCTCTTCCTCCCAGATGCCCCCTTTCTTCTCCCAGGGAGCCGACAAGGCCCCAGACCCCCTCCTGCTCTGCTGCAGTCCCTGAGGATGGGAGGGTCAGTCCTTGCTCTGAGCCCCCTCCTTCCTCCCCAGCCCAGGAAGCTGGAGCCTGCCAGAGCTCAGGGCCTGGAGTCAGGGAGGCCTGAGATTACTTACTGAGGGACCCTGCACAAGTCACTTTGGACTGCTTGCCTCAGTTTCCTCCCCTGTCAAATTGGCTACAGAAGGACATGGTGAAGCCACCCAGCCTCTGCCCAGAAAGCCCCAAAGGGGGGGCAGGGGTGGGAAGAGAATCAGACAGGCCTGAATAGCCTGAGCCCAGCAGACAGACACACAGACACCCCCAGACTGTCCTCTGTCCATCAGGGCTCTGAGCCTGTGCTCAGCGGAGGCTGCTGCTTTCTGTGGCCTCCTCCAGGGCACGAGGGGTTCCTGGGCCTCCCCCAGGCCTCTGAAGGGTCTCCTGGGCCCCTGGGCTGGGGTGATGCTGAAGGAGACCCTCCTCAGCTGGCCCAGAGGCCCAGGAGACCCCGAGGAAGCAGCTCTGTTTCCCCCCAGACCCTCTCTGGACCAGCTTCCCCACAGCCTCCGCTCAGGCCCTTATTGGCTAATCTTACCATGGGGGAAACTGAGGCAAAGGCTGGGAAGGGCCTTGGCCAGGCTCCCCCAGCCAGGCCGTGTCTGAGGCCAGATTTGAGCCCAGATCTTGGGGGTTCCAGGCCCAGGAGGGCAGCCCCAGAGTCACCTGATGCCTCCTCTGGGGAAAGGGTTGGCCCCTTCTTTGGGGGCAGAAGGAGCAGCAGGACTTTCAGAGAGATCCCTGGATGAGGGGAAGCTGTAGGAGGGGGGGCCTGGGCCTGGAGGGTCAGCTGCTGCCCTGTGCCTCAGTTTCCTTCTCTGTCAGAAGGGGGATCCTGGCACCCCTCCTCAGGTCCTGGGGGAGGATGGATCCATTACCTGATCAGTCAATAGACACTTATTAGGCACCTGCTGTGTGCCAGGCTCTAGCCTGAGGCAGCCTCCAGTGGAAAGAAGCAGCCACAGGGCAGGGCTGGAGGGGAACTGGGGGGAGGGGAGAAGGCTGCAGCCTCCCAGCTGGGGAACATTTCCTATATGACCCCTCCCCCACCAGGAGGCTTAACCCAGGGACCCAGGCAGGAGAACTATATTTCCCAGAATGCCTGTCAGAACATCATGCAGGTCTTATCCCTTTTCATAGAAGACTCCATTTCCCAGAATGCTCTTTTCTGAAGTCTCCCTAGTCTGGCTCCTCCCCACTGGGGCAGCTTCAAGGGATGCAGAGAATGTCCTGTGGACAGTCAGCTCCTGGAAGTCTCACACCTGTGCTTTTAAGACCTTTGCTGGGTGAGAGGGGGAGGGGAGGGTGTCCATGCTCAGGTGCGAACCTGGCTCCCTGCTTTATCAGCTGAGACTTTTTACCCCTTAACTTTTGGGCAGCGGAAAGACCCCAGTAACCCATTCCACCAAATTGAGCTGGGGGGCGGGGCTTCTCTTGTGCGCATGTTCGCCGAGAAAGGCGGGGCAGGAGCCACTTGTAAGTACTTTCTGTGCCTCCGTGTCTATCCATCACTTTAAAGGAGCGCAGAAAAAGGGACAAACACGGAAGAGCACGGTCTGGCCGGGTCGGTTGTCTTCAGCCTGGGCAGGACTTTGATCCCCCCCGCCCCCACCCCCAGGGCCGCACGCCCACGGGAACCTGGAGGCAGCTGGGGGAGGGGTTCAGTCACAGGATGGGGGCGGGGCTGGCCCAGCTCTTTCCTAAAGGGGAGGTTCTGGTCAGAACACCCGAGGGGAGAAGCAGCCCAAGGGAGCCTGTCAGGGGGCAGAGGGGGTGTCCGTGCCCTGCGGAAATACCGCCCGCTCTCCCTGGCATGCGCACTGAACCCCCGGAAAGTCAGGCCAACTGTTATCACGGAAGTTCCTTTGCTCCCTCCCTCCTCAGTGACTCCCAACCCCAAACACTGACCTGGAGGAGCCTCCAGGGATTGTCCCGGCGGTTTGGGAAGGACGAAGAAGCGCCCGGTCCCTCAGTCCCCGCCCCGCCCCGGCCCCGCCCCCTCGCTCCAGAGTCCCGGCCTCTCTGGTGAAGATAACAAATCCCCCACCTGAGGCACTTTCCGCTTTTCCTCCCGGCTGGTTCACCTCGGAGGCCGGCTTCCCCCTATGCGGCCCTGCTGGCCAGAGCCAACATTACCTTCCAAATGGATAGATTTCTCTTTTTGTTTTTAAGCCACGTTTCAGTCTCGCATCCTTGTAAAGGGTATCATTCTCGAACCCGGGTAGCACCCCCACCTGACGCCCTGCCCCCCCCTCCAGAGGCCCCCGTTCCCCAGGACCCCCCCCCCCATCTCTTTCCATCCAGCCAATGCAGCTTCCGAATGGAATGGAGCCAAAGATGGCGGCAGAGGGGCGGGGCGTCTTCCTGGCCAGTCCCAGGCCCTTCCCAGCCTGAGGCTCCAGGTTTCCCCCTGAGGCCAGGGAAGGCCTGGGAGCCCCCCAGCCCTCCCCCTCCCCCCCCCCAGGCGCACAGAGAGCACGTGTCCCCCCTCGGGGCAGCCACCCCCTGAAGCACCCCAGGGTGGCCCCGCAGCCAGAGGAATGGCCCCCCGGACCCCGAGGGCCCCCTCCCAGGTGAGTGCGCCCGGAGGAAAGGGCTGGAAGGGCTGCCGAGAAGGGCTCCAGCCAGGCTCCTCCTCCGGGCCGGAGGACACGCCCAGGGCTGCTTCCCAGGTCAGCCGGTGGCTCAGCCCCCGCCAGGCCTTTGGGCCTCATTAGGCGGAGTAAAACTTGGGTGAAGGTCAGAGACGTCTCTGGGCCGAAGATCCAGACTTTACCTGTGGTCGGTGGCAGCTGGTGGCCCCTCCCCCCCAGGGTCCCCAGAGCGGGCCAGGTGTTTGCGGGGTGTGACGGGTCATGCCAGGCTGCAGCGTGCAGAGGAGGGCAGCGGGCGGCGGGCAGAGGGTTTGGTCAAGGTCGGAGCCTTTGATGGAGTCCCGAGTCCAGGAGCCTCTCCGGGCCGCACTCCTCGGGGAGCTTCTCGTGGGCAGAAACCTTCCAAGGGTCCCCCGGTCCCTGGACAGGCCGAGGCTGTGTGACCTCCTCAGGCCGCCCGTAGCCTCGCCGTCTCTGTGCTCGGCGCTCCTGGACGACGACACAGACCTGAAGCTGCTGTTCTTCCCGCCAGTCTTCCTCATCCTTCATTGCTCTAGTTTTTTACACATTTTCCCGGCAGTTCCACCATCCTTGTTCTTCCCCGCCCTCCCCCCTCCTGGAGCTGACCGGCGATTCCACAGGCATCTCCCTATGTTGTCACTCACAATCCATCGCGTATTATTCCTCCTTGTAAGAGTCCTCTGGTAAAAGCCAAACTCCCCACCGCACACCCGCGAACGCGAGGGATTGTTTCTCTCCTGGACTTCCGCTCCCACAGTTCTTCCGCTCGTCCCTACTGATACTAGGGCCAGAATTCTACTATTATAATTGATTCCTTTGGATGTGTGTAAGGGAAATTGTAGGAAATCAAACTAGGTGGGTCAGTCAGGTTTTCTGGCAGAAGGTGACTTTCATCCAGACCTGAAGGAATCCAGTGCACTCGGGAGGCAGAAACTAGGGATAGTGGAGGCTGAGGAGCCTGGAAAATGCAAGATCAGGGCAAGAAAGGGCCCAGGGTCACTGGATTCCTGGAGTGCCGAGGAGAGTGAGGGGAGAGGGAAGGAGAGTGAGGGAGAAGCTGTCAGGGTGACCAGCCTTGTAGGTGGGTTCCCAGGTACCATACCCAGCCCTGGGGTGGTTTAGATGCTTGGGAGGAGTCTAGGAGAAAGAGGGCTCCTTCTGGGGATAGTGGCATTACAGATAATAGGGCAGAGCTTGGGGTAGAGAAGCTGGCAGGGTCATGAGGTCCTGATCACAGGGTATCAGTGGCAAGGCAAGTGGGACATGGGGGGCTACTAGGAACCACCTAGAGTAGACAAGTTCCAAATAAGAAGATGTCTACTTTCCTTGGGACGGAGGTCTCTGTGCATTCTTCCCTTTGAGCCCAGATTTTTCTGCTTTCCTTTTTTGCTGAAATCTTTCTGCCTTCTGGTTCTAGCTATGTCTCAGTGAGGATCTTTTGCTGCCCCAGCTTCTGGTGGCTGCCCTTTGCACTGGACCTCGTTTTTCCTGTCTGAACTCTTTGAATGTCCTTCTGATTTGTCAGAAGCAATTCTCCCACCCAGACTTGGTTCCAGGGACTGTTCTCTGCCCCTGCTACTGTGGTGTGAGAGGGAATGCTGGTTCTGGCCCAAAGAATTGCAGCTCTGACCCATTCCTCTCAAGACATGAAGGTGTCTGTTGAAGGAAGTTACACTTAGTGTAGTCATGGGAATGGAAAAAGCCATTGCAGAGTCAGTAGAATAGCCCCAGGATAACTGTAGAGGTCAGTGGAATGGCCCCCATAGTGTTTTAGGTTTCTAGATTGTATTGAGATTCTGGGGAATTGTGTCTTCCAGTGCTTGGAAACTCTCAGCCTTTCCTCAGATTATTATTCTCCCGGATATTCCAGGCTGAAAAATAGGGAATGGGTCAGGAAGGGGTAAAATGGAAGAGTTTCCAATCCCAAATACACCCTGTGTTTTCCATGGAGCAAACTGGAAAATAGCCCTGCCTAGAGGCATATTATCAGATCTGGCCACTGTCTTGTCAGTTGTTGGTCAGCTTCTTAACTTCTTGACCCTGGATCCCCAGGTTTCCATAGTTATAGAACTCTACTATAATTAAAATTAATATATCTGCCAGTTATTATTTTTCATAAAGTCTATTAATAGAGAAGGTAGATAAGCATAGATTTAAATCTCTTTCTTACTCTGAATTCTCAGACCACATGTCTCTGTTCTACCAGCGTCTTCTCTCTCCCCCTCACCGGTCTCCTCTCTCCCAGAATCTGTGCCAAAAGACCAGGTTGGCTCTGTCTCCTTTCTTTTATTGATGTTCAGGACACACAACTGTGGTATGTGGAGAATGTTGATCAACCAGTCAGCCCTCCAGGAGAGGATGATGAACTTTCCTGGACACAGCTCTACTTAGATACTTTGCTTTTCATAAGTCAACTGTTTTTGAAAATTAATGTTGAATTGTGATATTTTTGTGGAATTAATTTCCCTGTTACCTGGCTAAGGTTAGAGCTCCAGATTTGCTATCTCCTTGATCCCAAGTTATGAAACTAAGGGGAACCTCCTTATGTTAAGCTCAAAGGATTAAGGGCAAGCCTTGGTGACCCTTGACACACTCTGAGTGTGTGCTAGGCCAGCCACAAGGCTGGGGAAAGCTTAGACTGACACCTTCCTTGTATGATCAAGGGCCTGCTTCTCTTGTGATGAAGTAATGAGGGAGGAGTTGAGGTCTCCTAAGCTCCCCTCAGTGGTTATTTATTAATCTGAGATGTTAGGGGAGGGACTAAGTGGTGAGCTCAGCAGGGATATATATATATATAATGCATGAGAGAGTTAATGACAAAAGACAGAGAGAGAGAGACACACAGAGAGAGACATCCTAACCAGTGGTTCCCCAAATTCTCAATATTACACAAGACTGTGCTTTTCACTTAGCTAGAGTCTGCATCTGATCCCCTATAACTCTCTGGAATCATCTTTATACTTTTGTCTACAGAAGAGTATTGCAGCCTTTTAGGAAATGAAGTCAAGAATTCCTTTTTCTTTGTTTTCTTCTCATTAATCACTAGTAATATATTCCCCCCTAGGATACACAGTACATGCTACTTCCTCAGAAACTATTCATAGAAATGTTATCAGATCAACTCTGACAATTGTGATGAGGAAGAATTTCAGATCACCTTCTCTCTTTTTTCCTCTATAGAATGTCCCACTTCACTCAGAGAGCACTTCCCATTTTCCTGATTCCATAGAAAAAAGCAATTCAGAGTAAGACACTTCTCCAGGTTTTACTCTTCCAACATCATTCTCACTCCAGACCCAAAATACCTTTGTCAGTATTCCATTGGGCTCAGCATGACTGGTCTCCAGTGCTGGCTTGGATACTCTTCAAGCTTAGGAGTTTGGATAAATCCTTTGTGTTCTTCAGTTTCCACCAGTCATTTGATGAGGGTTGTACTAGATGAATTCTGAAGATTCAGCTCTCTGCCTTGTGACTTTTGCTGTTTTAGGGGTCAATAACACTCAAGGATGTGATTGTGGACTTCACCCAGGAGGAGTGGCGCCTTTTGGACCATTCTCAGAAAGAGCTGTGCCTGGAGGTCATACTGGAGAATGTGCAGAATCTACTCTCTGTGGGTAAGGACCATTTCCTCTGTTAACCCTGAATCGTCCATTAAGGGATGTCTTCATTCCATGTCAGATGTACAGCATATTGATTCTTTTTCAATAATTAAAAAGTAAAAGTGCCAATCCCTTCCCTGGGTTCTCCTCCTGCCTGCTTTTCATAAAAATAGTCAAAAAGAATCCAAATCATTCCCTAGTTGACAAATATGTGAAAAGTTATGAATAAACAGTTTTCTGGTGAAGAAATCAAAGCTCTTACTACTCATATGAAAAACTGTTCAAAATCCCTCTTAATTAGAGAAGTAAATTAAAAGAACTCTGAGGTACCACCTTAGCCTTACCAGATTGGCCAGTATGACAAAGGAAAATGACAAAGATTGGATGGGATGCAGCAAAATTGGCACACTTAATTCATTGCTGGTGGAGTTGTGAACTGAACCTATCCATTCTAGAGGGAAATGACTTCCAGAGGGCTAGCAAACAAAGCACCACTTTTGATCCAGTAATACCACAACTAGGTCTGTACGCCAAAGAGATCAGAAAAAGAGGGGAAAGGACCTACTTATAGGAAAATATTTGTAATTGGTCTTTTGGTGGTAGCAAAAAATTGGAAATTTAAGGGATGTCTATCAGTTGATGAACAGCTAAACAACTTATGGAATGTGATGGTGATGGAATACTATTGTGCTGTAAGGAATGGTGACCAGGATGATTTCAGAAAGAGTTGGAAAGACTGACATGAACTGATGTAGAGTGAAATAAGCAGAACCAGGAGAACATTTTGCATAGTAACAGTAATATTGTGGAATGATGAATTGTGATAGACTTGGATATTCTCAGCAATACAATCATCCAGTACAATTTTCAGTTGTTGATTTGGAGTTTTTTTTGAGGTTGTGGTTTTATTTGCTTATTCACTTATGAAACAAAACAATATAACCATCCACAAAATTGACCATATCAATAAACAAACTAATAGAAATCACATGATTATCTCAATAGAAGCAGAAAAACTCTGACAAAATACAACCTCATTCCTATTAAAAAAACAGAAAATATAAGAATAGAAGGGTCCTTCGTCAGAACAACAAACAGTATTTATTTAAAATCATAAGCAAGTATCATCAGTAATAGGGATAAGTTAGGAGCCTTCCCAATAAGATCAAGAGAGAAGCAAAGATGCCCATTATCACCACTGTCATTTAATACTGTTCTAGAAGTGCTGGCTGTAGCAATTAGAGAAGAGAAATAAATTGAAGGGATTAAAGTAGGCAATGAGGAAGCTAAATTATCACTCTTTGTAGGTGATATGATGGGATACCTAGAAAAACTGAATAAATCAATTAAAAAGCTAGTGGAAATAATAATTGTAGCAGCATTTCAGGATACAAAATAAATTCACACAAATCATCGACATTTCTCTTTATTTCCAATAAAACTCAGCAGCAAGGATTAGAAAGAGAAACTCCATTTAAAATCACTCTTGGTAATATAAAATATTTGGGAATCTATCTGCCAAGAGAAGCTCAGGAATTACATAAACACTTCACACAAATAAAACTAGATCTAAACAATGGGAAAACATTAATTGTTAATGGGGAGGATGAGCTAATATAATAAAAATGACAGTCCTACCTAAACTAATTTACTTATCCAGTGCCATTCTTATCAAACTGCCAAAAAATTTTTTTATAGAATTAGAAAAAATTATAATAAAGTTCATTTGGAAGAATAAAAGATCCAGAATATCAAGGGAACTAATTAAAAAAAAAAGTGCGAGGATGGAGGCCTAGCAGTACCAGATCTCAAACTATACTGTAAAGTAGTGATCATCCAAACAATATCATACTGGCTAAGAGACAGAAAGATAGATCAGTGGAATAGACCTGGGGTAAATAACCTCAGCAAGATAGCATTTGATAAACCCAAGGATCCCAGCTTTTGGGATATGATCTCACCTCACAAATCAGAGATTGGCCAATGTGATAGTAAAGGAGAATAATAAATGTAGGAGGGGTTGTGGCAAAGTTGGGACACTAATGCATTGCTGGTGAAGTTGTGAATTGATCTAGCCATTCTGGAAGGCAATTTATAACTCTGCCCAAAGAACTTTAAAAGAATGCATACCCTTTGATCCAGCAATACCACTACTAGGTTTGTACCCTAAAGAGATAATAAGGAAAAGTGTTTGTACAAAAATATTCATAGCCTTTATCTTTGTGGTGGCAAAAAAAACAACAACAACTTGAAAATGAGGGGATGTCCCTTGATTGGGGAATGGTTGAGCAAATTGTTATATGATGGTGATAGAATACTACAATGCTTTGAGGAATGATGAACTGGAGGATTTCTATATGAATTGGAAGAACCTCCAGGAACTGATGTAGAGTCAAATGAGCAGAACCAAGAGAACAGTAGATACAGAAAGTGAAACATTGTGGAATAATATAATGTAATGGACTTTGCTAATAAAAGGCAATCCCAAGGGACTTATGAGAAAGAATGCTTTCCACATCAAGAGAAAGAACTGTGAGAGTAGAAACACAGAAGAAAAACAAATGACTAATTATTTGTTTATATGGATATGTGATTTGTATATTTGGGTTTTAAAAATTGCTCTATTGAAAAAATTAATAATATGGAAATAGTTATGAGTGATGCCATTTGTGTAACCCAGCAAAAATTTTTATGCAAGCTGGGAGGGAAAGAGTAGGGAAAGAAAAATAAATGTGTAAACATGGAAAAATATTTTATAAATTTTATAAAAAATTTTTAAATACAGTAAAAAAATAAATATAGGGGGCAGTTGTGTGGCTGAGTGGATTGAAAGCCAGGCCCAGAGATGGGAGGTCCTATGTTAAAATCTGGCCTCAGAAACTTCCTAGCTGTGTAACTCTGGGCAAGTTGTTTAGCCCCCATTGCCTAGTCCTTACCTCTATTCTGCCTTGGAACCTATACACAGCATTGACTCTTAAGACAGAAGGTAAGGGCTTTAAAACTAAACAAATAAACAAACAAATAAATAAATGAATGAACAAATAAATAAATAGCAATATGGAAATTAAATTTAAAAAGAAGTACAAAACTGTAGCTCACAACCCTTAATTCTGCCTACTCTAGCAAGTTTATCCTTATTCCTCCTTCATTTTTTCCTCAAATTGCAGGCCACATGATAGGAATGGAAAGAAAGGAAATAAGCATTTCAAAACACCTGTTCTAAGTCCATTACTGGGTAAAGGAGTTCATAATTATAATTAATTTCACAACATCCCTATGAGTTTGATACATTTATTGTCCTCATTTCATAGTGGAGGCAACTGAGGGAAACAGAGGTTAAATAACTTGCCCAGGAGCACCCACTTACCATCTCTCTGAGGCTGGATTAAATTTGTTTTTCTGACTTCTAAGTTCTGATCTTTTACCCCTTTACTACCAGCTACCTTTAATTTCTAGATAATGAAGATTGTGGAATGTGCCTATCCTTCTATTACAAGACATAAATAAAGATGGAATTTTCTGATTGCAAATGGTTTCCATGATCTCTGCCCTCCTGTAAATGTTCCCACAGTGAATACAACAGAAACCATTCTGTAGACCTTATTTGCATTTGAAGTTTTTAAATTTTTCTCTCCTGAACCCTTGCTTCTTTCTTACGTACAGGGCTTTCAGTTCCTAGAGAAAATTTTATCTCCTATATTGTGAATCTTAAAACTGCTCAGACTCTACCTTAGAACATTTGGTTAAGGTTATTCCCTTATTGTAACAAATGAAGGTACTTGATCAGGAATGTATTGGGAATTTTACATTATTCCACCCATACTTAGGCATACTTTAGGGAAAGATAAAGTTGTAAAACTCCTTACTGAACAAAGAAAAAGTACTTAACTCATACTTATATTGAGGCCAAAACCTTAAGCTAGGTCTATTTTTAGATCTAATACAAAAGGGTACTAAGTACCTATGAAGGTCAAATTAATCACTAAAAGGTCAAACAACTCACAAAGGGCAAGCTTAGCAAAGAGGTGTGAAGTTTTAGTCTACTCAGATGTGAATTAAGAACAGGCTGTCCTAGGAAAAGCGTCTACTGTGATTGGTAGATGTGAAAATTTAGGGGAGGTGACATAGGAGAAATTTATCTTTAAAAGGAAGTCAGGGCCTCTGAAGTTAGTTCAGCTTTGGAAGCTGAATTGGAGGTCAGGAGTCAGAGCTGATCCCTGAACTCAGTTCATGAGTTGAGGATTTCAGTGAAGAATTGGAGTTTTGCTTGGGACAAATCTTGTGGTGAGTGGATTAAAGACTGACTTAGTTTCTCTCTTAAGAGAAAGGCCTAGGCAATTGGCCTAGGCCCTAGTCTTTTTCCTACTATTTCCTCTTACTATGTCTCTTTCCCTTTCCTTAATTCCTTCATTCATATTAATTAAAATCTCCGTAAAAACCCAGCTGACTTGGGTATTTCATATTTGGGAATTTTCCCCATGGTGACCACTTATTTTTTATTTAAATCAAGACACTAAAATTATCTTTACAATTTTGGCAATTCAAAGTCTTGAAACCCACATTTTTGCAGTCATAATATTCAGCAAGGGGAAACACCATGGCTGCTAGAGCAAAAAGACCCAAAGAGCTCTTGTCCATGTAAGTGAGATGAAAGCAGGCGTATAAGGGCTGTTATCCCAAGACTTTTATTTTTTGTAGTGAAGTGTAGACTTGGGGGCTGGCAGACCACCACTTAAACATGCTGTTCATTTCCCAAGAGATGGATGATGGATTCAGTATAGCATATGAAACATGATATGTGGTAGCTCATAAAAAAAGATTAATATATAGTGTGTTTGCACTGAATGGCATAATATCTTTCCATCTGAAGAGAAAAGAAGAAAATATATTCCACTTGAAAATTACTGCATGAGAGTTAAAAAAAAGTGAAGTTGTTTCTCTGCTTAGCACATAAAATTTACCAAGAAAGACCATGTAACAGTGCATCTAAAATCATGAGAACAGAATATCTGGAAGATTACCTGAAATTCACAAAATTTTCAGAATAATCCAAGTGTGACATTTTAGGAAAGATAGACAGGACAATGGAGAAACACTGTCCAATATTGTGGACAAAGCATGCTCAGCACAGGGTTTGATTTGTAGTCTATCTACAAGGAAGTTGGTCAGGTCATTCCTCCATTCTTTATTTCATGACATGAGTTGCACAGTATGATGAAAATCTTGGGCCTGCCTGTTTCATTGTTATTATCTGTGAAAATATTTGTAAAATCATCGATCTTGCAGATATGACAAAATGGCTTATCCATGACTGGTTCCTCTTATTTAAATTTGAAAACGTCTTTTGGCCAGGGGAAATAGAATAAAAATCAGTTTACTTTCTGCCATTAGAGAAACGAACTTCTATTCTTTGTCTATTTGCATTCTTCTTCCTTCTGTGTTTATATCATTATTTGTTTTCTTCAGATGCTGAGACAGCTTTTGAAGTGAAGGAGATGACTACGAAGCTGAGCCTTTTTGTGGAAGGATGTGGCCTCCAAAGATGCATGAATGAGCATCCCTGTGACTTCATTTTGAGAGAAATTGTTGACTCTAATATCAAGTTAAAGAAAAATCCAAAGAGTAACAAGGTATTTGATGAGACTACAGAGAAATTCAGCCAATATTCGGTCCTAAATCAGTATATGGATTTGACCTTAGGAAATGACTATTGTCAAGATAGTGAATACGCCAAATACTCTCCTGAAGAAGCAGGATTTATTCAGTCACCTGAGAAACCTCCTGAAATGCCCGTGTATCAGGGTGACCTAGAGGGAATGGCCTTTGACTGTAGTTCAGACCTCATTAGACATCCAAAAAGGAAATGCGTAAAGATGGTTTCTATGAGTAATAAAGGTGGCAAACCTTCTAGTCAGAACTCTGAAATTGCTGCACATCAAATAATGCACTGCGGAGAGAAAGCTTATGAATGTAAGCACCGTGGAAAGGCTTTCAGTCAGAGGGGCAATCTTGTTATACATCAGAGAATCCACAGTGGAGAGAAACCTTATGAATGTAAACACTGTGGAAAGGCTTTTACATGGAAGGTCTCTTTTACTGAACATCAGAGAATCCACACTGGAGAGAAACCTTATGAATGTAAACACTGTGGAAAGGCTTTCACAAAGAAGGGCCATCTTTCTGGTCATCAGAGAATCCATAGTGGAGAGAAACCTTATGAGTGTAAACACTGTGGAAAGGCTTTTACATGGAAGGTCTCTTTTACTGAACATCAGAGAATCCACACTGGAGAGAAACCTTATGAATGTAAACACTGTGGAAAGGCTTTCACAAAGAAGGGCCATCTTTCTGGTCATCAGAGAATCCATAGTGGAGAGAAACCTTATGAGTGTAAACACTGTGGAAAGGCTTTTACATGGAAGGTCTCTTTTACTGAACATCAGAGAATCCACACTGGAGAGAAACCTTATGAATGTAAACACTGTGGAAAGGCTTTCACAAAGAAGGGCCATCTTTCTGGTCATCAGAGAATCCATAGTGGAGAGAAACCTTATGAGTGTAAACACTGTGGAAAGGCTTTTACATGGAAGGTCTCTTTTACTGAACATCAGAGAATCCACACTGGAGAGAAACCTTATGAATGTAAACACTGTGGAAAGGCTTTCACAAAGAGGGGCCATCTTGCCATTCATCAGAGAATCCACACTGGAGAGAAACCTTATGAATGTAAACATTGTGGAAAGGCTTTCACAGATAGAGGCAATCTTGCCAAACATCAGAGAATCCACAGTGGAGAGAAACCTTATGAATGCAAACACTGTGGAAAGGCTTTCACAGAGAGGGGTTCTCTTGCTGTACATCAGAGAATCCACACTGGAGAGAAACCTTATGAATGTAACCACTGTGGAAAGGCTTTCACAGAGAGGGGTTCTCTTGCTGTACATCAGAGAATCCACACTGGAGAGAAACCTTATGAGTGTAAACAATGTGGAAAGGCTTTCACAGATAGACGCAATCTTGTTGCACATCTGAGAATCCACACTGGAGAGAAACCTTATGAGTGTAAACAATGTGGAAAGGCTTTCACAGATAGCGGCTCTCTTGCTAAACATCAGAGGAGCCACAGTGGAGAGAAACCTTATGAATGTAAACACTGTAGAAAGGCTTTTACATGGAAGGTCTCTTTTATTGAACATCAGAGAAGCCACAGTGGAGAGAAACCTTATGAATGTGCACAGTGTGGAAAGGCTTTCACACAGAGAGGCCATCTTGTCAGTCATCAGAGAATCCACAGTGGAGAGAAACCTTATGAATGTAAACAATGTGGAAAGGCTTTCACAGAGAGGGGTTCTCTTGCTGTACATCAGAGAATCCACACTGGAGAGAAACCTTATGAGTGTAAACAATGTGGAAAGGCTTTCACCCAGAGAGGCTCTCTTTCCATTCATCAGAGAAGTCACAGTGGAGAGAAACCTTATGAATGTAAACAATGTGGAAAGGCTTTCAGAGACAGTGGCTCTCTTGCTGCACATCAGAGAATCCACAGTGGAGAGAAACCTTATGAATGTATACAGTGTGGAAAGGCTTTCACACAGAGAGGCCAGCTTACTGTACATCAGAGAAGCCACAGTGGAGAGAAACCTTATGAATGTAAACAGTGTGGAAAGGCTTTCACAGATAGAGGCAATCTTGTCAGTCATCAGAGAATCCACAGTGGAGAGAAACCTTATAAATGTAAACAATGTGTTAAGGCTTTCAGATGGAGGGAGTCTCTTGCCAGACATCAGAGCATCCACACTGAATAGAAACTTTGTGAATATCATTAATTTGGATAGACTTTCATATAAAGCTCCACAGTTGTTTCATGTCAGAAAATCTTCACTGGAGAGAAGCCTCATGAGTGAGACCGACCTTATACTTGCTACTTTTAGATTATTTAACATAAAAGGACCCATACTAGAGAAAAACTTTAGTAATATTATAAATGTGGTAAGTTCTTTAGGCAACAATCATCTCATTCCCAAACAAGAGTTCCTTTGGGATAGAAATCTTATTATTGTCATGAATGAAGAAGGACATCAAAATGGAGAGTCCAGAGCTTGTGTAGTATGAGAAAAATTTCTTCTGAACAGACCAGTTCCAGATGGATTCTCTGGAGGATGGCTTTCAGCCAGGATAACATCCTTTACTTCATATGAGAGGATTCATAGTGCAGAAAATACCTAATCAGTGTGCTAAAGTTATATGTATTTTCCCCAGGAGAAGGGTGGTCACTATTATTTAGGGAAATGCAAATTATAATAAGGCTGAGGGATCACCCCATATCTTTTAGATTTGCCATGATGACAGAAAAGGAAAGTGACAAATTTGGAGGAGATGTGAGAAAACTAAGATACTAATGAACTACTGGGGGATTTGTGAACTGATTCAGCAATTCTGGAAAGAGCAATTTGGAACTATGTTCAAAGGGCATTAAAAAACAAAAAGGTAAAGGACTTATAGGTATTGAAAAATCACTTAAAGCTGCTCTTTTTTTTAAAACCCTTACCTTCCATCTTGGAATCAATTCTGTGTATTGGTTCCAAGGCAGAAGAGTAGTAAGGGCTAGGCAATGGGGGTTAAGTGAATTGCCCAGGGTCACATAACTGGGAAGTGTCTGAGGCTAGATTTGAACCTAGGACCTCCCATTTCTAGGCCTGGCTCTCAACCCACTGAGCTACCCAGCTGCCCCTCTTTTTGCTGTGACAAAAGAATTGGAAAGTAAGAGCAAGCTTAGCTTTTCTAACTTAAAAGTAAGTTCCCAGACAAATTAATTCTACATTGGGTCCTGGATTCCAACCCAGTGTGGTCTCCGCCAGACTACACACCAGAGATGGCTATATAGATAAGCTGGGTGGTAGAGAGATAGGGAGGGAGAGGGAGAGAAATCCTTTCACAAGTCCAAAGAAATGGCCCAGAGTCCTGTGAGTTTTACCTGCTGGCTTTTTAAGCTGAGTCTAAGCTTTCCCCCAATCCTTCAGTTGGCCTAAGGTTTCACCTCAGTCCTCATATGTCACATCTCTTGACGTCTTTGACTTCTGTGGTCAGGAATCTCTTCTTCCATGCTGGCAAATTAAAACACATGACTCTGTGACTCCTATGGCTACTTAGTGTGGTGAGTCTTCCAGGATTGAACTGGGTTGGAGTTCCCCAGATATTTAGTTAACACACTTTGGTAAGAAACTACTTAAAAAATGTAAAATCCTTTTGGGTAGGGAAAGCTTCATTCATGTATTTTTATCCCCAGTACATTGTTTGGTTGCTAGTACATAGTAGGCACTTAATACCAACTTGATTGATTGATTAACATTTTGCTTTTGCTTAAGTACAATAAATTTTTATTCTGTATTATTTTTTAATTTCTAATATTCCCCTTTCTTTAATCTTGAAATGCCAACCCACCTTCTCCCCCCCCCCCTTTTAATCTAGCTTAAAGAGACACCTCTCCTTGACTGCCAGGAGCCATAAAGTTCACGCTGTCTGACATGGTCACATGTGGAAACTGGGGACTACATGAGGGCCCCCAGGAAGGATGGAAACATCCACTGAGACACACACCCCCAGTGACTTTTCTCTTATTATCACCTCCTTATTATTGGAATTGTTATGATTGGTATTCTTGCCCAACCCCAGAGAAATAGATGAGAGCTAAATGCCTGCAAGATTGAAATAGATGTCCTACTCCATCCCCCAGAATATCATCAAGAGATTCTACTTACAAAATTGAACCTAAGGATTCCTATGTACCCACTTAGATGGAACCCCCTTTTTCAGTATAAAAAACCTTAACAAAAACTGCTTAGGCTTCCCGCTCCCATGTACAGGCTAGGGATGACAGGTATATTGATTGCCTTTAAGGGAGAGGCTGGTATGTTCTACTTCACTGATTTGTTTTGCTAACAGGTCTAGGCAATCTGTCTTGGAAACCTTAGTGAAACATTAGAAAATGAAACCCTGATATTGGAAAAATACTTGAAACTGGGTTATGTTTCGTCTTCCCCGCACTTGGCAACAGTGTTTTATTGATCAACCTCTTAGAATTCTGATTGATCAGGTATTTGATTAAAGTAATGAATAAGTACTTTAACCACATGTCTGAGCACCTCATGGGTTAACCCCTAGCTATGCTGCCCATGATGAGAAAACATCAATCTTCTGTAAAGCGTTGTATTTGTGGTTAGCATCTGTAGAAACAATGTATATAGGATAATTACAGATTGTTAATCAAATGATTTGTTAAAAGTCAATGTATGACATCCAATTATCTGCAAGGAAATATATATGTTGAAAAATGAAACTGTGTGCCAAGTATCTGTGTAACCATGAGGGTATAAAAATAAAAGCCAAACTTGAACCAAGCAGAACAGTTTTCTGTGAAGCCTGGCCTGCAGGTTAAAACATTAACTGTTTCCCCTTCATTATCCCCAGATTCCATCCCACCTTCAAGATCCTCATCCCCTGTGGAGGGTTGGCCCCACCTACAGTACTTGACCAAAACTTGCTAAAAAGAATGTAGGTACTCCCAGCCTCCTAGGTAACTGCCTTGGCAAGAGACCCTTACTTTTTGTTACTCTGTAAACAGAAATTAGCAAAGCTAGCACAGGGACATGTTCCTTTGACTTTGCTGTTCCTCTTGTCAAAGCTCATGGTGACCTGGTTTCCAAAGGGGAAACTTTGGCAAGGAAATCTTGATTGGGTGTTATTTCATAGATTGCTAGAGGTAGCTGAGTCTCATGACCAACCCGCTTTCCTCAGCTGCTTACCTCCCCAAACAATGAAGTTATAGGGAGGAATTGAAAACTCTTATACCATCTCCTCATTAAAATGTCAACTAATAAGGATTGCCTTGCTTTTGCCAAGGGAGGTCACAAGAATGGACCGTCTTGGATTTAAAAGGGGCCATGATTCCCACTTGATGTCTTTGTTCATAGAGAGAGAAAAATGACCTAAGTTTTATTCATTATTATTAGCCTAACTAATAAATTTGTTCATTATGCTATGAAATCTGCCTCTTAGAATTTCATTTGGCATGTCCCAAAACTGAGTTAGAAAAGAGGCTTCAAACCATTTTTAACCCTTAAAAACCAAAGAAGATAGTTTTCTTGTAACCCTAACAAGCCAGTGTGCTGGCTCACCAAAAACTGTAAAAATAATGATGAGAACTGTAAAATTAATAAAGCAATGGATTGATTATTGATTATAAACTGATTAGATACTCTGCTTGTGTCCTTACAAAGTGTAAGGATAGTATTAGAAATTAGGTCTTGTTGTATTAGTTTAAAGATAAGAAGTAGAGAAGCTGGCTTGAGAAAGAATTGGAATTTTAAACAGAGCTGAGGCAGTGTCAGTTTTAAGCCAAATGGTTTTTCTGTGACAGTTGCTCTCTGTGTGTGGCAGTTGGTCTCTGGCAGTTGGCAGTCAGACTCTCTTCTCCCTCCGAGGGTTTAGAGGAGGTAACCTCTCTCTCTCATACCCCCTTCACCTCCTCTCTCCCCTCCCTCCCTCTTTCTTCCTCCCTCTCCCCCCACCTCAGAAGGAAAGGAGGGAATGACCTAAAGGAGCTAAGTGTTTTCCTTTCCCACCTTAGGAGACACTAGTGACTATTGCTGTTTTTATAGATTGTTTTAACTCTGAGAAGACCAAAGAAAGACCTGGTCTTTGTATTGGACTCTGAGTCTGCTAAGACTCACTTGGTTCTTGTTGAGACTCAGCCAGCCAGCCTTTGTTATTTTTATAACTTAGAGAGGAAGTTAAGAATTATAAGGATAATAGTGTTAGTCTATTTAGAATAGTAAAAATTTAGATTAGTCAGATCAAGAAGTATCAGTGTAGCCTGGAAATAGGAGAAGCGGTTCCTTGTAGAACCAGCTAGTGTTATTTGGGTGGAGTTAGAATCCCTTAAGAGTTAGAAAGCCTTTTTTATTCTTATATTTTCAATAAATATTTCATTTTTTATAACAAGTTTCTAGAGTCCTTGCACCTGGCCCTGAAGAGAAGTTCACTCTTGAGCTTCACTTCACTTATATAAACTCAAGATACTTTGTAAGCACAGAAAGCAGGCATCTAATCAGTTTATAATAATTAATCCATGATTTTATTAGTTTTACAGTTCTCGTCATTATTTTTACAGTTAGAAAAGAGACTTCAAACCATTGTTAACCCTTAAAAGCCAAAGAAGACAGTTATCTTGTAACCCTATGTGAATTTTAAAACTACTCCACCCTACTCAGGCTGTACTTTAGAAGATCTGATTTAGCTATTTCCTGATTAGTAATAACAGAGATACTTGGTTTAATAGAATCAAGTCTTGGGAACTCTACATTTCTCCACCCTACTCAGTTTAACAAGGTCAGGAATGTCTGAAGCATACTAAATGATTTAATTATCAGAGAAAATGGCCTTCAACAGACATGTGCAGAAAACAGTGGACAGACCCCTGGGCTGTCCTAAGTCAAGCTAAGCTATCATTGGTACAGATGAGACCAGGAAAAGTGATGTAAAACCATCTAGTTAAGACATGTCACTGACTCTCTTTGCTCTCTTTCCCCGGAGAGGCGACTGGCTGGCAGCATGATAAAGGTTCCAACATCTTGGAGTAGTGGCAGCTGTTTTTCTGGGTTTGGCGGTGAGTCTGAAAAACTCTTCTGTGGGTACCTCTTTTATGTGAAATAATTGTCTTCATTTTTATTCCACTTTCTCCCTTCTCCCAGTAGATCACACTTTCTCACCCCTTCATTTTTATTTTGAGATCATTCCAACATAATTAACCCATACCTATGTTCTCAATGTAGACGATTTCTAACTGCCATAATAATGATAAAAGCTTTAAGAGGTACATGCATCATCTTTCCATGTAGGAATGTAAAGAACTGGACCTTATGAAATCTCTAATAGTTTCCCTTTCATCTTTACCTTTCTATGCTTGTCCTGAGTCTTGTATTTGGACATCAAATTTCCTATTCAGCTCTTATAATTTTATAAGGAATTATTGAAAATTGCCTATTTCATTAAATATCCATTTTTCTCCTAAAGGATTATATTAAATTTTTCTTATGTTATTCATGGTTATGATTAAGCAAAAGAAATTCAGATCTAATGAACATAGATGTGGAAAAATATCTGTGGATAATGGAAAGATCAAAGGTTTGACCTTTTTGGTGTGCAGCTCAAACAGAGTCCTAGGCCATGGAAACTCAGAACATAGAACTTAAAAGTTGGATTTTGGGGGGAAATTTCAATACAGTATAATGAAATTTCCTAATGTGAAGGAAGGATGTGGGGAGGAAGAAAGATTTTAGGTAGGAACTGAATTCACTAAGGAAAAAGAGAATGGAAAATTGTTATATAATTGACATTAGGATTTGGGTTTGTGTCATAAATGTTAATAATGTGATTTTCGAGGGCAGAGAGGTTGCTGAGTAATGATGGTAGGTAGAGGGTGAGTCCACAAATAGCAAAGGGACTTCCACTTCTTCCTCTCCATGACCCAGTGACTAGGAATTTGAGAAAAATTTGCAAAATGCAAGATGCAAGGCTTACACAAGAGGCGTTCAGAGGCACTCTGCAATCTTCCCTCAGCTCCTGGGGCTTCTGTATCCTTGAACATCTGTTGGCCATATTGACCTTCTACCATTAAAGAGTTTCTCCAAAGGTCCTCATTTTGGGGGAGAGTCCAAGCAGGTTCCACCCTCATTCTCCTCCTGAAGATGTTTTTGAGTTTCAGGACATACCAAAATGTCAGTCTTATCCTAGAACCTCCCTCAGCATCTGGGGCCACCTCATTCTGGACCATCTTTCCATTCTTGTGGTCTTTTTGCCCTGGAACATATTCTGTTCTCTGATTGATGAGTTCCAGGTGGTGAATTGGGATGAGGTGGTGGCTTCTATTTGGGGGAAAAGGCCAAGTCAAGTCAGTCTTCTTTACCCTTCAAGCTCTTATTCTGACCTTTTGGATAACAACATTATACCCTATGGGAGTGCCTTCCTGCCTTATCATGACCCTGGATAAGGATCCATTTTCCCTATGCTACTTAAAAATCTTACCTTTCCTATGATCTCCTATCATTTTCATATCATTTTCATCAGCCCATCTGCCTTTAAGACATCTAGATTCTGCTCCCCTATGCTGAAATTTTCCCAGGTTAAAGTATGAGAAATTGTTCCATGTCTTCATGGACCATGGATTTAAATTGCACAGGATTCTTTAATCAGGTCTTATGTTTAATAAGATGGAGGACTGGATATTTCTCTGATCTTTATGACCACCCAGTCTTCTCTAAAATAAGAATTATGCACAACAGTGGAACTAGTGCCCACAAGCAATGTGGACTAAAACAATGAGAGCCCAGAAGAGAGTGCTAATGTGTGAGAGTTTTCTGCCAGGTCTAAAGAAAAGGGGATTACCACCCAAATAAGACCATTTTGTCCCCCACTAAATCCATTGGGGTATATACCGAGGCCAGAGAAGTGTTTATTCCCAAAAATGAGAGTAGTCTGAAACAGCTATGAAGCTTTGCCCTTGGAGATGTGCCATCAAAGCAGGAAGGAGTAAAAAAAGTGAACAAAAGGATAATATAAAGAAAAAATACTGAAATTACTAAAGATCTTAGGAAGAAAACTCAGTTAAAAACCTTGAATGCAATAAATAAACAAACACTATTATTTAATATTGATAAGACTCCTTAATATTGATGGCATCCAGATAATCTAATTAAGTACAAACATTTCTGAATAAATATCATGTGATAAATAAAATTAATAACACCTAAATAGTGCTTACTATGTCCCAGCTACTGTGCTAAGGACTTACAATTTTTTATCACATTTGGTCCTCATAATGAATCTGGGAGGTAGGTGCTATTATTCCTGTTTTCTAGATGAGGAAACTGAGGCAAGCAGGAGTGAAGTGATTTACCCAAAGCCACAAAACTAATAAGTTTCTGAGGCAAGATTTGAACTCAGTTCTTCCTGACTCTAGGTGTGTGCACTATTCACTGTGCCATGTAGCTTCAACGCCTGATGAAGCAGAGTCCTCTATAAACTTAATAAGAATCAATGACAAGTTGAAAATTTGACTGTACTATATCTATCCAAGAGAACTGGGAATTGGGGGGAAGAGGAGAATCATTTGCCTTCTTCACATTTTTTCTTTTAAAATTCTTGTTTTATTTTCATTTTTCAAATTTTTTCAAGTTGTTTTCAGTCATTTGTCTTTTCCAGTAGCCCGCTTCCCTAACCACTCAATAAGCAAATTACAAACAAATCCCTCAAAAGATATTTACTTAGACTGTCAAAATAAATCTCCATATTATCCACTTCTGAAAATGTATGTATTTCTAGAATTTAAGTTTGTCACCTTCCTGTCCAGAGATGAGTGTCCTGCTTTATCGTTAGGATTTGTTGTTTATCATTATGTTGATCAGAACTCTAAAGTTGTTTGTTTGTTTGAATTCTAAAGTTTGAAAGTAGTTTTTCTCTACAATGTTAATCACACTTTCTATCAGTTTATTAAAGACTTTTCAGGTTCCTCTGAAATTGTCCACTTCATTATTTTTCATGATACAAAATATTCCGTTATACTCATATGCCACAATTTGTTTGGTTCTTTTTTTTAAACCCTTACCTTCTGTCTTTGAATCAATACAGTGTATTGGTTCTTTTTAAAAAAATATTCTTACAAAGGACTAGCATTCTAATACATAAGAATATAATGGCCAAAGTAATCATTTTTTCACTTACATGAATGGAATCATTTTACATTTCTTAAACAAGTCACTTTCTTGGCATTCATTGCTTCACCTGTAAATCAAGGAAATTGGACTGATATGATGTCCACGTGCTGAAAACAGTTATTCCCATTTGTGAAGATTGTTTATTGCTGGAAAGATACTAATGAGATTAATGATATAGCAAAAATAGGTATTATATTGAAATTTTATGATTTAAAGTTGAAGGGGCCTCAGTAATCAAATAGCTCAACTCTTTCCCTTGACAAATGGAGAAAGGTTAGCTGACTTGCCCAAGTGTAAGAGTAGTAAGAAATAAGAGAATAAGAAGCTGGGATTTTGAGCCTATTTTATAGTATGTCATAAAAGTAAGTTTGTTAGCCTCCATTCTAGTCTTCACTGTCAATTCATTTCAAAGTGTTTAATAAGATCTAGAGAAATACTACTGCGTGTGGGAGGGTAGAGAAAGGCAATAAGAGGTCAATCGATTTCATCAAGGTTTATTAGCTGCTTGTTCAACCTATGTAGACTGCAGCAGCCACATTATGTCCTTCATTCTTATCCTTTAACTTATTAACATTTGAAGAAAAAGAAGGCAATATATATGCATACATATATTTTAATGATTGGTTGCCCCACTGGCAGTACAGTAACTGTTGCTGTACAACATTAAAATGTGGGCATTTCTGCACTTTGTGAAGTCTGGAGATCAAACATGCTATTTCGAGCAACCTATTCAGAAACAGAGCAGTTTTACTACCTGGTATTGCTTGGGTGATGCCTCATAAGAGCACTTGGACACCACAAGCTATGTTCTGTTCACAGGTACAAGGAAACTCAGTGGAGTGTGTTAAGGGAAACATTTAAAAATTATATCACAATTGCAATACTGGGAAATAGGACCATCAAATAAGCTTTGAGGGAGGGGAAGAAAGGAACATGACTCTTGTAACCAAAGAAAAATATTCTAAATTGACTAAATAAAATAAAAAATAAATAAATTGAGATGAATAATTGTTGCCATACCCCTTTTTTGAGACTCCTTGGAACTTACTCAAACAGCTGAACTACAGGCTTTTGTACTCCTTCTAGCCCCTCCTTTTAGATTTCTTAGTGAACTGGGATGTCTTTAGAATTGAGATTTCTTTTCATCTAACTGAATAAAGATTGTCCTTACTTCACATTTTCATCTGACCATTTGCTACATGCAAACTGTGGCTGCTACCCTGTGTTGAAACTTGTGTTCCTGTCTCTCTGATGGACAACATTTTTTCTTGCATGCTGGCTGAGAGATGAGGTTTAGTGAGTGACCGTGATCTCTGATAGCTACATTGCTATTTTGTGTAGATGTTGGAAATCATAGTAGGTGTGCCCATACCCCCCCAAAAATGGATGTTTGAATCCATAAAAGACTTTGTTATTTGATACAGAATAATGAGAACTTTATTGTAGGATACTTCCTAGTCTTCTTTTCAGGTGTGATTATTATAAGGCTATTGGACCACCAAGCAGAACATCGGCAAAGCACAGATGGTTCCTACCATTCCCTGGATAACAGTCATGGAAGCGACCTGGGAACTACCCAAGTAGAACTCAATCCTGACTCAACTGTCAATTTAAGTCAGATTTGAGTCACTCTGGATCAGTTGGCCAATCCTATGCCTCTCTCTACCTTCTGTATGAGATTAAGCGAGGAATTCACTTGTATCTCCTTTCTTCCTCCTCATAGAGCAAACTCAGTAAGTAGAAGTCTATCTCTTTTCTTTTACAAGTGGCAACTTTGAAACATTTTTCTACAAAATCCTGCCTCACCATAAAGCTCTAAGCTATCCATTTTCTGATTGTGCTTTGTACGTGTGAAGATCCCTACAAGGGCAGAGGAGAGAATCGAGGAAAAAAATGTTCTTTCCTATTGCTCCTATCATACTCCTAAACTCAGTCTGATTTTTATATGATCCCTTTGTTGGTCACCAGACAGGTAGCTTCTATCTCTCCTCTTAAAGTGCAATTGTGCTAGCTGTGAAAGTGTGTGTGTGTGAGTGTGAATATGTGAGTGTGTGTGAGTGAGTGTGTGTATGTGAATGTGTGTGTGAATATGTGAGTATGTGTGAGTATGTGAGTGTGAGTGTGTGTGTGTGTGTGTGTGGAAGATGTTGAGAAATTTTCAATCGCCTGATCTCAAACTGAGAGGGGAAAAAAAGGAAGTACAAAGACTCCTCTTGAGCAGTTACTCAGGCCAAGAGGAGCAGGAGAAATTTACTCTCCAGCCAGGCATGACTAGAATCTGAGTCATCACATGGATAATGTTTATGGTCAGTATAAAATACTGGGTTTGGAAAATGTTACCATCAATCTGTTGTTCTGAGATTGCTGAGCACCATTATCCTTCTCGAGACTCTCACTGTCATCCATCGTTCAGCTTGCACCAGAGAAGCTGATCCAATTCCCTTGAAATGACACAACAGACTCCACAGCGTGTCATTTGTGTGGCTTTGTTTCCAGCTGTTCTACCTGCTGTCACTCCAAAGGACCAAACTGGGACCAGAGAAGGACCAAGCAAACCTCCAGAGTCCAAAAGAGAATATCAGGACTCTAACACTGTTCCTGCTGACGATAGCAACTGTTTCAGCAACTGTGATTGTTAGATATAACATCCATTACACCTGAAGAGCCATCTAGACAACAGGCATGTGTGGTTGGGAGGTCTCCTTCTATGACACTCCTGTAACTGGACTATCCATACCAGTGATCCTCATTCCTGCCTGGAACCAGCATTTAATCATCCTAAGCAGGTGTGAGAATCTATTTTATATCAAACCAATTCATGTAAGAGGCTACAGGGACCAGGAGGTTACCCAAAAGTCATGGAGGACAGAAGCCATTAGAGGGCTCCTGGGATTTGGGACATACTATGTTAGAATGACCCGCAAATAAACTCAGGCCAAAAATATTCTGGCCTGTCGTGACCTGTAGGTCACTCTAAGAGTGACCCCTGTAAGTCTTCACCCTCACTCTGTAAGTTCCTATTGTTGTCAATGGTCAGTGGTCATGGTATCGGGTTTTGTACTGGGAGGAAACCTAGAGCCCTCCAGCCCTGATTACTCTGTCACCTTAAAGCCAGATCTTTACCCAGAAGGGTCTCCCAGCATCTTCTTTTTTACATTATTTTCTCTTCTTCAATTATAAATGCATCATGGCATGAAAATCAGTCATAAAAATCCATTCTATATTATAAACAGATGTACGTTCTCAATAATCCAGTTTTCATTGTTTAGAAATTCCATAATCCAAGCTAGCTTTTTTCACAAGGTTGGTACCCTTGCCCACACACATGGTTTCAAGGCTTACAAGTTTACAGAGAAAGGGAATTCTGCAAGGTGTTTCCTTTTTTTGCTTTTCCACACAATCATTACCAATTTTTCTTTTCTTTTTATTCTTCAGGTGGGGAAACAAGACAGTTCTTAAGAAGATCTATCCTAGGCTGTGTAAAAGAAAATGTCTTTGGAGATCAGACAAGCATAAAACACATCTTCCATGTAAGATAGAAGTTGTGAGCATTGGTGATTGGCCAGTAGATTGTAGAGACAATATTAATTTATGCTGATATTAATTGTTGTACTGCTTTGGCTTTTTTGTTTCATTGGATCTTTATATTAAATTCTCCTGTTACTTAATGTGCTCGTGGCTATAGGGTCAAGATACTCACAGGGAACTGTGACCAAAAATGATTTTCCACCTTTTCTTCTTTGGCCATCAAGTGTCCTTTCTGAAACCCTTGGCCAAAAGGAGAAATGTCAGGGATCAACAAGTTTCCAATGGCTTTTGTGTTGTTTCAAATTGCTCTGGAAGATTGGGAATCAATCTGATGACAATGACACATGCCTTAGAAATCCTGTACAAGAGCATTTCAGACTGCTTTGAATGGTAAGTCCATGCAGATAACAGAAAGGTATATGTTATCAGTTACATCCTGGTTTACATTCCAAGCAGCTGGGCTGCTGGGCAGAATTTCTCCCTTGTCACCCAATTCCAGAAAACCCTCATTGATTTTTCTTGAAATAGTATAAAAATTAAACTTCTTCCTCCTCCCTGAGGGCTTGGATCTATCAATCCCTCACCCCAATGTGTCTGATCTCTCTTTTAAAGGAAATAATTTGGCTGACCACACGGGCTTGTTAGGTGTAAAGGATAAATTTAGCGTTATGACTTAAAATCTAAATTTAATTGTCACCAGGGGAAATCCCAAATAATAAATACCCAAGTCATCTGGAAATTTATGGTGATTTAATTGATATAGTGGAAGAGATTAAGAAGAAGGAAAGGGAGTAGGATTTCTCCCGCTGGTCTAGTACCAGGCAGGAATATTAGGAGATCTAGAAAGTAAGGTTTTGGAGTGTGAAGGAGGAAGGAATCAGCCTGAACTCCAAAAAGGCTTAGTCAAGATGCCTGAACCTGAATCAGCTCAAGGGCAAACTCACCGCCAAACCCAGAAAAATAGCTGCCACTACTCCAAAATGTTGGAACCCTTAGCACGCTTCCAGCTAGAGACGTGCCTTATATATACAGTTTTACATCACTTTTCCTGGTCTCATCTGTACCAATGATAGCTTAGCTTGACTTAGGACAGCCCAGGGGCCTGTCCACTGTTTTCTGTACATGCCTGTTGAAGGACATTTTCTCTGATAATTAAATCATTGAGTATGCTGCAGACATTCCTGACCTTGTTAAACTGAGTAGGGTGGAGAAATGTAGAGTTCCCCAGACTTGATTCTGTTAAACCAAGTATCTCCATTATTACTAATCAGGAAATAGCTAAATCAGATCTTCTAAAGTACAGCCTGAGTAGGGTGGAATATTTTTAAAAATCACAATCCCCCCAAGGCCTGAGGAAGACTAGTTTTTCCAATGGGTCTTATAAACATACCAGCTATTAAATTACAATAATTAGAGAGGAATAGAAAAGAGAAAAAGCAAAACCAATGTTTTGCTAGGTGCATTGACAAAAAGCCAAATTAGGGGCAGTCCCCTTTGGCATAAAAGTGTACATTTGCAATAAATGTTCAATCAAATTTCAGTTCAATCAACCACACCCAAAGTTCATTCTTGATCTTGATGTAGTATAGGTTTTCTGACATCTTTCTGCAACAGTTAATTCTCTGGATTTAGGAGTTAGCAAGATTCTTCCTTGAAGATCTCTTTCTTGAACAAAAAATTTCAAAATCTTGGATTTTTATTAAAATACAACCCCTCCCCCGAAGTGGGTGTAAAAAAACCATCCAGTTCAGCTCAGGATGCATTGTTGAGTTATGGGGGTATATGAGTCAATTATTAATAGAATTGAAAAAACAACAAAAAGAAAACAACCTTTACAGATACTTAACACCTTTTTGTATTAGACCTAAAAATAGACCTAGCTTAAGGTTCTAGCTTCACTATAAGGTATGAGTTAAGTATCTTCATTGTGCAATCAGGAGTTTACAACTTTATCTTCCCCTAAAGTATGTCTAATTAGGGTGGGGTAATTTTAAAAGTTCCCAATACATTCCTGATTCTTGTTAGACCAAGTATCTCCATTGTTACAATAAGGGAATAGCTAAACCAAATATTTCTAAAGGATAGTCTGAGTAGTTTTTAAGATTCACAGTAGAAGGGTAATAAACAGACTGGTGGGGAGGGAAACAGTACAAGAAGGGAGAGGGTGGGGGTAATTTTAGAAAGACTACAGGGAAAATAATGGGGGAATAAGAAGGGAGGGGTAGAAAGGGAAGTAAAATAAGAGTGGGGACTAGGGGGACTAATTACAAATAAACATTGGTGTAGAAGGAAATAGTGAAAGAAGAAAAGGCAGGATCAGGAGTAGAAATCAAAATGCTGGGAAACACACAGCTAGTAATCATAACTCTGAATGTGAATGGAATGAACTCACCCATAACATGCAAGCGAATAGCAGAGTGGATTAGAATCCAAAACCCTACCATATGCTGTCTACAAGAAACACAAATGAGGAAGGTAGATTCGCATAGGGTGAAAGAAAGAGGATGGAGCCAAATCTAATGGGCATCAACTGATAAAAAGAAGGAAGGAGTTGCAATCATGATATCTGACAAAGCCAAAGTAAAAATAAATCTAGTTAAAAGAGATAGGGAAGGTAATTACATCCTGATAAAAGGCAGTATAGACAATGAGTAAATATCTGTACTCAACACTTATGTGCCAAATGGTATAGCATCCAAATTTCTAAAGGAGAAACTAGTGGAGTTCATAGATAGAAAAACTATACTACTGGGAGACCTGAACCTTCCTCTATCCGAACCAGATAAATCAAACCCAAAAATATATAAGAAAGAGATAAAAGAAGTAAATGAAATCTTAGAAAAATTAGAGTTAGTAGACATGTGCAGAAAAATAAATAGGGACAAAAAGGAATATACCTTCTTTTCAGCATCACATGGTACATTCACAAAAACTAACCATGTATTAGGGCATAAAAACATTGCAAACAAGTGCAAAAGAGCAGAAATAATAAATGCAACCTTCTCAGATCACAATGCAATGAAAATAATAATTAGTAAGGGTACATGGAGAGGTAAATAAAAAATTAATTGGAAATTAAACACATGCTATTCTCCAAAACCAGTTAGTTAAAAAACAAATTGTAGAAACAATAACTTAATTGAAAAAAATTACAATAAAGAGATGTAGCAGTCCACACCTATCTAGGGACAAGGGAAATAGTTGAAATGTAAAGATTGTATTAGAAGACATCATGCTCAGTCCTGCGCATGGCTAGTAAAGCCTGTTGACCCTTGATCCCAGCTTCCCCCAGGTTAGGCTCAAAATCAGATTTCTTTGTGTTCACCTGGCTGAGGCAAACCACACCTATACCTTGTCGTTAACCAATGATAATACACTATTCACTCATCCCTATTTATTGTACACATTTGCATCTCAAAGGAAATAAATAGGAGCTCCACAGAAGGCCAGGTCTCTTTGCCGCATCACCTCTCACCTATTTCTGTTCCTGGAGCTTAGCCTGTGGCTAAACTCACTCTTTAACTTCCTCTCTCTATCTTTTCTTATTATCTTTCTAATCCTTATGCCGGAGCAGTCTGGATTTAGAGTATTCACTCTAAAAGACTGGGTTTTCCTCTCAGCTAATCTCTATATTTCTATGTCCACATATTGTTTATTTGGGACTACTTAGTGGTATCACATCCTCTTGATAACTGAGTGGTCGGGGCTTTTACTGTGTGTAGCATCCCAAGCATATTCACATCTATGAAATATAGATGACTGTATTACTACTGTGTCTCCAAGCATGAGGCTTTACCGATAAGGCTTGTGAAGGTAACCTTGACCTGATCACGAGACCTATTGCCCAACACAAGTCCATTAACATGTTCGGAGACTTGCCCGGGAAAGTGCGGTTGCGTCCTACACGCCCAAAAGGTGTTCCCTCTACCTTGCCACCCAATCTTAATTGTCTATACTTTGTGATGTGGTTACTACGTCCTTGGGAGTACCGCCCAAGCAGGACATGAATAAATTCAGAGGCAATCCCATGAACCTCCTCTTGGCCTTTCTCCCTTCCATGGAGCTCCACTGGGCTCCTCTATGACTATGTCTCTCTCTTCTTGACCTTCTCCTTCCCTGAGGCTGGAACCATCTCGGCCTGCATTCTCTATCTTAATCTCCTCAACCACCTTGTATTCCATTATCCTCATTTTCCGCCTTAAGGAAAATCATAGGGATTGCCTGCCCTATCCAATCACTGATTTGTCCGTGTCTTTCATTTCCACCCTGGTTCTCGGTCCCTACCTCTCCTCGGGTCCCATCACAAAGGTGAGCCCCTTCCCTTGTGGGACCCTGCTGGTCAGGGAAGTCCATTAAGGAAAACCCCACACTTGGCACCCCGGATTTGGGAGCGAAATTCCTTTGTCACAGGCATTCAAGCACGTGCAACTTGAGGAGCGATCACTGAGGTACGGAATCACAAAGGCGTGACCTTGCAGGTGGCCTCTGAAGGTGAGAAACGTCTTTTATTTCAATTTCTCATTTTAAGAAATTATTCAGAACCGGGTCCATAAGCCTCATCATATACTCGTCACCTTAGACAGTTAATGTCTCTAATTGAACAGAAAGGTATTGAGATCTCTGAAGCATTGCTTAAATAGGCACTGAAGCAAAATCTGAATTCCCAGCAAGGGGAGTTCCCAAAGTGCAGCTCTGAGATCTGATTGGTAAAAGAAAAAACGAGGCAGTATCAGAAAGAAAGACAAAATATCACAAGTCAGTTGGAACACTTGGGAAACTACAAGGATGGCCTTGACGGCACAACCTGTGCAGACTTTAGGCATCACAGGTGCTGGAAAGCCAAGCCTCAGTCTAACCCTAATTCTCAAAATGAGGAAGGTCCCTCCACCTGTGGAGGAAAAAGCCTCTGCTCAAACCTATCTCTTAGGGCAGATGGCCGAGAGAGCGCCATGGGCAAGTCTAACACTTTCTCCTAATCTTTTCACTATGGAGGATTCCATTCTAAAAAGCGCAGAAGCCATAACGTTCAATGCCTTTGGCTCACGGCTCCCTCCTCTACCTTATAAAACGTGGGAAATGAGGCAAAGGGCGTTCAACGCAAAGCCATTTCAACATCCCGATCATAAGGTAGAAGGATCTTTCCAAATGCAAGAGGAAGTCTCTTCCTCGGAAGCTTTCAGTCTTCTTCAGCCACATTCATCCTTTAAGGCTTCTTATCTTGTGCAGCCCGTCCCTCCCCCACAGAACTCTGCAAGCCAAAAGGGCATTAAGGAGGCCACAGAGAGCCCCCTGCAAAGGAGAAGCAGGATTTCTAGATTGTGCTGAAACATGCAAAAACATGGGAAGCTCGCAGCATTACAGAGCTGATCAAAACTCTATAGCAACAAACTTTACACCAGATGATTGGAAATTAAGAAAAATATTACCTGCTGCTAAGAGCGCATGGATTCTGATTAAAGTGCTACATTAAACAAGGAGGATTGACTTCTCTTTCAATCTTTTGCTCTTCCTTTCACTAAAGATACTAACAATATACTTAACTCTCTTCCTTTGACTGACTGATCTATCCTTGCTATCTCTCCCCTGTCTGTTGCTGCAGAAACAGACAGAAATATTCTATGTCAACCTCTGCCTCCACCCATGCTTAATGTAGTATTATGACCATTTAATATGTATAGAAATAAGCAGGTAGAAATGTTTCTTCTACAAAACTTAGAAATGATTCCAATAGTACAGACGGAAGTTTAATTCAGCCTGTGGCCATTGAAATCCCGACTCCTCTAGAAATTCAAAGCAGAGTATCGAGCTTCTGGCTAAAGCATACGGGGCTAGATAAGACCAAAACAGACAAGTCCTAGAACCAAACCATTCTTATCAATTAAATATAAGTTCATGGCAAGACATTTCTTTACTTAAACATTGCTTATTGCAAAAGTGAGGCAAGAAAAAAGCCAAAAATCGTAACTCTGTGCCATAACACGGTCATCTACCAGAAGTTACCTGGCACAGGTGAATGGTGAAAGTTTAATGAGCAACGCTTAAACTTAGAGCAAACCTTTCATCACTTTGGGCTACTAGCGTAAGGTTAAAGTGCGGTGAGGAGACGATCCCTCACATAAGGACCGTAAGATCATATCAAAGCATGAAAACTATTCCTTAAGCACCTAAAGGAAGACCAGTTTAAAAAAAGCAGAGCACGTGTTTGCCCTAACTAGGAAGCAGACAGACATTTTGCTCTCATGAGGACAAACAAGCAAAAAGACTTTCTTATCAGCAAACCTCTCCACCAGTTTAGCATTTCTAAAAGGAACAGGCCTTTTGAAGCAGCACCAGAGAATGCAGGAGGACTATTATTTAAATGTAAAGGTATAAACCTGCTATGTCTTTCAAACAGATCTTTGCTAAAAGATGGTATTATTATGAAGCAAAATTTAAAAATTAAATTGTCTTAATTTGGATTGGACATGGCAAAATTACATAAGAAGGTCCAATTGTATTTCTTATAAGGCAAAGTTTTAAAGTTAAAAAGTCAGAGAAAGACTTTTTGTCATATGCTACAGGAGATATTTTATCTGTAATATTTTAAAAGGAATTATTGTATAACTGTAGGCCAAAAACCAAGGTATAAACACAAATTTATCAAGGTTTTCAGAGGTAAAATCCTCATGGACTCTTGCAACCATGTGACTCACTACCAAAAGTATTTGGATCTGGAAAGGAAACTTAATTCAGCAGTTTCATAAATTGATCCATACGCCTACACCTCAGGTTACAAGTTTTTATGTCAAGTATTGAATATTATCAAAAGCAAAATTAATATAATCAGTGCAAATTTTTAATTGACCAACATCAATTGGCATATGCTTTAGAAAACTTTCAAATATATTCCAATTTTAAATATGTAGAAATCATTAAAAATTTTTAAACAGGACATAAGGTCAACAAGGATAAAAATTAGCAGCCATTATTTAAAAACCTGTATAAAGTTAAAAAATTGTATGTAAAGCACATTACTGCCACTTTATCCAAAAAGCAAATTAATAAGAATTACTCAATATCAAAATAATATAGCATCAATTCTAAATATGAAACACATTCTCAGCATTGCAAAGCCAAGGTGAAATCATTATCAAAGGCAAATGGCCTTGAGGACACTGCTTTGAGCAGACACAGATCACTTGCACTCTCTGACACATCAGAGTGCCAAGTCCAATATTCCTCAATATTTTATGCACACAAGTGAAATTAGCTACCAGTGCAAAATCCTGTGAATGTTATCATGTCACTCATGCACTTCAGACAGGTGTCCAAACTAAACATTGTGGACTAAGGGAAGCATTACTACATGCCCCTATGGTATAAAAATCTAAAAGCTAATGTGATGGGAGATAATCACTCTCCTGATGTATAGGATTAATCTCAAAATGGTAAAGTATGCAAAGTTATTACAGTTCTTTTAAATAATTGGGCAGATCTAACTATTCCAAAACAATTGTGGAGTAACAGTGCTTGTAACAGCAATACATGGGCTGACTGGGATAATCTATGGCCTAAATGCAAGCAATTTCAAAAGGGCTCAAAGGAATTGATAAGTCCCAAACTCCAAACACAAGGAGATATTTTCAGCCACTTTCTAATTTAACAAGACCCAATAAGGCTTTCTTTTGGGGTCGAGATTTCTGTTTATTTTCTCAGATACCAGAAGTCCATGGAAGAAAACTGAAATGATCCAGCTGAAAGACAGTCTGCCCAGAAAGTCAATGCAGATGTGCCTGGCACCATCCACAACATGGCACCGATACCAGACAGCAGGAAAAGCAGCCAATGAGCGGGAAAAACCATCACTGCCCTATAGGCAGGTCTAATGCAATATCCACACAAATGTACTTCTATGAAAGACAATACCTAGAGAAAAATATCATTGTTACTCACTAGCATTCTATTATGCCAGTATATGGGTATTTGTTGTAAGATCTAAGTTCATCATGTACCTGAAAACTTACCCTCTGAAGTATTTGTACAATATGTAACCTGCAATTATTTTAGTGGAATTGTTCCATGTTACCCAAATTTGATCAAATGAAAATCATACTATTGAAATATTGAAACAGTACAGTGAATACTGTCCAAATGTAACACAAATTGTTGCTATCATCCAAAATGTATGTATAATATTTATCTTATAGGGTTCATTTTAAATTTGTAAGAACGAATTAGGTCTTCATTAGAATAGAATCAATCTTATTCAAGATGTTATTGGAAAAGCATTAAAGCTTTTAAAAAGAAAAACGGGGTGGAAATGGTATTACTAACCATCTATCTCTCCTACACCCCAGAAGGAATATAAGCTAATATTATTAAATCACAATTCTCATGTAATGACAAACGTTGCATTGTATGTTGTACATGGATTGGGCTGAATATTGCCAGGAGATTAAGACTGTCAGGGACCCAACAGAATGATAATTTTGGGTCGAGGTTTTGTTTGTATGTTTACAGAGAATGAAAACACCTGGTCACCCACCAAGCACCTCATGCCATGAGGCACAGGACCAGGAAGAGAAGCAGACGAGTACCATCTATGATGCCAGCTGATTGCATACCAAGCAAGCGGCAAGAAACCATTATTGGTGACTATAAAAACCAAACACTGACATTACACTACTTTTAATGACATTTACTATTCTACTGAAGAACAATTGTCATGCTGACATCCATTGGTCTTTTATAACTAAACCAATATCAAGCATGTCAACTTGTATGGACTAAACCCCACTCATATATTTATGACGTCAGAGGGATCCCACACTCCAAAGACTTTATCATGGGATCAAAATCGAAACAGCTATAATTGTTCAAACACTAATGTATATCTTTCATTTCGGATATCTGTTATATATGTCAAAAGGAAATTTATTTTGTATGCATTGTAGAACTCCTTGTATTGTAAAAAATTGGTCTATCAATAAGGGTATAGACATTGGTATGACTCTCCAAAGGACAGGAGATAGAAATTTTTCATTCATGAATACAAGAATTATGTTCAATGCAAGAGATGTTGAACAGGAATGTTTAATGCACAGATGGTCCTGATGTCACTCTTAAAAAAGGGATGAGATATCAGGCAAAATGCACTTCAGAAATTTTTAATTAGGAACCAAGGTTATTGAAAATTGATCATCTACATCTATTTGTAGATTATATTCCTGACAAAATCTATGTAGACATTATGTGCCAACTGCCATTGCTGTAGTTAAATGTTAACATCATTGTTGATCACTACTCCTAAAACTCCATCTTTTGGATTAATATCTTTATGGAAACTCTTTCTTGCTCTCTAACACCAGTCCCAGAATTCAGACGGCCGCTGGATTCGGGGTATATTAACTTCCACTTCAGGTACTGGAAGACGTTCTGGTACATGAAAGTAAAGCCTAGGTTGGACAATCTCTGTGGACGCGCAGTTTTTGAACCTCCTAGATGGAATAGGTTATTACATACATACATGGAGCAAGGGCAAAGGATACACTAAGTTTCTCCTTTTTGGAGTATGTATTGAAAATAAGAAAAATTTTGGCACTAATAAGCTTGTAGAAAAAGCACGTTGAATATTATTCATTTACAACTAGGAAAAGTAAGTTACATCAAACTCTGTATGATCAAGTAACTGTAGAAATTGCTTCTACAGAGAAAGCAACTCAAGCTTCTATCACTCCAAACATTGGTTTGGTGGAATGAATTTTGCAAACATTGGTTATGTTATATTCTTGGTTATTATATTGATTAATTCATTTATAGCAGAGATTTAAATAAGGCTCATATAAGAAATATGCAGCCAGAATGTACAAAGTCATTTCATTAGCTTCATTTTTGTTATGTCTTCAACAAATCAAAATGTTATGTTTATGGCAAAATTGATATTTGTATTAAGGTTTGCACTACTGTTTGAAAAATGTAAAAGATGCTAATATCTTTGGTATGCTATTTAAAAAAAAGGGGGGGGGATAAGACAGAAAGTATTTTTAAGAACATTTTTATATCATTTTAATCCTTTTGAGCAATTTTGATTTGATGCTCTCATTTTATTTTCTTTGAATATTTTGATTATACTATGTTGTTTTCATTTTTCTCTTATATTTTGAAAAATATTTCAAGTACTTTTAACACTCTAATCCTGAGCAATGAAGGTGCCAATATTTCTCTTGAAATGTACCCAACAGCATCAGATTACAAGAATGTGACAGCAATTGTTAAAGTTGCAGGTGACTATCCTGGGAAACCATCACTGATTGCATAAAAAGGGAATGCAAAGGACACCTCAATGGGCCGGATAGCCAAAGCCACACACACAGGCATATATTCCATAAAAGATGGATATATGTGGGCTGCTGAGGTTGGAGGTCCTGGGACACGGTGCTTGACAACCTCATTCACAGGTGGCTCGGGTATCAAAATCCAACCATATTGCCATGTGGCAGGCATCTAGGCGGGTGTATCCCTAAAATGCATAATCAGTACAAGGGAGAAAAAGGAAATTCCCCTTCATATCCAGATGCAGTCATCTTTTATCTTGCTACAAAAGCACTGGCAACTTCTTGTAATCCTAACTGTGTGTGGGCAATAATCTAATGCACCCGTCCTATGTTCTATGGGACTACTACCTCAATAATTCAGGACAATCAGAGTGAAAACTATTTTCTCATTACTTTTGTCATTATTTTTAATCGTTTATGAAAATTTTTATCTTTGATTTTGATTGTTTAGTATTAAGAACACATTTTATCTTTGCAATAATCTTTATGAGCAAAGAGGAAGATTTTATTATTGATAATCACAATTACCTTTTTCAGCCAAAGTTTTGGCAATATTTATTGAATATCTATTTTTAATCACTTGATGCATCAATTGGTGATGCTACATGATTTTTATATTTTTGATTTTGTTCACATTTCTATATCAACCACCTTTCATTTAAAAAAAAAAAAAAGGGGGATATGTAGCATCCCAAGCATATTCACATCTATGAAATATAGATGACTGTATTACTACTGTGTCTCCAAGCATGAGGCTTTACCCATAAGCTTTGTGAAGGTAACCTTGACCTGATCACGAGACCTATTGCCCAACACAAGTCCATTAACATGTTCGGAGACTTGCCCGGGAAAGTGCGGTTGCGTCCTACACGCCCAAAAGGTGTTCCCTCTACCTTGCCACCCAATCTTAATTGTCTATACTTTGTGATGTGGTTACTACGTCCTTGGGAGTACCGCCCAAGCAGGACATGAATAAATTCAGAGGCAATCCCATGAACCTCCTCTTGGCCTTTCTCCCTTCCATGGAGCTCCACTGGGCTCCTCTATGACTATGTCTCTCTCTTCTTGACCTTCTCCTTCCCTGAGGCTGGAACCATCTCGGCCTGCATTCTCTATCTTAATCTCCTCAACCACCTTGTATTCCATTATCCTCATTTTCCGCCTTAAGGAAAATCATAGGGATTGCCTGCCCTATCCAATCACTGATTTGTCCGTGTCTTTCATTTCCACCCTGGTTCTCGGTTCCTACCTCTCCTCGGGTCCCATCACAAAGGTGAGCCCCTTCCCTTGTGGGACCCTGCTGGTCAGGGAAGTCCATTAAGGAAAACCCCACACTGTGGAGCTCTATTGTTAAATATTATGTGTATGTCTGCCTGTTTCTTGTCCATCTCCTCGACTGTAGTCCTTCCCCAAGGGCAGCTTTATATCTTTCCTATTTGTGGGAAGGCTGCAGGCCAGCCTTCCTGCTTTATGAGACATCCTTTCAAAATCTATGGGATGCAGCCAAAGCAGTACTCAGGGGAAAATTTATATCCTTGAGTTCATATATTAACAAATTAAGAAGGGCACAGGTCAGTGAATTGGGCATGCACATTAAAAAGCTAGAAAGCAAACAAATTTAAATTCCTCAGATGAAGACTAAATTAGAGATACAAAAAATCAAAGGGGAAATTAATAAAATTGAAAGTCAAAGAACTATTGATTTAATAAATAAGACTAGAAGCTGGTATTTTGGAGAAAAAAAAAACAAATAAAATAGACAAAGTACTAGTCAGTCTAATTAAAAAAAGGAAAGAAAAAACCAAATTGACAGTATCCAAGATGAAAAGGGAGACATCACCTCTAATGAAGAGGAAATTAAGGCAATCATTAAAAACTACTATACCCAATTATATGGCAAAAAATATGGCAATCTAGGTGATATGGATGAATACTTACAAAAAGTATAAATTGCCTAGACTAACAGAGGAAGAAATAAATTACCTAAACAAGCCCATATCAGAAAAAAATTGAACAAGCCATCAAAGAACTCCCTAAGAAAAAATCCCCAGGTCCACATGGATTCACAAATGAATTCTATCAGACATTCAAACAACTAATCCCAAAATTATACAAACTATTTGACAGAATAAGCAAAGAAGGAGTTCTACCAAATTCATTTTACGACACAAACATGGTACTGATCCCAAAGCCAGGCAGTTCAAAAACAGAGAAAGAAAACTATAAACTAGTCTCCTTAATAAATATAGATGCAAAAATCTCAAATAGGATACTAGCAAAAAGACTCCAGCAAGTCATCACAAGGGTCATCCACTATGACCAGTTAGGCTTCATACCAGGAATGCAAGGATGGTTCAATATTAGGAAAACCATCCACATAATTGACCATATTAACAAGCAAACTGACAAAAATCACAATTGTTTCAATAGATGCAGAAAAAGCCTTTGATAAAATACAATACCCATTGCTATTGAAAACACTAGAAAGTATAGGATTAGAAGGGCCTTTCCTAAAAATAATAAATAGTATATATCTAAAACCATCAGCAAACATCATCTGCAATGGGGATAAACTAAAAGCCTTCCCAATAAGATCAGGAGTGAAACAAGGATGCCCATTATCACCCCTATTATTTAACATTGTACTAGAAACATTAGCAGTAGCAATTAGAGAAGAAAAAGAAATTGAAGGTATTAAAATTGGCAATGAGGAAACCAAGTTATCACTCTTTGTGGATGATATGATGGTTTACTTAAACAATCCTAGAGTATCAACCAAAAAGCTAGTTGAAACCATCAACAATTTTAGCAAAGTTGCAGGATATAAAATAAACCCACATAAGTCATCAGCATTTCTATATATATCCAACCAATTTCAGCAACAAGAAATAAAAAAAAATTCCACTTAAAATCACCCTAGACAAAATAAAATTCTTAGGAATCTATCTGCTGAAACAAACACAGGAGCTATACAAACACAACTACAAAACACTCTCCAAACAATTAAAATTAGGTCTAAAAAATTGGAAAAACATTGATTGCTAATGGGTGGGACAAGCTAACATAATAAAAATGACAATCTTACCCAAATTAATCTACGTATTTAGTGCCATACCCATTGAAATACCAAAAAAAAAAACCTTTTTACTGAATTAGAAAGAAACATAACAAAGTTCATTTGGAAGAACAAAAGATCAAGGATATCCAGGGAAATCATAAAAAAATGCAAAGGAAGGACTTGCAGTCCCAGATCTCAAACTATACTATAAAGCAGTGGTTATCAAAACAATTTGGTAGTGGCTAAGAGACAGAAAAGAGGATCAGTGGAATAGACTTGGGGTAAATGACCTCAAAAGACAGTCTATGATAAACCCAAAGATCCCAGTTTTGGGGACCAAAACCCACTATTTAATAAAAACTGCTGCAAAAATTGGAAGATAGTATGGGAGAGATTAGGTTTGAATCAACATCTCACACCCTACACCAAGATAAACTCAGAATGGGTGAATGAGCTGAATATAAAGAAGGAAACTATAAGCAAATTAGGTGAATACAGAATAATATACTTGTCACATCTTTTGGAAAGGAAGGACTTTAAAAACAAGCAAGAGCTAGAAAAAAACCACAAAATGTAAAATCAACAATTTTAATTACATCAAATTTAAAAGTTTTTGTACAAACAAAACTAATGCATCCAAAATTAGAAGGGAAGCAACAAATTGGGAAACAATCTTCATTACAAAAACCTCTGACAAAGGTCTAATTACTCAAATTTATAAAGAGTTAAACCAATTGTACAAAAAATCAAGCCATTCTCCAATTGAAAAATGGGCAAGGGACATGAATAGGCAATTTTCAGTTAAAGAAATCAAAACTATTAATAAGCACATGAAAAAGTGTTCTAAATCTCTTATAATCAGAGAGATGAAAATCAAAACAACTCTGAGGTATCATCTCACACCTAGAAGATTGGCTAACATGACAGCAAATGAAAGTAATGAATATTGGAAGGGATGTGGCAAAGTCGGGACATTAATGTATTACTGATGGAGTAGTGAATTGATCCAACCATTCTGGAGGGCAATTTGGACCTCTGCCCAAAGGGCGATAAAAGACTGTCTTCCCTTTGACCCAACTATAGCACTGCTGGGTTTGTACCCCAAAAAGATCATAAGGAAAAAGTCTTGTACAAGAATATTCAAAGCTGCGCTCTATGTGGTGGCCAAAAATTGGAAAATGAGGGGATGCCCTTCAATTGGGGAATGGCTGAGCAAATTGTGGTATATGTTGGTGATGGAATACTATTGTGCTCAAAGGAATAATAAAGTGGAGGAATTCCATGGAGATTGGAACAACCTCCAGGAAGTGATGCAGAGCGAAAGGAGCAGAACCAGGAAAACATTGTACACAGAGACTGATACACTATGGTACAATCGAACGTAATGGACTTCTCCATTAGTGTCAATTCAGTGACCCTGAACAACCTGCAGGAATCTAGGAGAAAAAACACCATCCACAAGCAGAGGACAAACTGTGGGAGTAAAACACCGAGGAAAGGCAACTGCTTGACTACAGGGGCTGAGGGGATATGACTGAGGAGAGACTCTAAATGAACACCCTAATACAAATACCAACAACATGGAAATGGGTTCAAATCAAGAACACATGTGATACCCAGTTGAATCGCATGTCGGCTATGGTAGGGGTGGTGGGAGGGGAAGAAGGGAAAGAAAATGATTTTTGTATTCAATAAATAATGTTTGAAATTGACAAAACAAAAATAATGCATAAAAGCAAAAAAAATAAACACATTTGAAACAGAAAGGCAGAGATGTAAAATAAAGAGCTAGAACAGAATTTTCAGCTAAGTGCATTTACTTTTACTATTTCAATGGCATCTTGCCAACAAGTGTGTCTTTTATAAATTCCTCACCCAGGTTGATAACACTCTTTTGCCTTCTTCATGTTGGGTTTCACAACTCTTCATCCATTACATTCATTCAATTACAAGACAATTGCTATGCTTTGATTTTGAAAGCAGGTAGGAACTGTTATAATTTCCATTTTACAGTTGAGCAAGTTGAATGGAGGTTGTGATTTGCTTAGGGTTGTACTACTAGTAAGTGGATAAATAGGAAACCAGGTCTTCCTGACTCGAAGTCCAAGTTTTTCTTTTTCTTTTCTTGTTTTTTTTTTTAATAGAATTTATTCTCTTCTTGCCCTCCCTGAACCATAAAAGTTATCTTCTGACAAAAAAAAAAGATGTGAAAATATAGATTGTGTTTTCCATGTTTCTGTTTTTCAGTTCATTCTCTGGAGGCAGACATTCACAAATGATTCTTCAAATATTAATTCCACAGCTATCTACAGTGTTCGCATAGTTATACTCATTTTACTCTTCATTACTTCATGTAAATCTTTCCAAGTTTTAAAAAATTTAACCTGCTCATTGTTCCTTATGGTGCAGTATTATTCCATCACAACCATAGACCACAATTTGCCCAGCCATTTGTCAATGGATGTGTCAAACATATCTTCAATTTCCAGTTCCTTGACACCACTAAGTGGGATGCTATAAATATCTTGGAACATGTAGATTATTTTTCTTTTTCTCTGATCGTTTTGGGACATAAACCCAGCAATGCTATTCCTGGTTCTAAAGGTATGCACAGTATTATAACTCTCTAGGCATAAATCCAAATTGTTCTTCAAATGGCTGGGTTAGTTCACAGTTCCACCAATTGCATATTAGTGCCCCGTTTTTTCACATCTCGTCCAACATTCATCGTTCTGTTCTTTTATCATTTTAGCCAATCTGATAGGTGTGAGATGATATCTGAATGGTTTTGATTTGCATTTCTCTGATCGGTTGTTATTTAGAGCATTTTAATATACATACATAACCTTGGTTTCTTTTACTAAAAAGTGTCTTCATAGCTTTTGAACATTCATCAATTGGGGGGTGGTTCTGTTGTTAGAGATTTGATAAGTTTATCTATATGAGATATAAGATTTCTAAGAAACTGTCTATGAAAATTTCCCTCCAGGTTTAGGCTTTTAAAAATCACTCTATAGCAAAAATGAATAATATGGAAATAGACATCAGATGATAACATTTGTACAACCCAGGGGAATTGCTTGTTGGCGCTGGGAGGGAAGAGGGGAGGAAAAAGAAAATGAATCATGAAAACATGGGAAAATATTTTCAAATTAAAAAAACTTTAAATAAATAAATAATCCCCCCCCACCCCAGTTTTCTGCTTTCCTCCTAAGCTTGGCTTTATTTGTTTTACTTGTATAGTAACTTTTTTATTTAATGTAGTAATAATAATAATAATAATAATAATAATCTATTTTACATCTTACAATGCTTTCCATCTCTTACCTATTCATAAATTCCTCTCCTAATCTAAATCTGGTAGGCAATTCCTTTTTTTCTAATTTGCTTTTATCTATTTTTTATGCAAAGGTCATTTATCCACTTTGATTTTATCTAGTGAATGGTGTAAAAATATTGGCCTATACCTAGTCTCTCCCAAACTACTTTTGATTGTTACCAAATAGTGAATTCTTATCCTCAAAACTTGAATCTATTCTTTTGTCTGATACAAAATTATTATAATCTGTTATCCCTGTTTGTTGTATGCCTGTTCTTTTCCACTGGTCTACCTAGCCATCTCTTAGCCAGTACCGGGTAGTTTTGATAATTACTGCTTTATAATACATTTTAAAATATGGTACTGCCAGACCTTCTTCCTTTACAATTTTTATTAATTCATTAGATATTCTTGATCTTTTATTCTTGTAAATAAATTTTATTATTTTTCTAGCTCAACAAAAAATATTTTTATAATTTAATTTGGGATAGCATTGCATAAGTTGATTATTTAGGTAGGATTGTAATTTTAATTATCTTATCTCTGCTCACTTGCAAACAATTGTTATTTCTCCAATTATTTAAATCAAACTTTATTTGTGTAAAAAGTGTTTTTTAATTATATTTGTGTAGTGCTTGGGTTAGTTTTGGCAGGTATACTCCTGAGCATTTTATTCCATCTGTGCTTATTTTAAATGAGGCATCTCTTTCTCTCTTCTTGCAGGATTTTGTTAGTGGTATATAATGTTAATGATTCATGTGGGTTTTTTTTATATCCTGCTACTTTGCCAACATTATTGATAGTTTCAACTAACTTCTTAGCAGAATCTCTAAGATTTTTCATATGTAATGACTGGGAGTAGGACAAAAGAACCATTGGGGGAAATTGGAATGTAGAGAGCTCAACAGTTGCATGAGGCAAGAATGGCAGTTGGGAATTGAACAAGAACTTCTGGGAAATTCTCCTGAGGAGGGGGTCTTGAGGGCAGAGACACAGAAGGGAGTGGAAGGAGGAGCTATTTCTCAGGGTCATTCAAGACACCTTTAGGGATTCCTGACACTGACAGAAATCTTAATATTGTGGGTTCCTGTTTAAAACATAGCTGGTTCCTGTCAAGAACTCCAATTTCTTCAAAGACTTTCATTCCATGAACTATTGAGGTACTGGTCTCTTATCAGTGAGCAGTGCTCTCTTCTGTATTCTACCTCTCCCCTGCCTACAAGAAAACCTTGTGCTTCAGTAATTTGTTTTATTTAGAAAGAGATTTAGGGTGACCCACAACCCCTCTAACCTCTACCCTTTGCCCCAATAAGCAATTAAATCAAATAAGCAGTCAGATAGCAAATTCAATCTCATTTATTTACATCTAGAGATTAAGTCCATTGACAGACTCCATCTTGTTGACACTTTTCAAGAAGACATGAGGGGGAGGCTTGTGAGTACCCTAAAGCAGTGCAAATCCAGATTGAGGTCCCTCAAACCTCTCCTGATAGAGAAAACTTCCCCGCTGCCCTTGAGGGCCAGCACGGCCACCAAGGGGCAAGCCTTCCCTGAGGGGAGATCTCCATTTTATCTCCCTCAAGTAATTCAGGAACTCTGAGAGGGCGTAGTGAGGGAAGCCATTCTCATCAACCCTTTCCTCACTGCCTTCAACTCTGATTTCTCCATCTAAGGAGTGAGTCCCCCCAGATTACACACATATATCATAATATTGTCTTTAAAAAAGTGATTGTTTTATGACCTCTTTACCTATTTTGGTTCCTTCAATTTCTTTTTCTTCTCTTGTTGCTATTGCTAGTATTTCTAATATTAGAAATATTTATTAATTAATCTAATAATTAACTATATTAAATCACATTGGTGATAATGGGCATCCTTATTTTACTCCTAATCTTATTGGAAAGGCTTCTAGCTTATGTCTATTACCAGGAATATTTGATGGTAATAGGTAGATGCTTTTTATCATTTTAAGAAAAAAATCCATTTATATTCATGCTTTCTGGAAGGAGTATTGTATTTTGTCAAAGACCTTTTCTACATCTGTTGATATAATCATGGTTTTTGTTACTTTTGTTTTCATATGATCAACTCTGTTGATAGTTTTCTTTCTATTAAACCATCCCTGAAATCCTGGTATGAATCCTGTTTGGTTCCAATGTATAATCTTTGTAATATTGTGTTGTGTATTCATAGCTCGTAGTTTACTTAGGATTTTTGAATCCATGTCCATTAATTGTAAAGATTAAAATTTTGGGAAGCTGAGGCAGGTAGAAATTAGTTTTTCTCTGCAAGGAGTATTATATTTTTAGAGGTTTATTAAAGTTTAAGAATTAAAGAAAATACAGAATAAGAAAACACGTGTCTAGGCCCAGAGAGGCCTAGACACAACCTCACCTAAATTATCAAAAGAGGTGAGTCTGCTTGCAAGCGGAAACAGGAAAGAAGAGACACAAAAGCCTTTGCAATCAGGTTAAATACCCCATCTCGTTCTCGGCCCAGGTGAGGTTTCAGTGAGATTAGAGGGCATTCTGGGGAAGTGGAGCAAGGACTTCTGGGGATTGAAGTCTTGGATTCAAGTATCCATTTTTACATAATGAAACTGGTCTATAATTGTGTTTCTCTGTTTTTGCTCTTCTTGGTATAGGTATCAATATCATATTTGTTTTATAAAAGAAATTGGACAAGACTCCTTCTTTGGTTATTTTTCAAAATAATTTACTTACTTTTAGAATAATTGCTCTTTCTGTGTTCAGTAGACTTCACTCGTATCCAAGGCTTTTTCTAATTCACCATCTTGCTGTAGCCTGGTGTAAAGCTTGTCTTATGATTCCTATTAGAATTGTATATATGTATTAGAAATGGCGCATGATGACCCCTCTGAGCTTTTGGTTCAGCTCTCAAAGTTCTCAACATGCTCAATATGTGCTACTAAAATGTTAACTTTTAAATCTCCTTGGGTAAGGACAAGAATGGGAAGAAGAGGCCTCAGACCTTTTATCTGCCAAGTCTAACATTGCCTTGAGTAGCCCAAGTAATCAATTTCCACCATGGAGGAGATTCTTATTCAAATGGGCTTTGTACTAGGGTGATGCTCCATTTGGTCTTCACAACCATAGGGTGAGGGAGGTGCTCTTCTGTCCCCATTTGACAAATGAAGAAGCTGAAGCTGGCAGAGGTTAAGTGCTTGTCCAGGGTTACACAAGCATTAGTGTCTGAGACAGAATATGAACTCAGATTTTCCTTTCTCTAAGTACAGCATTCCAGACACAATGGAACCAGTTGCCAATGTCTTGGGCAAGATGGAGGCATTGGAGGCCTCCCTTGTGAGGCTGATTCATGGCTCTCTCTCCCCTCCTTGGCATGTCCCAGTCTGACGTTCTCATCTCTCTCCCCAAGGGCGAGAGAAACTTTCTTGTTCAGCTGCTCCTGACAGCTCAGTTGGCATTCCTCATTGCCCTTAGGATGTTTCCATTGGAGGGTTCTTATTAATCAATGGTAATTGCAGATGCTAATTTGTATTTGGGGCAGGAGATCTCTCCTTGTGGGACATCGGAGGCTCCCCCTGATGACACTGACAATGTCACATTTTCTGCAAGTGACATGATAAACAGCTCCCCAAAGGATGAGGGGGGAAGATCCCCCCAGAAATCAACACCCTATAACTAGGACCCTGACTTTACACATCCCTACACATCCCACACTGATGGCCACAGCCAACCCTGACCATCTAGCAGTTGAGATCAACCAGGTGAGTTTTATTTTATGTCCCAACCTCAGGCACAACAATTAATTATCTGTCAGGAGGGAGAGAATATTCTCACCTTGTTGGGGAACCTCTTTTGAGTCTGAGTGCCCAGAGGGCAAATCCAGGGCATCTGTGAGCCCCCTGATTTCAGGAGTGAGCTGAGAGAGAAAGGGCTTGCTTTGGGTAGCTGGACATAGGGGTAGGACATGCAAAAAATGTCCTGGGGCTCTAGGAAGAGGGGAATAGAGCAGCCCCTTGATTGCCGGCTCTGCTGGCGTGCCACGTCTCCACCAACACTGCTCTAGGAGATGAAAGGAAGAGAACCACAGACAGGATGAGACAGGAATGTAGAAGATTTTGGAACAACCCATAGGATTTTACCCCACCGTGTAGACAAAAATGTGGCATTTCCTTTCTTTCCTCTGAATTCCTGTTAGAGTTCTTCCTCCTCTTTCTGCCCAGAGCCCTCTGATGTTCTCTCTCTTCCCCTTCTCCTATATAGCCAGACTGTACTGTGATGTAGCATTGTCATTCCTTCTTTACAATATTTCATCGTGTACAGCCACAGGCCCTTAGAACCATAGACTTAAAACTGGAAAAGAGCTCAGATTGCATTTATTCTAATACATGTTTGACAGAGGAGGAAACTGAGGCCTAGCTTAGAAAGATAACTGACCGCTTTATCATGCAATACACTATATACAAAATTATCCTAAAAGTGAATCAATCTATAAAATACAAAACTGCATCTCCCCACCGTATCCAAAATCGAGTGAGGTCTCATCTGTCTCAGTTCCACATCAGGCCATCAGGACCCTGCCTGAATCACTTTATGACATTACAAATATGGGAATGGGGGATCTCTCTTTAGGATTTAAATTTTATTTTGAGTGGATTTACATGTGTGTTTACACATACATCGATACACGTAAATGCACAAATAGACATAACATGTTTTGTAATTTATTTTTAGTCAGCAATAATCATGTTTCTCAGCCTCCCACCTCAGTCCACTTCTTGAGTCTAACTATATGTGTATGTGTGTGTCTGTATAGATACCCAATTAAAACAAATTTCCACCTTCACTACGTTCCCCAGATGTCTTTGCTTCCCTCTGCTCTCTGACTGCTTCATCTGCCTATAAGAAGGCGAGTAGTCCACAGGCATGGTTGGCCATCGTGCTGATAAGAGCATCTCCTTCTCAGCTGTTTGCTTTTGCCCTGCGGTTGTCATTGTAGAAATTATCCCCCCAGTTTTGTTCATTCATTCCGTGTCCTTTCACACAGCTCTCTTCCTCTGGTCCTGGGGATGCATCTTGGATTCTGCCTTGAAGAGCATGTTCTAGGCAGGGATGGGAGGACCAAGGACCAGCCTGTAGCTCTGCTCTAGCCCAAGAACTTGCAGACTGTTTAGGAGAGCAAGGAGAAGACATGAGTGGAATGTCTTTTGGCATCCCAGCAGCTGTGAGGAATCTCTGGAGCTGCCATACATGACCTAGAATCATGGGTCACACCAAGGGCATACCCGCCATTAGTATAGATGACTGCCATCTTGGAGCAGGTGAGATGGCAGGCTTGGATGACAGTGACAAGTTCAGGTTCTTAGGTGGCCGTAGTCCAAGGTAACTGTCCAGGAACATAGAGCAAAGAGCACATGTAGGTTCCGACAAAGATTTATTCCTAATTCTTTACCATTTTTATTTTTGAACAATGCTCTGACTGTATTGTTTGATTTCTAATAGGGTTCAGGAACATTGTATTTTTCAAACTTTTCCCCTCATTCCTTTATCTGGATAATTCTAGGAACGCCTTCACTTTTCCTTTGCTAGAATGGCTTCTAAAATCGAGATAGTTAAGGTTAAGAATACAAGCTCCATGTGGTCTACTAAACAAAAGCTAGTTTAGGACAAGTATGTTTGAGGGGCAGTATGGCAAGGGGCAATAGGATTCTCCCATTAGGGAAAGGCGATCTTTCCCAGGACCCATTTGATTTCTTCATCTAGATAAGCAAGGACAATGGAATCCTATGATGAGGCATATGATTTTACCCTTCATCAGGAGGTGATCAGGGAAGGACTGGCCAATATTAGCCCACTTCCTCATTAGGTATCCATTAATTAGAGATATCTTGGGGACGTTTGAATAATAAACTTCCAAAATTGTACTTAATGACTCTAGGTGCTGAATGAATTTGATTTGGATCATCAAGAGATCACTGGACATTAATGTATTGATTATTATTAACCTAATCAATACATTGATTTTTTCTTACCTGGAACCCAATCTCTTCAAATTTTTAATCATCACATTCCCTGAGCCACTGCAGAGACTGTTGTGATCCACAAAGCAGATGAAGTCAGGTTTGACCAATGGGACATCCTTAAGATCAGGCTGAAGAGAGGTGGACAACTGGCAGACAGTAGAATAGTCATGGCCAGGGAAATCAGTATCCTCAGGGACCAGGAGAAGCGAGACATATGTATCACAGGGTTGAGTTGTGTACAGTGAAATCGAGAGACCTCTTGGCCAGAGGAGTTGTTCAGGACTGGCCAAGACATGGATTGGAGAGATGTTCAATAGTCTCATTCGTCCGGAGCTGCCACATACCATGGAGGAAAGACAATCAGAGGATGGTCTCATGCCAAAAAGATTTGTGGTGGTAGTAACAAAGGGGAGATACATAGATAGTCCCCAGTGGCTTGGTCCAGTTTTTTCCCTCTTATATCCTTTTTCTCTCTTTTGAACCCTTCAAAAATAGATACAGCTGTATATTTCAACTGTTCTACAGCTATAAGAGACCAGTCTGGGTAATGCTTGTAAAAATAGTCCTTTATTTTTCTCTCTAAGTGAGTCAAGTGAGGCCTGGCCCTGCCCTTAATCATTTTACCCTTAACAAAAGGGAGAAACTGCTTCAGCCTCAACTTAGAATCGGGCTGCTCCTGGCAGGGGTGGTAAAGGCAAAATTATTTCATTAATTGATATAATTCAGTATTAATTTCCATAGACAACATAATAAGTCTTTCAGCCCCATGACCTTTCCATATGGAGGAGGAACATTCCTAAATTTGTCGAGGAGTAGGGAGCAGTCATAGACCAAATCCAAGCCATATTTAGAGGTTAGAACCCTCCAGAGAAAGACAAGCCATGAAAAAAAATAGCAAAATGATTCTGTTGCGGGAGAGCTTTCCAGTAAATCCCAAGGTTCATGACAGGTTACCCTTTGTAAGAATGCAAGACTCCAAGGCTTAACTTAAAAATAAAAAGGGAAACGTATTCATTTAGGAGTCAGGTTGAAATGGCTGGGAGACAGTGTGCAAGAGTAGACACTGCCTACCTGAGGAGATGGGGTAGGGGATTTTATACCCCTTTCATAGCAGGGGCTACAGGAGAAGGGAATTGGCAATGGGTGGAACCAGGAATGAGATAATTTCATTGAGATTGGAGTATTGGGGATGATCTCTAGGATTCAAAAGATGATTAGATTAGGTATATTCTGGGGTTTATCAGAATAGAACCAGGAGGTGGAAATCTATGGTAATTGAATGTCTAGGGGACTGCCCTAAGGGGAGTGAATACATGTAAAAGGGAATTTCTCCTGTTCTCTTATACCTAGAACACTTAGGGACTTTGGGGTATCTTAGAGCAATCCTGTACTCCAGCATCAGTTCCAGTGGAGGTGGAGATCCTTAACTTGAAGGTTTGTGGGCCTTCACAAGATGGAACTCTGATGGTTGGGATCATTGCATCAGATTACACAGAGTGAGGAAATCTTTGCTTAAGGGAATAAATTATTGTAGGACATGTATGGAGTATTGGAATAAGTTTCCAAGATACAGTGCAAAAGGAGAATGAACTTCCTAGCCCTATTTTATGAAAAATAGGATAAAAATGCTAAAATAGTATTTTGTAATGTTTTAAAATTTTATTTATTTATTTAAAATATTTTTCCAGGTTTACATGATTCATTTTCTTTTCCTCCCTTCTTATCTTCCCCCCTCCCAGAGCCAACAAACAATTCCACTGGGTTGCAAAATGTTATCATTTGATACATATTTCCATATTAATCATTTTTGCTATAGAGAAATCCTTTAAAGCCAACATCCTAAATCAAATACTCATATATGTATGTATACATACGTGTGATAAATCATATGTTTTTCTTTTGTGTTTCTACTCCCATAGTTCTTTCCCTCAATGTGGTTAGCATTCTTGTCCATACATCCTTCAGCAGTGACCTGGCTTGCTGCATTGCTACTAGTAGCAAAGTCCATTACATTGGATTCCTCCACAATGTTTTACTTTCTGAGTACAATGTTCTCCTGGTTCTGCTCATTTCACTCTGCATCAGTTCATTGAGGTTCTCCCAGTTCATATAAAAATCCTCCAGATCACTCCTTACAGCACAATAGTATGCCATCATCAGATATCACAATGTGTTCAGCCATTCCCCAGTCAAAGAACACCCCCTCATTTTCCAATTTTGTGCCACCACGAAGAGCACGACCCTGAATATTTTTGTACAAACAGAACTTTTCCCATTTAAAAAAAAAAACTTTTTGGGGGTATAAATCAAGTAGTAGTATTGCTGGATCAAAGAGCAGGCAATCTTTTCAAGCCTTTTGGGCATAATTACACATAGCCTTCCAGAATGGTTGGATTTAGAGTTTTGTTTTAAGGAAAAGTAAAAAGTTGGTAGATATAAAGCGTATCAAGAAAAGCGCTGGATACATCTGTCCAGATGAGTTCCTCCCCCCCCCCCCATTGACTTAAGATGACAAAAAGAAAACATCTGGGATTTTGAAGAGCTTCTTTTTGCTAATAAGGTACTTGGTAGAGGTTTTTAAAAAAGATAATTAAATGTAAAATTGAAAAAACGAATATTTGAAGGCATTTTAGATGTAATTGGAGAAAAATAAAATTTTATTTTAAAAAACTATATCTAGATTCTGAAAAGTAGAAAGTGGTATCAGTGAGATTCCAAGGTGAAAAGTAAATAAATAAGAAAGGAAAAAAGAGCAAGTAAAATTTAATTGGAAAAATTCTTTTTGTTAGTTCTATGAATGATATAACAGAACTTTCACTGTTATTTAAAAAGACCATCTTAAATGGATTGTCAGAGATTAAGACTAAGAAAATATAGTATAAGGCTCTCTCCCCTTCTGGGAGAATGAAAGAAGTATGAAGTGCTTTTATTTCCTAGAGAATAAGAGAATAACAAATAATTAGCAATAATTCAATGGAGTGTAATCATTATAAGTAAACTAATGACAAAGTTGACTGTGCTGAATAAACTATGCAATTTAGGAAGTAAACGTTTAGTAAGTCTGGTTTTTGTTTAACATTTGGTGTTTAAAGGAGACATTTAGTGCAACAAAAATTAGTTTTACAGGCAGTCTAAGATACAATTAAAATGCTGTTTGTTCATTATTTTTGAAAAGGAAATATGAAAAACCACGGAATGATTTCTTGATTTGTGCATAAATTGGATTTAAGTGACAAAGAGTTGTATCAGGTAATTAATCTTATTCTCTTAGTAAAAGTCATGGAGGTCCAATGCCAAGACAAAAGTCCATTGGTAATGACCTGGGATACAGTAGATGACCTTGACTTCTTTCACATATGACCAAGCTCTAAGTCCTCCACAGTGCCTGCTGTGAAACTGCCTTCAAGGCCATAGGAATGAACTGTTCTTATCTGCCCATTCTTCCAGGGGAAGTCTTCACGTGTTTGGGATGGACGCCCACCTAACTCACTGACAGGTTTGTGGTCAATAGGTTACCCTTAACCTCATTTAGCCCATCTGCCAAGATGGGCTATACAGAAATATAGAGACTAGAGGAATTAAGAAAGTAAAAGAAAGTTGAGGAGAAGAACATGAAAGAAAGAAGAAAGGTTTTGTGTTTTGAAATCTCCTAGAGGTATATATAAAGAAAAGAAGATAGAAAAGTGATCAATAAGGGTTTGAGAGGAAGGGCATGCAGAGATTTAAGTGATAAGGGATAGAGAAAAATGAATGGGTTGGATTTAAAAGGAAAAGAGGAAAATTTAGACACAAACCAAGGGGGGGGGGGGTCGGTTCTGAAAAGGAGAAATAGATCTTGGGAGGTTTTACTGGGATTAACTGTCACTCCTGATCTGGTTTTCTTCTGAGCTGGTAAGGAGGATCTTTGCTCTGGCATCCCCTGGGAAAACCTAATCTTGTGGAAAGATTAGGATATTCCTGGTGTGGAGAACTGCCTTGGAGGAGACTTGCCTTTCCCTGAAGTGCAGAGACCACCAGTCAGAGATCAAGGTGATTAAGGTAAACTGGAGGGTTTGGTGTCCTGAAACTCTGGGTTTATCTAGGAAACAACCTTGGTTTTAGGTAAGGACTCAGTACATCTGTGAATCCTCCCTCTTTAACCCTTTTAGAGATAATCCATACTAATAAGATTGAGTAGGATAGTCAGATAGGATTTGGGGTCTTAGATAAGAGCAGGGAGCTGGTAAGCAGGCACTACAGAAGAAGTAGAAGGACTCTCCTTTGCAGGAGGTGTAGAAGTTGGGTGGAATCCACATTTAGCAGTGCTAGGACCATACCTAGCAGTTTCCCTGACTCCAACTATCAAATAAACTTGTTTCTCTATAACCCAGGGTGTTTTGTGCTTTACTGGCCCTGGGGAGGTCCCAGATGGGTGCTTCTCACCTCCCATCCATCTAGGTCTTCCCAACAATCCACCTGCTCTTGGAGGTACCTTTTTCTTTCAGTTTGGTGAGCCAGGGAGGAATTTTGCAAAGGGATTAGAGGGAGGATTTCGATCTCTTGGGATGAGAAGGCTATGAGAAATGTTACATGTAGATATACCTACAGGATACAAAATAGTACTTGTCTACTCCTTGTCCCAGGTGGCTTATGATTTCAAGTGGGGAATGGGCCAGTATAATGTGAGTGTGTGGGAAATTAGCAGGTGGCAGTTTGACAGAGTCAGAGCCCACTGGCCATCAAAACTGAGCATTCTTGAGTATTATGTATTTGTAATGTTTTCTGATAGCTGCTTCAGGAGGAACATTTATGAAATAGAAATAATCCTTAGAATTCAAAAGCCTGCATTCTAGCACATTCCCACAGGAGAGAAAATACGGTTTTTCCAATTGTTTAGATCTAGTTTTAATTGTGTGGAAAGTGTTTTGTAGTTGTGATCATAAAATTCCTGTTTTTCTCTTGGCAGATAGATTCCTATTGAGATTTGTCCAGCAGTCTCTCTGAGGGTCTGAAGATATCTCCTTCTAAGGTGTGGCGATCCAGTCAAATACTGGAGATGAGAAACACTATGTGTTCAAACCCACTTATGTAGGCATCACACACAGTGCTCTGCCATAATACCATGGTTCATTTATTATATAGGTTTTCAGGTACATACTTTTTTGACACACAATCAATTTTCTACATATGTGATATTCCGCATTCTGATTCAATTCACCTAAACAACATTCTTGTGATATTACTACAACAAAGAGTTCTGTGGTCATTTATTACATTTCTATAACACTCTGGGATGTATATGTATAACATGAATAAAGTCATTTGTAGATTGGTACCCCTTGACCTGCTGAGAGGATCATTGTGCTTTTGATCAGTTTTCACTATCAATCACATTTTCTTAGGAGATGAATGACAAAACATTTTCCTATCTAGGTTCAATGTGAAAAGGTGACTTAAAGCAGACCCATTTGGGTTTTTTTTCCTCAATTTACAAGTTCTGTTTTTCTTGTGTTACTTTGAAATACTTAGCAATGATGCCTGGTTCCTGTTCATCAACAAATTCATTGGAGTGTGATAACTATAAGGAAAGATTTATTATGGTGCTCAAGCATTTGTTCAGTATTTATTGTAGGGCTTTGGAGTGTGTCTGTACTTGAGTGAGAGAAAGGAGGGGTGATGGGCAATAATCTTTGGGCTTTAATTCTATAAATGCAATCTTTTGGGGGAAATAATATAGGGGGATTAACTTGAGATCTATATATTGATGCTATAAGTATTTGCTCTCATATTATTTCTCCTGAATTAGGGAGAGAAAAATAATCATAACACATCCATTGGTAGGGAAAGTTGGAGAGAGAGAAATCACAGAAAGTGGTTAGTGGGGGGCTTTTGTTCTAAGGGGGACTGCCTTGCAGTTTCCTGACTTCCCAGACTGTGACCATGTCAACCAGTGGGGTTCTGTTGCCTCCCCACAGATTCCTAAGTATTTTATATTGCCAAGGGTGATTTTAAATGAAATTTCACTAACTCCTGTTGCCTGGATGTGTTGGAAATATATAGAAATGCTCATGATTTATGTGAGTTTATTTTGCATTCTGCAACCTTGCTAAAGTTGTTGAGCATTTCCATTAGCTTCTTAGTTGATTCTCTAGTATTCTTTAAGTAGACCTTCATGTCATCTACAAAGAGTGATAACTTGGTCTCCTCATTGCCTATTTTAATACCTTCAATTTCTTTTTCTTCTCTAATTGCTACTGCTAGTGTTTTTAGTATAATGTTTAATAATACAGGTGATAATGGCCATCCTTGTTTCACTCCTGATCTTATTGGGAATGCTTCTAATTTATCCGCATTGTAGATGATGCTTTCTGATAGTTTTATATATATACTGTTTATTATTTTTAGGAAAGGCCCATCTATTCCTATACTTTCTAGTGTTTTCAATAGGAATGAGTGCTGTATTTTGGCAAAGGTTTTTTCTGCATCTATTGAGATAATCATGTGATTTTTGTTGGTTTGCTTGTTGATATGGTCAATTATGTGGATGGTTTTCTTAATGTTGAACCATCCTTGAATTCCTGATATAAATTCCACTTGGTCATAATGAATAATCCTTGTGTTCACTTATTGGAATCTTTTTTGCTAGTATTCTATTTAAGATTTTTGCATCTATGTTCATTAAGGAGATTGGGCTGTTATTTTCTTTCTCTGTTTTTGATCTACCTGGCTTTGTAATCAGTACCATATTTGTGTCATAACAGGAATTTGGTAGAACTCCTTCTTTGCCTATTCTGTTAAATAGTTTATATAGTATTGATATTAGTTGTTTGAATATTTGATAGAATTTATTCATTGATCCATCTGGCCCTGGAACTTTTTTCTTAGAGAGTTCTTTGATGGCTTGTTCAATTTAATTTTTCTGATATGGGATTATTTAAGTATTCTATTTCTTCTTTTGTTAAGCTAGGCCATTTATATTCTTGTGGATATTCATCTATATCACCTAGATTGGCATATTTATTGCCATATAATTGGGCAAAATAGTTTTTAATCATTGTCTTAATGTCCTCTTCATTAGAGGTGAGGTCTCCCTTCTCGTCTTTGATACTGTTAATCTGTTTCCTTCTTTTTTTTTATTAGGTTGACTAGTACTTTGTCTATTTTATTTCTTTTTTTTCAAAGTATCATCTTCTAGTCTTATTTATTAATTCAATAGTTAATTTACTTTAAATTTTATTAATTTCTCCTTTAATTTTTAGGATCTCTACTTTAGTTTTCACCTGGGGATTTCTAATTGTTTACTTTCTAGTTTTTTAATTTGCATGCCCTTCCTAATTTGTTAATATATGCACTCAAGGATATAAATTTCCCCCAGTACTGCTTTGGCTGCATCCCATAGATTTTGATAGGATGTTTCATCATTGTCATTCTCTTCAGTGAAATTAATTGTTTCTATGACTTGTTCTTTAACTGATTTTGGAGAATCATATTATTTAATTTCCAATTAATTTTTTATTTGTCCAGGAAAGAAAATACAAACAAATATAGATACATAAAACAACTTTGGAATTGTTAAAGACTGGAGGCCCACTGAATTCTATCCTATTGGAAATACTGGCCTAAGGGGACCTCTCTGACCTCACCAACTCATTGGACAGTAGCACCCATTTCATCTATGTATCCTTAATTATATACATATTTCTTCTTTTATTGGCATGCTGAAGGGAGAGATAATTTGATGCATTTGTGGGTGTGATACTTGACTTAGTTCCTGACTCTTTAGCTAACACTTTGTAAATATTTGGTAAGTGACTGGTTGATATTTGCTGATTCCCCAAACAAAAATACTACTTAAGTGAAATGGCCTCAAATTATGTCTTGGGGTTGAGTTTGATCATTTTGACCATATGTCTTCCCACTGCCCCTAAATAGTCATTGAGAACACTCTAATAATCATACATCATATTATTATCTAGTCATTATAATATTACAACCATAGAGATAATTATTTGAATGTTTCCTAAACTATAGCTAAATCTAGAAAATGTTAAATAACCCCATTCCTAAAGCCAATTCATTGATTAGGGACCTTATGGAGCAAGGATGAGGGCAATAAGTTCTTTATAAACAACTGGACAAAATATATTCAGTAGGTTCTTCCAAGTGGGATTGTGGGGCCATATTCAGAAATACCATATACTTGGGTTTTCCTCTAATCTGTCTCACTTTCATGGTAATTCTCCTCATAATACCGAAGACATGATCCTGAGTTTAGTCTTCTTCTCCCAAACAGGAATTGGACTTCTAGGGAATTCCTTTCTTATTATTCTCTTCATCTTCCTGTTTCTCAGTGGACATAGACTTAGACCCATAGACCCTATTTTCACTCAGCTTGCCTTAGGCAACTGTGTGGCACTACTTTCAAAGGGCATCCCACAGACAATGGTGACCTTGGGAATAAAGAATTTCCTGGATATCACTGGCTGTAAAATCACTCTCTATCTTCATAGAGTGGCTCGAGGACTTTCCCTCACTCTGACCTGCTTCTTGAGTGGATTTCAGGCCATCACCATCAGCCCAAACAATTCAAGTTCAGTAGCTCTTAAAGTCAGAGCACAAAAGTATATCATTCCTTTGAGTCTCCTTTGTTGGTCTTTCCATGTGTTCCTCAACATCTTTATTCCTTTAGGAATGATTGATCCAAAGCGCAGCAGCAACATCACAAAGATTCAGCATTATGGATATTGTTCTCATTTACTTCCTTCTGGATTCCGGGCTTCCTTGTATGCATTTATTCTCTCCTTTCCTGATGCTGTATGTGTGGGACTCATGCTCCTTGCCAATGGCTACATGGTGTTTCTTCTGTACAAGCACCACAAGCAAGTTGAGCAAATTCACATTTCTTCTGTCTCTACCCAAGGCTCCCCTGAGACCAAGGCCACCCGAACCATATTCCTGCTGGTGAGCACCTTCGTCTCCTCTTATTCCATCAATTGCCTCTTGACTGCATATATGGCTTTTATGGAGTCCCTGCCCTGGTTGGTACATACCTCTACATTCCTGTCTTTATTTTTCCCAGCTATTAGCCCTTATGTGTTGGTTAGCAGTGATTCCCATGTTCCCAAATACTGTTATGCTCTCTGTGGGAGGAAACCCTCCCCATCTGCACGGTAATAGTAGGTGAGTATACTCCTTCATAGGAGTACCAAGGAAAGCTTCAGTCAGAGGAATTATGATAGCAGATGAAACCTGAATCTGAGCCTAGATGCTAGGTTGCTCTCCTGTTTCCAAAAAGTAGGGATGCCATGCAGGCATTGATAATCAGATCATAGGCTGCGTACCTAGCATAGAAAAATATCAGAATTAGAGAGGCTATTCCCCAGAGAAAGGGGAAAGTAATCTACCTGTCCAGTGTATTAATACGAGTTCTTTTCTTAGTGGCCTGAAGTGGGAAAATAACTGGGTACTGTTTTATTGGGAAGCAATTAATTAAATTGTGCTATATAGTTGCAATGGAATTTGGTTGTGCTATAATAAAATATGAAGTGAATAATTCCAAGTCTCCTGGGAGGCCATCTATGTAATGATGCAGAATGATGCTATTGTTAAAATTCTCTGGACACCACATTTTAATTTTGTAATTATTATGAAATTAAAATTAAATAATGAATAAATAAAAATTAAATCATTATTAAATATTAAGAAAAAGCCCGGGCTATGTGTGATCAGCTACCTTTCTTGGCCATCTCCTCCACAAACTGGTTGTCCCAGAGTAGATCACACACATCTTTAGTCTGTGATCCCAAGGGCTTTTAGACATTGTAAATTGGTCCTTCAATATCAAAAGTCTGGTGAAATCATCCCATTAACTCAAACCAAAAATCATGTTTAAACCTAATAAAAGAAAAAAGAAAACTCATTTCCCCAATCCCATTTAACTATGTAACAGTTAAACATATATAGTTTAAAGAAACAGATGATTTACTTAAAAGTTAAGTTAACCAGATCTCAGGCATGGCTATGTGTGAGAATATGACCTCCACCCCATTTGATGTCATAGATGGCATCACCTGACAAAATCCCCTGGCATCAGCCTGAGCCTCAGTGGACAACCCTGCTATGGAGGGAGGAATGGGGGGGGATATAAGTCCAGAGGAGACACACGAGGGTCTCTCAACTTCTGCGTTATTGCAGAAGAACCAGCTAAATGGAGACACTAAATTCAGGGTAGTCTTTCCCTAGGCGTGATGTCTCCCTCTTCTCTCTCCTCTTTCACCTTCTCCCTTTCATTAATAAACCATTAAAAACCTCTGGCCTGGTCCCATGATTTTATATGAATGGCTATGATTCTAGGTCTCCATACAGAAATGGTTTTCCCCAGTAAAAGCTTGGTATGGGTTTTAGTCCAAAAAGTCAGCATTTTCCAGTGTCAATACATTGTACAGGTTTTACATGAGAGCAATGAATCTACGAATCTTTTCTCTGCATTTTGATGGCAGATGGATTAGTCAGCCACCCTTGGAAATAACTTTCCTAGCAGTCTGAGTCCCAGTAATTAAAGCAGAACCCAGGACTATGCCAGAGGCCTCTCCTATATGGAAGCTGTGGCTGCCACAGCTCCGAGTCAGGGTTGTGTTCCAGGAGCCACTGAGTTTGGCTGTTTAGAATAGCAGTCTACGGAGCATTGTGTGGGACCTAAGGCTTGGGTCAAGACCCTAGAAGCCACCTACTCTGTTCCTGTACATACAATGCAAAGGACTTTCCCTAGTCTGGAATTCCTAGAAGAGGGGCAAACAGAATAACCCATTTTGATTCTGTGAAAGCTGAGAGGTGTTGGAAATCTAAGTGAAGATGTCAAGGAACTGAATTTTGAGTAAGAACTATGTGGGGCTTTGTTATTTCCCGATAGCAAGAGATCCAGTTTTCTACAGAATCTAGTGGCTTCTAGGATTGCTCGTGATTCTTTCTCTCACTCTCTTTCTCTCTCTCTCTCTCTCTCTCTCTCTCTCTCTCTCTCTCTCTCTCTCTCGATGGTTCTTCTTGAACTTTTTTTTAATTCCAAATTTTAAAAAACCAAATAAAACAAGCATTTCCATATACAAAGTAAAAGAAGTCATAAATCTCTTATATGTCTAACTTTTCTTCATTTCTACATAATAAATCCCAACCATTAATATTGTAATAGGGAAATTAGAGAGAGTAGCATAAGATGGAAAATTGGCTTTAAGGAACTGACATTGAAGCAGCTTTTCCTCCCTCTGCTTAGGACCATGATCTCAGTGCCAGTCCAAGACCAAGATCCAGGACCACGTGACAGTTGTTTATCAGTTAACTCTTCTTCTTCTCCCCCTGGCTTCTAGAATACTTTCTCCAAAATTCTTTGGCATGTGCCAATGTCAGTTCCTTAAAATCAACTTTCCATTTTATATTTCTCTCTCTAATTTCCCTATTACATTATCCTAGCCTCTCCCCGCTCAACCTGAATCATTGAAGGTATTGTCTGGATGACCTACATGTTCATACTAATTAAGTTTTTCAAGTTTTCACCTTTCAGTTCATGAGATGGATGTGACATTCCATTTTTTCTTGCAGTATTAATTTTGTAGCTGTATATATGTTCTCTTGATTTTACACAATTCATTGTTCATTATGGCATGTAGTTTTTTCCAAATTAAAAAAAAATTGACCTACTCATCACTTTTTATGGTCCAGTTTTATTCCATCACAATCATATACCACAATTTGTTTAGCCATTCCCCAGTTGATGGGCATCCCTTCATTTTCCAATTCTTTGCCATGCCAAAGAGAGCTACTTTAAATATTTTGGAACATATGGGTTCCTTTCCTTTTCCCCTGATCTCCTCAAGAAGCAGATCCAGCTGGGTCTAAGGGCATACAGTTTTATAACTCTCAGGGTGTAGTTCTAAATTGCTGCCCAAAATTATTGGATCGGTTCTCCTTTTCCATCCACAGTGCATTAGTGTTCTCATTTCCCCACCTCCCTTCCAACAGCTTTCATTTTGACCTTTTGCCATTTTGGCCAGTCTGATGGGTGTAAGATATTTCAAAATTGTTTTGTTTTGCATTTCTCTAACCAGTAGTGATTTAGAGCGTTTAAAAATATTTCTATATATGACTTTGATTTCTTTATCTGAAAATTGTCTGCTCATATGTCTTGCCCGCTCGCTTGTGAGTTGAAGGATGGTTCCTATTTTTATAAACCTGATAAAATTCTCTCTCTGTTTTAGATATGAGACCTCTATGTGAGGCTCTGTAAATTATAGGGCTATTTATATATAGGGTATTTGAATTCTTAAGAATTGTTTTTGCCCTTCCTAAAAGGAGAGAAGTTTGTTTAAGTAAGCAATTGGAATTGTAAGTGATATTCATTTAGGGGAATTCCTGAATAATTTCCAATAATTTTAATTGTTTCTAAGGACTTTTATGTTTGATGCTTCCCCCCCCCCCATAGTGAATAGTGGAATTGCAGTAATTTAAACGTATAATAATGGAAAGTTTTCATAAATTTATATGGAAAGAAATGAGTAAATTAAAATCAGAGACATATCGGTTAGCCTGAAATAATGTTGGAATATATACTGTTGAAAGGAAAATGCTTGGAGGAAATTCTATCTTTAGGAGATCTGGAAGCTCCTGTATTTATTTTATTGGGAATTTTGTATTAAAAATTGCAGTTAGTTGTGAAGACAAAATATAGGGAAGCTCTAATGAGTTAGGACTGCCCTGAGAGCAAAGAATTCCTTAAGAAAATCAGATTTGAACTCAATTTGTGTGCTGTACAAATGTGGGCTAATCTGGATTGATCAAAACTTAGTATGTGACTTCGATTTTGGTCATTGTCAGCTAGAACTTGGGATGTGATAAATATTGCATATTTGTCTTGCTATCTTTTTAACTGAATATAAAAATCTGTTACTGAATAATCCTGTATGAAGTTTTCAAAGAGATTGATACAAAATGCTTATGTTGGGAATTTTGTTAATTATGTGATCTTGAAAAAGTTATTTCATATTACCAATGGGTACAATGGATAAAATGAACACTTGACATGGATTTAATGAGACTCTCTGCTGGATCTAGTGTTTAAATGTTAAGTTCTTTTGAAAATCTGGGTTGATTTTGGCAATTGATGATACAGTGAGAGCTTTAAATGGTGAAGAGATGTTGTAAATTGCTCTAAACTGTCCATTTAGAAACGTAATGGATAATACCATTTTCAGACTGTTAAAATAGTCTCAAAACAAGTCCCAGACTGGGGAGGGAGATGAAAACAAAGGAAATGTAAATATTTTGAAATCAAGTTAAAGAAAAAAATGAACTTATGTCTGGGTAGTTCATTAAAGTTTTCTTGGACAAAATAATCCTGATGGTCAGGGGTAGCACCAGAACAATCATTTCCATAGAATGGATGATTACATAGCCAATGTTGACATCAATTCCACTAACAGGTCTGGGTGGCAAAAAGCCCATGAACTTAAAAAAAAACCCAACCCTCTCACCTTCTGTCTTAGAATCCATTCAGTGTGTTCGTTCCAATGTAGAATAGTGGTAAACGATGGGAAATCAAATGACTTGCCCACACATGTAGGAAGGGTCTGAGCCTAGATTTGAACCCATCTCTAGACCTCTCTCTCAATCTCCTGAGCCACCTAATGGCCTCCAATCATAACCCCTTTTTTTCACAGAAAAAAAGAGGTTCAAGAGGCTAAGGTTGATCAAACTTATTGATGTCACTTACTGTGACCAGGGGCAGGAATATTGTCAATGAAAGAAGGTCTGAACCATTTCCCTTAGCTTGAACAGATCCTTCTGAGGCAAAATTTCAGTTGCAAATGTGTCTGCAGATTATGGACTCAGAAAAGGCTGGAAAGGATCAACTGTGAGACTATCAAAGAGAAATCCATCCTCGCCCACTAATTGTCCTGTAGGGAAGAGTGGGAGCTCCTTCTTCTTGGGGATGGTGCAGACTTACCCAAGTGAGAGATCAGGAAGGGAGACCATCTAAGCTTGGGGTGGGATTGTGAAGCTCTTGCTTTCAAAGTGTATTGCATTCTTCCATGATACCAGTAGCAAGGGAAAATGGAAAATTCACTTAATATAGAGCAAATAGGCTCAATTATGAATCTTCATTAATCAGTAGCAATAATATGAAGAAGACTAGGAAAAAGCATAATGTGTTCTGTAAAGACCTCCATGTTGGTCAGAAAATTAACCAACACAGCCATCTCCTATCCCAAATAGGATTTGAAGGAATGCAGGCAAATCCCTTGCCTTTATTCAGTTATTTCAGTCACTGACTCTTCATGACTCCATTTGTGTTTTCTTGGTGTCATTTTATAGTTGAGGAACTGAGGCAAATAGAGTGCTATGACTTGCACAGGGTCACACAGCTACTAAGTGTCTGAGGTCAGATTTGACCTCAGGGAAAGGAGTCTTACTGACTTCAGCCTTGACACTCTATCTGCTGTAGCACCTGGCTGCCCTAAGGAAATGCCAATAGAATCAAATTGCCAATCAAAGGCAGGTCCAGAAAAACATGAGGTTGTGCCATCCTGTGCTTCGGAAGTGGACCCTCTCATGTAGAAAGAAGGAGGAGTGGGAGGGAAGGGGGGAGAGATGAAAGAAGAAAGGGGGAAGAAAGGGTGGGAGAGAGAGAAATGGGGATTGAAAACTCATACAACAGAGAGAAAAGGGAATACTTTCCCAGTATTTATACCTACCTCAAAGCAGAATGGATCATTGCAGGAATAGGTAGGGCCAGCCACTTCCCTGGAAGTCCTAAGTCAAGTGTTGGATGTCTTTCGTCAACTGCATTGTGGAAGGAATTTTTCAGCTATGCACAAGACTACTATATTCTTTCTTAGTTCTCTTTCAGCTCAGACTTCTTGCAATTCTAGAGCTGCCAGTAGGAAACATTACTCTGAAAGTCCTACTCAGGGTCAGTCACAATCCTTAAAAAAGACCTCAAGGGCCCTTGGTCTTGGGGAAATGGGTCATGGGATGATATATATATATATATTTTTTTTTAATTTGGAAAATTATATTTAATTAATTTATAATATTTTCCATGATTACAAGTCATGCTCTTTCCCTCCCCTCCCCCTCTCCCTTCCATAGCCAATGTGTAATCCTATTGGGTTTTACATGTATCATTGATCAAGACCTATTTCCATATTATTAATATTTGCACTAGGGTGATCACTTAGTCTATATCCCCAATCATATCCCCATCAAACCACGTGATCAAGCAGTTGTTTTTCTTCTGTGTTTCTGCTCCCACAGTTCTTTTTCTGGATGTGGATAGCATCTTTCTCATAAGTTCCTCTGGATTGTCCTGGGTCATTGCATTGATGCTAGTAGCAAAGTCAATTACATTCAGTCGTGCTACAATGTATCAGTCTTTGGGTATAATGTTCTCCTGGTTCTGTTCCTTTCACTCTGCATCACTTCCTGGAGGTCCTTCCAGTTCACATGGAATCCCTCCAGTTCATCATTCCTTTCAGCACAATAGTATTCCATCACCAACATGTACCACAATGTGTTCAGCCATTCCCCAATCGAAGGGCATCCCCTCATTATGGAATGATATTTTAAAATAGGAACCATGACAGAAGAATGTAGGTGAAATAATTAGAAACCGATAGCCTTAGGGATAAAGATCTATTGTTAGTCATTCACCCAACAAATATTTCATAAGTGCTCACCAAGGACTAGATACTTTTCTAAGGCCCGAGGACATAAAGGAAGGCAAAAGATGAAGATGGCGCAAGAGAGCATAGAAGTATCGTATGACCTGAGAGTCAGTACTGATCAGCACAAATGGGCATATATTTGGGAAACAGCCAGCCAGGAAGTTGGAGCTGTGCAGTAACCAAGGTCTTGGGTTTTTTAAATGCATATATATTACCAAAACAAAATTGAGTGAATAAAAGAAGACAAAGGTGTTCACCAGCAATTGGATGGATTGAGTGGCTCTGATTTCAGGGGAGGCTCTGGGAGAAAGGCTGGACACATGGATGTGCTGGACTCTTTTTTGGTGCCTTTTTAGAAGAAACATCATGTAGCCACTGGCAAAAACTATGAGCCCTACACAGGTTACATCAGGGAGGGAGGCCATAACTGAAAACAGAGCAGCAGTAAGTGTAGAGGCCACAGAGGTAGAACAATACTCAAAATCCAGTAGGTTTGAGTTGTTTCTGGTAGTCCTTGTTCCTTTCATTTTCACAAGAATGATGACATTTAGTATCAGATGGGATGTCCAGCAGAGGACACTGCAGGGGATGATGGATTTCTGGGTTCTGTTTTTAAGCTTAATGTACCTAGAAGTGCTGGGGCTGATAGTGATGGCCTGAAAGCCACTCAGGAAGCAGGTCATGCTGAGGGAAAGAGCACGAGCCACTCTTTGAAGGTAGAGTACAATTTTACAGCCAGTGTCATCTAGGAAATTCTTCAGCCTCAAAGCAACCATTGTCTGAGGGACACCCTTGAAGAGAAGCATCAGGGAGTTGGCCCAAGCCAGCTGTATGAGAATTGTGTCTATGGGCCTTAGTTTGTGTGCAGTGAGGAACATGAAGATGAAGAGAAAAACTAGAAAGGAATTTCCCAGAACTCCAGTGGCAGTCTGGGAACAAAAGACAATCCCTCGGATGATTTCAAGCGGACTCATGTTCTTAGTGTCTTGGAAGAGAATCTTCATTCAGAGCCTAAGTGATTGAACAGAAATGAAGAGAACTCAATGACACTTCTATCCATTGCCTACTCCGTCATATTGTAAAGGAACGCCTGAGAAGGTAGCCTTGGCATGTGGACCACACATACAACATCCCCACATGTAAGATTAAAATGAATATCCAATCACTCCAAGTATTACATTTTATAAGATTTATTAATAGTTACTTTAAGTAAGAGAAATAAAGGAACAAACGTAGTAAAACCCCGAGTAAAGTTTTCCCAGCTGTGTTCACATGAAAAGAGAGAGAGGGGTGGGGTTACACACAAACTTTATCTTGAAAATGTAATGTGAGAATGAAAGTGGGATGCTGGGAATTGGAGTCCTGGGGAGCAAATCCTAATTACATCCCTTGTGGGATGGGGATGTTTATCTAATGGACATCTCTAGGTGGATTCATTGTTCCATGACATTTCAGTTAATCAATAAGTATTTTAAGCATCTACTCTGAGCCATGCAATGTGCCAAGCATTGGGGCTACAAAGGAAGAGAAACAGACTTCCTCTTCAAAGATCTACAGTCAATTGGGGGAGACAAAATGTAAATGGCTACATGGACATGCAGCCAGGCTATTTGGGAGATAATCAATAGAAAGAATACACTAGATCAAGGAGTAGCAAGGAAGGCTTCTTATAAAATGAAGTATTTTAACTTCAACTTGAAGGAATTCACAGGATCCAGAAACTGGGGAGAGAAGTGCAGCCAGCAAGAATGCAGGAGCTGGATTATCTTGTGGGATGAACAAGTAGAAGAACAGGGCCAGTAGGACGCAGAGTGTTTGAGGAATGTAAGATTAAAAAAAGTCTGGAAAATGCATATCTGGGGTGAGAAAGGTTATATCAGCTTTAATAGCTAAATAGAGGATTTGATAGTTGATATTTGATTCTGGAGGTGACAGGCAGGTATTGGAGTTTATTGAGTCAGGAGTGACATGGTTATACTTGTGTTTCAGGAAAATCACATCAATAATTGAGCAGAGGATGAATTGGGGTATGGGGAGACTTGTAGCTGGGAGACTGGCCAACAGCTTATTGCATTAGTGCAGGCATGAAGTGATCAGGACCTGTATCACAGTGTCAGCCATGCCAGAATAGTCCAGGTGGCACCTGAGAAATGTAGGCCAGGATAAAATTTGCAATCCTCGGCAACATATTGGATATGGAAGGGTGTGTGTGAGAGTAAAGAATGAAGAATGGTGCTTCTTTCAGAGACTGGGTGACTGGGATAAGACAATCCCCAAACCTAGGAATTAGATAGGGGACAGTAGATTGAATTGTTGGGTGGGGATAATGGGTAGTTCTGTGCTAGATGTTAAGAGTCACAATTTCAACTTAAAAAACCTATTAAATCATTTGGTTTGAAGCTTTTCTACTAAACCCAGGTCTGAACCATGAATTTAGGACTCCACATTAATCTTGGCTAATTAAGTCCAATTCAGTTCTGCCAGGTTCACCCAAAGAGTAAGTGAAGAGTTATCACGTCTCCAATGACAATGAAAGGGAGTATACCTTTGCATTATCTTAGGGCTACGTGTATCTCTATTTCCTCAGCTTCTTTTAGGGTTTGGTGATGTAAAGTGGAGGAATAGGAGGAGGAGGAGAAGTCACTGAAGGGAAGATTTAGCAATGAGTTGTTGACATGAAGTAATTCTCATTTCTCCACACAATGACTGATCTTGGACCTTTATCCCTCCATTCTAGCCAATCTCAATAATTAGAACATGGTACCATGCCAGATGGCTCTGTACTGTGGATGTGGGCTTCTAATGCACCCCTTAAGACTGTGAGGGGAAGAGAGGGCTACTTATTAAAGGGTTGTACTTGATTATTTAAGAGTGGTTGCTAGGAATTTAATTTATTCCAAAGAGATTTATTTTACAATTCATTAACGAAATATAGGGAAGAATGAAGAAGGAAATTAGAGAGAGGATAGGGTAAGATATCTAGCCCAAGCACAAAGTAATTTACTCTTGGCCCCCCCAGGCAGGTAAAGTTAGGTTCATCTGGCCTCGGCAAAGCCGATGACCCAGGGAAGTCTCTCAAGAGGATAGGTCTTTCTTGAGGCCAGTCTCTTCAGAAAAAAACAGCAGTTAAGAGTCATCTTTTCACTCACCACATGTCAGTCCAGTCTGCAGATTATCAGGCTCCACTCCAAGTCAAACTCCCAGTAAAGCTCCCAGTAGAACTCTCTCTCACAGGAGGTTCCACTCCAAATGAAACTTCCAAGTCAAACTGCACTCAGGCAGTTGTCACTCCCCTTTAAAAGCACTTTCTTTTCCATCACTTCCCCTAATTTTTACATATACCAATCACACTTGAAGCTTTTGCTTTTAAGACTACCCAGGGACAGTCAGTTGATTTTTATTCATCACCCACTTTTTCACATGTGGGACACAGACCTCCCACTTAATGTGTGAAATGGGGTGTTTACATCTTTGGTGATTAAATCTAAAAAATGGGCAGATCTCCCCAGTACTGTAAGTGGGGTGTTTATACTTTTGGTGATTAAATCTAAAACTAGGCAGGAGTTACAATTTAATCTTCATAATCAGGGAAGAGTTAATTAGTTTCATTGTTATAATCAGGGGAGCATTAAATTTAATCTTCACAAGGTCTGTGGAGTGGATTAATAGGAGAGAAGTCACGAATCTGTATAAAGAATTAGGTCAGAACCCAGGAATTCAAACTCTCTCTTGTCCCCAAACTCTAACTAGATTCTATGTGCCAAGTTGAACTCTATTATTTCTTCCTGTGATTGACCCTAATGGAGCTCAAGGGTTTCAAATCCTTGCCCGGGCTTAAAGTTGAGATGGTAGTCTCATTCCTGGTTCCACCCATTCCCAATTCCCTTCTCCTGTAGCCCCTGCTATGAAAGGGGTATAAAATCCCCTACCCCATCTCCTCAGGTAGGCAGTGTCTACTCTTGCACACTGTCTCCCAGCCATTTCAACCTGACTCCTAAATGAATATGTTTCCCTTTTTATTTTTAAGTTAAGCCTTGGAGTCTTGCATTCTTGCAAAGTGTAACCTGTCATGAACCTTGGGATTTACTGGAAAGATCTCCCGCAACAGAATCATTTTGTCATTTTTTTTCATGGCTTGTCTTTCTCTGGAGGGTTCTAACCTCGAAATATGGCTTGGATTTGGTCTATGACTGCTCCCTACCCCTCGACAAATTTAGGAATGTTCCTCCTCCATATGGGAAGGTCATGGGGCTGAAAGACTTATTATGTTGTCTATGGAAATTAATACTGAATTATATCAATTAATGAAATAATTTTGCCTTTACCACCCCTGCCAGGAGCAGCCTGATTCTAAGTTGAGGCTGAAGCAGTTTCTCCCTTTTGTTAAGGGTAAAATGATTAAGGGCAGGGCCAGGCCTCACTTGACTCACTTAGAGAGAAAAATAAAGGACTATTTTTTCAAGCATTACCCAGACTGGTCTCTTATAGCTGTAGAACAGTTGAAATATACAGCTGTATCTATTTTTGAAGGGTTCAAAAGAGAGAAAAAGGATATAAGAGGGAAAAAACTGGACCAAGCCACTGGGGACTATCTATGTATCTCCCCTTTGTTACTACCACCACAAATCTTTTTGGCATGAGACCATCCTCTGATTGTCTTTCCTCCATGGTATGTGGCAGCTCCGGACGAATGAGACTATTGAACATCTCTCCAATCCATGTCTTGGCCAGTCCTGAACAACTCCTCTGGCCAAGAGGTCTCTCGATTTCACTGTACACAACTCAACCCTGTGATACATATGTCTCGCTTCTCCTGGTCCCTGAGGATACTGATTTCCCTGGCCATGACTATTCTACTGTCTGCCAGTTGTCCACCTCTCTTCAGCCTGATCTTAAGGATGTCCCATTGGTCAAACCTGACTTCATCCTCTTTGTGGATCACAACAGTCTCTGCAGTGACTCAGGAATGTGATGATTAAAATTTGAAGAGATTGGGTTCCAGGTAAGAAAAAATCAATGTATTGATTAGGTTGATAATAATCAATACATTAATGCCCAGTGACCTCTTGATGATCCAAATCAAATTCATTCAGCCCCTAGAGTCATTAAGTACAATTTTGGAAGTTTATTATTCAAACGTCCCCAAGATATCTCTAATTAATGGATACCTAATGAGGAAGTGGGCTAATATTGGCCAGTCCTTCCCTGATCACCTCCTGATGAAGGGTAAAATCATATGCCTCATCATAGGATTCCATTGTCCTTGCTTATCTAGATGAAGAAATCAAATGGGTCCTGGGAAAGATTGGCTTTCCCTAATGGGAGAATCCCATTGCCCCTTGCCATATTGCCCCTCAAACATACTTGTCCTAAACTAGCTTTTGTTTAGTAGACCACATGGAGCTTGTATTCTTAACCTTAACTATCTCGATTTTAGAAGCCATTCTAGCAAAGGAAAAGTGAAGGCGTTCCTAGAATTATCCAGATAAAGGAAGCTCCAGAGATTCCTCACAGCTGCTGGGATGCCAAAAGACATTCCACTCATGTCTTCTCCTTGCTCTCCTGCTCCCTTTAGCAGTAACCACCTCCAAGTGACAAGCCTACGTGGGATATTCTGACCCCGTATCTTCTGGAAATGCCCACACAGATGCTGCATTCCTGGGGGTTCAGATGTTTTCCTTTCGCTTCCCACTAATATTACACCCCACCCAGAACTGTCAGCCCTCCTGGATTCCTCAAGGGTACTCCTTCCTCTCCCATTGTTCCCTCCACCAAGCAGGAGTCTTGGAAAGCTTCAGGGATTGTTTCTTCCTGCAGTGGAGTCTTTGGGTCTTTGAGGCTATGTGTTCTGTAATACCCTGGGATTCTGCTTGGGGATGATCATCAGACAAAAAGAGGGGGGTAGCAAAGACAGTCAGAGACGGGGAAGCCTCTGGCGCAAACCAAGTAGCACTTGCAATATGTCGGGCACGCCAATTCTGGATGCCTCGGAATCCTGGAAGACGAGTCAAGACAAAGCAGGGAGTCATAACAGAAACAGCCTCTATTGGGCCCTTTCCTCAGCATCCAAATGGACTTAAAAGAGTTCTCACATCAGGAAGGTAATACATAGTGAGATAAGGGACTTTTCTCAGGCTGAGTGGAAGTCCTCCCTTGAAGAAAGGACGAGGCCACTGCAAGGGCCTCGTGAAGGACACATTCATAGGACAGATGACCTCCTTAGCAGAAAAAGAACCAGATGCAAGGCAGATAATTGGCTCAGTGGATAAAGCAATGGAGTTTGGAGTCAGGATGAGCTGAATTCAAACCCAACCTTAGACAATTACTAGCTGTATGGTCCTGGGCAAGTCACTTAACTTTTTTTTGCCTTACTCCATTGGAGAAGGAAATGGAAAACACTCCAGTATCTCCATGCCCGACCCCAGGGCATCATGAAAAGGCAGATGTGACTGAATGACTGAACAACAGCTGCCTTGTGCTCGCTGAGGGTCAAGTACTGAGATTATGAAGGGGAGATGGACATTTTGAGTGGGATCGAGGCAGTCTGAACCAGCCTATGGTCTAGTTCCCACCCTTTCTAGACTCCGTGTTCCAGTTCTCCAGACCCTGCTTTGAATGCAGACAAATTTGACTTAGTGTTGAACTTGATGGTGCCCATGAGCTCTCTTAAACAGTCTGCAAGCTCTTGGGCTAGAGCAGAGCTACAGGCTGGTCCTTGGTCCTCCCTTCCCTGCCTAGAACATGCTCCTCAAGGCAGAATCCAAGATGCATCCCCAGGACCAGAGGAAGAGAGCTGTGTGAAGGGACACGGAATGAATGAACAAAACTGGGGGGATAATTTCTACAATGACAACCGCAGGGCAAAAGCAAACAGCTGAGAAGGAGATGCTCTTATCAGCACGATGGCCAACCATGCCTGTGGACTACTCGCCTTCTTATAGGCAGATGAAGCAGTCAGAGAGCAGAGGGAAGCAAAGACATCTGGGGAACGTAGTGAAGGTGGAAATTTGTTTTAATTGGGTATCTATACAGACACACACATACACATATAGTTAGACTCGAGAAGTGGACTGAGGTGGGAGGCTGAGAAACATGATTATTGCTGACTAAAAATAAATTACAAAACATGTTATGTCTATTTGTGCATTTACGTGTATAGATGTATGTGTAAACACACATGTAAATCCACTCAAAATAAAATTTAAATCCTAAAGAGAGATCCCCCATTCCCATATTTGTAATATCATAAAGTGATTCAGGCAGGGTCCTGATGGCCTGATGTGGAACTGAGACATATGAGACCTCACTCGATTTTGGATACAGTGGGGAGATGCAGTTTTGTATTTTATAGATTGACTCACTTTTAGGATAATTTTGTATATAGTGTATTGCATGATAAAGCGGTCAGTTATCTTTCTAAGCTAGGCCTCAGTTTCCTCCTCTGTCAAACATGTATTAGAATAAATGCAATCTGAGCTCTTTTCCAGTTTTAAGTCTATGGTTCTAAGGGCCTGTAGCTGTACACGATGAAATATTGTAAAGAAGGAATGACAATGCTACATCACAGTACAGTCTGGCTATAAAGGAGAAGGGGCAGAGAGAGAACATCAGAGGGCTCTGGGCAGAAAGAGGAGGAAGAACTCTAACAGGAATTCAGAGGAAAGAAAGGAAATGCCACATTTTTGTCTACACGGTGGGGTAAAATCCTATGGGTTGTTCCAAAATCTTCCACATTCCTGTCTCATCCTGCCTGTGGTTCTCTTCCTTTCATCTCCTAGAGCAGTGTTGGTGAAGACGTGGCACGCCAGCGGAGCCGGCAATCAAGGGGCTGCTCTATTCCCCTCCTCCTAGAGCCCCAGGACATTTTTTGTATGTCCTACCCCTCTGTCCAGCTACCCAAAGCAAGCCCTTTCTCTCTCAGCTCACTCCTGAAATTGGGGGGCTCACAGATGCCCTGAATTTGCCCTCTGGGCACTCAGACTCAAAAGAGGTTCCCCAACAAAGTGAGAATATTCTCTCCCTCCTGACAGATAATTGTTGTGCCTGAGGTTGGAACATAAAATAAAACTCACCTGGTTGATCTCAACTGCTACATGGTCAGGGTTGGCTGTGGCCATCAGTGTGGGATGTATAGGGATGTGTAAAGTCAGGGTCCTAGTTATAGGGTGTTGATTTCTGGGGGGATCTTCCCCCCTCATCCTTTGGGGAGCTGTTTATCATGTCACTTGCAGAAAATGTGACATTGTCAGTGTCATCAGGGGGAGCCTCCGATGTCCCACAAGGAGAGATCTCCTGCCCCAAATACAAATTAGCATCTGCAATTACCACTGATTAATAAGAACTCTCTAATGGAAACATCTTAAGGGCAATGAGGAATGCCAACTGAGCTGTCAGGAGCAGCTGAACAAGAAAGTTTCTCGTGCCCTTGGGGAGAGAGATGAGAACGTCAGACTGGGACATGCCAAGAAGGGGAGGGAGAGCCATGAACCAGCCTCACAAGGGAGGCCTCCGATGCCTCCATCCTGCCCAAGTCATTGGCAACTGGTTCCATAGTGTCTGGATTGCTGTACTTAGAGAAAAGAAAATCTGAGTTCATATTCTGTCTCAGACACTAATGCTTGTGTAACCCTGGACAAGCACTTAACCTCTGCCAGCTTCAGCTTCTTCATTTGTCAAATGGGGACAGAAGAGCACCTCCCTCACCCTATGGTTGTGAAGACCAAATGGAGCATCACCCTAGTACAAAGCCCATTTGAATAAGAATCTCCTCCATGGTGGAAATTGATTACTTGGGCTACTCAAGGCAATGTTAGACTTGGCAGATAAAAGGTCTGAGGCCTCTTCTTCCCATTCTTGTCCTTACCCAAGGAGATTTAAAAGTTAACATTTTAGTAGCACATATTGAGCATGTTGAGAACTTTGAGAGCTGAACCAAAAGCTCAGAGGGGTCACCATGCGCCATTTCTAATACATGCATACTGTAAAGGTTAAAATTATAGTTGAGACTGAAAAAAATCAAAATTTAAATGGTTGCCGGGGAAACCCCAAATAATAAAATACCCAAGTCAGCTGCGAAATTTTTATGGTGATTTAATTACAACAGGAGGAAGAAGAAAATGTGCGAGGGAGAGCGAGAGAGGGAGAGAAGGAAAGAGGGAGTGAAGGAAAGGAGTTTAACTCAGAACCACTCTGGCTCAGGCTGAACCAAAGAGGGCTTTAAGGCCTTGGATAGCCAAGGCAGGGAAAGAGGTCAGTCATCACTCACGTGACCAATCTGAAGGAAAGCAGTCTTCCTAAACTAAGAAGGGAGGAAAAATGTAGTTTCCAAGACCTGATTCTGTTATTCCAAGTATCTCCATTGTTATTGATCAGGAAATAGCTAAATCAGATCTTCTAAAGAATGGTCTGATTAGGGTGGAGTAGTTTTGAAATTTACATTTCAGATTTTTTCCTGCTGGGCCTCCTTCCTGGAACATTGGAAAAGGCTATGGAAAGAGACCCAGGAACATACTTTTTAAAAACCCTTACCTTCTGCCTTAAAATCTGTGGTAGAGGCATGTGATGTTGTGGAGGAGAGAAAATGGAAAAGTCTGCAGCAGTGCTGGAGAAGCCCACACTGCTGAACTGTTGATCAAGGAGGACATTCTAATTGGAATGGTGCCCAGGATGGACCATTTAAAAGGGAACAGACAAGCTGAGGAACGTGGTCTCTTGCCCTTGGGACTGAAAGGAGGAAGGACAGAAAAGTCCTGCTCTCTGGTTTCTCCCTACAGTATTCAAGTGACTGAATCTTCAAACCTGTTGGCCAATTTCCCCAAACCTGGACTCTATTCTACCATCCTCCAACTTAGGAATTATTTTAGGATTAGGGAAACCCCAAACCCTCTCTCCCCTCAACTCCCCTACTTTCCCCCTTCTAAATAAACTCCTTTTGTTTAAAGTTATTAAAAAGTTATCTGTCTGTTATAGCAAGATACTCACTCAAAGCAGATTTCCAGTGATACCAACTGTAGAACTAATTTGATGGGGGAAGGGAGGAGGGAGGTAGGAAAGAAGGAGGAGGGAAGGAAGGGAGGGGGTAGGCAGTTCTGATCTTTAATTCATCATCTCTCAGAGTAATTCCATAATACAGGGGAGACAATGGGGGCAAAGTGACTTGCCCAGGGTCACACAGCTAGGAAGTGTCTGAGGCTAGATTTGAACCCAGGACCTCCGATTTCTAGGCCTGGCTCTCAATCCACTGAGTCATCCAGCTACCCCTATTGCTAATATTCAAGAGAGCAATTTCATGTAAATGAGGAATCACAGACAACAAGGGAGTTATTTGGCAGACTCCAAGAATGGGAATGTCCTTATGGAAAGAAGCATGAGTTGGGGGGGGGGGGAATCCATTCCTATTCATTCTGGGTTACCTTCTCTTTTTCATGGGAAAATGATGTGGGGTAGAACTTCTCTTCTATTGCCTCTGAACTCAGACCCCACCCACTGAAGGCAACCCCTAGTAAATGATCAGAAGATGGCTTAAGTTAGACAGGGAGAGTGTGGCTTTACGGGACACAATTTTACCCATGCTTCTGCTGTCATTGCCTCTGCTGGTTCAGATCATCATGGCCCTAGGCAGCCATAGCAGGAAGGTCAGCAGTAAGAGGAGTCAAAATAGGGAAATATTGAAGGGAATTTGCACTTGTTGGAGACAAGCCAAGGACTGACTCTGGATAAGAGTGGATGCAATTTTTTATTGATGTAATACTGGCATCAAGCTGTGGTCCATACTGCCACTACTGATGGAGATTATGCTGAAATGTTTTAGCTTACATTTGAACTTAAAAAAACACAACTTTTTTTAAACCCTTCCCTTCCTTCCTAGAATAAGGACTACAGATTGGAATTCTAAGGCAGAAGAGCGGTAAGGGCTAGGCAATGGGAATTAAGTGATTTGCCTAGTCACACAGCTAGGAAGTGTCTGAGGCAAGGTTTGAACCCAGGACCTCCCGTCTCTAAGCCTGGCTCTCCATCCACTGAGCCACCCAGTTGCCCCCTTATATATCTGTTCTAGTCAGCTAAATGTCTTGGAAAACTGTCTGGTTAGTGCCTTCACTTCCTATCCCCACTCATTTGTAAATCTTCAGTCTAACTTCTGGCTTTGATCATTTTAACTCAAACTTCCCTCTACAAAGTTAACAATTATCCATTGCTTGCTCAGTTGGTTAAACGTTTCTCAATCTTAATCGTGGAAACATGGACTAATATTTTTAAGTTAATTAATTAAAAAAATTAGATGAATATTCTTTCCCAATGAGGGTTTGGTGACTGTGTTTGCTTCTGATTCTGTCACACGTCTCGTTGCTCTTTGTCTTCTTTTGTTGGATTTTTATCCAGGTCATGTCCACTCAAGAGATGTTCCCCAAGGTTCTGTCCTCTTTGGCTAAGAAATAAAGGTGCTGTTCCTACTTTTGTACACATGGATCTTTTCCGGACCTAGTAATATGATTCTGAGTCAAAGGGCGCACAGTTTAATGACTTAGGAGACAGGAGACCAAACTGCTTTCCAGAAGAGCAACAAGAAAATCACAGCTACATTAGCAGTGCATCAGCAGTAGCTGCCATGCTATCAGTCAGGTCTTGGGCTTTCCATTGCAGCATTATGCCTAAAGCAGTGCATCCCAGGGCTTTTGCCCATTTGGGAAGGCTCTCAAGTATGCTGGCCACCATCTTGGCACAACTGAGCATCAGAGTTGAACTTTGCAGAGAACCAAAAGATACCACTTGAACAAGTGAGCTTCGTGGCTACAGCTGAAGATGTGGGGCTGCCAAACAAACACACCAACCTCCACTCTTCAGTTTTAAAGGCTTGTTTTCTTGTTACTGTCTAAAGTGTTGGGCACTTAAGAGGGCTAACAATGAAGAAATCATCCTGACAATCACCTCATCCCCCCAACTTAGGCTGAGCAGAGGGAAATTTCCTCTTCCTTTTGGGTTATCTCCTTATCTCTGAGCCCCACATGGGCACTTGAACAGAGGTGTTCATAACCGGTCATGTGGTTTAAGAGTAACTTCTGAGAGGATTTATGCCTAATGCTGAACCCTTTTTTTCTTAATATTACTGTGTTTGATAAGAGCTTGGTAATTTTCAAGTCTTTCTCCATTCCTTTGTTCTGACAATTCTTGGAATGCTCTGTACCCCAGAGCAGCTTCTAAAACTGAGATAACGGAGATGGTGAGCCCCATCTTGTCTAGTGAAAAGAAACTAGTGTTGGCCAAATATATATAGGGAGCATCTTTGAGTCCCTCATTGAAGTAAACTGAGAAGGTCACACTTAACCAAGATTCATCTAATTTCTTCATCTAGATATTGGGATCCTGTGGTCAGGCAGGGATCTCCTCATTAGGCAGCCACCCATTAGAGATGTCTTGGGGAGGGCTGAATAATGAAATCCCAAAATTATATTTAAGGAATCAAGATGCTGAATGTCTTTGGTCACCTAAGAGAGAGCAGTGACCAATTAAACTATTGGTTATTGCTAGCCTGACCAATACATTGATTTTCTTACTGGAACCCAGTCTCTCAGAATTTTTAACCATCTTAGTTGGTGAAGCACAAAGGGAATACACTCCAAGATACTTTTTGCCAGACTTATTAGAAACCTCATCCTATCATCTTTGGGGCCCAAATGGAGATTTCATTGATGACATAAATTATAGACTTGACAGGTTTCCTTCCCGTTCCTGACAATCAGATCATCTCTCAGCAAGATGTATGTTTTATGTGTACTTGTGTTAACAAATTTTTTCATACATATTAATGACTTAAAACCAGGCCACTGTCGGGTAGATAGTAGTTTTCTATGGCCCAACTCAAGAGTCAGCAACATATATGTTTTAAGGGAGAAATCTCTTTAAAAAATTTTTTTAGAAGAAAGTAGTCTTCACTGTCTTGTTTGCCTTTATTTCTGGTTATTGAAAAATCCTTATTTTGTCTTTTGTGTATGTCTGTGAGCTTTTCTACTTGTTATTCAGCTTGTAGGGCATGAGACCAAAAAGCGTTTGCCCTTAGCCTAAAAAAAAACCCAGCCTGCTGGACTAAGTTAGGGTTTGTTTGGGGCACTTTTTAGAACACTTTTATAAAAATTTGGAAATGAATGGAAAATTTAAATCCCAGCTATATCTTCTGAACTGACTTCTAAGACACTGTCAAGGGTTAAAACGTTTCTAATGGCTTTTGTGATATTAATAATTGTCCAGGAATGCTGGGATTAAGCTAACAAAGCAGGGACAGATGCCTGGAAATAACTTTGAAATGTTCCTGATACAAGAAAAAATTGTGTGCTGAGTAGAAACGTCTCTACATTGTATAATCCCAGAGACCTGCCCTTCCCCTTTCCTTGAAGTACTATATAAGCCATCATCTCTCTGCACACATATTCGTGTGACTCCTCTCTCTCAGTGGAAATAAGCATCTGCCACAGAGCTCTATCTCTGGTTTCTGAGTCTGACAATATTAACATTTTAGGGAAGATCTTCCCAGCAGGATTGGGAAATAGCACCCCTGAGGAAAGTGAACAGCTTTCAGGAAAGTGTCCAAGGAGAAATTTGGAGTGTTAAATGAAGAGCATTCTATACAGGACACTTCCTGGGAGCTGGAAAGACTGAGGAAAAGCTTAATTTAGTGTGTGTGTGTGTGTGTGGTTTCTTTGAGTAAGAGCAAGATGCTTATCTGCAAGGGAAAGATATTATCATTGGCAGCTTGGCTAAGTAGTGACAATGCCCTGTAAATAAAGAGAAAAAAAGAATCCCCAGATTTAGCCACTCCATTAGTCTTTTAGCTAGGGTCCCCTGAACAGGAAACAGCATTTATTAAAGCCCTTATGTTTTTTTAATGTCCTCTTTCTTTCACTCTCCATGGATATATAATCCAGTCTTAATCCACATTAATTAATAGTCTCCCAGCCAGCTAAACCTCATGGTCTCTCAGTGAGAGAAGAGGAAAATAAGGAGTGTATATTTCAAAGATAAATTTTTTTTCTCATCTTCTCCCCAGATTCTCTCTTCACCTCCTTCTTTTTCCACCAGTTTTAGTTGAAGATGAAAAAAAATTGTTTTAACTCAGGGAAACAGGGTCTTTCTTTTCCACTTTTGAGACAATCACTTTAATTGGAAGACTATTTCAAATACTAATCATTTGTAAACATATTTAGTTGGGTCCCCAAACTAAAGTTTGTGATATCTGCTCTCTGAAAGTATTCTGTAGCCCTCCCAATATCTGCTATCAGGGCACTATGGCTAAAACTACGGAAGTAAACTTCTTTAAGGCATATTTTGATCAAGATTTACCTAAATACTATCAATTCTGAAAATGCAAACATTTTAGAAATTAATGCTTTTAAGAGTTGGAATGGACAACTCTTAGCTTGTGACAACCTTGTCTTCAAGGAATCTTGAGATCAACTCTTTCCCTGACTATTAAAACAAAACTAAAAAGACAAAGATTTTGAATTGGTTTTGCCTCTTTCCTAGGAGTTGGTTAAAGAAGATAATCAAACTGCCAGTCTAAAAACCAGACAAATGTACATCTCTATAAGCAAAGGTGTTTATTTCCATTGAGAAATTTCAGAAACCTATATATATGGGAGGGGTCCACTCCCTGCCAAAAAAACTGAAGGAGGTTTCAGGTTTACATACTCTTTCAAGAAAAAGGAAAGGAGTGATCTCTTAAGATTCGATAATAAGGAAATTTTCTACCCAGCTCAAGAAATATACTGTCAGTCTTTTGTAATGTGCATCAGCATGGGACTCAGGTAAAGTATGGGCACTCTTCAGGACATGTTGATCTTTTGGGGCCAAAACATTGCAAAATAGGCATACATCACCATTCTATAATCTTGATGTTCTAAAGCAATTAAAAATATCACAAGAGTCATTAGAAACTTGTTAACCCATAACCTTCCCCCATTTTGGTTGAGGGACAATCTGCCCCCCCCACCCACCCATGGCAAAAGAGGAAAAACTTGGTGGGAAAGAATTTTTGGTCATTGTCTGCGGTGAGTATCTTGACACAGTATCCATGAAAACATTAAGAAACTGAAAAGAACTCAATATGAGTGTGCAGTAAAACAAAGGCCAATCATGAATATCAACATTAACATCAAGTATCTTTGCATTTAAGTCTTCCATCCCCATCCATCCAAGGTCCACACATTTTCATTCTGATCTCAATGTTTTGTGAGGTGGTTTTATCTTCAAAACATCTTCTCTCAGACATCCCAAGACAGGTAATTAGTCCATCCTTTAAATTTTTACTTCTTCAATAAGTAGTTGAGATGATAGGAACTATCCCAAACCTTGGGGTTCTGATCTTATTTAACCACAGAACCAATCAGTTAAAATTCACAGATTTTCCATTTTTCCATGCTGATTAGAATAATTTACACTTAACGTCCAGGATTATCTAATCTGTTGCTTTTTCAAAACTTCTCATTCCGATTCCTTATGAGCAGATGCTATCAGATGCCCTGTGTACACTGGTGTTCAGGTAAGAGTGACAGCTGGCAATCCAGCCATGCAGTAGCATTTCCACTTCATAGCCAGACTTGGGAATAATCAGATGGGAATATTCCTATTCACATAAGTTGGAAGGATCCTATCTCAGCTGTGCTGATTGTCCTCTCAATTTTTCCCAGAAAAGGAGCTCCAACTTGAGGTCACAGTTTTTCTGGGTTTTGTTATCGATATGGCCAATTATGCTGATGACTTCCTCATATAGAACCACTCCTGCATTTATCATTGCACACCAGATAATGTTGTATGTCCTTGTGACATAATGATGTAATCTCACTGCTAGGATTTTATTTAAATTTTAGCATCAATGTTCCTTAGGAAGATTGGTCTATAGTTCTCTGTTTTAGCTTTTTGATTTGGGTAACAGTACCATATCTGTGTCATAAAAAAAGCTTTGGAAGGATTCCTTCTTCCCTTATTTTCCCAAATACTTTAGGTAGTATTGGTGTTTTTTTGTTTTGAATGTTTTCCCTTCTCCAAAAGTTCTGACAGTTAAATATTTCTACATTCCCCTAATTTGCTTATACTCTCACCTTTTATATCTAAATCATATATCCATGGTGACCTTATCTTGGCATAGGCATGAGATATTGACCTAATTTTTACCATACTGTTTTCCAGTTTTCCAATCAGTTTTTGTTAAATACTGAGTCCTTATCCCAAAATCTGGTATCTTTGGATTTATGAAATACTAGAGTGCTAAGGTCATTTACCCCTAGATCTACCATTCTATTTCTTAGACAGTACCAAATTATCTTGATGATTACTGCTTTATAATACAATTTAAGATATGATGCTACTAGTACACCATTCCTCACATTTTTTCTTAGTTCCCTTGTTATTCTTGATCTTTTCTTTTTCCAGAAGAGTTTTGATATTTTTTCTAGTTCTCTAAAAGAGCTTTTTGGTAGTTTCATTGGTATAGTACTGAATAAGTAAATTAAGTTAGATAAGATTTTCATTTTTATTATATTAGTGCAGCCTGCCCATGAGCAACTAATGTTTTTCTAATTATTTAGATCAGACTTTATTTGTGTGAAAACTGTTTTGTAATTGTGTTCATATAACTCCTGTGGGTTTTTTTTGGCAAATAAATTGCTAAGCATTATCTATTGTCTATGGATATTTTAAATGGAATTTCTCTATCTCTTGCTGCTGGACTTTGCTGGAAATATATAAAAATTATGATGATTTATGTGGATTTATTTTGTATCCTATAACTTTACTGAAGTTATTATTTCAACAAAATTTTAGTTGGTTCTCCAGGATTCTCCAAGTAGACCATAATATCATCCACAACGAGTGATAGTTGTTTCCTCATCTTCTACTTTAATTCCTTAAATTTATTTTCCTTCTCTTATTGCTAAAGTTAATATTTCTAGTACAATATTAAATAACAGTGGTGAGTGATAATGGCCATCTTTGCTTCACTCCTGATCTTACTTGGATGACTTCTAACTTATCTGCATTGCAGATGACAGTTGCTGATGGTTTTAGATGGGTTTTATTCATTACTTTAAGGAAAGGACATATGCTTTCTAATCGGTTATAAAAAAATAACTTTACCTTCCATCTTAGAATTGTGACAAGGAAATCACTTTAAAAGACTGATATATATTAATTTAAGGTCACCAAGGAATTCAGCTATGTAATTCCTAAATGAAAACTCAAGTCAGCAGTCAACCTTTTATGGAGTTTAATTACAAACAGGAGGAAGAAAGATATTAGAGATAGAGAGAGAGAAAAGGGGAGAAAAGGTAATAGGACTTAATACCCCTTCTGTTTAGGCTGGGCCAAAAGGCCCAAGCCCTTAGATAGCTGAGGCAAAGAAAAGAGATCAGTCCCTATCACTCACGTGACCAAAATGGAGAAACAGTCTCAGGGGCCTCCACCTCCAGCTTCCTTCAGAGCCAGCTTCTCAGAGCACAACCTCTCAAAGCAAAACCTCTCCAACCATCTCCCCGGTCCTCAGACCCTCCTATCTTTAAGCAAAATATCCAAGTTCCCTCCCCTCAGTTCTCACATCTACCAATCACTGTCCATGTCTTCCCTGTGCCAATGGTGGCTCTAGCTTAACCCAGGACCGCCCAGAGGTCTCTGGCTTTGCACATGTCTGCTGAAGGTCATATTCTCAAATAATTAAATCTTGATCCTTTGCTACAGCCCTTCCTAAATCCTGTTACCCTGAGTAGGGTGGAGATTGGAATAATTAAATTTTGATCTATGCTGCAGCCCTTCCTAAATCCTGTTAGGACTGAGTAGGGTGTAGATTGTAATTTCCAAGACCTGGTTCTGTCATTCCAAGTATCTCTATTGTATCAATTCTAAAATCAATCATGACTCAAAGAACTTCCTGTTCTATGCTTAAGCATAGGTCAAAGCTCTTTCCATTGTTCAGCAAAAGGTTTCTGTCCTAAAATAATCTTAAGAAGGGAGGAGGAGGAACCTCTCATGCCAATGGGGTTCACATTCCAATAGAGTTCCCACTATCAGTAAGAAATTTTCCAAGTATGAAATTTCCCAATGGTGAAATTTCCAACATTTATAAGTCTAAGAAATTTTAAGGTTTACAGAATCCATACTGTGTATTGGTTCCAAGGCAGAAGAGCAGTAAGGGCTAGACCATGGGGGTCAAGTGACTTGCCCAGGGTCACATAGCTTGGAAGTGTTTGTGGGCATATTTGAACCTAGGACCTCCCATCTCTAGGCCTGGCTCTCAATCCACTGAGCTACCCAGCTGCCCCCCACACAGTTTACATACTTAAGGTTTCTCTCCAGTGTAGATTCTCTGATGTGTAGCAAAATTGCTCCTTCGTTTGAAAGTTTTTCCACAGTGATTACATTTATATGGGTTTTCGCCAGTGTGGATTCTCTGATGTGCAACAAGATAGCGTCTCTCTTTGAAAGCTTTTCCACACTATTTACATTCATAAGGTTTCTCTCCAGTGTGGATTCTCTGATGTTTAGTAAAAGAGTTCCTATGTGTGAAAGCCTTTCCACACTGTTTACATTCATAAGGTTTCTCTCCAGTGTGGATTCTCTGATGTGTAGTAAGATGGATCCTTTGTCTGAAAGCTTTTCCACAGTGATTACATTTATATGGCTTTTCGCCAGTGTGGATTCTCTGATGTGCAACAAGAGAGCGCCTCTCTGTAAAAGTCTTTCCACAGTATTGACATTCATGAGGTTTCTCTCCAGTATGGATTCTCTGATGTTTAGTAAAAGAGTCCCTATGTATGAAAGCTTTTCCACATTGTTCACATTCATAAGGTTTCTCTCCAGTGTGTATTCTCTGATGCTCAACAACAGAGCGCCTGTCTGTGAGAGTCTTTCCACACTGTTTACATTCATAAGGATTCTCTCCAGTGTGGATTCTCTGATGTTTAGTAAAAGAGTTCCTATGTGTGAAAGCCTTTCCACATTGTTTACATTCATAAGGTTTCTCTCCAGTGTGGATTCTCTGATGTGTAGTAAGATGGATCCTTTGTCTGAAAGCTTTTCCACAGTGATTACATTTATATGGCTTTTCACCAGTGTGGATTCTCTGATGTGCAACAAGAGAGCGCCTCTCTGTAAAAGTCTTTCCACAGTATTGACATTCATAAGGTTTCTCTCCAGTATGGATTCTCTGATGTTTAGTAAAAGAGTCCCTATGTATGAAAGCTTTTCCACATTGTTCACATTCATAAGGTTTCTCTCCAGTGTGGATTCTCTGATGCTCAACAACAGAGCGCCTGTCTCTGAGAGTTTTTCCACACTCTTTACATTCATAAGGTTTCTCTCCAGTGTGGATTCTCTGATGTCTATCAAGCTGGGAACTATCTGTGAAAGGTTTTCCACACTCTTTACATTCATAAGGTTTCTCTCTAGTGTGGATTCTCTGATGTTTAGTAAAAGAGTTCCCATGTGTGAAAGCCTTTCCACACTGTTTACATTCATAAGGTTTCTCTCCAGTGTGGATTCTCTGATGTTTAGTAAGAGAGTCCTTCTGTGTGAAAGCCTTTCCACACTGTTTACATTCATAAGGTTTCTCTCCAGTGTGAATTCTCTGATGTGTAGCAAGATTGTTCCTCCATCTGAAAGCCTTTCCACAGTGATTACATTCATATGGTTTTTCTCCAGTGTGGATTCTCTGATGTGCAATAAGAGAGCGTCTCTCTGTTAAGGTCTTTCCACAGTATTGACATTCATAAGATTTCTCTCCAGCATGGAATCTCTGACGTGCAACAAGACTGTTCCTCTGACTGAAAGTCTTTCCACCATCTTTACATTCATGGGGTTTTTCTCCAGTGTGGATTCTCTGATGTTCAATAAAAGAGCCCAACTCTGTGAAAGTGTTTCCACACTGTTTATATTCATAAGGATTTTCTACAGTGTAGATTCTCTGATCAGAAGCAAGATGGTCCCTCTCAGTAAAAATCTTTCCACATTGCTTACATTCATGAGGTTTCTCTCCACAGTGGATTATTTGATGTACAGCACTCTCAGAGTTCTGACTGGAAGGTCTCCTACTGTTATTACTCACACAAACCATCTTTACATATTTACTTTTTGGATGTTTAATGAGTTCTAAATGACAGACAAAGCCCATTCTCCCTAGGTTGCCTTTATACATGGGCATTTCAGGAGATTTCCCAGAGGACTGAATAAGACATTCTTCAGGAAAGCATATGCTATATTTACTATCCTGACAACACTCATTCCCGGAGGTCAATTTTGTATACCGATTTAGCACTAAATTTTGGTGGAATTTCTCTGCAGTTTCATCAAATTCACAGTCACTCTTTGTATTTGTATTTACCTTCATATCAGAGTCACAGATTTCTCTCAAAATGAAGTTGCAGGGAACCTCAGTCATGAATCTTTGAGGACCACATACTTCCACACAATGGCTCAATTTTTCAAACATCTCCTTCACTTCAAAATGAGTCTTTGCCTCTGAAGAAAACAAATAATGATATTAACACAGGAGGAAGAAGGACACACACACACACAGAAATATATGTTCTTTCTTCTGATGGCAGAAAGTCAATAATTTTTATTCTATTTCCACAAACAAAAAGGAGTTTTGAAACTTAAACAAGCAGAACCTGTATTTACATACACTATTTGGTCATATCTGCAAAATGGATAATTTTAGAAATACTTTCATATGCAATAACAATGAAACCTTACAACGGACCTGTGACATAGGAGGGTACAAGAACCTTATCATACTTTGCAACTCATATAAACTTATCTTTACTCATGAATGGATAAATGACCTGATCAACTTCCTGGCTACTAGACCACAACACAAACCCTGTGCCTGAGCAAGTATTGTCCACAGTCTTTCTTCATTATCCATTCTATCTTTCTTAAAAAGCTATGCTTTTATCAGTCTCAAATTTTGTGAATCTCAGGTAACCTTCCAGATACTCTGTTTTAATCATTTTAGATGCACTATCACATTGTCATTCTGGTAAATTTTATATGCTAAGCTGAGAAACAACTTTACTCATTAATTCTTATGTATTAATTTTCAAAGTGGAACATAAGTTTCCTTCTTTTCTATATAGATGGAGATATCATGTCATTTAGTGCAAACATAGTAAATATACATATATATATATATATATATATATATATATATATATATATATATATATATATATATATATATATATATATATATATATATATATATATATATATACATACTGAGTCTCTTCCATCCTCCCATCTCCCATCCCATTTCAGAAAATGAAAAGCATGATTTGGAAATAGCCTGCCAGCCCCCAAGTCTAGTACTCTCTTCACTACAACAGATAAAATTGTTTGGGATAATAGGCTTTATATGCCTCTTTTCACCTCACTCACCTGGACAGAAGCTCCTTGGACAATCTTGCTCTAGCAGACATGGTGCTTCCCCTTGCTGAAAACAGGAGATAACATTTTCTCTAGGAACTAGAAGCCCTGGCCATAAGAAAGAGGGAAAGAATTAGCAGAGAAAAATAAAGAATATGGTCTTCTTAACAGCATGCAAGTAAGGCCTACAGAATGCTTTCTGTTATATTCACTGTTTGGGACATTTGCAGGAGAGCAGAGATCATGGAACCTATTTGCAATCAGAAAATTCCATATTTATTTACCTCTTGTAATAGAAGGATAGGCACATTCCACAATTTCCACTATTTACAAATTAAAGGCAGCTGGTAGCAAAGGGGTAAAAGAAAAGAACTTGGGAGTCTGAAAAACAAATTGAATTGATCGTCAGAGGGATGGCAAGTAGATGCTCTTGGGCAAGTTATTTAACCTCTGTTTGCCTCAGTTGCCTCAACTATGAAATGAGGACAACAAGAGTACCAAACTCATAGGAATGTAATTAAATGAATGAACTCCTTTACCCAGAAGAGGGCACAGAGCAGGTATTTTAAAGTGTTTATTCCCTTCCCTTCCATTCCAAACATGTGGCCTGCAATTTGAGAAAAGAGTGAAGGAGGAATAGGGATAAACTCACTAGACTAAGCAGAATTAGGGGCTGTGAGCTACACTTTTGCAATTCTTTTAAAATTTTATTTTCATATTATTTATTTTTGTAAGCGAATAATCAGAAAACCACAATCTCAAAACAAATGCCCAAATAAACAGCTGAATAATTGTATTCTTTCAGTTAGATTCCAACTCCAAAAGTTCTTTATCTGGAGCCATTCTGTCAAACGTCCCTCAGAATTGTACTGGATCATTGTATTGCTGAGACTAGCCAAGTCTACCAGAGTTGACCATTCCACAATATTACTGGTACTGTGTACAATGTTATCCTAGCTCTGCTTGTTTCACTCTGTATCAGTTCATGTCAGAATTTCAGGTCTTTCTTCAATCATCCCATTTATCACTTCTTAAAGCACAATAGTATTCCATTACCATTACATACCACAATTTGTTCAGCCATTCTTCAACTGATAGACATCACTTCAATTTCCAATTGTTTGTTACCACCAAAACATCAATAACCAATGTTTTCCTACATGTAAGTCCTTCAGATTTTTCTGATCTTTTTGGGGTAGAGACCTAGTAATGGTATTGCATGATCAAAAGGATTGCATCATTTTGACACTTGTGTAATAATTTCAAATCACTATCCAGAATGGATGGATCAGCAATGTATTACATGTCCCAATTTTTCCACATTCATTCCAATGTTTCTAATTTTACTTTACTGTTATGTTAGCCAATCCAGAAGGGGTGAGGTGGTAACTCAGAGGGCTTTTAACTTACTTCTCTAATCAAGAGGGATTTAAAATATGTTTCCATATGTTTAATAAGTGATCTGAAAACTGCTTATTCATAACCTTTAATCATTTGTTAATTAGGGAAAGACCTGGATTCTTATTAATTTAACTTTTTTTTTTCAAATACAAAGCAGACAGGAGCAGAACCTAGGGCAAATATTAGCACTTTTCCTCTTTTAATCACACAAAAAGGCTCAAAATCCTATATATTTGGCTTGGAATGAAGACATTTCCTTAATGAGTGTTTCAGGGTCAACAGAAGAAATGGTCCGTACCCACAGAGAGTAGATTCTGCACATTCTCCAGCATGACCTCCAGGTACAGCTGTTGCTGAGAATGGTCCAACAAGACCCATTCTTCCTGCGTGATGTCCACAGTTACATCCTTGACTGTTATTGATCCCTAAATCAGCAAAAGTAATGAGGCACAGATCAGAACCTTCAGAATCCAACTAGTACAACCCTCATCAAATAACTGAAAGAAACTGAAACACAGAAAGGATTTACTCAAGCTCCTAAAGTGTATGAGTGGCAGAGCCAGCAGTGGAGACCAACCATTCAGAACCCAATGGAATACTGACAAAGGCATTTCGTGTCTAAAGTGAGAATATTAGAGGAATAAACCCTGTAGTAGTGAGTTACTCTGAAATGCTTTCCGCTATGTAAACAGGGGGCTGGGAAGTCCTCTCTGAGTGAGGTGGGCTATTCTGTAGAGTAGAAAGAAAGGAGGTGATCTGAAATTCCTCCTCATCCCAAGTGTCAGAATTGATCTGGTAACAACATTTTTTTCAAGAGTTTCTGAGAAAGTAGCATATACTGTGTATTCTAGGGGGAAAATATTACCAGTGAATAATGAGAAAACAAAGACAAAGGAATTTTTATTTCATCTTCAAAAAGGCTGAAATACTATTATCTAGGTAAAATCATAAAGAGAATTCCATAGTTATATCGGATCAGACACTTACTCGAGCTACATGAAGATGTGCAATAATGTGTTATATTGAGAATTAGGGGAACCACTGGTTAGGATGTGCCATAGCAAAACATGTTTCTGGAATATATTCAGTCATTTTATATTCAGGTACACAAAGAGAAAAGTTAAATATGAGGAGGAAAGGAAAGGGCAATCATCTCTTTTTTTTTAATTGCTTACTTTTTTAAAAGATGATTTATTTATTAAGAATATTTTCCCATGGTTCCATGAGTCATAATTTTTCAATCCCCATTCCTGGAGCTGATGAACAATTCCTCTGAATTATACATTTATCATTGTTCAAAACTGATTTCCATTTATTCATATTTGCAATAGAGTGATTTTTTAACTCCAAAACCCCAATCATATCCCTATCGAACCACATGATCAATCATGTCATATTTCTGCTCCACAGTTCCTTCTCTGGATGTGGAGCACACTCTTTCTTAGATGTTCTTCAGGATTGTCCTGGATCATTGTATTCCTATTAGTAGAAACATCTATTAAATAGGATCATCCCACAATGTATCAGTCTCTGTGTGCAATGTTCTCCTGGTTCTGCTCATTTTTCTCTGCATCAATTCCTGGAGGTCTTTATAGTTCACATGGAAATCGTCCAGTTCACCATTCCTTTCATCACATTGTATTCCATCACCATCAGATAGCACAATTTGTTCAGGCATTCCCCCATCGAGGGACACCCCACTCTTCCAATTTTTTGCCACCAGACTTTGGCTATTGATATTTATATATAAACATTTTTACTTATTATGTCTTTGGGGTACAATCCCTAGCAGTGGTATACTGGATCAAAGGACAGGCAGTCTTTTAAAGCCCTTTGGGCATAGTTGCAAATTGCCTTCCAGAATGGCTGGACCAATTGACAACTATTGCAGCAGTGCATTAGAGTCCCAATTTTACCAAAACCCCTCCATCACTTATCCCTTTCCTTTGCTGCCATATTGGCCAGTCTGCTAAGAGTCAGGTGGTACCTCAATATATTTTTTTTATTTGCATTTCTCTAATCAGGAGGGATTTAGAACACTTTTTCATGTGCTTATTGTTTGGGTTTCTTCATGTGAAAACTGCCTGTTCATGTCCATTGTCCAATTATCAAATGAGGAATGGCTTGTTTTGGGGGTAAATTTGACTTTATATTTTGGGGACATTAAACCTTTGTCAGAGGCTTGTTACACAGATTTTCCCCCAACTCATTGTTTTCCTTCTAATTTGGGTTTCACTGGTTTAGTTTGTACAAATTCTTTTTAATTTGATGTAATCAAAATCATTCATTTTACAACTTGTCATTCTCTCTATCTCTTGCTTGGTCTTAAATTCCTTCCTTTCCCACAGATCTGACAGGTATTCCATTCTATCTTCACCTAATTCATTCATGATTTTATTCTTTATATTTCAGTCATTTGCACATTTTGAAGTAATCTTGGTATAGGGTGTGAGATGTTGATCTAGACCTGATTTTCCCATACCAGTTTCAATGATCCCAGCAGTTTTTGTCAGATAGTGAATTCTTGTGCCAAAAGCTGCGATCTTTCGATTTATCTAACGCTAGCTTCTAAGGTCATTTACCTTTAGTCTATTCCATTGATTCACCTTTGTGAATCTTGAAATTTCTCAGACTTGCGAATGTTAAAAATTTCCCCATCGGGGAATTCTCCATTGCAACAATTCCCTACTGGGAACATTCCCCATTTTGACAGTGAGAACTCCACTTGGATCAAAAATGGGAGGACCTCTACTCCACCCGTACTTAGAACTGCTTTAGGGGAGAAAATTCCTTGCTAAACAATGAAAGTACTTAAACCCATACTTATAATGAGGCAAAAAGTTCTTTAAGCCATGCCTATTTTTAGAAGTAATACAAAGGGGTGCTAAGTACCTATAAAGGTCAGGCAACTTGCGAATTTACAAGGAGCAAAGAGGTGAAAACTTATTCAGAAGTTTTTTCTGGTTCAAACTTACTAAAGGGATTAGTCAACTCAGCTGTGTTTTTTCTGGTTCAAACTTACTAAAGGGATTAGTCGACTGATCTGTGAATTCAGAATGGGCTGTCCTTTGGAAAACATCTACTGTGATTGGTAGATGGAAGAACTTGGGGGAGGTGACATAGGAGAAAACCCCCTATATAAGAAAAAGGCAGCCTGCTAAAGGGGAGATCTTTTGAGGCTCTTGAGAAGGAGTCTCTTGAGAGACAGATTATAAGGAGGTTGTTGAAAGAAGGGTAATCTCTAAGGAGGTTTCTCAAGGGAGACAGTCTCTGGCTGGAACTCCCTTTGAGGAGTCTCTGTCTCTATCGGGTCTCTCTCGGGACAGTTAGCTGGGAAAGGCTGCCTTGAAGGGGTCTCTCTCGGGACTCTCTCGGGGACATTCAGATTGAGGATTGAGCTGGTGAAGTCAGCTGAGATGGAGCTGGCCTGGTGTCATTAGAATCCTTGCTTGGACTGATCTTGTGGTGAGTGATTAAGGACTGACTGATTCTCTCTCTCTTAAGACTCAAGTCTAGGCCATGTTGGCTTAAGGCCCTTCATACTTATTCCTTTCTCTCTCTCTCTCTCTCTCTCTCTCTCTCCCTCTCTCTCTCTCTCTCTCTCTCTCTCTCTCTCTCTCTCTCTCTCTCTCTCTCTCTCTCTCTTTCTCTCTCATTCCTCATTGTATTATTAATTAAATTCTCTATAAACACAGTTGACTTGGGTATATTCATAATCGGGAATAATTCCCTGGTGACCACCTTATATTTGATTTAAAACAAGACACTGGTGAAAACATATTTCCTGCAGTCACAATTTACTCACCCACTCTTATATCTACTACAATTTATATCTTCCACTATTTTACTCACTACAGTTTACAACCTCAACTATTGTCACAGTTATGTCTCCAACTCTTTTAAATTTAACACCTTTCAGGCTCTTAGTCAGTAATATAGTTTTTCATAATCAATGCTAACCTAAATTGTGAAAGTTACTAATAGCCTCATAATTAATTTTTAGTTCTTACAATTGGCCACCAGCCTTCTTAACTAATACAAAGCTTTAATCTGTGTGTCACCTGATTCATATGTGTTTCTTGTACACAAGTATATAGGATTCTGTTTTTTATATAGTATGGGATTCTGGTTTTTAATCCACTCTGCTATCTGCTTCTGTTTAATTGGTGAGTTCATCCCATTCACATTCAGTGGTTATGATTACCGAGTATTGCCCTTCATCCTATGCTATATTCCCTATCTTACTGTTCCTCCTTACAAGTATTTTGCTTTTTGTCACATCCCCCTACTCCCCCATCTGTAAGGGGTAAAAATTATAGTTGAACTGAATAATTGAGAGTATGGTAGGAGGCAGAATCAAGATGGCGGCATAGAAGGAGCAGAAGTTCAGAACTCTGAATACCCTTCCTTACCGATCACAAACTGAATGCTCCTAGGGGACTGAAAAATCAAAATTAACAAGACAGAGCCAAGGAACCCTCCAGCTGGACTTAATTCAAAAGGTACACCCCCCGAAAAGCTGGAATCCAAGAACACTTGGGTTTAAGGGGAAGACAGAAGGAAGGTCCCAGGACCCATCCCCCCTGCCATTTAGAGCAATGAGACTCCAGTGGCAGCGTGAACTTCTGGGCGGGCAAAGGTGCTGGTCTGGGGGTGTATTTTGTGGGCAGGGCTATGCAAAGACCAACACCTAGAGAGGGAGCATAGACCTGGCAGCCTGGCCAAAGCTGTGGATATCCTCCATAGTTGCTCTAGTCTTCCAGGAGGTTTAGGACACATCCAGCCCAACTAACCTGAACTTAATACCATCAAACGGATCCAGAACTCAGGGAAGCCAAGGCTCCACACCCATTCTCATTGACTGCTGGACTTTAATCCAATCAAAAGCCTCCAGAGGACAGGGAAGCTCAAACCCCCAACAACCAGAGACTACACCTAGAAATCTTCTGTTAAAGCTCCAAGAGGGGAGACTGACAGAAGTCCCCAAAACAAAAAAAATGAGAGGTGCAAGAGTACAAATACGGGGAGTAAAAAAGGGGTGAATTTGAGCAAACAACAGAAAAAGAAGAAACTACAATAGACAGCTTCTATTCACCAAATGGAACAGAGGGGGAGAGATCAACAAACGATAAATCAGAAATCCCAGCGAATCGGATACAGGCTGTGGAAAAACTCAAAACACAATTAAGAGAGGCTGAAGACAATTGGGAAAAGAACTTAAAAATTAAGATAAGTCATCTGGAAACAGAGGCCCTTGAACTAAAACAAGGAAATTGTGTCTTGAAAGCCAAAATCAACCAGCTGGAAAATGAGGTAAAGGAGATGAAAGATGAGACAAAGGAGTTGAAAGATGAGGTAAAGAGGATGAAAGATGACCTTCAAAGAAAATCAGACCAGGAGGAAAAGGATGACCAAAAAGCCAGGGAAGAAATCCAGTCTTTAAGAACCAGAATACAACAGCTGGAATTAAGTGACCTCACAAGCCAGCAGGACACTATAAAACAAAATGAAAAGAATGAAAAAATTGAGGAAAATATGAAGCATCTCATTCACAAAACAGACAATTTAGAAAATCATTCGAGAAAAGACAATTTAAGAATCATTGGTCTACCAGAAGACCATGACAAAAGAAAAAGCCTGGACATAATACTACAGGAAATTATTCAGGAAAACTGCCCCAATATCCTAGAACAAGAGGGGAAAGTGGAGATTGAAAGAATCCACAGATCACCTCCTGTATTTAATTTACAACTGACAACACCCAGGAATGTTATAGCCAAATTAAAAAACTATCAGACTAAAGAAATGATATTACAAGCTGCCAAGAAGAAGCCATTCAGATACCACGGAACCACAGTGAGGATAACACAGGATCTGGCTGTATCCACACTGAAGGACCGAAGGGCATGGAATATGATATTCCTTAAAGGAAGGGAACTAGATCTACAACCAAGAATCAACTACCCAGCAAAACTGACTATATTCTTACAGGGGGAAAGTATGGTCATTCAACACAATAGAAGAATTCTAAGTATCCTTAAAGAAAAGACCAGACTTGAAAAGAAAATTTGACGTCCAAACACAGAACTCAAGAGTATCATCAAAAGGTAATTTAAAAAGAGGGTAAAAAGAAAAACAGAACAAAACAACAAAAAAAAATTTTTAAGAGATTCAATATGTTAAAATGATATGTATCCCTATAAGAAAAGAGGTCATTGATAACTCTTAAAAACTGTTACTATCCCCTGGGCAGCTAGAAGAACTACACTTAGAGGGAACAGTGACGAACTGTATAGGATAAAAGGACAAGACATAAATAGGTGTATAGATATATTGTAATGATTAAAATAGTGGAAGACATAAACTTTAGTAGATATTAGAGTGGTTTTCTTAAATTGTGACCTCAGAAAATATGGTTTCAAGACAGTGTCTTGTTTTTAAATCAAATATAAGGTGGTCGCCAGGGAAAAATTTCCAATTATTAAAATATACCCAAGTCAGCTGGGATTTATAGAGATTTTAATTAATACAAATGATGAATTAAAGAAAGGGAGAGAGAGAGAAAAAGGAAATCATGAGAAAAGGATAGGCCGGCCCAGGCCAGCCCTGGCCAACCCAGGCCCAAGCCCTAAGAGAAAGATCAGTCAGTCCTTTATCCACTCACCACAAGATTTGTCCAAGCAAAGATTCTAGTGTTCAGAGAGGCACCAGTTCAGCCAGCTCCATCTCCAGAGAGAGATTCTTCTGACAGTCCCCGAGAGAGTCCCGAGAGAGAGAGAGAGAGTCCAGAGGGACAGAGTATCCTCAGAGAGAGCTCCAGCGAGAGAGTCCTTCTGAGACTGTACTCAGACTCACTTTCTCATCTCCTTTTAAAGGGAATTTTCTCCTATGTCACCTCCCCTAAGTTCTCACATGATGACATGGATGAAATAAAGAAAAAAATGAGATATTTAATAGATAGGATAACTAAATTAGAAAGTGGGCATGATAATGAACCAACGACAATTGCCCCTCTCCAGAAATCCAATTATCAATCCATTACTTGCCACTTCTGTGAGAAGAAGGGCCACAAAATGATGGAATGTAGAACCTTTCTTAAGATGATTGGAAGGAATACACAGTTTAATAATAGCTTTAGAAATAATAACTATAGAAATGATGATAATGGTCATAGAAACCAGAATTCTAGAAATTATAATAATGACTATGAAAATAACTATAATGAATATAGAAATAAGAACTTTAGAAACCAGAATTATAGAAATAGGAATTGGGAAAATAATGACAATGCTCAAATTGAAGAAAATTATAATGATAATGAACAACAACAATATATGAGAAATGGCACTCGTCCAAAAAATACTCGAGGTACTAATGACCCTCAGAGAGGTGCCCTTCAGGGGGGTACCCAAGGAATATCCCAAACACAATAATGGTGTCCGGGGGGCGGGGAGGGCTGGGGAACAAGAATCAGAGGATACAACCTTTGATTTCCCGGACCCTGATGTCCTACTACCCGTTGTCCCTATCCACTGCCCTCCCCATACTAATGAACCACATGTTACCTTAAAGGTGGGTAACACCTATTATGATTGTCTATTAGACACCGGAGCTTCCTGGTCTGTATTAAAGAGAACACCTGATTTACAATGTTATTCTGTTGGCTCAGAGAATGTAATGGGATTATCAGGAATAACCCAAAGAGTTAAAAGACTTCCTCCTGGAATGGTGTCTGTAGGACCCCTAGAGGTACAACACTCCTTCCTTTTGATGTCTGACTCCCCTTTAAATTTGCTGGGGAGGGACCTTCTATGCAAACTCAGAGCCACAATAACCTGCTCCCCAGATGGCTCATTATCATTAGAAATACCAGAGGAATCTTTAAATTTACTCCCTGTAATTCTCTCAGAGAGTCAGGAGAAAAAAAGAGCATCTCTCCTTTGCAATACCTAAAGATATACCAGAGTCTCTTTGGACCACATCTTCTTCCGATATAGGTTTACTTAAGTCGGCTGTTCCTGTACAGATAAAAACTAAATCTAGCCCACCTCCTTCTATCCCTCAGTACCCCCTCTCAAAGGAGGCAATTGAGGGTATTACACCAGTTATTAACTTATTAATAGAACAGGGAATAATAATCCCTTGCAAATCTGAATACAACACGCCCATCCTGCCAATTAAAAAACCAAAAAGAGGGCCTGATGGCAAGCGCCTCTATAGATTCGTACAGGATCTAAGGGCAGTGAATAATCACATTATAAAGAGACACTCCGTAGTTTCTAACATACATACTATTATTTCATCTATTCCTAGCACAGCTACATACTTTACAGTAGTAGACTTGTGTTCAGCTTTCTTCTCCATACCTATACATGAGAACTCAGGCATATTTTTGCTTTCACCTGGAAGGGCTCACAATATACCTGGTGTCAGCTGCCACTGGGTTATGTCTAAAGTCCGAGATTATTTGAGCAAATTTTGAGCCAAGACACAGACAATATAACATTTAAAAATAGCAAATTAATCAAATATGTAGATGATCTACTCTTGGCTTCAACAGACACAAAAACATGTCAAGAAGATAGCAAACACCTTTTGGAATTGCACAAAAGAGTACATAAAATCTCTAAGGATAAAGTTCAGTGGTGTCTCCAAAAAGTAGAATATTTGGGATTCATCTTGACTGCGGGTGCTTGTTATATTTCTCCAAAACGAATTGAGAATATTCAAAAATTGAGTGCTCCTACCACTAAGAAACAGCTGAGAGCAATTTTAGGAGCAACAGGGTTTTGCACACAATGGATTCCTTGCTATGGGGAAATTACTAAACCCCTTATAGCATTAACAAAAGATTCGGTTCCTGAACCCCTCAAATTAGAGCCTGAACACTTGTCAGCTCTATCAGATCTAAAAAAGGCTATCATGTCTGCCCCTGCTCTAGGCATCCCAGATTACAACAAGCCATTTACTTTATATGTGCATGAGCGAAGAGGAGTAGCCTCTGGCGTGTTAACTCAGACTTTGGGACCTTCTCAGCGCCCAATTGCTTATTATTCTGCCCAACTAGACCCAGTAGCAGCAGGAGCACCACCATGCCTTAGAGGAGTAGCTGCTACAGCCTTACTAGTAACAAAAACCATTGATTTAGTATTGGGATGTCCATTAACAATAATGTGCCCACATGAGATAGAAGCATTATTGATAAAACACAGAACACAGGCATTCTCGGATCAGAGAATTACAAGGTATGAAATAACCTTATTAAATAGTGAAAATATTACCTTGAAACATTGTTCAACTCTTAACCCTGCCACCTTGCTTCCAGATTAACCAACTTCAGGAGAACCATTACATAACTGTGAAACATTAGTGTCCATGGCAGAAAAGCCTCGAGATAATCTCTTGGACACTCCCTTAGACAATGCAGATCTGATTTTATTTACCGATGGTTCCTCTTTTATGAGGGATGGCATACGTTACACTGGAGCTGCTGTAGTCTCAGAATTTGCCACTGAATGGTCAGCTTCACTACCTTCTAACATTAGCGCTCAAGGAGCAGAACTCATAGCTCTAAAACAAGCTTGTATAATTGCCAAGGATAAAAAGGCAACAATTTATATGGATTCTAGATATGCTTTTGGTATTTGTCACTCAGTCAGGATGGTATGGCTCCAGAGAGGATTTTTAACGTCAGCTGGAAAATCCATAGCTAATGCAGAAATTATTAATGAAGTTCTTTCTGCTCTCAAACTGCCTAAAGTCCTAGCTGTAGTTCATTGCTCTTCCCATACAGGTGGCTCTGACCCTGTCTCTAGAGGAAATGATCGAGCAGATGCCAATGCAAAGCTAGCAGCCATAGAAGGACCTGGATTAATTTTAACATTAACAACCACTGATACATGTTTTGAAACTTACCCAAAGAGGGACGAACAATCCAATCCATTGGGGCAGAGAATAGTTTTTTGCCCTATAGTGGATTAGAAGAATAACAAAGGGACTGGTGGGGAGAGAAGTAGTACAAGGGAGGGAAAAGGTGGGATGGAGGCAATTTTAGAAAGACTAGAGGGAAAAATAAGGGAGGTAATAAAGGAGGGGGTAGAAAAGGAAGTAAAATAAGGGGGGAACTAGGGGGACTGATTATAAACAAACATTGGTGTAGAAGGAAATAGTGAAAGAAGAAAAGGCAGGACCACAAGTAGAACTCAAAATGCTGGGAAATACACAGCTAGTAATCATAACTCTGAATGTGAATGGAATGAACTCACCGATAAAACACAAGCGAATGGCCGAGTAGATCAGAATCCAAAACCCTACCATATGCTATTTACAATAAACACACATGAGGAAGATAGATACACATAGGGTAAAAGTAAGAGGATGGAGCCAAATCTATTGGGCATCAACTGATAAAAACAATGTAGAAGTCACAATCATGATATCTGACAAAGCCAAAGTAAAAATAAATCTAGTTAAAAGAGATAGGGAAGGTAATTACATTCTGATAAAAGGTAGTATAGACAATGAGGAAATATCTGTACTCAACATGTATGCACCAAATGGCATAGCATCCAAATTTCTAAAGGAGAAACTAGAGGAGTTCAAGAATGAAATAGACAGAAAAACTATACTAGTGGGAGACGTGAACCTTCCTCTATCTGAACTAGATAAATCAAACCCCTCCAAAAAAAATAATAAGAAGAAGAAGAAAGAGGTAAGAGAAGTGAATGAAATTTTAGAAAATTTAGAGTTAGTTGACATATGGAGAAAAATAAATAGGAACAAAATGGAATATACCTTCTTTTCAGCAGCATGTATTAGGGCATGAAAACATTGCAAACGAGTACAAAAGGGCATAAATAATAAATGCAATCTTTTCAGATCATAATGCAATGAAAATAATAATTAGTAAGGGTACACGGAGAGGCAAATAAAAAATTAATTGGAAATTAAACAATACAATTCTCCAAAACCGGTTAAAGAACAAATCGTAGAAACAATAACTTTATTGAAGAAAATGACAATGATGAGACATCCTTTCAAAACCTATGGGATGCAGCCAAAGCAGTACTCAGGGGAAAATTTATATCCTTGAATTCATATATTAACAAATTAAGAAGGTCAGAGGTCAATGAATTGGGCATGCAAATTAAAAAACTAGAAAGTGAACAAATTAAAAACCCTCAGATGAAGACTAAATTAGAGATCCTAAAAATCAAAGGAGAAATTCATAAAATTGAAAGTCAAAGAACTATTGATTTAATAAGACTAGAAGCTGGTACTTTGAAAAAACAAATAAAATAGACAAAGTACTAGTCAGTCTAATTTTAAAAAGGAAAGAAAAAAACCAAATAGACAGTATCCAAGATGAAAAGGGAAACCTCACCTCTAATGAAGAGAAAATTAAGGCAATCATTAAAAACTACTATGCCCAATTATATGGCAACAAATATGGCAGTCTAGGTGAAATGGAAGAATACTTACAAAAATATAAATTGCCTAGAATAACAGAGGAAGAAATAAATCACCTAAACAAGCCCATATCAGAAAAAAAAATTGAACAAGCCATCAAAGAACTCCCTAAGAAAAAATCCCCAGGTCCACATGGATTCACAAATGAACTCTATCAAACTTTCAAACAACAACTAATCCCAATATATTTGACAGAATAAGCCAAAAAGGAGTTCTACCAAATTCATTTTATGATACAAACATGATACTACCCCAAAGCCAGGCAGGTCAAAAACAGAGAAAGAAAACAATAGACCCAATCTCCCTAATGAATATAGATGCAAAAATCTTAAATAGGATACTAGCAAAAAGACTCCAGCAAGTCATCACAAGGCTTATTCACTATGATCAGGTAGGATTCATACCAGGAATGCAGGGATGGTTCAACATTAGGAAAACCATCCACATAATTGACCATATTAACAAGCAAACTGATAAAAATCACATGATTATCTCAAAAGATGCAGAAAAAGCCTTTGATAAAATACAACACCCATTCCTATTGAAAACACTAGAAAGTGTAGGAATAGAAGGGCCTTTCCTAAAAATAATAAATAGTATATATCTGAAACCATGAGCAAACATCATCTGCAATGGGGATAAACTAGAAGCCTTCCCAATAAGATCAGGAGTGAAACAAGGATGCCCATTATCATCTCTATTATTTAACAGTGTACTAGAAACACTAGCAGTAGCAATTAGAGAAGAAAAAGAAATTGAAGGTATTAAAATTGGCAATGAGGAGACCAAGTTATTACTCTTTGCAGATGGATATGATGCTATACTTAAAGAATCCTAGAAAATTAACCAAAAAGCTCATCGAAATAATCAACAACTTCAGCAAAGTTGCAGGATACAAAATAAACCCGCATGAGTCATCAGCATTTCTATATATCTCCAATCCATCTCAGCAGCAAGAATTAGAAAGAGAAATTCCATTTAAAATCACCCTAGACAAAATTAAATACTTAGGAATCTATCTGCTGAGACAAACACAGGAACTAGATGAACACAAATACAAAACACTCTCCACACAATTAAAACTAGTTCTAAACAATTGGAAAAACATTGCTTACTCATGGGTGGGATGAGCTAACATAAAAAAAATGACAATCCTGCCCAAATTAATTTACTTATTTAGTGCCATACCCATTGAACTACCAAAAAACTTCTTCATGGAATTAGAAAAAAACATCACAAAGTTCATTTGGAAGAACAAAAGATCAAGGATATCCAGGGAAATCATGAAAACAAATGCAAAGGAAGGAGGACTTGCAGTCCCAGATCTCAAACTATACTATAAAGCAGTGTTCACCAAAACAATTTGGTACTGGCTAAGAGACAGAAAGGAGGATCAGTGGAATAGACTTGGTGTAAATGACTTCAGCAGGACAGTCTATGATAAACCCAAAGATCCCAGTTTTGGGGACCAAAACCCACTTTTTGATAAAAACTGCTGGGGAAATTGGAAGACAGTATGGGAGAGATTAGGTTTGGATCAACATCTCACACCCTACACCAAGATAAACTCAGAATGGGTGAATAACCTGAATATAAAGAAGGAAATTATAAGCAAATTAGGCAAACACAGAATAATATACTTGTCAGATCTTTGGGAAAGGAAAATCACCCACTCAAGTGTCAGTCTAAAGTTCCCAGACTGAGGTCTCAAGCCTGAGATTGTCCAAGGCCAAGTTCAAAGGCCAAGTTCCCTCACAGGAAGTGACCACCAAATTTAAAGACAGTTCTTTGTGTCAGTTACTGAGCCTGTGGTCCATGATTACGTGTACCAATGGCAGCCTGAACTTGGCTTCAGACTTCCCAGGGGGCAGTCAGTTGTTTCTGATTTGTCTGTTGGCAGCACACCTGGGCCAGACTTCCCCCCTCCCCCACTTAATCCTTAAGTAGGGGTGTATACATTCCTGATGGCTAAAATCTAAAGAATAAATAGGGTACAGATTAAATCCATCTTCACAATACCCCCTGATGATCATTTGGGAGACTAGTCTCCCCAATTGATCATTTCATATAATCATCTTGTACCTCTAAAAATCTTCTAACTACAGGTGCATACAAAATTGCACCTTCTAAGAGGAAACTACAATAGTTAAGAGATAAGAGGGAAATAGAAGAGAGTAAGCAAAACCAATGTTTGGCTGGACACATTGACAAAAACCAATAAGGGGGCAGTCCCCTTTGGCAGAAGTGTGTACATTCAAAATGAATGTTCTACTCCCTGCCATTCAATCAATTGCACCCAAAGATCAAGATTCTTGGTGAAGTTTTTTAGAGCCAACATAAACAGTAGAGAGGTTTGTGTCTTTTCTGGGCTCCTCTGACACATTCTGTACTTATGGCAGTAATAGACTTCTTTTTTAATATCTCAGTCAAGGCTGAAAGATTTGCTACATCTGTAAAACTTGTGACAAATACCCATTAGATTCTATGGTTTTGTTTTTTAACCTCTAAAATCCAGAAAGTGAACTGTTTGGAGACGGTGCCATGAAGATGCCTGCACAGACTACACACTGCACCAGAAGATCCAGAGTGAACTTTGAGAAGTGGTGATTTGAACTGTGTGGGGTTGAATGCATTTGTTTTGTATGTATACTCTTATGCCAAAGGGGACTTCCCCCAATTGGCTTTTTGTCAATGTGACTAGCAATCATTGCTTTTGTTCCCTTTTCCTTTTATCCCCAAATTATTCTAATGTAAAAGTTGGTTATCTTTACAAGATCCATTGGAAAGACCAGTCTTCCACTGGATCTCAGGGGGGTATTTATGATTGGAAATATGTTACCCTAAAAATTGCATTTCCCAGGAGCCCACTGATGTCCTGTCGTTATGTGGTGACATAGATAGATATATTGAGTGGGGTTCTTGGTCTTGGGCTCTTTGCTTCCTGAATTGTGACCTACGTAGTAAGCGTGGTTTTTGAACAGGCAGATTAGCCAAGGACACCTAGTATTTTAATTTTATTACCCTTTTATTCCCTTACTTTGAATGATCATTAATAAATCTCTTAAAATCTAATATTATTATTTGAGATTAATTTTAATTTTCACATCTCCCTCCTATTACCTCCCTCTTCCTTTGACTTATTCCCCTTTCCCTTCTCTGTAGGATAAGATAGAATTCTATACTTGTTTTTCCATCTCTGAGCCAGTTATAAGGAGAGTAAAGGTGAAGCATTGTATGACACCACCTTTATCTTATTTTCCCCACAATGATTTTTCATGCTTCTTTATGTTATATCATTGATCCCTTTCTCTCATTGCAACCCTCTCTTTCAGGACTTGATGGATATTTTTTAACATTTCAGATGCATACATGCCATATATAAGGATGGGTGCAAGAGGGAAAGATGGAATTTTGCAAGAGAAGCTTGAGTGACAACAAAGTCAGTTGGAAAGCAAAGCATGCTGGGAGAGAAGAGGAGACCTGAGAGAGATCCAGATGGAATTCTGGGCTTTTTGAGCTGAAATCTCAACCAAGCAGGAAGCAATTTCCTTGCTGAGGAGCTCATTGAGAACCATAAGAGAGACTTGTTAGTTCATCGACCTAAAGTTCTTCAGCCAAATATCATCAGTCTGATACCTCTAGGAACATCTTTACAGAGGAGCAGATCCCTCAAACAAGGGAGCTGTGGACTCACAGTCAAGGAGAGCCTGGCTCCACCTTTCTGCCCTCTTGCACCTATTTTGACATTCCTTAGGTTAAATATACTATAGTTTGGGAATTTAGTTGGTAGGGAACAGTGAAACTCAAGCCTGCTATACAGCCACTTGAGCCAAGGACCATGATAGGGAAACTAAGGACACTGAGCCCCTCTTTCCATCTCCTTCACCTGCCCTATCTTTAAGTCATTAAAACCTTATGCTGTAGTCAGGTTCTACCTAGTCATTTAGTTTGGGAATCTTGAGAAGGTATCTGAAAACCAGCTTTAACAGAGAACTGTCAAGACCCATCCCCCTTCGGGGGAAGAACACTGGGGAGGTTTATTTCCAGGTCCTCATCGTGCCGGGAAATCTAGGGTTACCCCTGGGTCTGTCTGATAGGGCAGATTTTCCTTCAGTTCTCCATCACCCTTTCACATCAGGGAACACCCTTTTACTTGTGCAGCACCCCTAAATAGCCTCAATCAGGGGAGGTGAAAGAAGAGTAGGAGTCCACTCATCTAGGTTCCTATCTCTTCCACTCTCTGTTCCTTTGCTACAAACTCCCTTTTTGGATCTCACAGAAAAGCCATTCAGATATAGTAAAGAAGTACCATTTATTACAGTCCTCCTTTTGGACTCCACTAAAGTACCACCAATATAGCCAAAAAGTACCCTTTTATTACAAATATCATATATACAAATTGTTCTTTAGAGTCAGGTGTTTTTGCTGTTCTTTGCTCATTTTTCTATCTAATTTTAGATAGGCTCTCTTTTCTGAGAAGTTGGGGTATCCTCTTCAACTTCAGTCCTTGCTTGTTATTCTCAGCTTATTTTCTGCGTCTGAGGGCTGAAAGTTCTGAGCACCCCCTCTCCCTGCTGATTCAATTTGACCTTTGAAATACTGATGGCTAAAGGTCTTGTCTTAGGCTAGGGCTTAAGTTTCTGATCTCACTCACTCTGACCTTCATCAGCTCAGGGGCTGACCAAATTCTAGTGCCAAAATCACAGCTGACCTCCAATGGCATACAAGGCCAGGAAACTCAGGCCCCTGCCAGACTCTCTGTCCCAGATTGTGCCCTCTATTACCTGGAAAGCCACAGCCACCAGAATGAGCCTTCTTCAGCCTAGACTCCTCCCAGGAATATAAAGCACCAAAGGGCTTGGTATTCCACCTGGGCAGTGTGGAGGAGAGAATTTATAATGCACACGCAAGACAGAAAACTGAGCACAACTGTCAGTCAAAATGAAGATTCCATTTTGGAATGTTACTGGGAAAGCAGGTGGAGGCAAGCCAAGGGCTAAACTGAGCTGGACTGGGCTTTTGGTTTCTGGCTGATATGGAGAAAGAAGCTTTGGTATCTCTGGGACTTGAGTCAAATCAAGTTGAAAACGACCTGATTTTGATTGGAAGAAAGAAGGATTAAAGTCCTTATATCTCTTTCTCTCTGACTGACTCTGTTTCACAAGAGTGACTGGATTACTATTTCTCCCAAAATACTCCTAACCCTCATTTGTAGATAATAGGGGGAAACCCTATCCCTCTTACCATATCCTCCACCCTTTCCTGTCTTCCCCAATAAACTCTTACTCGAGTTAAAGAAAAGAGTAGATTATTTTCTGTAAAGCATCATAGTTCACCCTGAGTGACGTGAAGGAGAAAGAAGAAGGGGGAGGGGGAAGCTGAAAGGCTACTGAAGAGGGAGGAAAATGGGAGGAGGGTAGACAAAGTTGATTCAGTAGTCATTTAGTATACATCAATATACACCCTCAGAAATATATCTGTTACTGATTAGCACCCCGGATGGGACAGAAATTATCAATCTATTACAGATTGGCACCTCTAAACAGACTGAAACCCAAAATTCTAAGAAACAGCAGAGTAGAAAAAGATGTTTAAGCAAATGAGCTGTGGAGCTATTGTTTTGGCAACTATTACTGGATTTTTGGGTCTACAATATACTCTATAGCTAAATGACCCACATGATTTTTGATTCTCTGGATTACATTGGCAACACAACCATGTTTATACTGCAGTTGCTATTTCAGACAGAATCTATACTCTGGCAAGTTTTGACTCAAGTGTACATTATCTCTATGGCAGCCATTCACACTCTGACCTATTTGAAAAATATCTTTAGATTTGTTATCCCTAAAAAGGCAGCAAAGATACTGGTTGATCCTAATCTGGAAAACATTATTAAGACCTTATTTGAGGAACTGAACAAAGAAAATGCGCTTTGCCAGATTAAAGACAAGAACAATGGCCAGGCAGACAGGACACCCAAAGTAAAAGAAAGAAAGGCAAAGAAGTCTAAGGTCAATGCTAAGGGAATGAAGGTGACAAAGACACTAAGTCTGATAGTGAACCAGAAAAAATTTGTCCACTGAAGGAGGTCAGCAAGCTATCAAGTACAACTAGTGTAATACAATCTAAAGTCCATAGGCAGTAGACAACTTGGAACTCAAGGAACTTGAATCCCTGAAAAGACATTTTCTAAATTTCATAGAACAACCTTTTAAGATGCAGAAAGAACTGAAATGTGCTGTTAGGATCTTTGACCCAGACTTTGAAGATGTAGAGTTTCTCCTGTCTGAACTATTTAGCCCTCATGAGCAAAGGCAATTCTTTGAGAAGACCTGGACAGATAACAACCTAACTAGTTGGCCCACTGAGGAGCAAAGGGAAGATCTAGATTTTGCAAACCACACTAGCATGTCCTACTTAAGGAAATGTAGGGAAGACTTGCTCCAAGCTATAAAGCAATGTTGCTCAAAGCCTAATGCATGGGCCAGATTTGATAAACTCATGCAGAATACAGGGGGAACATCTAGCCACATTCATTGTCTCTCAGAAATGGCAGAATCAACATTGGGTCTATAGGCTAATAGTGAGGAATCTTCTAGTCACGTGAGATGAACTTTTTTAAACACTATTTTCCTAAATATGGCACTGTCAGTCTCATAGAACTATGTGAAACAGCTACTTACCTCCATGATAATCATTCAGAACAGCATAAACAAATGCAAGATTTAAAAGATAAGTTAGAGATAACAGAAAAATCTAAAAGAAAAGGAGAGAGGAAATCAAGAAACTAAACAGGGTTAGGACTTAAACAAAACCAGTTACCAGTTACACAAAACCAAAAACAGTGCAGAGAAACTAGGGAAACTAGGCATTGCTTTTTCTGCCACAGGAGAGGACACTTGATAAAAGATTGTTTTCTGAAGAAGAAACATGAAATTAACAAGAAGGGCACATAAGCTAGGTAGAAAAAACAAAATTCCACTTGCTGTTCTCATTGTAAGCTAAAATCCACAAAGCAAGCATCTGATTTAGAAGAGATGCAACAGGCCATTAAATCTGGAGCCAAACCTAAATATTCAGACATGGTTAGGAAAGAATTATGAAGCCGGGCCTTTAATGTATATAGTTTGGTACATGGAGGTAGACGAGATACTGAAAAAGAGGCTGCTGTTAAAAATAGTAGAGAAAAGATAACAAATGGTGAAAAATTTGTGCAAGAAAGTGAATCTGTGAGTGATAGCATATGCAATAAATCAAGAGAAAGGCAGAGACTACTAAAAGAGATACATGGAGAAATAAAAGAAATCATGTCTCAAATAGCAACTGAGATAAGAGACTTAGAGAAAGGCTGTATAGTAACCACAAAGGAAAAAAGTGCAAATAAAGTCAAATCATTCTTGGAGAATTTTTTTCACTGCAGAGAGGGCTCTGGGATTAAATTGTGTAAAAGAAAAAGACAAAGTCACAAAAAACTCAAGCAAGACTTAGTGAGAGATACAGAGAAACAAAATTTCAATTCCCTACAGGTTACTGTTACTAAAGAAGAAAATGCTTTGAAACCATTCACATATTTGCATGACATCCCAACAAAATCAGTTAATTCGTCCAATAGTTATATGGCACAGATAACTTTAGAAAAAACATTTAATTGAAATACAGAAGCTGAAATTTTCCTTCCATCAATGACTGATTTAGAGAATACAAAATTGACTGAAAATGTAGCTGACATTACATTTGAAAACAATAATCCTATTCAAAGTAATGGAGGTGACATGACAGTTGAATTTGAAAGGGGGATGGAATGGAAGTCTTAGTAACTGAAAGAACAACCAAGGATTCAAATGGCAGCCTTGAAGCCAACATTCTAAGTGGCAGAGGGGAATCTGACCAAATAAACTTATGTGAGATAAGCAACAGCTAGGATTTAAATTTATGTTCCAATTTGGTAGAGAATATAGTACCATCAACCTCATATGGAGACTTCAAAGGAAATGATTTGAATTAAAAAGAATGAACTGATCCTAACACACTGCTGGCAGAGGGTAGCAAAGGAATGAACAGTGACTCAGTGACAAAACACACCTTAGCTACACAGCCAGAAACATATGTATGTACTATTGTAGGAAAGAATGAAGGCACACATCCTACTGATGATGCAGGGGAATATGCAGATGTACTTGTAACAGTTAAATTAGTTTCTCTACTAAAAGTATTATATTTTATGAGTTTTATTAAAGATTAGAAATCAAGGAAACAAAATAATAAGCCACATGCCTAGGGCAGGATTAGCCCACTCACAGCCTACTTATACCATGTTGCAATCTCTGAGTAGAGGAAGAGAGCTCTTGAGAGGCAGAGAGCCCTTTAAATAATAAATTGTGATCTCGTCCAGGTGGAGACTCAGGTGAGATTGTAGGGAATTCTGGGAAGTACCAAGGATTGAAGTCTGGGGTTCAAATCTCCATTTTTACATTCCTCCCCTTTGATCATTATTGGGAAACCAGTTTCCCCAAAAGGATCATGAAAACATAATCAACTTAAAGATGACAGTAATTTGAGGATAAGGGGAAAAAAGAACAAAACCAATAATTGTTAGACTCATTGACAAAAAAACAGTTAGGGGGCACTCCCCTTTGGCATAAAAGTATACATACAAATAAATGTTCCAACAACCACACCCAAAGTTCATTCTTGATCTTCTCGTGCAGCTTGTGGTCTGGAGGCATCTTCATGGTGTCTTCTCCAAACAGTTCAGTTTCTGGATTTGGAGAGATATCATGTTTCTTAACCTAAAATTCTTCTCAAAAGGAATTTAAACTTTGCAATTTAAAATAATATTTTTACATACTGAACTCATTCCCAGAACAGCATAACAAAGAGGGACAGATTCCTATCTCTACATAGTCAAGAGTGAAGATGAACATAAAGCTCAGACTGATGATAGAGTAGGATCTATAAATATTAGTAACAATATAGAATATCTGCAAGAAGAAAATAACCCCATACCATCAAGTTTACCAAATCAAAATGAAAAATTTAAAGCTTGGCAATAAAAAACGAGAAACTGACTTGAGAAAAAGCTGGTGACATAGGCTTAGTTCAATACACAGGGTTGCAATTTTTTTAAGACAAAAAAGGGAGGGATGTGGAGGAGAGAATTTACAATGCATGCAAGACAGAAAGCTGAACACAAAAGCTGTCAGTCAAAATGAAGATTCCTTTTTGGAATGTTACTGGAAAAGCAGTTGGAGGCAAGCCAAGGGCTAAACTGGCCTGGACTGGGCTTTGGGCTTCTGGCTGATGTGGAGAAAGAAGCTTTGGTATCTCTGGGACTTGAGTCAAATCAAGTTGGAGATGACCTGATTTTGATTGGAAGAAAGAAGAAAGAAGGACTAAAGTCCTTCTATCTCTCTCTCTGACTGACTGTTTCACAAGAGTGACTGGATTACTATTTCTCCCAAAACCCTCCTAACCCTCATTTATAGATAATAGGGAAAACCCTATCCCTCTTACCGTATCCTCCATCCTTTCCTGTCTTCCCCAATAAAGTCTTGAGTTAAAAAAAAAGAGTAGATTATTTTCTGTAAAGCATCATAGTTTGCCCTGAGTGACTGGAAGGAGAAAGAAGGGGGAGGGGGAAACTGAAAGGCTTCTGAAGAGGGAAGAAAATGGGAGGAGGGTAGACAAAGTTGATCCATTAGTCATTTAGTATATACATCAATAGACACCCTCAGAAATATATCTATTACAGCAGCCACCTATAAGGCTGGTCACCCTGAAAGCTTCCCTCTCTCCTTATTCCCTTTCATAATCTATGAATCCAGTGACACTGGGATCTTTCTTGTTCCTCACACAATACTCTACAACTCTTGACTTTGCATTTTCCCAGGTTCCTCATTCAGCCTCTTCCCTGAGCCTTCACTGACTATCCCCACTAGTTTCTGCCTCCTGAGCACACTGTATTCCTTCAGGTCTGGATTCAAGTCTCACCTTCTGCAAGAAAACTTGATTGACGCAGATTCATTCTTGGACTTCCTACAACTGATCTTATGCACGTGGAAAGGAAAAGTGTTTTATTGCCTTTATATTACCGATTACGAACCAGGTGGTCACATGCAATCCTTTAGATAAGTGACTGCAGTTTTTACAAGTTGCTCCCAGATATTGCAGTAATTGTGTACAAGATGTCAAGCTTAACAGCAGAATAGTGGCCACAGGATTGGAAGGGGCGGAATTTGATGCATTAATTATTATAGGAGAAAATCCCGAAGAAAACCAATGATTTATCACTTGTTTCTACGTTACAGGATTGGCAGTTTGGGGTCTCCAAGATGACTCTGTTACAAAAGTAAATAAAAGGGAACTAGATTGTGAGTGATAACATAGGGAGAATCCTGTGGAAGAATAACAGCTTTATTTTCATTAAATTCTCTTCTCTTAAGCTTGAGTTGAACTCAGGACTCGGATCAAAGGCTCCAACCCTGACCAAACCCCTCTGCCCGCCGGCCTGCTGCCCTCCTCTGCACCCTCCAGCCTGGCAATGACTTTGCTGAGGATCCATCAGACACCCGCAAACACCTGCTCCCGCTCTGGGGACCCTTGGGGGGGGGGATACTTGAGGGGGGGTTGGGGGGAAGCACCTGCAGCTTCCACTGACCACAATGAGATTTAGGATTCTGAGCTCAGAAAAATGGCCCAAAGACGTCTCTGCCCCTCACAATGTTCTCCACGGAGGGAACCAACACGGAGGAACTGCAGGAACCCAGCAGGTCGGGCACAGCCGGGGCTCACCCAGCTCAGGGGGCCGCCCTGTCAGGGGCCTTTTGATGGCACCTTCCTGCCAGGCCCCGCCTCCCCGGCTCTCCCCCAGGCCTGCTCTCCTCGCCAAGCCCCCTCCCCTGGCGCCCCTGTGCCCAGCTTGGTGCCAGCCCTGCCAGGCTCTTCCTCCTGGGGTTGGGGAAGCCCAACGCTGGCTGTCACCCCCCCCCCCCCCACCATTCCCAGCACCCACCAGGGAGGCCCTCCTGTGGCCAGGGGGGAGGGGCTGTGAGCAGGGACTGCGGGGAGCTCAGGGGCCGCCCTGGGAGGCCAGAACAAGATGCTGGAAGTGGCCCGCAGCGCCTGCCCCGCCCCACCCCGCCCCCACTTCTCACTGTGTAATAAGGCCCAAAGGCCTGGCAGGGGCTGACCCACTGCCTGACCTGGGAAGCAGCCCCCCCCCCCCCCACCCCGGCCTGTCCTCTGGCCCGGAGGAGGAGGCTGGCTGGAGCCCTTTCCTCCGGCTGCACTCACCTGGGAGGAGGGCCTCGGGGTCCCGGGGGCCATTGCTCTGGCTGCGGGCTCTCTGCCGGGCCACCCTGGGGTGCTTCAAGGGTTGGCAGCCCCGAGGGGGGGAGACGTGATCTGTGTGCGCCTGGGGGGAGAGAGGGGGAGGGCTCAGGAGGACTCCCAGGGGTTCTCCGGCCTTAGGGGGGGTTAAAGGGAGCTGAAAGCTGGGAAGGGCCTTGGACTGGCAGGGAAGACGCCCCGCCCGCCCCCCTCTGACGTCATCTTTGGCTTCCATTCACAAGCTGCACTGGCAAGATTGGGGGAGGCTGCAGGGGGACTTCCTGGGGAATGGCGGAGGGGAATCAGGTGGGGGCGGGGAGAGCGGGCTGGCATTTCCTTCCCCGGCATGTGGGCACGGGCAGCCCCGCTGCCCTCTGACAGACTCCGGAGGGTTGCTTCTCCCCGGGTGTGTTCTGACCTGACTCTGGGGAAGAGGCCGGAGCAGCCCCGCCCCCAGCTGCCTCCTGGCTTCCCTTGGGGAGGGGAGACAAAGCGCAGCCAAAGCTCAGGAGACAAACCGAGCCTCCGGCCTGACCAGGCACTTCCGAGTTTGTCCCTTTTTCTGGGGAACTTTAAGGTGAAGGACAGCCCCTCCCCCAAGCCTCTCTCAGCGAACATGCGCACACGCGTCCCCCCTCCCAGCTCAGTAAGCAGGAACGGATCCACCCCGGGTCTTCCCGGTCCCCAAAAGTTAGGGAGGAGAAAAGTCTCAGCTGCCAGAGCGGGAAGCTCGGAGCGCTGCCACTCACTGACTGCCTCCCCTCCCCCTCTAACCCAGCAAGGGTCCAAGAAGCACAAAGGCGGGACTTCCAGGAGCCAAGATTGCCCACGGCGGGGTTCCCAGCATGCTTTGGGGCTGCTACTGTGGGGAGGAAACAACATTAGAAGTCAGGAAACGGCATTCTGGGAAATGGAGTCCTCCATGGAGAGGGACAAGACCTGAATGGTGTCCTGACACAGGCATTCTGGGAAATGGAGTTCTCCTGCCTTGGTCCCTGGGCTAAGCCTCCTGGTGGGGTAGGGGTCATATAGGAAATGTTCACCAACCTGGGGGGCTGCAGCCTTCTCCCCTCCCCCCATTTCCCCTCCAGCCCTGCCCTGCTGCTGCTTATTTCCACTGGAGGCTGCCTCAGACTAGAGCCTGGCACACAGCAGGTGCCTAATAAGTGTCTATTGATTGACTGATCGGGGAATGGAGCCATCCTCCCCCAGGACTTGAGTGGGGGTGCCAAGATCCCCCTTCTGACAGAGAAGGAAACTGAGGCACAGGGCAGCGGCTGACCCGCCAGACCCAAGACCCATCCCACAGCTTCCCCTCTTCCAGGGATCTCTCTGAAAGTCCTGCTTCTCCTGCTTTGTGGGATGACCCCAGGTGCTATCTCTATCGCTATAACGACCAGTTGCCATTCATATGACACATTATCATAGGGCAATGGAGTAATACAATAACCCGTTTGGTTGTAATGACAGGGGTAAGTAATTCTCATGTTTAAAGCTTCAACCTCTTTACCTAACCAAAACACAGCATCTTTTAAGCTGTCCAGCTCATCTCTATAAGCTAAGTCAATACTCTGCTGAGTGTGCCATCATTTGGAAGAGTTAGACTCCACTTCCTGTATGAACCGGCGATTCTGGATAGAAGAAGTCAATGCCATGTCGCCATGGTTAAGGACGTGATCACGGCTATGACGGAGACCGCGGCCCCGACCACCGCAAAGACCATTCTCTTGGCTCGGTGCATAACCTTGTTGAATGCCTTTTGAACAATGTGCACAGTAGGCGTGGATGGCCACGTCTCTGTCAAATTGACAGGTCACCACCGCAAAGGCGGATGGTACATAATGGCAACCTAGGAATCCTGGTGTTTAGGACTAAGGCGTGGATGGAGGTGGCACTTAGTGCAGTTGATCTCATAGAGACCTCGCTCATTCCTAGAAATGCGCAGACTATCACCCACCAGCATTCCATAAGGGGCAAAAACACATGCCGTGACATTGATGTGACTGTCGTACTCAAGTTCAAGTCCCGAGTTTTTCACCTTGACCTTAAACTTGTCTATTGGCTGCGTGGCAGCCGCTATCTTCCATTGGGTGTTCTGTATGGGACCTGCTTCAACAGCAAGTCTAGCATCGGCCATGTCCACTTCTAGCAAGTCCTCGATTTTCTGAAGATCCTGACCTGGCACGTGCCATGTCCCATGGTCAGTATATTTGTCTGACCGTGTCAGCTGTTCAGAGCGACCACAGCGCAGTCTGTCATTGCCGGCATCTTAACCTCTCTGGGAGCTCGGACAGAGCAATCTGTCCATGGCAAGTCCTTGTACCCCGCACCTATCTGATTCGGACATACGTACCTGTTAGCAGGGTGTCTAGATCTGAACGCTTTACGTGGTGACTCCCTTTCCTATCATACCCATACCAATTCCCACCTAACCGTTGTCAGTGGCATTCTTGACGATCCACGCTTGATGCCTGCGCGGTGCACAGAAAGAATTACCAATAAACGAATTCCTAAAAGACATACAGAATGGAGGATACACAGTAGGTCCTGAATAGTTGTACAGAGCCCCTTCAGATTCCAGAGGAACACGCTTGGCTAGAACAGGGTGCAGTAGCCAGTCCGTGTTGTTAACATCTACCAGAGGGGGCTTGTCTATCCACGTTAACATTCTCAAAATAGGAGGCTTGGGCACGATGGACCAGTCGACTTCAGCATGACAAACGTTCAGCAATGTCCAATTAGTGAATGTCATCAGAGTAAATGTAGTCAGTGTTCGGAGTGCATGCATTCACCAGGGTTGCCTCCGATCTCGGTGCCCTGCACTTGACCATCGGGTAGCTGACTGGGGACAGCAGCGATGCTCGCCTGCTTCTCGTCCTGGTCTCGGGCAGCCGGTGTAGTGCTGGACTGGTCAGCCTGCTCCTCTGCTCCCCGTGCCTCTGGATGCGGTCCCTTCCATGGTTTGAGATGCGTACTGGGAGTCCAGATGTCTCCATTATCTGTGGAAACACAAGCATAGCCTCGACCCATTGTTATTAATCTGTCCAGACCCTTGTAATCTTTGTCTCCTGGCCATCTCCAAAAAACCCAGGGCTACTGCACTGTGTCCATTGTATCATGGCACTCAAAATGCGTTTGCATAGGTGCAGCCTTCAGCCCTTCTGGGATGGAGAAATGATTGAGAGTCAAAAGTACCATCCTTAACAATTTGTTAGGAATCACAGGTTTGGGTTTAGAGATGTCACCCTCATAAACTGTCAGGTACTCTCCCTTCTGTTTTTGTATCTGGTTCTTGAGAGTCCTGTTAGCTCTCTCCACTATTGCCTGCCCGTGGAGTTACCTGGAATGTGTAAAGATTAAAATTTAGGGGAGACAGGGAGACTGAGGCAGGTAGAAATTAGTTTCTCTCTGCAAGGAGTATTATATTTTTTAGAGGTTTATTAAAGGTTAAAGATGAAAGAATATAGAAGTAAGAAACATGTGCCTAGGCCAGAGGCCTAGACAAAATAACCTCACATCACGCAAGAGACCGCCTGCTCCAAAACGGAAGTCCAAAAAGAGCCAAGAGAGAGAGAGCCTCTCAAAAGCCTTTGAATCAGCTTAAATACCTTCTCGATCTCGGCCCAGGTGAGATTACAAGGCATTCTGGGGAAATGGAGCAAAGGCTCAAGGGGATTGTAGTCCTGTATTCGAGTCTATTTTTTACATTCCCCCTGTGATCAGTTTTGGAAAAATTAATTTTCCCCAAAAGGATCATAAAAACATAATAAACTTAAAAGATTACAATAGTGTGAGGATAAGAGAAAAAATAATAAAACCAATAATTGCTGAACACATTGACAAAAAGCCGTTAGGGGGCAGTCCCCTTTGGCATAAAAGTATACATACAAATAAATGTTCAATCAACCGCACCCAAAGTTCAATTTTGTGCAACTTGTGGTCTGGAGGCTTCTTCATGGTGGCTTCTCCAACAGTTCAGTTCTGGATTCAGAGAGGTAGCATCTTCTTTACCTAAAATTCTTCTCAAAAGGAATTTAAACTTTGCAATTTAAATAATGATTTTTTTACATTCCCCCGTGTTGTGGGTGATTGAAAGATTCAGAATCAATTAGGGATGCATGGCTGAGGTATGAGGTATATGAATCAATTGGCAAGAGATATTAAAAAGACATCAGAAAATCCAAAAGAAAAGAAAAATTTCTGGATGAAAATATAGACTATCAAAGTCTTATGTGTAAAAATTCCAAGTACAAGAAAAATAAATCTATAACAGGTCCTTCAATCAGGGCCCAATCAAAATGATCTAAGTAATGATGCATTTACCCAGTCAGTGCCAGGACTACAGAAAGGTACCACACTATGAGAGGCAGAAAAGGAAGGGACCAGATTATAGGAGCCAAGGTTTCGGGGATACTCATCTGTGAGTATCTTCAGGGTGAGTGTGGATACAAGGAAAGCCTATGTCTTAACACATGTTAAACATAGTAACCTCAAGTCTTCACACTAGGTTCAAGACCTTTGTATTGGCCTAGAAGTGCATCAATCCATCCTAGATTGGCCTTTCTTTGGCCCTATGAAATGGCTCTTGTGTGTATCTCTTGTCCTGGAATCAGACAGAATCATTAAGCAAAGTCCCATAATTTATTTAAATAATTAGTGGCATCATTTTTATAGTCACAAGCCTTTTAGGGCACATATTAGCAAATGTATCTTAAACTTAAAAATCAAAAGGTTAAAGAAAATCTTAATGCTGGTGACATGTGCTTCAAATATAAAAAGGAGAGAAAAAATAATAAAAAAACTGAAAAAGTATATTACACATGCAAGAAAAATTTAATAATAAAAGAGCTTTAAAAAATTCAAAAATATAGCTTATAACCATTGACACTGTGTCAGTTAAGAAAATATAGCATACAAGGTTTTCTCACCAAAAATGAGATCCATTTCCTCTTTGTATCTGGCCATGATCACTGTGAGTAGAAGGCAAATGAATTGAACAAGGTTAACAATTTTTTCATCTTTAAAAATACAGTAGTACAAATATGTAGATATCAAACTCCCCAAAATTCTCAATAGCCCAATTAATTACAATAGCAAACAAACACACTTTCATATTTCACATAAGTTGCTGTATGGCATTTTTTAAAGCCTATGAATTGGTGGACATTTGTCACAATTTTTACAAACGTAGCAATCTTTTAACCTTGGTATTTAAACATATTTTTTAAAACAAAGTAAAACTCATCTTGGGTTTAGAACATAATCAAGAAATCTAGATATCATTCTGGTGGAAGTAAAATAGTGAGCTGAAGAGCATAAATAAAGGGGTGCTCCTTTTTTTGGAGGCTTTTTAGGGGTGCCCTGAGATTAACTGCCCAACTTCCATTCACATGTGGGAAGGTTGGGGTTTATAAAATGCATTTCACTTCAGCTAATGGGCCTTACCTCGTGGTAGAGGCAGGCAAAAATAACCAGATTGTTAAAAAAAATTCCAAAACTCATATTTTAAAAACCCTTAAAATCAAATCATTTGAGGTATTTAGCACATTAAAATTTCCAAAGGTTGTTAATACAATTATAACCAGTTCTGAAGTCCATCTATCCTCGGCAAAATAGAAAAAAGCTGTTTTTTCATATATGGGCTTATTCACAATAATATTTGTTCAACATAGTTATAGGGGAAAAACAACAGAATTTCAAAACTCAGTACATTCAAAATAAATTCAATCAACCTTCAGTTCAAGCAGAATAATATTGAATCCAGTAATATATGAACTTAAAATCACGAAGTTAAACCTTAAACAAAAAATGCAATAGGATACAGAGATTTTTATAAACCATTGGAGTCTGAAATGCCTTAGAATATAGCCTTTAGTCTCTTCAAAGTTCCTTGGGGTTTTTTTGTTTGTTTGTTTGTTTGTTTTTAATTATCCATTTAAATGTCTATTGTCCGAAGGCAGAGTAGTAAAGGCTAGGCTATGGGGTTCAAGGGATCCATCCAGGGCGCCATAGCTGGGAAGCATCGGAGGCCAGATTTTAGCTAGAGACCTCCCGGCTCTAGGCCTGGCTTCCAGTTCGCTGGGCCAACCATTCTCCTCCCCAAAGTTAAAGTTGAATCTTTGGGCTGAGTCTGCTCCCTGACAGGCAGGTAAAATCAATGAAATTGCCAGAAGAGTGAAAAATCCTTTTAAATAGCCCATTGCTTTTTAGGTTTCTGTTTGAAAAGTCTGTTTCTTCTCTCTAGTCTTTTCTGTCTTTCCCCTCTCTGATACCCCTGTGGCCAATACCCCCAGCCACGTGGAGGCTTAGCCTAAGGGAAAATTGCCCGGTCTCCTTTCCCTCTGGTCTCTCCCCTCCGCCCACGTGGCCAATACTGTTACCAGCTGGTCGCAATGAGTCCTGAGCGATCTGCTCCAAGGATCTGGGTGATGAGCCGGCTGGGGTCACGCTCGAGGGTCTGGGGCACAGAAATAGGCAGGCAGCGGGCCGTTGAGAGGCCAGGAGCAGGAGCGGCTGCGGGGGTGGGCAAGGCTGGGACCAGGTACCAGGTGAGGACGATCAGGGCTGCAGGCTGCAGGCAGGAAGCTTCGGGCCGACCCAGGCGGGGTGGGCAGCAGTCCGGAGCCTGTAGCAGCTTTGCGAGGGTAGAAAACCTTGGCCAGAGAGATATGGCTCAAAAAAAATTTTTTTCTAGGTACTAGCTATTAAAAGTTGAATTAAAGATCAGAAAAGAATTCAGAAGATTGAGGTTTTTTTTCCCATTAGGTCGCCATAACTGTAAAGATTAAAAATGAGGGGAGATGGGGAGACTGAGGCAGGTAGAAAGGAGTATTATATTTTTTAGAGGTTTATTAAAGGTTAAAGATGAAAGAATATACAAGTAAGAAACATGTGCCTAGGCCAGAGGCCTAGACAAAATAACCTCACATCACGCAAGAGACCACCTGCTCCAAAACGGAAGTCCAAAAAGAGCCAAGAGAGAGAGCCTCAAAAGCCTTTGAATCAGCTTAAATACTTTCTCGATCTCGGACCAGGTGAGATTACAAGGCATCCTGGGGAAGTGGAGCAAAGGCTTGTGGGGATTGTAGTCCTGTATTCGAGTCTGTTTTTTACAAATGCCAGTTTTATGGATTATATTCCACAATTTGCAAAATTCCGCAAACATTTTGCTGGTGTACGCAGGACCATTGTCAGTCTTTATCTGATTTGGAACGGCCAAATGAGAAAATGCTTCCAGCAAGTGTGCAATGACGTGAGAAGCCTTTTGTCCTGTTTGCGCCGTGGCCCATATGACCCTTGAGTATGTGTCCACTGCCACATGCACATCTTTCCACCTTCCAGAAGGAGCATATTGAGTCACATCCATCTGCCAAAGCTGGTTCGCCGGGAGGCCCCTTGGGTTAACTCCTGGGGGAAGAGGTGTGGAGGAGAAGGGAGCGCAGGAACTGCACTGCTGGGTTATCTCCTGCGCCTGTTTTTTGGTCATGTCAAATTGGCATTTGAGAGACTTTGCATTTTGGTGCAATAAAGAATGTGACTTAACTGCTTCTTGAAAAGCAGATGCCACTAAGGCATCCACCTTAGCGTTTCCCTCCGAGCGAGGACCCGGGAGGTGAGTATGTGAACGAATATGGGTTATAAAGCATTTGCTCTGCCTTTGCCCTGTCCCCCTCTGGGTGGTTCGGAACAAGAGATACAACTCTTCATCCAGTACAGGTTCAATGTTCGCCGCTTCCAGCGAGTTAACCCAACTGACCACGTACAACGAATCCCAGAGTGTGTTGCAAGCTTGGACTACATCCCTCAGTACACTGCCAACGAACGGCTGCCAATCCAGCCTTTTGTGGGGAGCCAGAGGTAGTGCCCAGGAGCATCACCCTATCCTGGGCCACAGCCCTGCTCTCCATGCTTTGAGGCATCTGTAAAACCGTTCACAGCATCTACAAGGGGATGCGTGGATGTCGTTCTCGGGAAATTGATAGGAGTCAATTTCATGAACTGTAATATCTCATTAGCAGGAATGTGAATATCAATCTGGCCGGTACAGTCTGCAAAAGCAATTTGCCATGGCAAAGACTGCAAATCAATTCTGGACTTGCTCTCTAGTTATGGGGACATGAATCGTACCAGGCTCTAGGCCAGTTAACCATCTTGCTCTTTTCCTGATCTGGGTGATCAGTAACATGATAAGTTCTAGGTAGCGAGTGAGGGATTTAGTTTGCTGATTGGCTAAGTGAACCCATTCTATGATGTGGGCTCCTTGATGCAAAGCACCTGTGGGGGTGTGTCTCGTCCGTAGGACAGATGCTACCAAAGGTGGGGACGGGCAATTCTAGGCAATCTGGCCTTTGACACAGCTCCTTCCACTGCCTTTAACTCCTCCTCTGCTTTGGGAGACAGAGTGCTAGGGGAGGATAAAGCAGCATCTCCCTTTAAAGTGGCATAAAAGGTCTGAGCCAGTTAATATCACCTAGCAATTTCTGGAAATCGTTCAACGTGTTCAGGGAATCTCTACGAATCTCTGTTTTCTGATCTCTCGATCATACACTAGCGGGCAGAGGTACCTGTAAGGAGGCGTGGTCTGAATCTCCTTGGAGAGGACCAGTTTTGCCTGGGCTAAAGCTTGGGTAGCGTCTGCCAGCAGTTCCTCAACTTCGCCACTAGATGGCGCTGCTAACAACATGACATCCACATACTGGATTATGTGCTATTTTGTATATTTCCATCTAATCTTTTCTAGAGCATTAGCTACGTATGTGTAAACCCTGGGGCAGACAAAGACATTCGAAGTGCTTGAGAGGAGTACTAAAATGTGTAGATGGAACGGAAAATGCAAATCTGTGACAATCTTGGGGTCATAAGCAGACATTGAAAAAACAACCCTTCAGATCTATCACTACCAGATTCCAGTTTATGGGAATCGGACTAGGTGAAGGTAATCCCGGTTGCCTGGTCCCCATGTCCACTAGCTGGTCATTGACCTTCCTAAGATCATGGACCAGCCTCCATTTCCCTGCCTTTTTTGGAACTAGAAAAATTGGGGTGTTCCAGGGACTGTTTGATTCTCGTATGTGACCTAGGCTTAATTGTTCTTTGATTATTTCCTCTAGATGTACTGATTTCTCCTTAGATATAGGCCATTGGTTAATCCAGATGCGCTTGGAATCTATCCAAGTAATGGGGTCTGCACATAAGGGGGTGGTGCTTGCCACACCCACAAATTCTGTGTGCAGTTTGTCCGGTGTGGTCAGGGTTGTGTTCATCCCGGACATCACCTCCCTGCCCCCAAGAGCCTGGGCAAGATCTAAAACGTAAGGTTTAAACATCCCTCTATGCCCTTCGCTATCAGACCACAATAAAGTACGAGCTGGTTGCAACACCTTCTCAGGAGTGCCGATGCCCATTAACTTCTGGTGAGGCTCAATGCCGTCCCATGATTCTGGCCAATCCTAAGCAGAGATCACCGAGAGTCTAAAATGCCTGAAATGTCCTGGTCCTCTACAAACAGACATTACCGATCTGTCCGGAGTAGCCTGCTCCTTGGAGAGAACCTAGCCTCAGGGAATAGTTCTAAAGAAGCTCACTCAGTACCCTTAGAAAAGCAAAATGCAGAGCTTTGCCTCCTGGTCCTGAAACAACGTGGGAAAGATTTCTAATCCTTTTGCCATGAGTTTAGGGTTGCCTAGTATTAACCCTTTAGAGCCTTGAGGTCCGGGAAAACGAAAGCTAGCTGGAATCCAAGTAGGTTCTGCCTTCCTTTTCAACAGAATGCTTTCAGCTGCTATTATAGGGAATCGTAAAGAAAACCTCATGGTTTCGCCCTGATTTATTCCTGGGCTCAAGACAGGCCCGATGCCTAGTTTACCAGGTGCATGGCATTTCCCTCTAGGCATCTGCGTCTGCACCGTTAGAATAGATCGCGTCTCACAGATGCCTATGTCCTGACAAGCCCTTAAAAAATCTGCTGAGGACCCTGTAGCTTTAATCGGAGGGATTGCTCTTCTGGCCCGCTCATTAGCATTCAAATAAGCGAGATCTTTAATTAAAACCTTTGCTGCTTCTTCCTGAAGAATGTGTCTGTGTACCTCTATGGATAACCTATCTACAGAATCTGCAAAAGATACCTTGTGCTTTTGAATGATTTCTGTATACAATTTTTCTGAATCTTTTCCAGGTAGGGCTCTCCATGCCCTAGTGGCAGCGCTGGCTATCTGGTTAAAAACTTGCTCTGTTGCTGTAATCTGCCTAGCCATTGGTTCAAATTCTCCTTGTCCCACTAATTGTTCAAACGGAATATTTATCCCTGCCTGCCTTGTATGTATCAGAGGCTTGTATGGAACATAGATCATGGAATTTTAGTCTCCAGGTCCAATAGTCACCGCCACTGAGGGCAGACTCAGCCGCCAGGTACCAGTCAGCTGGGGTGAGTGTCTGCTGGGTCAGATTACTGAGAAGCGCTAATGTGAATGGAGCCATTGCCCTGTTTTTCAATACGCTGTTTCGGAGCATTTTTAAGACCTTACAATCCAGGGGTCTAGGCTGAGCAATGCGTCTGTTGGCATCCTCAGGATCCTCAATATACCTGACTGTAAAAGCAGAAATTTCCTCCTTGTCTTTCGGAGTAGGTGAAATCAGCTCTGCCCTGAGTGAACCAGGCTGAGAAGGCTCAGGAGAGCAAGGTGGGGCGGGGATGGGGGTTGGGGGGTGGCCAGGAGAGGTTCATGAAACCAACCCATAGGCTGGGGGAGAGGGGGAATTCCTAGGAGCCTGATTGTCTAGAAGAGGATACATCTTCTGAGTTGCAAATGACTCTTTTGTGTCACTCCCTTTAGAATTATAGCCGGGGGTCTCTGTAGGCTCCCCAGACAATGCAGAACACTCCTCTTCCCCCTCTGCCTTAGCATCCATCACAGGAGCACTGGGTTTGAAATCCTGCCTTCTTAATTCCTGAGTCTGTGAAGTTTCCTTCTCCCCAGAACAAGCAGTTTGAACAGCTAAATCATCCAGGATTGTTCTTACGATTGACCAGGTGTTAAAAACCGTTTGCCTGACTCTGTTACCCTCCTTTTGATAGTCTTTTAATCTTTGTCCAATTCGGTCCCACTGCTTAACCTCTAAAGTTCCCATGGGGGGAAAATCTGGGAAAGCCTTTTGAATCACTTTCAACAAAGCTTTGAGTTTAGCTTTAGAGACCTTCCTTCCTACCTTTTAACTCAATGACATTAAGAGTCGAATATAACAGGTTTGAGAGGAAATAGACAGCCCCATCTCTGCAGAGGGCGACTCACCTTGTCGGCCAAACAAAGGTGAAAGCTCTCCAGCTCCTTCATGACCAGCCTTTCCTGTTTCCTTCGCGTGATGAGGTGCTCCTTGCCCCAGCTGTGCGAAATAAAGGGTTGAAAGCACGAGGGGGTGCCAGGTGCATGGACACTGGGCACATTGGGCGTCAGATGAGGCTTTCCAAACCCGTGAGAAGCCCCAGGGTAGGAAGATAGAAAAAGGATAGAAGTTCTGGATGCCATGAAGGGCATGAGGGAGCCAAGTTCGAGATTTCAAAAATGAGTCAGAGATCAGTTATTATTAATATCTTGAAGCCTCAGCCATGCCCTGATCAATGGATGTTTCTGAAAGGCTGTTTCCCATCCAAAGATCCCAATTTAACACTTCACTGGTCAGAGGATGATATAGCTCAGCTAGGAGAATGAATAGAGGATAGTAGGAAGAATTAGAGAATGCTAGGTATTAGCATTGGAAAAGAAAGAGACACCCGGCCAAAGGCCAGGTTTCAGGTAGAGATAGTGTAAACCTTAAAATTTCTTAGATTTATGAATGTTGGAAATTTCCCCATTGGGAAATCTCATACTGGAAAAAATTTCCTACTGATTATAAGAAACTCTATTGGAATGTGAAACCCTGGGCATGGGAGGGTCCTTCTCCTCCCTACCTAAGACTACTTTAGGACAGAAACCTTTTGCTGAACAATGGAAAGGGCTTTGACCTATGCTTAAGCATAGAACAGGAAGTTCTTTGAGTCATGATTGATTTTAGAATTGATACAATAGAGATACTTGGAATGACAGAACCAGGTCTTAGAACTTACAATCTCCACCCTGCTCAGGGTAACAGGATTTAGGAAGGGCTGCAGCAAAGGATCAAGTATATGACCTTCAACAGACATGTGCAAAGCCACAGACCTCTGGGCGGTCCTGGGTTAAGCTAGAGCCACCATTGGCACAAGGAAGACATGGACAGTGATTGGTAGATGTGAGAACTGAGGGGAGGGAACTGAGATGGTTTCTTTAAAGGTAGCGGGGTCTGAGGCCTGAAGGGGTTGGAGAGGTTTTGCTCTGAGAGGTGGTGCTCTGAGAAGCTTGCCCTGAAGGAGGCTGGAGGTGGAGGCCCCTGAGGCTGTCTCTCCATTTTGGTCACGTGAGTGATAGGGACTGATCTCTTTTCTTTGCCTCAGCTATCTAAGGGCTTGGGCCTTTTGGCCCAGCCTAAACAGAGGGGGTATTTAAGCCCTATTCCCTTCTCTCCTCTCTCTCTCTCTCTCTCTCTCTCTCTCTCTCTCTCTCTCAATACCTTTCTTCCTCCTATTTGTAATTAAACTCCATGAAAGGTTGACTGCTGACTTGAGTTTTCATTTAGGAATTACATAGCTGAATTCCTTGGCGACCTTAAATTAATATATATCAGTCTTTTAAAGTGATTTCCTTGTCACATTGTGGCTGACCACACGGGAGTCTAAAGAATTCTCTCAATAAACTTCTGAAATTCCTTGTATTTTTACTATACCATCTCACCACTTAGTCCCTTTTAACAGCAAACTTGGCTTAAAGACACAGCTGCTAGAAGATGTGAGTATAAAAAACTTTTTCTCCTCTTTTCTCCTTAAGTTAAATTAGAATCAGCAGTTTTTCTTTTTCTTCCCTTTAATCTTAAGGGACAGCTGGGTAGCTCAGTGGATTGAGAGCCAGGCTGAGAGACAGAAGGTCCTGGGTTCAAATCGGACCTCGAATACTTCCCAGCTGTGTGACTCTGATAGTTAGATAGAAAACAGCTGTTTTAAATCTCAGCAACAGGACTCTAAAGTCCTGGCTGGAAGAGCTGTTTCTAAATATCCTTTCCCTTAAGGAACAACTTCCTAGATTAGAAAAAAAAACCCTGTGGAAAGTTTGTTGCTTTGCCCTGCTCCCCACGTGTTTTGTGAAATTACAATAAATATATATATATATACATATATATATATGTATATATATATGAGTACTATATTCTTTGACATTTATATGGCAGCTGAAGAATTAGGGGCATTGAGAAATGCAAGATACCTCCAAATTTTTATATTAATAGGTACTGTCATTTTTGTACTCCTCAATACTATATTTAGAGATGCTAAAATAGAAAATATTGAGGATAAAATAGAAAATATTGAGGATAAAATAGAAAAAATTGAGGATAAAATGCAAGCCCAATTAGAAGATCTAAAATGTTTCTTACAGGATCAATTGGCAAACACCCACTCTACCAGAAACAGACCTGTTTCTGAACCTTTGAATGAGGAAATTTCCTTCCCTGAAATAGAGATGGAAAACACCTTCCCTATAGCCCAGTTAACAGACTGCTTCTCTCGTATAGTGCAAATCTTGACTGAATTTAATCCCCAAAACCCTTCTCCTGCAATCCCAGTTTCTCATGTTCCCTCTCCTACAGAAAACCAAATTCCAATGCAAAGGAGATCTTGTTCTCCTAGAGAAACCTGTCCTTGTCAAACTGACCCACAGGTACAAAATTCAACTAGAGGCCTGTTTCCTCTAAGAGAAGTACCTGAAATAGGACAGAATGGGGATGTGGTGACTTTAAGACATAGGATACCGTTTACTCCCCAAGAAATAAATGAATTTACACGAAATATCCCCACATATGAACAAGATCCTTTTCTAGTAGCAAAAAAGATGGGAGACATATTTTTTCAGTATAATCCATCTTACAAGGACGTTGAGAACTTGCTACAGGCTTTTTTAACTGAACGTGAAAAAAATAAAATAATTGCTCATGGTCAACAAAACCCGGGGTCATAATGCAGCACATTGGCCATCAAATGGGACTATAACAATCCTGAGGATTATCTACAACTATACTGTTGTAGAGAGGCCATTCTCATGGCAATGAAGGCAGACAGTACAGATAAGTGGATGGAACTTGAAAAAAATAAGCAAAAGGAAGAAGAAACACCCTCCAGATTTATGGATAGAATAATCGAGTTTGGGGACAGATACTTAGATTGGGACCTAACTAAAGAGAGTAGCTTAAGACAAGTTAGAAGGATCTTTGTAAATAACTCTTGCAAAGCAATTAAGAATTATTTTAGAACACAATGCCCAAGATGGTCAGATATGGACCTTGAAGAATTGTGAAAAACAGCTATATATGTTTTAAAGGGAAACAAAGAAAAGGAGGAAGAAAATAATGATGACATGGAGGAAATGAAGAAAAATGAGATATTTAATAGATAGGATAACTAAATTAGAAAGTGGGCATGATAATGAACCAACGACAATTGCCCCTCTCCAGAAATCCAATTATCAATCCATTACTTGCCACTTCTGTGAGAAGAAGGGCCACAAAATGATGGAATGTAGAACCTTTCTTAAGATGATTGGAAGGAATACACAGTTTAATAACAGCTTTAGAAATAATAACTATAGAAATGATGGTAATGGTTATAGAAACCAGAATTCTAGAAATTATAATAATGACTATGGAAATAACTATAATGAATATAGAAATAAGAACTTTAGAAACCAGAATTATAGAAATAGGAATTGGGAAATTAATGACAATGCTCCAAATGAAGAAAATTATAATGATAATGAACAACAACAATATAAGAGAAATGGCACTCATCCAAAAAATACTCAAGGTACTAATGACCCTCAGAGAGGTGCCCTTCAGGGGGGTGCCCAAGGAATATCCCAAACACAATAATGGTGTCTGGGGGGGGGGCTGGGGCACAGGAATTAGAGGATACAACCTTTGATTTCCTGGACCCTGATGTCCTACTACCCGTTGTCCCTATCCACTGCCCCCCCATACTAATGAACCCCATGTTACCTTAAAGGTGGGTAACACCTATTATGATTGTCTATTAGACACTGGAGCTTCATGGTCTGTATTAAAGAGAACACCTGATTTACAATGTTATTCTGTTGGCTCAGAGAATGTAATGGGATTATCAGGAATAACCCAAAGAGTTAAAAGACTTCCTCCTGGAATGGTGTCTGTAGGACCCCTAGAGGCACAACACTCCTTCCTTTTGATGCCTGACTCCCCTTTAAATTTGCTGGGGAGGAACCTTCTATGCAAACTCAGAGCCACAATAACCTGCTCCCCAGATGGTTCATTATCATTAGAAGTACCAGAGGAATCTTTAAATTTACTTCCTGTAATTCTCTCAGAGAGTCAGGAGAAAAAAGAGCATCCCGTCTTTGCAATACCTAAAGATATACTGGAGTCTCTTTGGGCCACATCTTCTTCCGATGTAGGTTTATTTAAGTCAGCTGTTCCTGTACAGATAAAAACTAAATCTAGCCCACCTCCTTCTATCCCTCAGTATCCCCTCTCAAAGGAGGCAATTGAGGGTATTACACCAGTTATTAACTCATTAATGGAACAGGGAATAATAATCCCTTGCAAATCTGAATACAACATGCCCATCCTGCCAATGAAAAAACCAAAAAGAGGGCCCAATGGCAAGCACCTCTATAGATTCATACAGGATCTAAGGGCAGTGAATAATCACATTATAAAGAGACACTCCGTAGTTTCTAACATACATACTATTATTTCATCCATTCCTAGCACAGCTACATACTTTACAGTAGGAGACTTGTGTTCAGCTTTCTTCTCCATACCTATACATGAGAACTCCAGGCATATTTTTGCTTTCACCTGGAAGGGCTCACAATATACCTGGTGTCGGCTGCCACAGGGTTATGTCGAAAGTCCGAGCTTATTTGAGCAAATTTTGAGCCAAGACGCAGACAATATAACATTTAAAAATAGCAAATTAATCAAATGTGTAGATGATCTACTCTTGGCTTCAACAGATGCAAAAACATGTCAAGAAGATAGCAAACACCTTCTTTTGGAATTGCACAAAAGAGTACATAAAATCTCTAAGAATAAAGTTCAGTGGTGTCTCCAAAAAGTAGAATATTTGGGATTCATCTTGACTGCAGGTGCTTGTTATATTTCTCCAAAACGAATTGAGAATATTCAAAAATTGAGTGCTCCTACCACTAAGAAACAGCTGAGAGCAATTTTAGGAGCAACAGAGTTTTGCACACAATGGATTCCTTGCTATGGGGAAATTACTAAACCCCTTTTAGCATTAACAAAGGATTCGGTTCCTGAACCCCTCAAATTAGAGCCTGAACACTTGTCAGTCTATCAGATCTAAAAAAGGCTATCATGTTTGCCCCTGCTCTAGGCATCCCAGATTACAACAAGCCATTTACTTTATATGTGCATGAGCAAAGAGGAGTAGCCTTTGGCATGTTAACTCAGACTTTGGGACCTTTTCAGCGCCCAATTGCTTATTATTCTGCCCAACTAGACCCAGTAGTAGCAGGAGCACCACCATGCCTTAGAGGAGTAGCTGGTACAGCCTTACTAGTAACAAAAACCTTTGATTTAGTATTGGGATGTCCATTAACAATAATGTGCCCACATGAGATAGAAGCATTATTGATAAAACATAGAACAAAGGCATTCTCGGATCAGAGAATTACAAGGTATGAAATAACCTTTTTAAATAGTGAAAATATTACCTTGAAACGCTGTTCAACTCTTAACCCTGCCACCTTGCTTCCAGATTTACCTACTTCAGAAGAACCATTACACAATTGTGAAACATTAGTGTCCATGGCAGAAAAGCCTCGAGATAATCTCTTGGACACTCCCTTAGACAATGCAGATCTGATTTTATTTACCAACGGTTCCTCTTTTATGAGGGATGGCATACGTTACACTGGATCTGCCATAGTCTCAGAATTTGCCACTGAATGGTCAGCTTCACTACCTTCTAACATTAGCGCTCAAGGAGCAGAACTCATAGCTCTAAAACAAGCTTGTATAATTGCCAAGGATAAAAAGGCAACAATTTATATGGATTCTAGATATGCTTTTGGCATTTTTCACTCAGTCGGGATGCTATGGCTCCAGAGAGGATTTTTAACGTCAGCTGGAAAATCCATAGCTAATGCAGAAATTATTAATGAAGTTCTTTCTGCTCTCAAACTGCCTAAAGCCCTAGCTGTATTTCATTGCTCTGCCCATACAGGTGGCTCTGACCCTGTCTCTAGAGGAAATGACCGAGCAGATGCTGCTGCAAAACTAGCAGCCATAGAAAGACCTGGATTAATTTTAACATTAACAACCACTGATAATTTAAATTTATCACTTTCCTATAATGAAAAGGAAGTGGAAAAATGGAAACAGAAATTTAAAGCAAAACAGATTAATGGAGTATGGGTGTCATCTGAAGGAAAACCCCTGCTCCCTAGAAGTTTCTATAACCAAATTTGCCAATCTATTCACAAAAACGGTCATTTTGGCACCCAGGGCATCGTGGACTCTGTCAAGAGAGTATGGATAGCCCCTGGTATAACTACTATAGCCTCTAAAGTATGTTCAGCCTGCTCCATTTGCCAGGCATATAACCAACATGCATATTGTGGAAAAGCCTTTGGGGGACATCCTCTGGCTTACACACCTTTTGAACATATACAGATAGATTTCATAACAATGCCAAAGGCTGGACGTTATAAATTTTGTCTGGTCATAGTAGATCAACTAACCAGATGGCCGGAAGCATTTCCTATAACCCGAGCCACAGCAGATTTTGTTGCAAAGATACTTTTAAAGGAAATTATTCCTTGTTTTGGCCTGCCAGCACGTATTGACTCTGATAGAGGGAGTCATTTTACCGATTCTGTCTTAAACCAAATATATTCTTGCTTGGGGATAACTCCAAAATTCCATGTTCCATATCACCCCCAGAGCTCAGGCCAAGTGGAGAGGATGAATAAAGAACTTAAGACTATGGTTGGCAAATTATGCACTGAGACGCATTTAAAATGGCCTGAAATTCTCCCTGTGGCCCTATTTTATCTTAGAAGCAGGCTTAGAGGAGACTTACAAATTTCACCATTTGAGATGCTTTTTGGACATCCACCTATACAGGCTAAGCCTTTCTCCCTGGCTTATATATCGCTATTAGGGGGAGATATTACTATTGCTTTCTATATACAGGAGTTACAGCACAAACTACGTGAACTTCATGAATCCGGAGCTGCAGTACAAGCCAGACCATTAGACTTTTCTCTGCATGACCTGAACCCAGGAGATAAAGTTTATATCAAGAATTTCAAGCGAACTGGAGCAACTCAACCTTCATGGGAAGGACCATTCCAAATATTATTAACTACTCCAACATCTATAAAGATTGGAGGAAGGGACTCTTGGATTCACTGCTCACATGTGAAGAAAGCATCTTCTGCTGAGACTGATTGACTGTATCCTATCATATGAATTGTGACTCTATCTTATTATATGAATTGGAGATAATAATCCATAGACAAATGGATGCTGTTTTTTCAAGAATATATTGAATTACTGATTTTTTTTCTTATTTTTCTTATTTCTTTTCTTTTATTTTTTGATCAGAATATTTGAATTTTTTCTCATTTTTTGTACTGAAGGTACACATAATTAATATTAATATTATTTTTTTCCTGCAGTAATACAAGTTAAGATATATACTCTTGCTATAATATCAATATATTCCTAAAAGCTTTACACTATGGGAACCTGCCATTTATTGATAAAATATTATAGGACTGTGATAAATGTTTGTGTCTGATTCCAGGAAAAGGGATAAAAACAAGGAGCACAGACTAAACCTGAATAGTGCCAATAGAGCACACAAGAAATATTAATGTGAGACTCGAGGTTGCGACGCTTAACTTATGTTTAAATTGTAGGACTTCCTTGTATCTACACTCTTTACGAAGTACTCAAACAAGTAGAAAGCTTGACTATCATGCTGGCTCCCTATATCCCTGAGGGGAAAAAAAATCAGACAAGGGAATGATATTTCCCCATCAAAATAGAATTCTAATTCTTTTCTTCTTATATTACAGCAACTTCCTGTAGTCTTGGCTACAAATGGCTAAGTGAAATATTACTGCAGCTGTCCTACATACTTGTGGGATAGAAATTACTTTAAACTGGACCTATACAAGGCCTATTTTGAATTTTTCTTATGTTTTTGATTATTTTTCTATTCTTTTGATAATTGACACACACACCCCTATAACTAAACATTGCATTCTGAGCTAAACTTGATATTTTTAATACTTACTTCAGGGGGGATTGTATTTTAATTTAAAATCTAAGAATTTTTGAGTTTTTTTGTTTAAGATTGTATTTTTATAAAAATCCAAGAATTTTGAATTTTGTTTAAGATTTTACTGTTACAAAAAATCAAAGATTTTGATTCTGTTTGAGAAAAGATCTTCAAGAAAGAAGCTTGAAACTTTTATATCCAGAGAATGAACTGTTGCAGAAAGATGCCAAAAACCTACACTTCATCAAGAAGATCAAGAATGAACTTTGGATATGATTGATTGGACTGAACTTTTGATTGAACATTTATTGTAACTGTACACATTTATGCCAAAAGGAGCTGCCCCTAATTTGGCTTTCTGTCAATGTGCCTAGAAAAACATTGGTTTTGCTTTCTTTTCTTTTCTCTTTCCTCTCTCACTATTCTAATTTCCCTTAGAAAATTGAATATTGTGTATATCTATAGTTAGAAGTGCATTTAGAACTACAAAATGATTATGTGAAATACAGAAACCTTTTGCTGAATAATGGAAAGGGCTTTGACCTATGCTTAAGCATAGAACAGGAAGTTCTTTGAGTCATGATTGATTTTAGAATTGATACAATTGAGATACTTGGAATGACAGAACCAGGTCTTGGAACTTACAATCTCCACCCTACTCAGTCCTAACAGGATTTAGGAAGGGCTGCAGCATAGATCAAAATTTAATTATTTGAGAATATGACCTTCAACAGACATGTGCAAAGCCACGGACCTCTGGGCGGTCCTGGGTTAAGGTAGAGCCACCATTGGCACAGGGAAGACATGGACAGTGATTGGTAGATGTGAGAACTGAGGGGAGGGAACTGAGATGGTTTCTTTAAAGGTAGCGGGGTCTGAGGCCTGAAGGGGTTGGAGAGGTTTTGCTCTGAGAGGTGGTGCTCTGAGAAGCTTGCCCTGAAGGAGGCTGGAGGTGGAGGCCCCTGAGGCTGTCTCTCCATTTTGGTCACGTGAGTGATAGGGACTGATCTCTTTTCTTTGCCTCAGCTATCTAAGGGCTTGGGCCTTTTGGCCCAGCCTAAACAGAGGGGGTATTTAAGCCCTATTCCTTTCTCTCCCCTTTCTCTCTCTCTCTCTCTCTCTCTCTCTCTCTCTCTCTCTCTCTCTCTCAATACCTTTCTTCCTCCTGTTTGTAATTAAACTCCATGAAAGGTTGACTGTTGACTTGAGTTTTCATTTAGGAATTACATAGCTGAATTCCTTGGCGACCTTAAATTAATATATATCAGTCTTTTAAAGTTATTTCCTTGTCACAATACGCTCAGGTTAAACAGAAGAGGTGATTACTGGAAGAGTGAGGGGCTAAGACACTATCTCACATGAGCATCAGTTGAGAGAACAAATGGTGTCTAGTGTGGAGAATTATAAGGAGATAACATGTTCCCTGAAAGATTTGAAGAGAATTCTCAGATAGAAGAGAAATGACCACTCTTTTTCTTAGTCTTTGAGGTCCAAAATAGGAGGAACAAAGGCAAATTGCAGAGAGGGTTTGGGGCTTGGGGCAAGAGGAGAAACGAAAACAAAATTCTTCTCAAGCCCTGATAGCCCTTTGGGGCTTAAGCTCAATGTCAGTCTGTCAATAAGTCAACAATTGATTAAACATGGAACCATTTTCCAGCTTCTTACTAAGCCCAGGACAGACACACAGAGAATCTAAAAGGTGCAACATTCCTTCCCCAAAGACCCCAGTAATATCTTAGCACTTGAGAATCCATGCAGATCAGCAGAAATGGGCTAACAGTTGGGAAAGAGGAAGCCAAGAAGACAGAGCACTGCACCAACCAGGGTCTTGGATTTCTATAATACATATATGCGACCAAGATGGAATTGAGTGAATAAAAGCAGACAAAAGTGCTTCCCTGAAGCAGGATAGCCTGGGTGGCTCTGATCTCATGGGAGGCTCTGGAAGAATGGCTGGTCAGGTGGATGTGCTGGACTTGCTTATGGTGCCTGTCCAGGATGAGCACCATGTAGCCACTGGCCAAGACAATGAACCACATACTTACAGCATCGGGGAGGGAGATAAATGCAAACAGTGCTTCAGCGTTAATTTTTGCTGAAGTAAAACAATATCCATAATTGTCTATCTCTGAGCTATTTCTAGGAGACCCTGGTCCTAGAATTTTCTCAATAATAAAGCTATATAGCAGTAGGTGGAAGATCCAGCACAAGACACAGGTGACAGTGATGTACTTTGGGATTCTGGCTTTAAGCTCTGCCCATCTGGAGAATCTAGGACTGATGGTAATTGCTTGAAAGCCACTCAGGAGGCAGGTCATGCTCAGGGAAAGACCACGGGCTACCCTGTGAAGGTAGAAGACTGTCTTACAGCCACCATCATTCAGAAAGTTCTCCAGACCCAAAGCTGCCATTGTCTGAGGGATGCCCTTGCAAAGGAGCACCAAAGAGTTGGCCAAGGCCAGCTGGGTGAGTATTGAATCTATGGGCCTCAATCTGTGTCCAGTGAGGAAAACAATGATGAAGAGACACATTAAGAAGGAGTTCCCCAGTGTTCCAAGTAACATCTGGAAACAGAAGGCAATAGTCAGGATGATGTCATTAGGATTCATGTTCTTAGGGCCACGGTAGGTAGCTCCTTGTGTACCTGCACAGATATTTAATGAATTTATGACATTTTTTCTAGTTTCCAAAGACAGATATAACATAGAGATGACAACATAGTGTCACTTTCCCCAATAACTAGGTCTGACCTTCAGCCCCAAACGAAAGGGAACACAACCCACCATTTCCCACGACCGTTAGCACACATTATTCTCAAAGTTAGATCATGTGCTTTGCCAGTAGTCCATCTACTACATCCTACCTCTGTATCCAACAAATCTTTGACCTCTTGTCTGCAGACACTTCCCAGTGAGCTACCATTCATTCTATTCTCTTTTCCCAGCTGTCTGGTCCTGAATTAAACTCTTAACTTTTATATATCTTAGTCTCCTGATGTAACAAAGGAAGATAATAATAGCACCCCTCTTTCTGATTTTTGTGAGAACCAAATAAGATGTAGATAAAGCACTCTGCACAGTGCCTAGCACATGAGAGACATTTAATAAAGACTTGTTCCCCATACCTTCCCCTTCTCAGGACTGCTCTTGACCTGACCCCCACTCAAGAACATTGTTACCCCTTTACTCTCTACTGAGGTGGGTGAAAATGAAATGACTGAGGAAACTGGTTCCATTTTTTGAATATATCAATTTATGAAGCAATGCATGGCAATTGCCCAACAAACTTGGACCAGGCTGTTTCCTCAGTTTAGGCTTGGACCTTGAATACAAGGGGAGACAGACTTTTATATGTTAAAAAGTAATTCATTGAATAAGGCCAATTAATTAAAAGGAAACAATACAATATTTGATCATCTGATATCTATTTGGAGGCAAGATTAGGGATTGTTTAAGTTAGAGGGAGAGGAAAGAAGTGTAATTCTCTGAATTCAGAAGAGGCATCTCACCCTTCCCAAGTCAAAGAAATATGACAACAATAACCGATTGATCAGTATGAGACCATTCTCCACATAAGACGTATAGGTTTCTTGAGATATATAACTATGAGAAAGGTCCTTACTTATTATGTTTCTAGTCAACATAATCTAAGTCTTTGATGAAAGGCCAGTAAACAGTAGGCAGTTGGGGTCCAGCTTCCCAGACATGCTGGGCTAGGTTCAAATAATGTGATATGGTTTTCTCTCAAATCCCACAATTGAATAAAGTTTGCTCATTAGACAGAATTAGGACTAGACCTATAGTTGAAAAGAAGGTAAACTGACTCCAGGGTAGAGTCAGTGTGGGCTACTCCATTTCCACAATTAATGACTTGTCTTCATCCTCTCAATTCCCTCATGTCCCCCTTGCATTTCAGATTTGCCTTTCATTTTTGCTCTTCCCCTGTTAGAATGTCAGTTCCTTGAACTTAGGGATCATCTTAAAAGAAAATTAAATTGATGTTAAAAATTGTTTTTACATGTTATGGGGGGAAAATAAAATATTATTTAAAAAAAGAATTAGTGGATCATGTTGTTTTCCTGTATTTATAGTCACAGCACTTAGTTTAGAGCCAAGCAGGAATAAGTACTTAATAAGGATGCTCTGTCTATCTCTGTTTCTCTTTCTCATGTAGATATTTACATATAGTCTACTTCCATGAGAATATTAGTTCCTTGAAGGCATGGACCCTATTTCTGGTTCCATATGTCCAGTTCTTGACATGATGCCTGACACATAAATGATAATTGTTCATTAAATACTTCTAGGTCATCCCTCTGACTTTATGGCATGGACAAATAGAAGAGATGTCTCCGTGGTACATAAAGGAACTGGGATCCAAATGCAGAATTTCATGACCTCAAAGGCAAGACCAGATTGTGGAAACCAATCTGGGCTCTGGGAGATTGTGAAATCCTCAGCAGACTCTCCTTTTACTGAGAAGCTGCATTAGAACTCAAGAACCCTTATTTCCTGGAAGATGTCAGGAGAGCTGAGAATCGACATGTCCTTCCCAAGTGTTCAACATGGGGAAGAAGAGTGTATGAGCTGTGGCAGCAGCACATCCCTGAGGCTGCTGTGAAGGCAAAATGCCAACAGCCCATGCCTAAGGAAGAGCCCAAGCACTTCACTGCCTAGCTCAGGTCAAGAAGCATCTCAGTCAAGTAGCATGGTGGGAATAGATAAGATGGAAGGCAACAAAGATCTGCTGAGAATGCCAAGAGGATCTTGGGAGGGCTCAGGCAGGGGAAAGTAGGAGAGAAGACCATGTAGGATCTATGATCGGGCAAAGGGAAAAGATGGAGTAGGGAGACTCCTAGCAATAAGAAGAGAAAAAGGAGTCTTTCAAGTAGAAGTTCTTAACAGAGTCCAGGAATCTAGTGGATAGATTACATAGAAGTCATCAATTTGGACCAGAAAAACATATAACTAGATAGAAATGAAATGGAAATGTAGAGATATGTCAATAGCCCCATGCCTATCGCTAAATCGATATCTACATCCATATTCATATATCTTTTCAAAATGGAAATGAACCATGTACATCGATACCATCCACTAATAGTTCAAGCCCTCGTGACTGTGTGAATGAACTATTTGGTTGCTTTTTGTGAGCTCTTCCTGTTTCAAGCATCATCTTCCACCAATGTATCCTCTCAACAGTTGGCAAAAGTCTCTTCCTAAACGCACAGGCCACCTCGTGTTCCTGCTCTACTGGGAAATGAAAGCCACCTCTCACTGGCTACAGTACAAAATAAAGACTTCCTCTCAGGGAACTTAACTTCCTAGGTTTAGCACCTCTGACATGAGTACCTGCTGAGCCCCGCTCAGGGTTCTCCTCTCCCTTTGCTGTCCACCGTGGCATGGGAAACCACGTCAGCAGGCAGTTTAAGTCAGGTTGAGGGAGACAGACGGACTGCAAACTTGTCTGTGCGTGAAGGTGGTGTCTAGCCCAGGCATGTGAAGACTCCCCCAGAGGAATGGGAGTCTGACAACAATTTATTCCAATAATTTTTTCCAGCCATGAAGGAGGCTGAAGCAGGAGCTGCAGAGTCCTTAGAGCTAGAACAGACCTTGAAGATGCCAAAGTCATCGTCATCCTGGGTCCCTGAGAGCTTAGTCCTCCTACATTTTGTATTGCCATTGGGCTTGGATGGCTGAAAGAGTAAATCTGATCAATTTATGCAACTCTGCCTCACTTACATTCAATTCATGCATGAGACAAGACTCAGCTGCATGATGTCCTTGGTCCTCCTAGAAAACAAAGGACAAACACCAGCAATAGGGCTTTATTTTTACTAATCTCTCCCAGATTTTTAAAACATTTTCTTCAATTATAAATGGATACACTAAAGCATTATATTGAAAAATGATCCATCACTTCCCCAGACTCTCATGGGGGTTCCAGGGCACAGAAAAGTTGAGAATCTTTGGCCTGGAGGGATGCAGAAAATTCAGACACCTTAAACAAGTGGAGGGGGAGGAGAGCTAACAGATCTCAGAAGACCATTTTGTGGTTTATTCTTTTTATCTTAGCCAACATCTATTTCAATACTAAATAAAACAACCACAGAACACCTGAGATTTCTGGGTCACAGGTCACTCTTCTGAAGCTGGGTTCCCACATCTGGCTCCACGGGGACAGGCTTATGACCAGCAGGGAGGCACAGGCTCTTGGTCGACCTTCACATCTGCTGCGATCAGTTTAATTTGTTAGTCTAATGCCTCAGATGAGACGTGTTCATTTTCTCCACTAGGCTTCATTTCACTGGCAGGCATTTAGATAGTCAATATAACATCAGCATGTAGGAGGAACGAGAAGGCAAAATGGCACCAAAAACGAGGAGGAAAGGAAGCAACAGAGGTTAGATGAGAAAATAGAACCCGACTAGTTTTATGATATAATAGACACATCCACAAATGACAGATACCGACAGGAAGCTGCAATGTTTGGTTTTCTGAAGCTGGAGTTAAAAGTGCTAACAGACAAAGCAAAGGCAAAAAGGCACCAAACCTACAGGGAAAAACAAGGAAGGTTCATTAGGTACAATGTTAGCATGAAGACTCAAGTAAGAGAACTATGACATCCTTATGCCTGGCATGACAGAGCATGCAAAGATATAATGAAAACAGAAGTGAAATGCAGGAAAAGGAGGGAGACGGAGAGACCATACTTGCACCATTGGTCAAAGGAGGAGACTTCAGAAGAGAGCCAAAAGACCTCAGCAGAGATCCTGTTCCAATTGCCCAAAGCTAGGATGCCTCCAGCATCTTTTCCTTGGTGGAACCAAGTTCCTTATCCTTCTTTCTCTCCTGGAGCGAACAACGCCCCTCTGAGAAGAGTTTCCCTAGGCTTGGCGACAATGCCGAAAGGCTGGTGTCTCCTGCAGTTATCTAGGGCTTGGCTGAGACCATTGGGATGGGGCCAATCTTGGGGACTAGATATAGAGATAAGATTCTTTGAGGTGACAGACTCCAGAGCCACAATCATCACATCACCCAGAAGACATGACACTTACTGCAAAGGGAGCTAGGGACGTCCCCAAAGAAATCAACTCTTGTCCCAGGTCCAAATCTTCTTCAGCAATTACTGCTCATTAAAGGATACATATAGCCAAACAAGCATCTGCATGCAGTTAGGAGAAAAAGTTTTCTGAGCTCCCTGGGAAAGAGGGTGTGAATGCTAGTCACAGAGCAAGGGAGGTGGCAATGCTTGATCTCAAGGAGATTGTGCCTCAAAGATGTGTCCAAATCTAGTACAGAACTTTCTGGATTTCTTCCAGAGATCTCAGGCATAGAATGGTGCCCAGCCAATGCTCATTTTCCCCTTTGCCCATGACTGGGCAGCTTTCCTCCCTTCCTTGTGTCAGTGAAGAATCAATCCTAGCAAGGACTACTGGTCTGGAAGTACTTGGTGCACTTTTCAGGTTACCAAGAGAATCTCTGACCAGTCTAGTCCAAGAGAAGATGTTCACTGGGAGGCTGGGTGCTTGGTGATGACTTCTCTCATTGCATTCACTTCATGGCTTTGGCAATCCAGGGAACAAGCCAAATCAAAATTGGTGCTCAGGCTTGTGCAAGTTTCTTTCATTAATTTAAATATATACAGACATACATAGGTATGTATAGTTATACACACACCTCTATTCTCAAATTTTAACTTATAACCAGAAAAATATGCATGGACAGATTCACAGTAGAGCATGAAAATGAATTCTATACGAAAGCCCAACTGCTTCATAGTGTTTCTTTTTCAGTGGATGTATGTATTTTAACATAGTAATTTCAAAGCTGTCACTTGTCTTCTTCCTTTCAAACTTCTTTCTCTTCTGTCCTGTCCATGTTAAAAAAAAAAGGTTCAGTGTCCCTCTCTTTTCCTTTGGCAAAACTATTTAAAACTACTTATTCCTTACAAACTAAAACTCTGAGGTATCACCTCACACCTAGCAGATTGCCTAACATGACAGCAAAGGAAAGTAATGAAGGTTGGAGGACATGTGGCAAAGGTGGGACATTAATGCATTGCTGGTGGATTTGGGAATTGATCCAACCATTCTGGAGGGCAATTTGGAACGATGCTCAAAGGGCGATAAAAGACTGTCTGCCCTTTGATCCAGCCATAGCACTGCTGGGTTTGTACCTGTTAAATTTATGGTTGGGCTGAATATTTAATTGGTCGGCAGTGATTTAATTTCTAAATTCCAAAAATGAATTACTAAAGTAAAATGGAATTTATGGCAGTTTATTTTATAAGAGAGGGAAGATATTAAGGAAGAGAGAAAAGGAGAGAGAGAGAGAGAGAGAGAGAGAGAGAGAGAGAGAGAGAGAGAGAGAGAGAGAGAGAGAGACAGAGACAGAGAAAGAGAGACAGAGACAGAGAGAGACAGAGACAGAGACAGAGAGACAGAGGGGGGGAAGGGAGGGAGGGAGAGAGAGAGAGGGAGAGAGACAGAGAGAGAGAGAGAGAGGGAGGGAGAGAGACAGAGAGAGACAGAGAGAGAGAGAGTTTCCTCTGAACCACATAACAATTCTAAGGCCCCAGCCAGGGGAAAGGAATCTCAAGACCATGGGCCTTTCCCAGAGGCTCACACCTCCAGAAAGGGCAAGGAAGGAAGTTAGCCTTTACACTCACTAGTGTTAGTTCAATGAGCAGATTCTTTTATCAGCCTCAACTCCAGCAGGCTCCAATTCCAAGTGTGTCTCTTTCAAACTCCAAGTGTCCCTCTTCACTCCAAGTGTCTGTCTTCACTCCCAGTTACCCTCTTTACTCCAAGTGTCTCCGTCTCTCTGTGTGTCTGTTTCTACTTTTAAAAACCTTTTTCTCTTGTGTCACTTCCCCTAATTTTTTATGTCTACCAATCCCAATTGATGCTCCACTCCAGGACTGCCCATTCTTTCACATTTGGGTCACAGATCTCCCACTCAATGTATGAAGTGGGTGTTCATACTGTAACGATTAAAATTTAGGGGAGACTGAGGCAGGTAGAAATTAGTTTCTCTCTACAAGGAGTATTATATTTTTTAGAGTTTATTAAAAGGTAAGGATTAAAGAAAATACAGGATAAGAAAAAATCCATGCCTAGGCCAGAGGCCTAGACAAGATATCCTCACATCATGGAAGAGACGCCTCTGCTCCAAAATGGAAGTCCAAAAAGAGAGACCAAAAGCTTTTGCAATCAGGATAAATCCCTTCTCAATCTCGGCCCAGGTGAGATTACAAAGCATTCTGGGGAAGTGGAGCAAAGGCTTATGGGGATTGAAGTCCTGGATTCCAGTCCATTTTTATAATACCTTTTTGTGGTGAAAATCCAAAATGGGTAGATCTCCATACTCAACTTTAAGTACCGTGCTTTTTGGGGGATTAAAATCTAAAAATAGACAGGGAATTATAATTTAATCTTCACAATCAAGGAATAGCTAAGTACCTTCATTGTTACAATCAAGGGAGAGTCAAATCCAATCTTCACAATCCCCCCTGATGATCATTGGGATACTAGTCTCCCCAATTATCATTTAATATACTCATCTTGTACCCTAAAAACTTCTAACTACAGATGTATACAATATTTCACTTTCTAAGAGGAAATTACAATAGTTAGGTAAGAGGGAAATAGAAAATAGAGAAAGCAAAACCAATGTTTTGCTAGGTGCATTGACAAAAAAGTGTACATTTACAATAAATGTTAAATCCCTTTCTGTTCAATCACTTGCACCAGAAAGTTCATTCTGGATCTTCTTGATGCAGTGCAGATTTCTGCAAGCATCTTTCTTCAAAAAATTCATTCTCTGGATTCAAGGAGTTAGCAAAATTCTTCTCAAACAAAATTTTAAATCTTGGATTTTTTATAAAAATATAATCCTCTCCACCCCCTGAAGAAGGTATTCACCAACACCCAGATCAATTCAAAGTGGGTGAGTTATGGGTTAATTATCAAAAGAAAAAACAAAAAACAGAAAAGAAAAATAAAGAGAGGAAAAAATTAAGAAATAAAAAAGTCAAAATCAGAATCAAAATACCAAAAACTATGTTTATAAAATTTCTGAATTAAAAAAGAATAAATCCACAACAGGCCCTTGTAATTTAGGGTCCAATTAAAGTAATTTTCTGTCATACAAATGTGTAGGTGGAAAAATTTCAGTAATGTTGTATTTACCCATTATATTTCAGGACTACAGGAAGTTGCCACAATATAAGAGAGAGAAAAAAAGACTAGATATTTGTGTAAAAAGGGAAGTGTTATTCCTTAGTTTGACCTTTCATCATTTCTCAGGGACAGGGGAGCTAGACTGGTCAATTGTTAGGTACTTTCATGGAAAGTATTTTACAAGGAGTGTAGTTCAAGGAGTCCTGTGTCTTAACATATATCAAGCACTGTAAACCTCAAAATTTCTCAGACTTGTGAATGTTAAAAAATTCCTCATTGGGTAATTCTCCATTGGGACAATTCCCTATTAAGACCATTCCCCATTTGGACAGTGAGAACTCTACTTAGATCAAAATTATGAAGACCTCTACTCCACCCATACTTAAGCCTGCTTTAGGGGAGAAAACTCATTGCCAAACAATGAAAAGTACTTAAACCCATACTTAAGCCATGCCTATTTTTAGAATTAATACAAAGGAGTGCTAAGTACCTATAAGGGTCAGGCAACTTGTGAACTTACAAGGAGCAAAGAGGAAGAAACTTACTCAGAGATTCTAGCCTACTCAGGTGTGGATTACTAAAAGGATTAATCTACTCAGCTGTGAATTCATAATGGGCTGTCCTTTGGAAAATGGCTACTGTGATTGGTAGATGGAAGAACTTAGGGGAGGTGACATAGGAGAAACCCCCCTATATAAAAAAGGACAGTCTGTTGAAGAAAGACAGTCTCTAAACAGTCAGCTGGGAAAGGCTGCCTTGAAGGGTCTCTCTCGAGACTCTCTTGGGGACAATTCAGATGGAGGATTGAACTGGTGAAGTCAGCTGAGATGGAGCTGGCCTGGTGTCACTAGAATCCTTCCTTGGACAGATCTTGTGGTGAGTGATTGAGGACTGACTGATTTTTCTCTTAGGGCTTAGGCCTGGGTTGACCAGGACTGGCCAGAGCCAACTTATCCCTTTCTCATTATTACCTCTTTTTCTCTCTTTCTCTCTTTCTTTAATTCCTCATTGTATTATTAATTAAAGTCTCTATAAAACCCAGTTGACTTGGGTATATTCATAATTGGGAATATTTTCCTGGCAACCACCTTAAATATTGATTTAAAACAAGACACTGTAGTTAAAACATATTTCCTGTGGTCACAAATTTACTCACCCACTCTTTTATCTACTATAATTTATATATTCCACTATTTTAATCACTACAGTTTACAACCTCAATTATTTTAACTCTTACAGTTTATGGCGTCCACTCTTTTAAATGCCACAGCACCTACAACCTCGAGTCTCACACTAGGTTCAACTCCTTTCATATTGGCATAGAAGTTTATCAATTCCACATAGATTGGTTTCTCGTTTTTTTTACCTGTGTGCTCTTTCATTTGGCACTATTCAGTGCTTCTATGGTAGATAAAGACTGTGCTCCTTTTTTGATCCCACTTCCTAAAATCAGACATAATCATTAATAATAGTTGCATAACATTTATCAATAGATGGCAGGTTCCCATAGTCTAAATCTTTGGGGTATGCATTTATATGCTAAGCAAATGGATGTCTTAGCTTATTGCAAAAATAAAAAATAGTTAAAAGAAAGTATTTTCAATATAATTACATGTGCTTCAAATGCAAAAAAATGAGAGAAAGAAAAAAATAATGTATGGCACAAATAAAGTGCAATAAAATAGTACAGATTCATCAATAGGGAAGTCTTATCATTATCAATAGTTAAATACCATCAATATAATCAATTATTCATTATCAACAAAGGGTACTTGTTTTACATGGCTACAATGAATAATAAGTCCCTCTCCCCAATTTTAATAGCTGTTGGTGTAGTTAATAGGACTTGGAATAGTTCATCATACAAAGGTTCAGTCAACCCAGTATATATAAAATTCTTTATATACACACTATCACCTGGGTTTAAATCATGAAGCAAGAAGTCTATGGTACTGCTTGAACAGCAGTACCAGAGTCATAGAGTTCTTTCAATTTTGTTTGTAATTGTCTGATATATGTAGTAATGGTTTTATCCCTTCCTAACAATGGGGTATATAGGCAGGGGTAAATGGTTGTACCTGAAAAGGTGGATGTCCAAATAGCATCTGAAATGGTGAGATGTGTAAATCACCTCTGGGTCTGCTTCTGAGATAAAATGGGACCAGAGGGAGAATTTCAGGCCATTTAAAATGAGTCTCCATGCATAATTTTCCAATCATAGTTTTAAGTTCTTTATTCATTTGTTCAACTTGGTTAGAGTTCTGGGGATGATATGGTGTATGAAATTTAGGAGTTATCTCCAAATGTAAATAAATTTGTGATAAGACTGAATTGGTCAAATGGGTTACTCTATCTGAGTCAGTATGTGCTGGTAGGCCAAAGCAAGGAATCATTTCTTTTAAAAGAACTTTGGCAACAAAATCAGATGTGGCCAAGCAGTAGGAAATGCTTCAGTTCATCTGGTCAGCTGATCGACTATGATCAGACAAAATTTATACTGTCTAGCTTTCGGCATAGAGATAAAATCAATTTGTAAATGTTCAAATGGTATGTAGGTGAGAGGACATCCACCAAAAGCTTTGCTGCAAAAGGCGTGTTGATTAAAGGCGTGTTAATTGTGTTGATTACACATGTCACCATTTGAGATGCTATTTGGACATCCATCTTTTCAGGCACAACCATTTACCCCTACCTATATACCCCATTGTTAGGAGGGGATACAACCATTACTACATATATCAGACAATTACAAACAAAATTGAAAGAACTCCATGCCTTTTTTATAGGTACTTAGCACCCTTTTTGTATTAGACCTAAAAATAATGTTGATTAAAGGCTGATTAGGGCAGGCTATAAATATTTTAGAGGCTATAGCAGGGGCTATCCATACTCTTTTAACAGAGTCCACAATGCCCTGGGTGCCAAAATGATCATTTTTATTTTTTTTAATTTTTTTAAAATACTATTTTATTTGATCATTTCCAAGCATTATTCATTAAAGACAAAGTTCATTTTCTTTTCCTCCCCCCACCCCCCATAGCCGACGCGTGATTCCACTGGGTGTCACATGTGTTCTTGATGCGAACCCATTTCTATGTTGTTAATATTTGCATTAGAGTTTCGTTTAGAGTCTCTCCTCTGTCATGTCCCCTCAACGGCTGTAGTTAGGCAGTTGCTTTTCCTCGGTGTTTCCACTTCCATAGTTTATCCTTTGCTTATGAATAGTGTTTTTTTCTCCTGGATCCCTGCAGATTGTTCAGGGACATTACACCACCACCAATGGAGAAGTCCATTACATTCGATTATACCACAGTGTATTAGTCTCTGTGTACAATGTTCTCCTGGTTCTGCTCCTCTCGCTCTGCATCACTTCCTGGAGGTTGTTCCAGTCTCCATGGAATTCCTCCACTTTATTATTCCTTTTAGCACAATAGTATTCCATCACCAACATATACCACAATTTGCTCAGCGATTCCCCAATTGATGGGCATCCCCTCGTTTTCCAGTTTTTGGCCACCACAAAGAGCGCAGCTATGAATATTTTTGTACAAGTCTTTTTGTCCATTATCTCTTTGGGGTACAGACCCAGTAGTGCTATGGCTGGATCAAAGGGTAGACATTCTTTTGTCGCCCTTTGGGCATAGTTCCAAATTGCCCTCCAGAATGGTTGGATCAGTTTACAACACCACTAGCAATGAATTAATGTCCCTACTTTTCCACATCCTCCTCCAGCATTCATTACTTTCCTTTGCTATCATGCTAGCCAGTCTGCTTGGTGTGAGGTGATACCTCAGAGTTGTTTTGATTTGCATCTCTCTGATTATAAGAGATTTAGAACACTTCTTCATGTGCTTATTAATAGTTTTGATTTCTTTATCTGAGAACGGCCTATCCATGTCCCTGACCCATTTATCAATTGGAGAATGGCTTGATTTTTTGTACGATTGATTTAGCTCTTTATAAATTTGAGTAATTAAAGCTTTGTCAGAGGTTTCTATGAAGATTTTTCCCCAATTTGTTGTTTCCCTTCTGATTTTAGTTACATTGGTTTTGTTTGTACAAAAGCTTTTTAATTTGACGTAGTCAAAATTATTTACTTTACATTTTGTGATTCTTTCTATGTCTTGCTTGGTTTTACAGCCTTTCCCCTCCCAAAGGTCTGACATGTATACTATTCTGTGTTTACCCAATTTACTTATGGTTTCCTTCTTTATGTTTAAGTCATTCACCCATTTTGAATTTATCTTGATGTAGGGTGTGAGGTGTTGATCTATTCCTAATCTCTCCCATACTGTCTTCCAATTTTCCCAGCAGTTTTTATCAAATAGTGGATTTTTGTCCCAAAAGCTGGGATCTTTGGGTTTATCATATACTGTCTTGCTAAGGTCGCTTTCCCCCAGTCTATTCCACTGATCTTCCTTTCTGTTTCTTAGCCAGTACCAAATTGTTTTGATGACTGCTGCTTTGTAATATAGTTTAAGTTCTGGGACTGCAAGGCCCCCATCATATGTGTTTTTTTTTCATTATGTCCCTTGATATCCTTGATCTTTTGTTATTCCAAATGAATTTTGTTATGGTTTTTTCTAAATCAGTAAAGAAATATTTTGGGAGTTCAATGGGTATGGCACTAAATAGATAAATAAGTTTGGGTAGGATGGTCATTTTTATTATATTGGTTCATCCTATCCATGAGCAGTTAATGCTTTTTCAATTGTTCAAGTCAAGTTTTAGTTGTGTGGAGAGTGTTTTGTAGTTGTGTTCATATAGTTCCTGTGTTTGTCTCGGGAGATAGATTCCTAGGTATTTTATTTTGTCTAAGGTGATTTTGAATGGGATTTCTCTTTCTAGTTTTTGCTGCTGAGCTGTGTTGGAGATATACAAAAAAGCTGATGACTTATGAGGGTTTATTTTGTATTCTGCAACTTTGCTAAAGTTGTTGATTATTTCGATGAGCTTTTTGGTTGAATCTCTAGGATTCTTTAAGTAGACCATCATGTCATCTGCAAAGAGTGATAACTTGGTCTCCTCCTTGCCTATTTTGATGCCTTCAATTTCTTTTTCTTCTCTAATTGCTACTGCTAGTGTTTCTAGTACAATGTCAAATAGTAGAGGTGATAATGGGCATCCTTGTTTCACTCCTGATCTTAATGGGAATGCATCTAGTTTATCCCCATTGCAGATGATATTAGCTGATGGTTTTAGATATATACTGTTTATTATTTTTAGGAACGACCCTTCTATTCCTATGCTTTCTAGTGTTTTTAATAGGAATGGGTGTTGTATTTTACCAAAGGCTTTTTCTGCATCTATTGAGATAATCATGTGATTCTTGTTGGTTTGTTTGTTGATGTGGTCAATTATGTGGATGGTTTTCCTAATATTGAACCAGCCCTGCATCCCTGGTATAAATCCTACTTGATCATGGTGGATGACCCTTCTGATCACTAGCTGGAGTCTTTTTGCTAGTATCCTATTTAAGATTTTTGCATCTATATTCATTAGGGAGATTGGTCTATAATTTTCTTTCTCTGTTTTTGACCTGCCTGGTTTTGGAATCAGTACCATGTTTGCGTCATAAAAGGAGTTTGGTAGAACTCCCTCTTTGCTTATTATGCCAAATAGTTTGTATTGTATTGGGATTAACTCTTCTCTGAATGTTTGATAGAATTCACTGGTGAATCCATCAGGCCTTGGTGATTTTTTCTTAGGAAGTTCTTTGATGGCCTGTTGGATTTCATTTTCTGATATGGGATTATTTAAGAATTCTATTTCCTCTTCTATTAGTCTAGGCAGTTTGTATTTTTGTATATATTCATCCATATCCCCTAAATTGGTGTATTTATTGCCATATAATTGGGCAAAGTAATTTCTAATGATTGCCTTAATTTCCTCTTCATAGGAGGTGCTGTCCCCCTTTTCATCTTTGATGCTGTTAATTTGCTTTTCTGCCTTCCTTTTCTAAATTAGATTGACCAGTACTTTGTCTATTTTGTTTGTTTTTTCAAAGTACCAGCTTCTTGTCTTATTTATTAAATCAACAGTTCTATCACTTTCGATTTCATTAATTTCTCCCTTAGTTTTTAGGATTTCTAGTTTGGTTTTCTGCTGGTGGTTTTTAATTTGATCACTTTCAAGTTTTTTTATTTGCATTTCCAATTGATTGATCTCCGCTCTCCCTAGTTTGTTGATATATGCACTCAGGGATATGAATCTACCTCTGATTACTGCTTTGGCTGCATCCCAAAAGGTTTGAAAGGATGTCTCACCATTGTCATTTTCCTCGATAAAATTATTAATTGTTTCTATGATTTCTTCTCTAACTGAATGATTTTGGAGTATCATATTGTTTGATTTCCAATTAGTTTTTGATTTGGTTTTCCATGTACATTTACTGATCATTATTTTTATTGCCTTGTGATCTGAGAAGGCTGCATTTATTATTTCTGCTTTTCTGCATTTGTGTGCTATGTTTCTGTGACCTAATGTATGGCCAATTTTTGTGAATGTGCCATGTGGTGCTGAGAAGAAGGTGTATTCCTTTTTATCCCTATTTATTTTTCTCCCTATGTCTATTAATTCTAATTTTTCTAAGATTTCATTCACTTCTTTCACCTCTTTCTTATTTATTTTTTGGTTTGATTTATCTAAATTTGATAATGGTTGGTTTAAGTCTCCCACTAATATGGTTTTACTGTCTATTTCTTCCTTCAATTCTCCTAGTTTCTCCATTAGAAATTTGGGTGCTATAATATTTGGTGCATACATGTTGATTAGTGATATTTCCTCATTATCTAAAGTCCCTTTTAACAAAATATAATTACCTTCCCTATCCCTTTTGATCAGGTCTATTTTTGCTTTGGCTTTATCAGATATCATGATTACCACTCCTGCCTTCTTTCTGTCAGTTGAGGCCCAGAAGGTCTTACTCCATCCTTTAATTCTGACTTTGTGGGTGTCAACCCACCTCATGTGTGTTTCTTGAAGACAACATATGGTAGGGTTTTGGATTCTAATCCATTCTGCTATTCGTCTACGTTTTATGGGTGAGTTCATCCCATTCACGTTCAAAGTTATGACTGTCATTTGTGGACTCCCTGGCATTTTGATATCCTTCCCTGGTTCTAACCTTTTCTTCTTCAGCTCTATCTTTTAGTCCAGTGATTTACTTTAAATTGGTCCCCCTTGTCCCCTCCTTTGATATGTTTCCCTTTTTAGTCCCTCCCCTTTTGTTCCCTCCCCTTCCCCCCCTCTCTTTCCCTCCCCTTTTGTTTTCCCTCTCCCCCTCCCCACCTTGGTTTTCCCTTCTTCCTACCCTTGTTGGGTAAGATAGAATTCAAGATCCCAATGGATCTGGATGTTTTTCCCTCTCAGAGTTGATTCCCCTGAGAGTAGGGTTTAAGTAAAAACTCTCTTCCTCTCCTTCTTATAGGAGTTTTCTTCCCCTCCCCTTCCCATGTGAATCTTTGTGTGAGAACGATTATACTATTTGGTCTTTCTTTTCCCCCTATTTACACATTACATTTTCCCCACATGTTAGTATATATAGATTGATATAAATGTAGTCCTTATAGAAGAGAGTTTGAGTAAAAAAAGAAGAGAACATTTTTCTCCTTTTCCCTTTCCTTCATATTTACCTTTTCCATACTCTTTGATTTTTGATATCGAACTTTCCACAAAGCTCTGGTCTTTTCATTGCAAAAAGTTAGAAATCTTCTATTTTGTTGAATGCCCATACTTTCCCTTGGAAGTATATAGTCAGTTTTGCTGGATAGCTGATTCTTGGTTGAAGACCCAGCTCTCTTGCCTTTCTGAAGATCATGTTCCATGCCTTACGATCATTTAGAGTAGAACTTGCAAGGTCTGATTGGCATTCCTTTATATCTAAATTGTCTTTTTCTGGCTTCTTGCAGGATTTTTTCTTTTTTTGAGAGTTTTGGAATTTGGCAATTACATTCCTGGGAGTTGTCTTTTGGGGGTTTATTGTAGAGGGTGTTCTGTGAGTTCTGTCAGTGGCTGTATTTCCCCCTTGTTCTAGAATCTCTGGGCAATTTTCTTTGATTATCTCTTGTATTATGATGTCGAGTTTGCTGTTTATTTCTGGCTTTTCTGGAAGTCCAATTATTCTGAAATTATCTCTTCTCCCTCTATTTTCTAAATCTGTCACTTTGTCAGTGAGATATTTTATGTTCTCTTCTAATTTTTTGCTCTTTTGGCTTTGCTTTATTAGTTCTTGCTTTAAAGCCTGGTTTTCTTTTACAGTTTGGTCAACCTGGTTTTGTAGATGCGTGAATTTCTTTTGCATTATTTCCCACTTTTCCTCCCAGAAGGCTTCCATCTTTTTGATCATTTCAGATTCAAATTCTTCATGGGTTTGTGGAGTTTCCATTTCCTTTGGAAGGTTTCGGAGCATTTGCTTGTGTTTCCTCTTCTATCTCCTCTCTGTTTTGTATTTTTTCCCCATAAAATGTGTCCAAAGTCACCCCCTTCTTCTTGTTTTTTTGGAATTTCGGGTTTTTTGTGCTTCTGTGGAGTTTGCCATCTCTATCTGAGTGGGGAGGATTAGCTTTTCTTATCTCTGTCTGGCATTCAGAGGTTTTAGCCCTAGGCAGATTGTCCTTTCTTTGGCTTGGCTCCCGTTTCTCTGTTTCCCTGCTGTCTGGGTGCCCCCTCGACTGGGTCAGGTTGTTTTCAGGATGTGGCCTTCAGAATAGCCGGCTCCCAAGGCCCTTTTGCCAGTCCTGAGGGCTGCTGTTGTTTCAGAAGACCCTGCTCTCTGAGGGGGAGGGGCCACAGCTTCCCAGACCTCGGAGGGCTCCTCCCAGGGGGTAACGAGCTCCCCCGGCTCTCTCTGTTTCCCTGCTGTCTGGGTGCCCCCTCGACTGAGTTAGGTTGTTTTGAGGAAGTGGCCTTCAGAATAGCAAGCTGTAGGGCTCTGAGGTTGCCTCTGCTGCCTTGGACTAGGACTCGGCACTCTGGGTTGGGGGGGATGGGTCCTAGGACCTACCTTCTGCCTACCCCTTAGGTCCAAGTGGTCTTGGGTTCTGGCTTTTGGGGGGGACCGTACCTTTTGATCCAGGTCCAGGTCCAGGAGGAGGACTCCCGGGGTCTATGCTGTTGATCGTTTTGAATTTTGGTGCCCTAGGAGCATTCAGTTTGAGATCAGTAAGGAAGGGTTTCAGGAGATCTGAACTTTAGCTTTCTCTAAGTCGCCATCTTGACCAGAAGTGACCATTTTTATGAATAGTGGGAATGTTAAAAACTGTAATTGCCAAACTCTATAAAGGTTTTGGCCAAACTATAAAGGATATTTTTTAGTGTCTTGACTTAAAATCTAAAAATAAGTGGTTGCCATGGGAAAACTCCCAAATATGAAAATACACAAGTCAGCTGGGTTTTATGGAGATTTTAATTAATATAAATGAAGGAATTAAGGGAAGAAGAGAGAGAGAGAGAGAGAAAGAGAGAGAGAGAATAATCAAGCAGTAGAAAAGGGCTTATTGGCCTAGGCCTGAGCCTAAGAGAGAGTAAGTCAGTCTTTATCACTCACCACAAGATTGTCTCCAAGCAAGCTCCAGTCCTCGCTGCAACTCCAAACTCCAACTACCTCCAACTCCAACTCAATTCAATAATCCCATGAATTCCTCTTATCCCTTCCTTTTAAAGAAATTTTCTCTTATGTCACCTCCCCTAAATCTCCACATCTACCAATCACAGTAGATGCTTTCCCCAGGACTACCCATTCTTAGTTCACATTTTCTTTGGTTCTCACCTTCTCTGGTTAGATAAAATCTACTGATGACTTCACACCTCTTTTGTTATGCTTGCCTTCTGTAAGTTGCTTAACCTTTTAGTGATTAATTTAACCTTTATAGGTACTTAGCACCCTTTTTGTATTAGATCTAAAAATAAACCTAGCTTAAGGTTCTAGCTTTACTATAAGGTGTGAGTTAGGGACTTTTCATTGTTCAATCATGAGTTTGCAACTTTATCTTCCCCTAAGGCACTGTCTGAGTAGGGTGGAGTAATTTTAAAAGTTCTCAATACATTCCTGATCAAGTACCTCCATTGTTAAAGATGGGGAATAGCTTAATCAAATCTTCTCAGGTACAGTCTGAGTAGTTTTAAGATTCACAATAGGTTGGCAATTTGTTGATAAAAATTTCTAGGGAGTAAGGTTTTCCTTCAGATGACACCCATACCCCATTAATCTGTTTTGCTTAAAATTTTTGCTTTCATTTCCCCATTTCCTTGTCATTATAGAAAAGGGATAGATCCAAATCATTAATTATTGTTAGTGGCAAAATTAATTCTGGTCCTTCTAAGGCTGCTAGTTTGGCTGTGATATCTGCTTGGCTATTTCCCCTGGAGACAGGGTCATTGCCACCTGTATGTGCAGAGCAACGAACTAAAGCTATAACTTCGGGCAGCTGAAGAACAGAAAGAACTTCATTAATAATTTCTGCATTAGCTATAGATTTGCCAGCTGAGGTTAAAAATCCTCTTTGGAGCCATAGCAAGCCAACAGCATGACATATGCCAAAGGCATAGCAGGAATCTGTGTAAATTGTGACTCTTTTATCCTTTGCAATAATATAGGTGTGTTTCAATACTGTGAGATTCTGCACCTTGTGAGCTTATATTTGAGGGTAAGGAAGCTGACCAGAGAGTATAAAATTCATTAACTACTGCAGCTCCTCTATATTGCACACCATCTCTCATAAATGAAGAACCACCTGTAAGCAATATTCAATCCGAATTATCCAATGGGGTGTCCAGTAAATCATCATGAAGTTTATCAGCAATGGACACTAAAGATGTACAATCCTATAAAGGTTCTCTGGAAGTTGGCAAATCAGGAAGCAAGGTTGCAGGATTTAGTGCTCCACATCATGTTAGTGTGATGTGTTCATTGTTTAGTAGTGTAATTTAATACCTAGTAATCCTTTGGTCAGTAAATTCCTGTCTCCTGTGTCTTGATAACAATGCCTCAACCTCGTGTGGGCACATTATAGTCAGAGGGCATCCTGATAACAGATTGGCTGATTTGGTTACTATTAAAGCTGTGGCAGATATTCCTCTATGGCATGGTGGTGCTCTGTCAACTATTGAATCCAGTGTGCTGAATAATAGACTACTGGTTGTTGAGCAGGCCCCAAAAGTTTGAGTTAGAACACCTGAAGCTTCCCTTTTCTGTTAATGTATATATAGGGTAAATGGTTTATCAAATTTTGGGATGCCTAGAGCAGGGGAAGACAAAATAGCATGTTTTAAATTTGAAAGAGCTGTTAGATGTTCTGTTTCTAATTTAAGTGGTTCAGGGACTGAGGTTTTGGTAAGTGATACAAGGTGCTTAGTGATATCCCCATAACAAGGGATCCACTGCCAACAAAATCCTCTTGCTCCAAACATTGCCCTCAATTGCTTTTTAGTGGTAGGAACCCGTAATTTTTTAAATATTTTCGGTGTGCTTAGTTAGGAGAAATTGTGCTGGCACCAGCAGTTAGAATAAATTTGGGAGACACCACTGAACCTTTCCCTTCTAGATCTTGTTCCCTTTTTATGTAGTTCTAGGAGGAGGTGCTTACTATCCTCTTGGCATGCTTCAGCATTTGTTGAAGCTAAGAGTAGATCATCTACATATTTTATTAATTTGCTATCTTTAAATCTTATATTTTCAGTGTCTTAACTTAAAATTTGTGCAGAATGTCCTGGAATTTCCATAGAACCTTGAGGCAGATGAGTCCATTGTACCTGAGAGATCTTCCATGTGAAGGCAAAAATATGTCTGGAATTTTTATGTACAGGTATGGAAAAGAAGGCAGAGCAGAAGTCTACTATTATAAAGTATGTAGCTGTGCTAGGAATGGAAGAAATAATAGTATTTATATTGGAAACTACAGGGTGTCTCTTTATAACGTGATTTTTCACTTCTCTCAGGTCCTGTATGAATCTATAGAGGTGCTTGCCATTGGGACCCTATTTTGATTTTATAAAGGGCAGGATGGGCATATTGTATTCAGATTTACAGGGAATTATGATGCCCTGGTCAATTAATGAGTTTATTACCAGGGTAATACCCTGAATTGCCTCTTTTGAGAGCAGGTACCGAGGATTGGAAGGAGGTGGGCTAGATTTAGTTTTAATCTGCACAGGAGCAGCTGATTTAAGTAAGTCTACATTGGAAGAAGATGTGGACCAAAGAGACTCTGGTGTATCTATAGGTATTTCAAAGGTGGGAGGCTCTTTTACTTCCTGGCACTCTGAGAGAAGTACTGGGAGTAAATTTAAGGATTCTTCAGGTATTTCCAATGATATAGAGCCATTTGGAGCACAAATTATTGTGGCCTATAGTTTGCATAGTAAATCCCTCCCAAGCAAGTTCATTGCAGATCCAGGCATTAAAAGAAAAGAGTGTTCAACAGTTAGGGGTCCCACACATACCATGCGAGGAGAAAGTTTTGGGACCTTTTGAGGTTTTCCTGATATACCTACTACATTTAGAGAGCCAATAGAGTCACATTTTGCATTTGGTTTGGTTACCAAGACCAACCTAGAGGCTCCAGTGATCAAGAGACAATCATAGTATGAATTCCCCACCTTTAAGGTGACATAAGGTTCCTTATGATGGGGGGAGGGGAATGTATAGGGATAATTGGCATTAAAATATCAGTGTCTGGAAAATCAAAGGTTTTGCTCTTTGATTTCAAGGCCCTCACCACCCCCATCCCCATCACGCCATCAGAAAGATACTTGAGCAGTTTTCTGGGATTCTTCACACTGATGGGGATTTTCACCCTTGGTATAGTGTGGATGAGCTCCATTTTTAATTTATTGTTGTTTGGTATTTTGATGTGTACCCAAAGAGATATTAAGGAAAAAGCCTCATATAAGAATATTCATAACTGCACTCTTTGTGGTGGCAAAAAATTGGAAAATGAGGGGATGCCCTCCAGTTGAGGAATGGCTGAACAAATTGTGGTATCTGTTGGTGATGGAATACTATTGTGCTCAAAGGAATAATGAACTGGAGGGATTCCACGTGAACTGGAACAAACTCCAGGAAGTGATGCAGAAGGAAAGGAGCAGAACCATGAGAACATTGTACACAGAAACAGATACATTGTAGAACAATTGAATGTAATGGACTTCTCTAGTAGTAACAATGCAATGATGTAGAACTATTCAGAGGGACCTATGAGAAAGAATGCTATCCACATCCAGAGGAAGAACTGTGGGAGTAGAAACACAGAAGAAAAACAACTATTTGATCACATGGGTTGATGGGGATATGATTGGGGAAGCAGACTCTAAAAGAACAACTTGGTGCAAATATTAATAATATGGAAATGGGTCTTGATCAATGATACATGTTAAACCAAGTCAATTACATGTCAGATATGGGAAGGGGGTGGTGGCAGGGGAGGGAAAGAACATGAATCTTGTAACCATGGAAAAAATATTCTAAATCATCTAATTAATTAAAATTTTTTAAAAAATGAAAAAATCTACTTATTCCTAGTCCATCTTCAACTAAAAAAAAAAAGCAAAAGCAAAACAAAATGAATAGCCTTGTAACAGAGAAATATTTTCAAGAAAAGGAAATCCCCATGGTAGACTAATCTGAAAATGTGTGTCTCTTTTTGCATCTTGAATCCATCAACTCTCACTTGGTTTCTTTGAATCCTTTATTAATGTTCCTCTAGAGCAGAGAGGTCAAACACAGAATCCTTTTGGCCAAAGAGAGGCTACAGCAATCCAAAATATGGCCAGAACCAAATTAAAATATAATTGTTAAATATTTTATGAAATAAAAAACTACAATAAAACATGTTATTAATATGTGGCCAGTTATTGTGCAGCCCACAAGGATTGTTATATTTGCTGGCTTCTTTTCTATTTGAGTGTAACACTCCTGCCATGTACTCTTGGCTGGCCATTGCTTTAATCAGAATGCTTATGTCACTCAGAAGTGTTCTTTATAATGTTGTTGTAATTGTATAATCTTCTCTTTCTCTTCACTTTACTCCGCATCAGTTCATATAAGTCTTCCCCAGGTTTTCAAAAACCATCACTTTCACTATTTATTCAGTTACTATATTATTCCACAATATTCATCTGCCATAATTTGTCTAGCCATCCTCCAATTGACCATCTTCTTATTTTCAATGTTTTTAATCCAATAAAATATAGTTTTATGTATATTTGTACTTATGGATCTTTCTTCAGTTTCTTTGCTCTTTTTTCCCCTCCTTTTGTTGGGTAGGAGCATGTAAGCCTAGTAGTGGTATCACTGAATCAATCCTTAATTGGCTTTATTGCCACACCTCTGAATTGCTTTCCAAAATGTCAGAACCAAATGATGGCCTGCTCTTCAGTGAACCTAAAACAACAGAGGAGAGATGAGGGCCAGAGGGAGGGTGCTAGATGAGAAAGGTTATCAAGGTAATATCTGTAGGACTTGGTAACAGTTGGGGTATGTTTGGCGGAAAATAAAGAGTGAGAAATAATGGATGACTAGGAGATATGATAATGTCCTTATCATTAATAGGAAAGTTAGTGTGAGCAGAGAAGATAATGAATTCAATTCTGAACATCATGATTTTAAGATGTAAGCACCAACATTAAGGGGAATTGGAAAATTGTTCTTGCAAAAATTGGGATTTTAGTTGATAACATGAAAGAACCAAGGGAATTTAGGGGGTAGAGATGAAAAAGGAGAGAATTTTGCACATGATGGACAGTTAAGAAAAAGGCATGGAGGTGAGAGAAGAAGTACTTTGTGGGAAGAACAAAAAAGGAGACCAGTGTCAAAGAATATGTGGAGGGGAGTATGTTGTAACAAGCCTGGAGAGATTATAGGAATATTCATTTATCAGGCATGTGGAGGATTAGAAACAGGGGACCTTGAAATCAGAGAAAATTTTCAAATGTTCCAGGTGGAAAAACCAAGTAATAAAGGATTGAACTTTGCTAATATTTGTGTGGTGGACAGAAGGAATATAACATAAACATAAACAGTTAAAGTAATGACTTAGTAAATGATAGGACACGCAATATTTTTTCCTTGATCTGGAATCTTTGGATTTTGGCTTTAATGTTCCTGGGACTTTCTGTTTTGGAATATCTTTCTCAAGGTGATGGATTCTCTCAATCTCTTCTTTGCCTCATGTTTCTAAGATATCTGGTCAGTTTTATTTTGATTTCTTGAAACACAATGAGTAAGTCTTTTTTTTAATTCATGGTTTTCAGATAGTCTAATGATTATCTATTTCCTAGTTCAATTGCTTTTCTCCAGAGGCCATTTCATATTTTCCCATCTTTAAATGTCTTTTAACTTTTTTTCTCATAAAGTCACCAATTAGGCAGTGTCCTTTGGCATCAGAGTTTACATTCAGAATAAGTATGTTCAACCCTCTTCAATTCAGTTCATTATATCCCAAAGTTCATTCTGGATCTTTTGCTGAGTGTGTGGCTTGTTCAGGCATCTTTACAACACCTTCTCCAAAAGGATCCGCTTTCTTGATTCAGAATGTTGGTAAGTTTCTTTTCCTGAAATTTCCCCCCAAAATTTTAAATCTTGGATTTTAGGATTAGAAATTAGGATTTCTAATTTTCAAGAAATTACTTAAATAGGTAAAGTTTTATGCCTATTTTCCCAAGCTATTAATTCTCTTTTCATAATCTTTCTTCATTGTCTCTTTTTTCTTATTTTTTACTCTCCCACTGTCATTTGGTTTAAAAATTTGTTTTAATTACGTTTTTCTCTTAACTCTTTCTTACCTTATATTGGTTCCAAGGCCGAAGAGCGGTAAGGGCTAGACAATGGAGTGAGTTGCCCAGGGTCACACAGCTAGGAAGTGTCTGAGGCCAGATTTGAACCCAGGTCCTCCCAACTCAGGGCCTGGCTCTCTATCCACTGGGCTACCTAGCTGCCCCCATTTGCTTTAACTCTTCTAGGAATTCTTGTGGGAATTGTTATGTGTCAGCTGCACTTTTCTTTGAGGATTTACTTGTACATGTTTTAGAGTTATCATCTTCTTCTGTCTTTATATCTTCTCCTTTCCTGTCATCATAATAGCTCCTTATGGTGGGATTGTGTGTGTGTGTGTGTGTGTGTGTGTGTGTGTGTGTGTGTGTGTGTGTGTTTGCTCATTCAAGCAGATTGTTGAATTTGATCCTGATGTTAATGCTGGGTTCTGTGCAATTCTGGGAGAAATACTTAACCTAAGATTTTGTCTGATCAGGCTGGAGGTTGGCAAGTTTTCAAGGCTCCCAAAGTAATCTGAACCTGAGTGAGGCATTTCTCTGCCTTCCTGGTCTGAGCCCTGCAAGTTCTTGACCCAAGCTTTGGTCTGTCTGCTTATTCTTGGCTTGATGTTTCCATAGACTGTTCTTGGAATCAGTCACTATTAGCCCATTGGGAAGTTTGCCATGTTCAAAGCAACTGAGCAGACAGATACTCTTATTCTGTGACTTCCATCCTGATCATTCCTCTGTGGGCTCACACACTGGGTTGAAGGCTAGAACAGAGCTCGGCTTCTCTTCTTGAGATCAGTCGCATTGCTACCACATCTTTCTGGAACTTATTTCACACATAGTATACAACTAGGGCCAAAGATCTCCTCCACTCTGTATCTGTGACCCAGAACTGGTCAATGGAAGAAAAACTGGCAGCTGATACCCATTCCTGCATGCAGTACTTCTTCAGGGATATCTTGGGAGCTCTTTTTCCTTTTGTGCTTTCTGCACTGGTGCCATGCCTGAGCCCCTTTTTGTCCACATGCATTGGAATATTCCCTGCCACCTCCCTGGGTATTACTGGCCATACTTATGCCCTAATATTTTCAGACCTCGATGCCTTGTCTCTATGAGCTATGCCGGGTTGGAAAACGACTCCCTCTGACTTTTTCTTGGATTTGCCTATAAGAATTCAGTCTGGTGCATTTTCTAGATCTTTGAGGAGGAGGTGAAGGAGACTAAAATGCTTCCTTTCATTTTCCCAACTTGATGGCACCCTCTTTCCAATCTTCTTACACTTTACAATTCCCTCTGGGTGCTCTGAAAAACTATACTGCTGGTCTCATGGCTGTTGCCACGAGAAGAAGACACTCCATCTCCAGACACTGGGTATTTTCACTGGTTTTCCCAGTGTCTGGAATACTCTCCCTCTCCATCCATCATTACTGCTTTCCTTGATTGCTTTGAGTCTCAGCTAAAATCCTACCTTGTACAGGAAACATTTCTAAGTTCCCCCCACTCACCACCACCCCCATTCCAGTGCTTTCTCTTAGTTGATCATTTCAGATTCATCCTGTATTTGTCTTGCTTATACATGATTTTTTGCTCTTGACTGTGAACCCCTCGAGGGCAGAGACAGTTTTTTAAACCTTTTTTGGATCCTCAGAAAGTAACACAATGCCTGAATATAGTGATTATGTGCTCCATATTTGCTAACTGATTTACTGTGTCACAGAATATGAAGGGAACCACAGGCCACTTAGTTCAGCTAATGTCTTTACTGGAGAAAATGCCTGATAAGTAACAGAAGAGCATTTGGAGCTTAAGGAGAAAGTGGCTTCTTCTTCTGTGTAATAAGAGGGGTTCTTGTTCACAGACTGGCTTGATTGGATGGTCTCAGAGCTCCCTTCCAACTCCAGGTTTCTGGGATTGTGTGAAAGAACATCAGCGGTCTCTCAGTTCACTCTGCTCAGCACTTTGATGGGAGTATTCCAAATTCCCTAAGCCATCATCTCTTTGTACTGGTCACACATCCTAACTCAAAAGGAGAATGTATCTTTGTCATTTTCTAAAACAAGCCTAGTTTAAACTTCTAACTATTTTTTAAAATCAGCATGGGGACCTGAAGGCTAGAGGTAGGCAGATCTCAGCTTTATAGAGAAATTTCTTGGAATTCTCTGATATTTCCCATTTGGTAAAGAAGGTTAGTACTCAGATAGGTCCTTTACACTATCGCCATCTTGGAACTGAAGCTTTGAGCTATCACTGCCTTCTCTTTGAACTGAAGGAAGTTTCAAGGCAAAGGTCCATATTTTACCTTTGGATCCCTATCTGTTCCCAGACAAAGAAATGTAACCTGCTTTTTCTTTCCCCAAATACCTGCAGGAACACAAATTTTGCACCCATCACAAAGAGGTTAGCAATTAACTATGGACAGTATCATTGTAAATTAAGGCAGAGAGCCAAACCCATGCCAAAATGTTGGTAATTTCTTCACTGTCTTGGAAAAGTTGCAATTACACACCAAAATTGTTCTGTCACTTTCGATTTTATTAATTTCTCCCTTAATTTTTAGGATCTCTAGTTTGGTTTTCTTCTGGGGGGTTTTAATTCATTCGTTCTCAAGTTTTTTGATTTGCATTTGCATTTCCAATTCCTTGATCTCTGTCCTCCCTAATTTGTTAATATATGCACTCAGGGATATGAATTTTCCTCTAAGTACTACCTTAATGCAGCCACTGCCTTAACCTCTTTAATCTCACTTTCTCTAGCTTTTACTTCTGCTTCCTTTAATTTTCTTTTAAGAACTTCTATCATTGCATCTCTCTCCTCATATTTATCCTCACTATCTGTGCTTAAATATGTACCTTTCTTGTAATATCTTCCAGTTCCATATCCTCCCAATCAGGATAACTATTTTTGAAGAATAATTTTATGTCAGATATAGCATTTTTCATAAATATGTTTTTTATATGTGTTGTTGTTCCCTCTTCAAGAACATTCATGTTGGGGTATGTCTTGGTAGCTTCAGTGATTCAGTTATGGAATGATGGTGTTTCAGTGGCTTTTTGTTTTATCCCTTCAAATTTGGATCATGCATGTGGTCTCTTAGTATGTCTACCCAAAGCCTCTAGAATTGCCTGCCTAGCTTCCTTCATCCTGTCATACTGAGTTTTGCTGTTCATGTCAGTGTCATTATAATGTTCTGGCCATGGTGTTAACAATGTTAACAAACTGCCTAGTTTCTTCTATGAACTTATTTATTTCCCCTTTTGTTAAAAGCTCTTTCTTTAACAGGGCAAAATCATTGTAATCAGGGTCAACTAGATCAATAGCTCTCTTCTTTTCTTTAATTACCTTATTAGGTTCTTCTACAAAGGCAGGTGTTCTCTTTTTTATAGATTTCCAAGTCCCTCAGGTGTAAACCTCTTATGGGTTTTTACTTGGAATATCTCATCCCTTGAAACTACTGGGAGATCTCTTAATGGGAAAAAAGGAACCATCACTTCAGCCTCTCCCTTCTGTAATCTATTTAGATTTCCACTTATACCATTATTTTCTTTTGCCCCACAACCATATTCAATATTCATAAACCTTTTATCTTTCATATGCAATTACATCTGAACCAATTGTTGCTTCATGAGTGTGACCATTTGTTTAAGCTCAGAATCCTTAGTTAACCAAAACATTGTAGCTTTAAACCAGTTGCCAATAACAAATAACACCACTCTATAGTTATACACAACACAGAGACAAATACATAGTATGGGGATATGGGACAAGACAGTGTGCACAGTCGTTTCCAAGCATTGTTTCATCCACTGACAGTTCAGAACCACATAACGTGCTTTGGGGAAAAATGAATAGAATATATGGGATTTGAAGAACACACTCCCACAATACAACCATAAGTCCATTAACATGTCTCCACACATGCTTATGTTCATTATTAATCAGGCATATACAATGGAATTTATGATGTTATAATCCAGTGTGATCACCTTATTTATATATATTTAAGTGAAAGGAAAAAAAAATGTTTTAAAAAATCCAATATGGCCATTTAGGCCATGTGGCAGAAGGTTATTTAAAAAGTAAATATCTCTCCCAGTTTAGTTAGAGTCCCAAAGTTCCACTGCCCACCCCACCCCCCATTGAATGTTCCACTTGCTGAGTGCTAGATGTAATTTTCCAGTCTAACTGATTTTCCCTATATAAAACTTAACTGTTTTTCTATATAACCTAATATTTCTTAACCTAGTTAACTCTGCCAAACTGTTGTGATTTTAGGAGAGGGGAAATGTCTATATACAAGGGAAGAATCACATATAAATAAAATGAATTTATTAACAGAAAAGGGAATGTTGTTGGGAAAGGAATATGGGGGAGGGGTAGCATCTGACTTTTACCCACTGTAATTATCTGTGTTTTCACTGTCTAACTATCTTTACTAAAGACTATTAAAAATAAATCCCACAGTAAACCCAGAATTCTTACACACACAGTCAATGGTTCATCAGATATCAGGAATCCAAGCTGTGGTGTCCTCAGATGATCTCAGGAAGGTAAGGGTCTTCTCCCAGTCTATCTGTCCACCAGAAGACTGGAGATTTCCTCTCAACATCATCCAATTGATCCTCAAAGGCCAGTTGCTTGATAGATGGTTTTTCAAGAAGTCTCAGCTACATACGTTCCTTCTTCAACTTTTAGCTCCAGACTGCATCAGTTGGTAAACTGTTCCTGGGAACTCTGACCCAACCAGCTCAGGAAAGATTCTAAGTCTCAATCCCTGTCAATCATTCTTGCATAGGACATAGGACACAGGCATTTACTGATCAAAGGATTACTAGGAATGAGATAATGCTATTAAATAATGAACATATCACATTAACATACTGTGGAGTTCTTAATCCTGCAACCTTGCCCCCTGATTTAACAATTTCCAGAGAACCTTTATACAATTGTCCATCTTTAGTGTCCACTGTTGATAAACCTCATAATGGTTTATTGGACAGCCCTTTGGACGATTCAGCTTTAATGTTATTTACAGATGGTTCTTCATTTCTGAGGGATGGAGTGCACTATACAGGAGCTGCGGTAGTTACTGAATTTGATACTCTGTGGTCAGCTTCTTGCCCTCAAATGTAAGCACACAGGGCACAGAACTCACAGCATTAAAACATGCCTGTACGATTGCTAAGGATAAAAGAGTCATAATTTACACATACTCCCACTACGCCTTCGGTATATGTCACACTGTTGGCATGGTATTTCTTCAGAGGGGATTCTTAACATCAGCCGGAAAATGTATTGCCAGTGCAAACTTTATTACTGAACTTCTTTCTGCCATCCAACTCCCCAAAAGTATAGCTGTTGTTCAGTGCTCTGCACTTACAGGTAGCACTGACTCTGTCTCCAGGGGAAATAACCAAGCAAATATCACAGCAAAAATAGCAGCCTTGGAAGGCCCCAAATTAATTATGCCACTAACAATTACTAATGATTTAGATCTATCCCTTTCTTGTAATGATAAGAAAGTGGAAAATGGAAGGAGAAATTTAAAGGAAAACTGATAAATGGAATATGGGTATCATCAGATGGCAAACCCTTACTCCATACTGTTTTCTGTAACCAGATTTGTCACTCTATTCATAAACATGGTCATTTTGGCACCTAAGGCATGGTAGACTCGGTTAAAAGAGTATGGATAGCTCCTGGAATAACTACAATTGCCTCCAAACTATACACAGCTTGTCCTACCTGCCAGGCCTTTAATAAACATGCCTTTTGAATAAACGACTTTGGTGGACATCCTCTTGCTTACACACCTTTTGAGCACCTACAAATTGACTTTATCTCTATGACAAAAGCTGGACAGTATAAATTTTGTCTAGTCATAGTTGATTGACTGACCATGTGGCCTGAAGTATTTCCTATTGCTCATGCCAGAGTGTATTTTGTTGCTAAAATCTTTTTGAAAGAATTTAATCCTTGTTTTGGCTTGGCAGCACATATTGATTTGGAGAAAGGAACTCATTTTACCGATTTGTTGTTATCCCAAATTTATTCATGTCTGGGGATAACTCCTAAATTTCATAAACCATATCATCCCGAGAGCTTTGGCCAAGTTGAATAAATGAATAAAGAACTTTAAAACCATGATTGGCAAATTGTTCATGGAGAATCATTTAATGTGGCCTGAAATTCTACCTCTGACCCTATTTTATCTCAGAAGCAGATCCAGAGGTGATTTGCACATCTCACCATTTGAGATCCTATTTGGAAATCCACCTATTCAGGCACAACCATTTTCCCCTGCCTATACCTCACTGTTAGGAGGGGATTGCCACATATATCAGACAATTACAAACAAAATTGAAACAACTCCACGACTCTGGAGATCCTGTTCAAGCAGGCCCAATTTATTTCTTGTTTCATGATTTAAACCCAGATGATAGTATGAACATAAAGAATGTCTTTTTCAGAAATAAAGTAGACCAGTAAGGTGTAGGAAGATTGGAAAGGCAAGAGGTAGCCTGGTGAGGAGAGGTATTTGATTACTAAACAGGATTTTGTGTTTGATCCTGAAGATCATAGGATATAATTAGAGTTTGAGTACTGAGGTGACATGGTCATAACTGCAATTTAGGAAGATCTCTATGACAGAGGAATGACAGATGGACTGGAAAGGGCAGATGCTCATGGAAGGGAGAAAACCCAACAGGCTGTTGTAGTGGTCCAGGCATAAGATGCTGGCTGCCAGCACCAGTATAAAATCAGTGACAGAGGAGAGAGAAGCATATAGAGAAATCTCCATCCAATGAACCTCCTTGCTTACACTGAAAACCTCTGGAAGACATACAAGAAAACATGCCCACTAATCCACTACTTTTTAAACCCTGACCTTCCATCTTAGAATCAATACTGTATATTGGTTCCAAGGTAGAAGAGTGGTAAGGGCTAGACAATTGGGGTTAAGTGACTTGGTCAGGGTAGGGTCACACAACTAGGAAGTGTCTGAGGCTAGATTTGAACCCATCTCTAGACCTGACTCTTAATACACTGAGCCACCCACATTCTGCCACCCCCCACAATCCACTATTGACAGAGCTGCTAAGTAGTCCAAATAGTCTTCAAAGAAAACGAGAATGCTACTAAATCATATTATATATATATATGCATGTGTGTATATATATATATATAATATATTCTATTCTATTCAAATTATTAAAAGTTTATGTGTGTATACAAATTTTGCCCAAAAATTAGAGCAAAAAAAGAGGGCAGCATTCTCAGAATTATTTAAAACAACTCTTTTAAAAACATGTCTGTGTCTAGAAAGGAAACAATATTAGCTAGAGAATGGTGGAAAAAATGATGGCATGTGAACTTGATAGAAAATACTGTATGAAATGATATAATGGCCAGAACCAAGGAAATTTGGACAGACATATATGAAGTGATGGAGAAGGTCCTCCAGGCTATCTCTCCTGAACTGAACATACACCATGTGCTTTTTAGACATGGTGTGCAATGGCATGAAGAGAGAAGATTATTCACTAATGTTGATTGATTGCTCTCAGGATTATTTATTCTTTCTCATTTGTGCTCAGTCCATTTCCTTCTTTCAAGTCCAAATCACATCTTCAGAAATGGCCTTTAAGGCTCTGAGATGAGAGAGCAGGGACAGGATGTAAGCGTGACTCAGTTTACTGTCTCTCATACACAGAGCCAATTGGAACCATGAGAAGAGGAGCAACTGGAAGGAGGCCCCATGAGGTCCATCGTCCAGGACAGGGGAAGAGCCTCAGACAGCCTTATTGCCTAACCCTGAGGGCTCACCACTTGTCCTTGCTTGGCCCTAAAACACAAAGTCTCTACTAGGGAGCAGAAAAAGCTTCTCAGCTGCTCCCACTCTTGGCTGAGCCCTCATTACTCTGTCTTAATTGCTGACTGGGATGGGCTCAAGGGACCATAGTTCCCCAAACACCTGGAGACATCTCTGACTCTAATTGTCTGATATCACTTCTCTGGTAGGTGATAAGATAATGGTGGCTCTGGAGGGAGATGAGGTCAGACATCCAGTACCTATAACTACAGCCCCAACTGGCCCCTGCATTCTCCATTGGATGAAACACATAAATTTTCAGTGGCACAGCAGACAGCCAGGTGAGTGCTAGTTGATATATCCTGGGATCAAAACCTCCCTTTCCCCTTCCCCAATCCCTACCGAGACTGACACCCCCCCAACCCTTCCCCTGCACCCTAAGGGACTCCAGAATTAATCAAGTAGTTCCACATCTGTGAGCACTGCTTCTTCTCTGCTATGACCTGTGTGATATGGAAATCACTTTAAAAGACTGATATATATTAATTTAAGGTCGCCAAGGAATTCAGCTATGTAATTCCTAAATGAAAACTCAAGTCAGCTGTCAACCTTTTATGGAGTTTTTAATTACAAACAGTAGGGAAAAAGGTATTAGAGAGAGGGGGGGGGGAGAGAAGGGAATATGGCTTAAATACCCCCTCTGCTTAGGCTGGGCCAAAGGTCAAAGGCCTTGGATAGCCGAGGCAAAGAAAAGACATCAGTCCCTATCACTCACGTGACCAAAATGGAGAAAGAGTCTGAGGGCCTCCACTCCAAGCACCAGGCTCCAACCACCACACTCCCCTCCACACAGGAAGAAGGAAGCCCTCCTCAGCTGTCCTCTACCTCACTTCCTGTGTCTCACCTGTGCCAATGGTGGCTCTAGCTTAACCCAGGACCACCAGAGGTCTGTCCCCTTTGCACGTGTCTGTTGAAGGCCATATTCTCAAATAATTAAATCTTGAGCTTTTGCTGCAGCCCTTTCAAAATCCTGTTACCTTGAGCAGGGTGGAGATTGTAGTTTCCAAGACTTGATTCTGTCATTCCAAGTATCTCTATTGTTATTGATCAGGAAATAGCCAAATCCCATCCTCTAAAGAATGGTTTGAACAGGGTTGAGTAGTTATGAAATTCACACCTGAGAAATCCATGGTGGATGGATGTTCTGGTCTTATATTGTCTGCACCATACTGAGGACGAGACAAGTCTGAGAACCAAAGTCCCCCAACCCCAAAGCCAAACATAAGTCCCCACCTTTGCCCAATAGAGACAATCCAGGTTACTCAATCCTAGAACAGCACACTATAAGTGATTCCCCCTTCTCCATCCCAGACAGAGACCCCTAGTTTTTTACAGACTGCTGGCTCCCCCCTATTCTCCCATCCTCCCCCTCCCACTCCATAGCCATTGGCCTTCCATCCCCCTCCTTTCCTCCAATAAAGCCTTGCTCCATTACTCAAGCTCTCCGTCTCATTAGTCTTGGGATGGACTCCAGGTCAGCCACAAGTGTATGTTTCAGACTTACATCCTAGGGCTGGGGAGGGAGCCATAGCCAGCCTTGCTGTGTGCCAAGAAAGGGACAGACACCTCCTAGCAAGGTACCCCAATGGGAAGGAGGATTTTTTTCTGTTTCTGGAGGATTTTCTCAGTCTCTGTGCTGAGATCATGGTTTTGCCATTTGAGTCATGATTGAAATTGTGTGATCTCCAGAGGAAATAAGTCAAAGTTGATGAGAATTCACCATGACTTCATAGGGCAGCCTGATCTGATGTTTCTTTATTGAGGCAGTAATTAGTCTGCTGGAGTAGGGAAGCACCACTGCCCTGGGTCCAAATCCCTCATGTTAGCTGTGGAGCCAGAACTGAGAAATAAAGAAGAATTATCTGGTAAATGGATTTGGCACTAGGTGAATGGCTAGACCCCAAAAGTACCCAGTAATGGATGGATTCCCAATTGGATGCAGACCTCTAATATATCACATGAGGTAAGTATGCATGAACCTGGACAGTTCATTACCTATAAAACATAGAAGTTATCCTTGTCAAATGTGGAGATGCCACCTAGCTCAGAAGCAGCCATCACAGAAAACAATTTGAAGGAGCTGGGAGGAGGGGTCAGATCCAAAGGGAGGGTACCTGGCAGAAAAAGGGTGATTGTCTCCTCAGAGAGTCCAGCTATCAACAGAGGAGGAGGTAGCCAAGCAGAGCACAGCAGTGTAAATGCACAGAGGGCTCCAGAGCCTTCGCAGTAGGACAGAGCACTGGGAACAGGTCAGTGTCTTGTCCTCTGATGTATCACAGGCTCTGAGCTAAGCAAAGGAGGGAGATGAGGTTCCCCTTGTTGGGCCACACTGTGCTCAGGTTCAGGCAGAGATGGAGTGGGTGAAAGGACTGGAGAATAACCCTCTTGAAGGTGAGCAGGAAAACCTGGGTAAGCACATACTGAAGAAGAGAAAACTTGGGGGCACTTCTGGTGGTACTGGAAGGGCTTCGTGGGGACAAATAAGAACTGTGACATTTCAATAGCCCTTCACTCACAGCAATTAACCTGCAGAATCTCATTGATGTTCAGAGACATGAGAGGCAAGAACTAACTACAATGCTGTCCTCTTCTTATATATAAAGCCAGGGAAGGTGTGAGATGGGTTATAGGCTTCCCCTGGACACCCCCAAACCCCAGAGATATTCCAAGTCAGAGAGCACATAGGGAATCCTTTTTCCTTACAACCCTGCAGTGCCTAAAGAAGATGACTTTGAGCAACAGAAACCTATAAGGAAGGGCTTCTAAGAGAGACACTCCCTTGGTTTCTCCGTTAGCTTTTTGATAAGCACAGAGAGGCACCTTCAGTTTGCTTCTGATAAGCATCTGTTTGTACCCGAGATATCTAATCATTCCCTGAACTGCCCAGTTCACCCCCTTTTGTCTTTGAGGCACAACACATCACCCCATCAATACATGCAGTCCTTGTTGTTAAAGCTCCTGCCTTCCTGGTATAAATCCCACCCTCCTGGGCTCTGAGTCTTTTGATGAGATGTTGTCATCTCCTTGCAAGTGCCTATTTAAAATTTTTGCATGAATATTCATGCAAATCTCTAGATTATCTTCTCTGATTTATTTCCCTCCTTTAGATATCAGAACCATATTGGTTTCATAATGCAAGCTCTTTGAGTGGCTTTGATTGAGTCAAAGCATTATAGAGTCCCTGTTCACAGGGCAACTGATGACTTCAATCAGTCTTTTTGAATGTTATTCAAGACACCGAAGACAAATGGGGGCTTCTTGACATGAATGTTTCCAGATTCAGTTGTCTACATTTTTAAATGGACATCAGACCATTATCTCTTCAAAGTAGCTCGCTCCTCTCCAAGAGAGGTGACTGTCTTTGTCTTGTTGATACTAAGCGCTTAACTTGGGCTCATAGACCTGACTTGTACTTCAAGAAGTGCCATTTAAAATATTACATCGTGAGCAAACCTGATTATGCAATTTTTATTCTGTGAAAAACAGTTTGAAATTTCAGTGTTATGGACTGAGACCCTGAAGAGATCTTTCTGTAAAGGTAATAAACCTTGAGGTAAGACATTAACCCTTTCCCCCAACTTCTTTCTGTCTGGCTCAGTTAGAGTTAAGTTCCTGCTTTCATGCCTCTCATTCCTCACTACTTAGAAAAGATTCTTCTATCATCATCCCCTTGGATGGGATTATACTATCCTACTGGTTCCAGTCTGCTCCATTTCTAAAAGGCCATGTACATTGGAGCACTGATGGCCCCTGGAAGTTCAATGGTCAGAAGTTATACATATAAGAAAAGTGATCCTTTTAATGGAATACAGGTAAGTTTTCAGCAGAAAGAAGAGAAAGCCCATACTTTCCCCACAAGTGAAATGCACCAAATTATGTGGGGAAGCAGGCTGGAAACTGGGATGTGTTAAAGACCTCCCTTCCATATAGTCATTGTAGTTCCTGTTTCATTAACCAAGAATGAATTCCTTCTTTTATGCATTCAAAGCTTTGACTCAGAATTCTGTTCAACATGGTAGGGATATAGAACTCCCTCCACAAATCTTCCCCAAAGGTTCCAGATTTATATCATCTGCAAATAGGAGTCAGTGTGGCATGTGGAATATCTGGGAAGTCCATGGATGAAACTGGGCAGAGAAAGAAGGAATATGGCTATGCATATGTAACTGTGTGGTTGGGAAGAAGGGTTTGTCCATGTGTGTGTATCAGGGGGTATATATAGTCTCCTAAAAGATTCTGAAGGCACATTTAGCCACCAGCTGCCACTACATCATAAATATCCATCATGACTCACATGTAGATTATGAGCCTTCATTGTGTTTACTATGAGAGATTTTTGATTGTTCTTTCCTCTCTTCTCTGATGATATCTCTAGATGGGCCCCCGCAACACTCCAAGATCATGTCTCTCTATGACACAGTCCTAGGGATCATCTTCCTTTCTCAGATTGGAGTTGGGGTCCTGGGCAACTCCTCATTCCTCTGCTTTTATGCCCATACTTTGTTTAGCAGCCCCAGGTCAAGGCTATTGGACCCCATTCTGGTCCAACTAACACTGACTAACACCATAGTGCTCCTCTCTAAGGGATGCCCACTAGTAAATTTCTATTTTGGGAATGTTTACTTCCTGGGAAGCCTAGGCTGTAAAATGGTATTTTACTTCCAAAGGATGAGCCGGGGCCTTGCCATCTGCACCACATGCCTCCTGAGTATCTTTCAGGCTGTCACTATTAGTCCCAGCAGCTCTAGGTTGGCCAAACACAAAGTCAGAGTTCTGAAGCTCATCAGCCCCTCGTGTCTCCTCTCTTGGATATTCAACGTGATCATAGAAGTAAACGTGCCCTTACACATGACAGGATCAAAGAGGATCAACAGCAGCCACACAGGGGGATTTGAAGTCCTTTATTGCTACAGGGAAAAGGTGTTAAAGGAAATAATCATTCTGCCCTCCCTGCGAGACATCCTTTGTGTTGGAGGCATGGTCTGGGCCAGCGGCTACATAATAGTTCTGCTGTACAGACATCAACGGAAAGTCCAGCACATTCACCGCACGAGCCGCTCCCAGAAGACTTCTCCGGAGATCAGGGCCACCCAAACCATCCTGCTGCTGCTGAGCATCTTTGTTTCTGCTTACTGCATCAGCTGTGGCTTCACACTGTACAAAGTGTATGTGACTCATTCTGGTGACTGGCTGGTGGTCGTGTCTACTTTCACCGCTTTGTGTTTCCCAACCACCAGCCCCTTTTTGCTGATTCATAGGGACACTCAGATCTTCAGGTCCTGCTGTGCCTCCTGGCAGAAGCCAAGTCTCCATTCTTAGAACAGCTGTTGGGATTTCCAAGTCAATTCATCTCTGGATCAAATTCCTTAGTGAAGATTTCTGGGAAAGGTCCCATAACATAGTGAATCCAAGTGGACCTGGATCTGTGGGTGTGGGAGATGTCAGCCTTTCCCAATGTTAAGTACAGGACAGACAGGTTTGAAGGAGGACATGGGATGCTCCCACTAGATTATGGTTTGAATTGTAAAGCTCTCTTTGGAAACTCTTGCCAATCTCACTTTAAACTCTTTCCAGAAATATTGGCTGTTACTCCTCCTCTAGCACTTTACATTCCTCCCAAATCATAATTCTCTTGGTTTCTACCACACACTTTATTTATGATGACTGTGCTTTTGTACTGACTTTCCCCTATAACTTGGGCAGTGATGGTGAACCTGTGGCATATGTGCCCTAAAGGGCATGCAGAGCCCTCTCGATGGGCACACCTGCCATCAACCGCAGATGTCATTACTAGAAAACCAGATGGACTCATGGTGCAGCTGTTCCTTTCCCCCTCCCCATATACCTGAAAACATTCCTCACTTCCCCTGCCCCAATAGGAGTGCTTCCTCCCTCCCCTGTCTGGGATAAGGTGCTGGGGTTGGGGGTAGGAAGTGGCTCACCTGCTATGTGAGAGTCCAGGGCAGATAGCAGCCTGTTGAATCTGTGGTGAAGGTAATTCCTGTGGTGGGGCTGGAGAGTAGCTAGGTTTGAGGGAAGTGGAGCTCACAATTTGGCACAGATCTTGAGGGGAGTGGAATTCTGGGGCCACTGTCTGTCCCCTCTCCTCAAGTGCCTCTTATTACCCACCCTCCTGCCCAGCAGCCCAATGGGAATGCTTCTTCCCTCCACTGTCTGGAATAAGAGGGTTGCAGGCAGGCAAGTTTGGGTGATGGGAAGTGGCACTCCATCTCTAGTGGAGACAGTTGTGGCACTTGGTCGAGGGACTGTGGTGGGGGTGGCCCAGCACTACATCTCTAAAAGGTTCACCATCTCTGACCTAGGGAATGTCTCCTTTCCTCCTGATATTGTCTCCTTACCTCTCCCTCATTGAGTATCTCTTCCTTTAAGACAAATATTTGTTGCTATCTCTATATGAAGATTTCATCAATATTTCTACTTACTTAGGCTCTCCTCCTTCACAAACTCCCTTGGATTTAATTGCTTTGTATTTATTTCCTTAGTATTCATATTATATGAATATATAAAAATCCTTCCTGTGTCCCTATTATAATGCAAGCTCTTTGAGAGGATATGATATATGGTAACTTGTAACCCCCATACCTAGCTGGGAGCCTAATGATTTCCTGACCAAAGAAACCACTAGAGTGGTTGGCCATTTCCTTCTCCACTTCATTTTACAGATGGAGAAACTGAGAAAAATAGGGTTAAGTCACTTGGCCAAGGTCACTCAGTTGGGAAGTGTCTGAGGTAAGATTTGAACTCATAAAGAGGATTCTTCTTGACTCTAGAATACAATCTCCTGAACTAACTATCTAGAATTTGGGGTGCATGGGGTGTTCAGGATGGACTGGCACCTCTGTTATGAAGTTTATTGATCCCCTTTTAGGGTTGTTCATCCATCCTTGGTGTCTGTCTTTAAGCCAGCTGTCACCTCTGGCTACAAATAATTGTGGCATGAGCAGCAACACCCTCATAAAACCATCTCAGCAGCCAAACTAAAACAGGTCTCAAATTTCTTGGCAAGCAGATCAATGTCTACCCCAAGCATGTAAAAACATCCTCTGACAGAATGAGTGGATGAGAACAATTTGATCCAACAGCCATGAAGTCACCTGTTCATTATCCTTACCTTGTAAATCATTACCTATCATTGTTTCTGTAAAAAGATTACCTAATTCTTTAGTCTATGTCATTTCCCCTATAAATTGTGTACCTCAAATGAATAAACTAAGTCATTGCCCAGGCCACCTGAGTCTGTCTGTATTCTTACCCCCTGGGCATCCCCAACCAGGTGTTCCCCAGTGGCCTTGACATTGGTTGCTATTTCAAATTACTGGTGCATTCCTATGTGTGGTTACTCTTAATATTTTAGACCCAAGTTTCCAATGGTATGCTTTCCAATAACAATCATTTAACTTATTTAGTCTAGAGCCAGGACATTTAATGTATTTTTATATTAAAAACAATTGGGGGGAAAGTCCTCCCTACACCAAAGAACAATAAATGGCACATTCTCCACCAAGAAGCACAGCATCCATGGGGAGAGAGATGTAGTGATAGAAGATCTTAAAAGAAAATTAAAGGAAGCAGAAGGAAAAGCTAGAGAAAGAGAGATTAAAGAGTTTAATGTTGTTTCCTCTGCAAAAGAATTGGGTATTTTGTCAGGGTATGTAGATACAGAGGTCAGTTTTCCAGACAATTGAACAGATATGGAGGGTTTAACAGGCAAAATAATTGGGATAACAAAAATAATAACTGGAACAACAATAACAATAATAGCTAGAATAACTTCAAGAAGGAACAATGGAAATATATGCCAGAATGCTTGCTGTCAGCGAGCTCAAGCACCAGAATTGAGCACAATGCAGGACTGGGTTATATCTGCAGCATGGCCTAAATACAGTCAGATTGTTGAGGGTGATCAAAGCAAAGGGGTTTGTCCTTATGAAGGTTTATCCAGTGTTCTTCTGTACTTAAATCAAGGTATAAGGAATTGAGAGTAAATGAAAGTGATTGTAATGGTAATAAGGTTAATGAAGATATAGGTAAAGTGATTGAATCAAAGAATATTATGATTAATGTTAATAATTATAGGGAAAAAGAATATTATAGTGTAAAATTTGTAGAAAATTCTAATGACTGTAAAGTAATGGAAAATCATGAAAAATATAGACTGGATGATGATACGTATAATCGTAAATGATAAAAATGATACCAAGGTCGAGAGTATAAGGACCAAAGGGAGGAGTGAAAAAGCTGATGATGGAGTTAAAGATGTAAATTCTGGGAATATCATGAGTTCAAGCAGATGTAAACTTGGATGGATAGGAAATGGCTGAGCTTTGAACTGATGTTACTGTGCTTGCACCAATATTAGAAACATTTCAACCTCCAAACAGTACAGAACCATATGTATCTGTCACTATAGGTGATCAGATTTATGATCTTTTGGTTGATTATGGAGCCAGTAAACCAGTTTTGCAAAGTCTTCCTATGAATTGTAGAGTTGTTGGTACAATGGAAGTAATAGGAGCTACTGGGAAACCAGAGAGAGTAGCTAAATTACAACCTAAAATGATTATTTCTTCTTGAGTAGTTATCATCATTCCAGCCATTATTGTTATTATTCCAGTTATTCTTCTTGTTCCAATTATTTTGCCTATTAAATCCTCCACACCAGTTCAATTGTCTGGAAAACTGACCTCTGTATCTACATTCTTTACAAAATGCCCAATTTTATTTCAGAGGAAACAACTCTGGGGATCTGATCTTCTATTCCTAGGCTTATAATTATTGTTATTAGGTTTCATAGATCTTAATGCAGCCACTGCCATAACCTCTTTAATCTCGCTTTCTCTAGCTTTTCCTTCTGCTTCCTTTAATTTTCTTTTAAGATCTTCTATCAGTGCATCTCTCTCCTCATATTTATCCTCATTATCTGTGCTTAAGTATCTGAGCCTTTCTTCTAATATCATCCAGTTCCATCTCCTCCCAAACAGGAGAACTGTTTTTGAAGAATAATTTTATGTTAGGAATAGTATTTTTTACAAAGATCCTTTTTATATGTGCTGTTGTTCCCTCTTCAAGAACATCCATTGTCGGGTATGTCATGGCAGCTTGAGTAATTCGGTTAAGGGATGATGTTGGTGTTTTAGTGGCTTTTTTGTTTTATCCCTTCAAATTTGGATCATGCATTTGGTTTCTTAGTGTGTCTACCCATAATCTCTAAAATTGCCTGCCTAGCTTCCTTCATCCTGTCATACTGAACTTTGCTGTTCTTGTCAGTGCCATTATAATGTTCTGGCCATGATGTTAACAAGGAATCCTGCCTAGTTTCCTCTATGAACTTATTTCTTTCCCCTTTTTGTTAAAAGCTCTTTCATTAACAGGACAAAATAATTCTAATCAGAGTCAAAGAAATCAATAGTGTGAATTTTAAATTATTCCACCCTACTTAGATCCTAGTTCATGGTGAAGATAAAGTTGTAATCACCTGATTGAACAATGAAGGTATTTAGTTCTTAATTTATAGTGAAGCTAGAACTTTAAGCTAAGTCTATTTTTAGATCTTAATTCAATAAGGTGTTAAGTAACTATAAAGGGTAAATTAATCCCAAAAAGAGTTAAATGACTAACAAAACGTGAACTTAACACAGAATGTTAAATAACTCAAAAGATATAATCTAATCAAAGAAGGTGAGAACTAAAAAATGGGCAGTCCTGGAGAAAAGCCTCTGATATGATTGGTAGACGTGAAAATTGAGAGGAGCGGACACAAGAGTAAAAGGTCTATATATTTCACATCACTTCCTCTCTCCAGTACCCTTTGGTGGCAGAGAAGTGGCTGGTGGCAGCGTGCTAGGCCTTTCAGCATCTTGGCATGGATACAGCTATGGTCCGGTTCAGTGAATTTCTGGCTGAGTTCACTCTTTTACTTTCCAAATTTTATCCTCTTAGAAGCCTTTAATCTTCTTCAAAGACATAGTGATGGAGATCTTGAACTTGTCCCTGGCACAGGCCAGGTGGGAGAAATCCTATACCTTCTTCTGTCTTTCTCCTTAAATCCTTCCCACTATATTAATTAAACATTTCAATAAATTTCCAGACTGACTTTGGTATTTTATTTGGGATTTTCCCCTGGCTGCCAATTAATTTAGATTTTAAATCACAACCTTTAAATTATCTTTACAATAGCTCTCCTCACTTCTTTAATTATTTTATTAGGTTCATCTACAATGACAGGTATACTCTTTTTTATAGATTCCATGTCCTCAGGTGTAAACTTCTTATGAGTTTTTACATGGAATATCTCATCCTTTGAAACTACTGGGAGATCTCTCTTTTTAAAAAACGTTTAAACATTATTTTATTTGGTCGATTTCAAACATTATGCATTGTAAACAAAGATCACTTTCTTTTCCTCCCCCACCCTCCCACCACCCCTCCCATAGGCGACATGTGATTCCACTGGGTATCCCATGTGACTTTGCTCTGAACCCATTTTCATGTTGGCATTTGCATTAGGGTGTTCATTTAGTGTCTCTCTTCAATAATATCCCCTCAACCTCTGTAGTCAAGCAGTTGCCTTTCCTCGGTGCTTTTACTCCCACAGTTTATCCTTTGCTTATGCATGGCGATTTTTCTCCTAGATCCCTGCAGATTGTTCAGGGACATTGCATTGACACTAATGGAGAAGTCCATTTCATTCGATTGTACCACAGTGTATCAATCTCTGTGTACAATATTTTCCTGGCTCTGCTCCTTTCACTCTGTATCACTTCCTGGAGGTTTTTCCAGTCTCCATGGAATTCCTCCACTTTATTATTCCTTTTAGCTCAATAGTATTCCATCACCAACATATACCACAATTTGTTCAACCATTCTCCAATTGAAGGGCATCCCGTCATTTTCCAATTTTTGGCCTCCACAAAGAGCGCAGCTATGAATATTCTTGAACAAGTCTTTTTCCTTATGATCTCTTTGGGGGTACAAACCCAGCAGTGCTATAGCTGGATCAAAAGGCAGACAGTCTTTTAGCGCCCTTTGGACATAGTTCCAAATTGCACTCCAGAATGGTTGGATCAGTTCACAACTACACCAGCAATGAATTAATGTCCCAACTTTGCCACATCCCCTCCAGCATTCATTACTTTCCTTTGCTGTCATGTTAGTCAATCTGCTAGGTGTGAGGTGATACCTCAGAGTTGTTTTGGTTTGCATCTCTCTGATAAGAGATTCAGAACACTTTTTCATGTGCTTATTAATAATTTTGATTTCTTTAACTGAAAACTGCCTATTCATGTCCCTTGCCCATTTTTTAATTGGAGAATGGCTTGATTTTTTGTACAACAGGTTTAGCTCTTTAAAAATTTGAGTAGGGGGCAGCTGGGTAGCTCAGCGGATTGAGAGTCAGGCCTAGAGATGGGAGGTCCTAGGTTCAAATCCAACCTCAGACCCTTCTCAGCTGTGTGATCCTGGGCAAGTCACTTGACCCCCATTGCTTAGCCCTTACCACTCTTCTGCCTTGGAGCCAATACACAGTATTGGCTCCAAGACAGAAGGTTAGGGTTTAAAAAAAATTTGAGTAATTAGACCATGTCAGAGGTTTTTGTTATGAAGATTATTTCCCAATTTGTTGCTTCCCTTCTATTTTTAGTTACATTGGTTTTGTTTGTACAAAACCTTTTTAACTTGATGTAGCCAAAATTATATATTTTGCATTTTGTGACTCTTTCTATGTCTTGCTTGGTTTTAAAATCTTTCTCTTCCCAAAGGTCTGACATGTATACTATTCTGTGTTCACCTAATTTACTTATAGTTTCCTTCTTTATGTTCAAATCATTCACCCATTCTGAGTTTATCTTGGTGTAGGGTCTGAGGTGTTGATCCAAACCTAATCTCTCCCACACTGTCTTCCAATTTTCCCAGCAGTTTTTATTGAATAGTGGATTTTTGTCACCAAAGCTGGAGTCTTTGGGTTTGTCATAGACTGTTTTGCTGAGGTCACTTACCCCAAGTCTGGGTGTTGATCCAAACCTAATCTCTCCCACACTGTCTTCCAATTTTCCCAGCAGTTTTTATCGAATAGTGGATTTTTGTCACCAAAGCTGGAGTCTTTGGGTTTGTCATAGACTGTTTTGCTGAGGTCACTTACCCCAAGTCTATTCCACTGATCCTCCTTTCTGTCTCTTAGCCAGTACCAAATTGTTTTGATGACCACTGCTTTATAATATAGTTTGAGATCTGGGACTGCAAGGCCCCCTTCCTTTGTATTTTTTTTTTCATTATTTCCCTGGATATCCTTGATCCTTTGTTCTTCCAAATGAACTTTGTTATGGTTTTTTTCTAGTTCAGTAAAAAAGTTTTTTGGATGTTCAATGGGTATGGCACTAAATAGATAGATAACTTTGGGTAGGATGGTCAATTGTATTATGTTAGCTCGTCCTACCCATGAGTAATCAATGTTTTTCCAATTGTTTAGATCTAGTTTTAATTGTGTGGAGAGTGTTTTGTAGTTGTGTTCATAGAGTTCCTGTGTTTGTTTAGGCAGATAGATTCCTAAGTATTTATATTGTCTAGGGTGATTTTAAATAGTATTTCTCTTTCTAATTATTGCTGCTGAAATGGGTTGGAGATATATAGAAATGCTGATGACTTATGCGGGTTTATTTTGTATTCTGCAACTTTGCTGAAGTTAATGATTATTTCGACTAGCTTTTTGGTTGATTCTCTAGGGTTCTTTAAGTAAGTCATCATATCATCTGCAAAGAGTGATAGCTTGGTCTCCTCATTGCCAATTTTAATGCCTTTAATTTTTTCTTCTTCTCTAATCGCTACTGCTAGTGTTTCTAGAATAATGTTAAATAATAAAGGTGATAATGGGCATCCTTGTTTTACTCCTGATCTTATTGGGAATGTGTCTAGTTTCTCCCCATTGCAAATGATGTTTGCTGATTGTTTTAGATATATACTGTTTATTATTATTTTTAGGAATGGCCCTTCTATTCAAATGCTTTCTAGTGTTTTCAATAGGAATGGGTGTTGTTTTTTATCAAAGGCTTTTTCTGCATCTATTGAGATAATCATGTGATATTTGTCAGTTTACTTGTTAATATGGTCAATTATGTGGATGGTTTTCCTAATAATGAACCATCTTTGCATTCCTGGTACAAATCCTAACTGGTCATAGTGGATGACCCTTGTGATGACTTGCTGGAGTCTTTTTGCTAGTATCCTATTTAAGATTTTTGCATCTATATTCATTAGGGAGATTGGTCTATAGTTTTCTTTCTCTGTTTTTGACCTGCCTGGTTTTGGGATCAGTACCATATTTGTATCGTAAAAAGAATTTGGTTTAACCCCTTCTTGGCTTAGTCTGTCAAATAGTTTGTATAATATTGGGATTGGTTGTTGTTTGAATGTTTGATAGAAATCATTTGTGAATCCATCTGGAACTGGGGATTTTTTCTTAGGGAGTTCTTTGATGCCTTGTTCAATTTCTTTTTCTGATATGGGGTTGTTTAGGTAATTTATTTCTTCCTCATTTAGTCTAGGAAGTTTATATTTTTTTAAGTATTCATCCATATCACCTAGATTGTGATATTTGTTGCCATATAATTGAGCACAGTAGTTTTTAATGATTGCCTTAATTTCCTCTTCATTAGAGGTGAGGTCTCCCTTTTCATCTTGGATACTGTCAATTTGGTTTTTTTTTTCTTTCCTTTTTTTAATTAGACTGTCTAGTGTGACAAGGAAATCACTTTAAAAGACTGATATATATTAATTTAAGGTCGCCAAGGAATTCAGCTATGTAATTCCTAAATGAAAACTCAAGTCAGCAGTCAACCTTTTATGGAGTTTAATCTCAAACAGGAGGAAGAAAGGAATTAGGGATAGAGAGAGAGTGGGAGAGAGAAAGGGGAGAGAAGGGAATAGGGCTTAAATACCCCTTCGGTTTAGGCTGGGCCAAAAGGCCCAAGCCCTTAGATAGCTGGGGCAAAGAAAAGAGATCAGTCCCTATTACTCACGTGACCAAAATGGAGAAACAGTCTCAGAGGCCCCCACCTTCAGCTTCCTTCAGAGCAAGATTCTCAGAGCACACTTCAACCACCCAGACAAACTCCTCAACCACCCTCCTTCAGTCTTCAGACCCCTCTCTCTTTAAGGAAACCATCCAAGTTCCCTCCCCTCAGTTCTCACATCTACCAATCACTGTCCATCAATTTCCCTGTGCCAATGGAGGCTCTAGCTTAACCCAGGACCGCCCAGAGGTCTCTGGCTTTGCACATGTCTGTTGAAGGTCATATTTTCAAATAATTAAATCTTTGATCCTTTGCTACAGCCCTTCCTAAATCCTGTTAACCTGAGTAGGGTAGAGATTGGAATAATTAAATTTTGATCTATGCTGCAGCCCTTCCTCAATCCTGTTAGGACTGAGTAGGGTGGAGATTGATTCCAAGTATCTCCATTGTATCAATTCTAAAATCAATCATGACTTAAAGAAATTCCTGTTCTATGCTTAAGCATAGGTCAAAGTCCTTTCCATTGTTCAGCAAAAGGTTTCTGTCCTAAAGTAATCTTAAGAAGGGAGGAGGAGGAAACTCTCATGCCAATGGGGTTCACATTCCAATAGCCAAGACCCACTATCAATAGGAAATTTTTCAAGTATGAAATTTCCCAATGGTGAAATTTTCCAACATTTATAAGTCTAAGAAATTTTGAGGTTTACACTAGTACTTTGTCTATTTTGGGAGATCTCTTAATGGGAAAAATAACCATCCCTTCAGTGTCTTCCTTCTGTAATCTATTTAGATTTCCAGTTATACCATTATTTTCCTTTGACCAACAACAATATTCAGTACTCATTAACTTTTTTATTCATATACAATTCCACCTGGTCCAGTTGTTGCTTCATAAGTGTGACCATTTGTTTAAGCTCAGAATCTTTAGTTAACCAAACCATTTTGGTTTTAAACCAGTTGCCAATAACAAATAACAGCACTCTACACTTATATAGAACACAGAGACAAATATATAGTATGGGGATATGGTACAAGACAGTTTGTGCAGTCATTTCCAGGCATGATTTCATCCACTGACAGTCCAGAACCATATTACATACTTTGAGAAAAGGAATGAATACAATACATGGGATATTGTGACCAAGAAAATGTGGGTTTCAAGACTGTGAATTGCCAAAAACTGTAAAGATAATTTTTAGTGTCTTGATTTAAATAAAAAATAAGTGGTCGCCAAGGGGAAAATTCCCAAATATGAAATACCCAAGTCAGCTGGGTTTTATGGATATTTTAATTAATACAAATGAAGGAATTAAGAGAAGGGAGAGAGACAGAGTTAGAGGAAATAGTAGGAAATGGCTAGGGTCTAGGCCTTTCTCTTTAAGAGAGAACCTTAGACAGTCTTTAATCACTCACCACAAGATCTTTCCAAGCAAAACTCTAGTGTTCAGAGACCCAGCAGCCTCCTCTGACTCCTGACCTCCAATTCAGCTTCCAAAAGCTCAACTAATACCAGAGCCCTCCAGCTCCTTCCTTTTAAAGAGAATTTTCTCCTATGTCACCTTCCCTAAATGTTCACATCTACCAATCACAGTAGATGCTTTTCCTAGGATACCCTGTTCTTAGTTTTTAGTTCTCACCTTCTCTGGGTAGATTATGTCTTCTGAGTACTTCACACCTCTTTGTTAAGCTTGCCCCTTGCAAGTTGCCTGATCTTTTAGTGATTAATTTGACCTTCATAGGTACTTAGCATCCTTTTGTATTAGATCTAAAAATAGACCTAGCTTAAGGTTTTGGCCTCACTATAAGTATGAGTTAAGTACTTATGCATTGTTCAGTAAGGAGTTTTACAACTTTATCTTCCCCTAAGGTATGCCTAAGAATGGGTGGAGTAATGTAAACTTCCCAATACATTCCTGATTAAATACCTCCATTGTTTAAAATAAGGAATAACCTTAACCATAACGTTAAGATAATGTTCCAAGGTAGAGTTTGAAAAATTTTAATATTCACAATATGCAGAACCCACTCCCATAATACAACCAAAAGATCCATTACCATGGCCCAGATGTGCTTATTCATTGTTATTTGTGTATATACAATGGAATTTGTGTTTATGTAATCCACTGTAATCACCTTATTTATATACAATTAGGGAAAGAGAAAAAAAAATTAATCCAATATAGCCACTTAGACCATGTGTCAGAAGGTTATTTAAAAATTAAATGTCTCTCCCAGCTTAGTTAGAGTTCTAGAGTTCCACTGGCCCTCCCTGTTGAATGTTCCTGTTGCTGAGTGCTAGATGGAATCTTCCAGTCTAATTCCAGTCCAGATTTTCCGTCTATAAAATTTAACTGTTTTTCTACATATACTAAGGTTTCTTAACCTAGCTAACTCTGCCAAATTGTTATTGTGATTTTAGGAAAGGGGAAAGGTTTATACACAAGGGAGGAATAACATATAAATAAAATGAATTTAATAACAAAAAGGGAAAGTTGTTGGGAAAAGAATAAGGGGAGGAGTAGCATCTGACTTTTACCAACTATATTTAATTATCTATGTTTATACTGTCTAACTATCTTAACTAAACACTATTAAGAATAAATCCCACAGTATTATATTATTCAATGCCATTGCAATTAAATTACAAAAAATATTTTAGTAAATTAGAAAAACAATTTTAAGATTCATTTGGTTAAAAAAAGATTAACACTATCAAAGGAAGTGATGAAAAAATGTTTAGGAAGGAAATTTAACAGTATCAGATTTCAAACCACATTATATAGCAGTAATTGTCAATAGTATCTGGTACTGGATAAGAAATAGAAAAGTAGATTAATGGAACATAACAGACATACCACAAACAGTGGTAAAAATTATAGCAACCTTTTGTTTGACAAAGGTCAATTTCCAAGTTTTTAGAAAAAGAATTCACTATTTGGTAAAAATGGTTGGGAAAACTGTAAAAACTTTGGCAGAAACTAAGTATAGAACAATATCTTACACCATTTACCAAGATAAGATCAAAGTGGATATATGACCTAATAATAAAGGGAGATATTGTAAACAAATTAGAAGAACAGAAAATATATTATTTATCCAATTTATGGACAAGAGAAGTATTTATGAATAAATAAGAGGTAGAAAGTACTGTGAGTTATGAAATAGATAATTCTGAATACATTAAATTGAAATTTTGATGGAAATAAAACTAATGTAGCCAAGATTAGATGTAAAACAATAAGTTGGGATGACATTTTATAGACAGTTTCTCAAATAGAGGTCTCATATCAAAAATACATAGAGAACTTTGTCAAGTATGTAAGAATATGAGTCATTTCCCAGTTGATGTATGATAAAAAGATATGAAAAAACAGCTCTTGTTTGAAGAAATCAAAGCTGTATATAGTTATATGAAAAGATGCTATGAATCATTATTGATTAGAGAAATGCAAATTAAAACAATTCTGAGATACCATCTCACACTATAAGACTGGGTAAAATGATGAGGGGACAAAATGACAAATATCAGAAAGCACTTGGAAAAATAGGGACACTGTAACATTGTTGGTGGAACTTTGAACTTATCCAGCCATTTTGAAGAGCACACTGAAATTATACTCAAAGAAGTATAAAATTATAAATTCCCTTTGGCCCAGCAATAACACCATGGGGTTTATTTGCTATGGTTGTCAAGGAAAAAGGAAATTTATATGTTATGAAATAATTATAACTACTCCTTTTGTTGAGGCAAAGAACTGAAAACTGAAGGGATGCCCATCAATTGGGGAATGGCTGGACAAGTTGTGACATATGATTATAATGGAATACTATTGTGCCATAAGAAATTACAAACAAGATAGCCACTAAGAAATCTGGACTTACAGGTGATGCAAAATGAAGTAAGTAGCACCAGGAAAACATTGTATGCAGTAATGACAACAATCATCTGTGAATGACAACTTTTATTAACAAAGTCCCTTGGACAGCTCCAAGGGACTCATGACAAAAAAGGAAATCCATTGCCATAAAAGGAACAGAGAAAGTCAAATGCAAACTAAAACATACCATTCTTTACTTTGTTTCCTTCATTAATTTTTCTCTAGAGTAAACAATATATGTCTTGTTTTACAACATGATGAATCGGGAATTATGTATTACATGATAATATACATACCACCTATGTCATATTACTTGCCCTCATGGGAATGGTGGATGAGTGGGGAAATGATAAAAAAGAAAGAAAATGAGACATAAATATTTGGGCATAACTAATGTAAGAATCTGTTTCTTTTGAATAAGCTTGTTTATTATAACTTTTTGAATATTTATAACATGAATATGTATTATATTATGATGTTAAATATTAATATGTTACATATTTTAAAAAATAAAAATAAATGGTAACTCAAAAAAGGTCTGTACAAGATGACTGGATCATGATAAAGTTGGAGGATAAGGATATAGCATGAAAAAGAAGTATGAAGGAGGGCAAGAGGAATAGAGGCCTTTTTCCAGCAGCAGAGGTAGCTATGATTGTCATCTTCTTCATTATCTCTTCCCTTCCTAGTCCCTTGGGTTTAACCTAATAATGGAACAAACATTTCTGCCAATATATACAATTAATTACTATCAAACTACATTAAGTGGGCTAGAGTGTTCAGGAAAAGAAAGACAATCATCTCATTATATATTTTCTTACTAAGGCCCCATTCAAATGTAATGTGTGCAAGATTGAACATCCTAAGGTTGGAAGGACATTAATAAACTCGAGGCCTCCAGAGGATGGAGGCCAGGAAGATGAATTCTACCTAGATTGTACCATATGAATTGTAGTGAAAAGAAAATTGGGGAAAAGAGAATCACTATTAGTGTTGGAAGACTCCAGAGCCAAGAAATTTAGCCTTAATATAAATAAGAATGCTTCCTGAAACAAGAGTCATAAATGGTCATTCTGGCTTTAATCAAAGAATTCCATTAAATAGAAGCCCACTGTTAGTCTATTTTGGATAGTTATAGTTTTTAGGAAATTTTATCTTATATCATTGTTCATTCTAAGATAATCAGAATACTTCATATCTTTTTCATTTTTTTAATTCAATATTTAATTTTTCCACATTTAAATTTAGAAGTAATTTTTAGCATTTTTATAAATTGTGAGTTCCAAATTCTATCCCTTCCCTTCTCCCTTTCTACACATCTGAGATAGCAAGCAATGTGATATAGATCATACAAGTGTGGTCATGAAAAATATATTTCCATATTAATTACATTGTGAAAGAAAACACAAGCCATGTGTTATTTTCACTCTGGTTCTATATGTGGATTATTTCTTTCTGACTGTTTGTAGTGTTTCTCCTCGACCCATGTGAACCTTAAAAATTCTCAGACCCTACTTCATAAGGTTGGGTTAAGACCATTCCCCATTTGGGCAGTGAAAGTACTTGATCAGGAATGTGGGAACTCTACTCCACCCCTACTTAAGCATACTTTAGGGGAAGATAAAGTTGTAAACTCTTTGCTGAACAATGAAAAGTACTTAAACCCATACTTATAATAAGGCAAAAAACTCTTAAGCTGTGCCTAGTTTTAGATCTAATACAAAAGGGTGCTAAGTACCTATAAAGGTCAGGCAACTTGTGAATTTACAAGGAGCAAAGAAGTGAGAACTTACTCAGAGGTTTTCTGGTGTGAACTTAATAAAAAATTTAAGCCTTCTTAGGTGTGAACTAAGAATGGTCTGTTCTTTGAAAAACATCTACTGTGATTGGTAGATGTGAGAACTTAGGGGAGGTGACATAGGAGAAAATGCCCTTTAAAAGGAGGCCTCAGGAGAGAGAGGAGGATTCATTGAGATGGTGGAGTCAGCTGAGATGGAGCTGGCCTGGTGTCTCTGAACACTAGAATCTTTGCTTGGACAAATCTTGTGGTAAGAGGATAAAGGACTGACTGGTCTTTCTCTTAAGGTTTGGGCCTGGGTTGGCCAGGGCTGGCCTGGGCCGGCCTATCCTTTCTTATTATTTCCTTTTTTCTCTCTTTCTCCCTTTCTTTAATTCCTCATTTGTATTAATTAAAACCTCTATAAAACCCAGCTGACTTGGGTATATTTCATAATTGGGAATAGTTCCCTGGCGACCACCTTATATTTGATTTAAAACAAGACACTGTCTTGAACCATATTATCTGCCACAGTTTATGTCTTCCACTATTTTATTCATCACAGCCAGGAGCACTGGAATTTGACTATAATATTCCTTGGAGTTTCCTTTAGGAGTCACTTTCAGGTGGTGATTGGAGGTTTCTTTCCATTTCTATTTTGCCCACTGGTTCTAAAATATCAGAGCAGTTTTTTCCTGATAATTCCTTGGAAGATGATATCTATATTCTTTTTTTGATCATTGATTTCAGTCAGTCCAATAATTCTTACATTTTCCCTCCATGAACTATTTTCCAAGTCAGTCATTTATTCAATGAGATAATTTCACACTTTCTTGTATTTTTCGATTATTTTAAATTATTTCTTGATGTCTCATGGAGTCATTGCATTCTACTTGCCCAGTTTTAATTTTTAAAGAATTTTTTTCTCCAGTAAGCTTTTGTGCTTCTTCTGTTTCACCAACTCTACTTTTTAGAAGATTCATTTCTTCAGTGAGTTTTTATGCATCTTTTCCCATATGGCTAATTCTACTTTTTAAGAAATTCTTCTTGGTGTATTTTAGTGCTTCTTTTACCATTTAGCTTATTCCATTTTTATGTTATTTTATTCAGTATTTTTTGTGCCTCATGCATTGAATTGTTGACTATTTTTCCTTGGCTTTTTTCATCATTCTCATTCCTTTATTAGCTTCCTTTAAGTCTCAATTAAAATACCATTTATTACTGGAAGCCCTTCCTAATCCCTCTGAATTCTAGTGCCTTTCTTCTATTTAGTATTTTTTAATTTATTTGGTTTGTAGCTTGTTTTGTATATATTTGTTTACATGTTGACTTCTGTAAAGATTAAAATTTAGGGGAGATGGGGAGACTGAGGCAGGTAGAAATTAGTTTCTCTCTGCAAGGAGTATTATATTTTTTAGAGGTTTATTAAAGGTTAAAGATTAAAGAATATACAAGTAAGAAACATGTGCCTAGGCCAGAGGCCTAGACAAAATAACCTCACATCATGCAAGAGACCGCCTGCTCCAAAACGGAAGTCCAAAAAAAGCCAAGAGTCTCAAAAGCCTTTGAATCAGCTTAAATACCTTCTTGATCTTGGCCCAGGTGAGATTACAAGGCATTCTGGGGAAGTGGAGCAAAGACTCGTGGGGATTGTAGTCCTGTATTCGAGTCTATTTTTTACACTTCCCAGGAGGTGCTTTAGGATAGGGACTGTGTTTTGCCTCCTTTTGTATTCCCATAACTTATCCCAGTGTCTGGCATATAAAGACATTTAATAAACACCTAGAGAATGTTAATCAATTCTTTTTTCTTATTATCTTTCCCTCAAATTATCTTATATATACTTGTATTCTTTCCCTATGTGTTGCCTAACTCCTATGTAAATTTCTTGATAGAACTCTTATTTTTGTCTTCATAGAAAAAACATAATAATAATTCTGAGAATTTGAAATGCCCAATTGTCCATAGTTATTAACAATCCCATGCCCTATAGCCATGAGAGGTTCCACCATGTACCATCAGATGCCACATGGGGTTTTGAATGCAGTATGCTGAGTTTCATTCATTTTTTGACACTCATTGACATTTATAATAATTTCAACTCTTATTTATGTAAGAATAACAAGATTTATTGATAAGAGCACAGGCACCCCTAGACACAGCCCTAAGCATATTAAGAGCTAGCCTGTTTTGTATGACTGTCTTTGCTAAGGAATCAATCTTGACCTGGAGAAAAGATAGGGCTTTAGAAGATATGATTCTAACTGTATCCTGAGCCAATTTCTTAAGCTCAGCAGAGATAGTCCTAATAGAGTCCATGACTGCCATCATGCCCAAAATGGGAAGAGCAGTCCAGAAAAATCTCTGTGCTACAGAGGAAGTGGTCTTGATCTCTTGTTCCAGGTATGCCAAGTGAATCTCAGGGAATAGTTTTCCAATTATATTTTTAAGTTCTTTCTTCATGGCCTGAGCTGCACACTCGTCACTTGTATTCCTCAACATATCTTCTGAGTTACTGATAGATGACCTGGAATCATTCCTCAGAGGTCAATATATTCTAACTACTTCATCTCCTGATCACAGGCATCTTGAGTCCTAATGTATCACATTAGTTTAACCACAGCTTGATATTATCAGTCCTGTGTTGTATTTTCATTTATTTTATTAGATATTTAACAATTGCATATTAATCTTGTTTAGACCATCCTATAGATTTTGGAGGCTTCATTTGGAATGGGGGACTCCTCTCTGACACCTCTATCCCTCAGAACTGCTAATGAAGGATTTTAAGAACAGCTAGTCAGAGTCCATGGACTCAAAGTGCAGAAAGAGGCATCCATTTTCGGTGGGGACCACAGTGGGGATTACTTTTTGCTTGAAGATATTTGCCTATTACAAAGCTTCTTGTTTTGTTTTGCTTTTACTTTTGTATGAGGGGTGGATTGGCAGTAAGTAGTGGCAAATAGTGTTGCCGTGAGAGAATACATGGTACCTGAGAGTTGTTTTGATTTGCATCTCTCTGATTATAAGAGATTTAAAACACTTTTTCATGTACTTATTAATAGTTTTTATTTCTTTAACTGAAAATTGCCTATTCATGTTGCTTGTCCATTTATCAAGTGGAGAATGGCTTAATTTTTTTGTTCAATTGATTTAGCTCTTCATAAATTTGAGTAATTAGACCTTTGTCAGAGGTTTTTGTTATGAAGATTATTTCCCAATTTGTTGCTTCCCTTCTAATTTTTATTGCATTGGTTTTGTTTTTACGAAAACTTTTTAATTTGATGTAATCAAAATTATTGATTTTATATTTTGTGATTTTTCGAATTCTTGCTTGGTTTTAAAATCTTTCCTTTCCCAATGATCTGACATGTATACTATTCTGTGTTCACCTAATTTACTTATAGTTTCCTTCTTTATGTTCAAGCCATTCACCCATTCTGAGTTTATCTTGGTATAGTGTGTAAGATGTTGATCCAAACCTAATCTCTCCCATTCTGTCTTCCAATTTTCTCAGCAGTTTTTATCAAATAGTGGGTTTTGGTCCCAAAAGCTGGGATCTTTGGGCTTATCATAGACTGTCTTGCTGAGATCACTTACCCCAAGTCTATTCCACTGTTACTCCTTTCTGTCTCTTAGCCAATACCATATTGTTTTGATGACCACTGTTTTATAGTATAGTTTGAGATCTGGTACCTTCCTTTGCATTTTTTTAATGATTTCCCTGGATATCCTTGATCTTTTGTTTTTCCAAATGAACTTTGTTATGGTTTTTTCTAATTCAGTAAAAAAGTTTTTTGGTAGTTCAATGGGTATGGCACTAAATAAGTAAATAAGTTTGGGTAAGATGGTCATTTTTATTATGTTAGCTCATCCTACCCATGAGCAGTGTAACTGCAAAAATGTGTAAATGGCCAAACTGTAAGGTTTTGGCCACACTGGTAAGATAATTTTAGTGTCTTGATTTAAAATAAGTGGTCGCCATGGGGAAATTCCCAAATATGAAAATACCCAAGACAGCTGGGTTTTATGGAGATTTTAATTAATACAAATGAAGGAATTAAGGGAAGAAAAAGAGTTGAAATATTAGTTTATAGTAGGAAGGACCTAGGCCAATGGCCTAGGCCTGAGTCTTAAGGCAGAGACAGTCAGTCTTGATCAACTCACCACAAGATTTGTCCCAAGCAAAACTCCAATCCTTCACTGAAATCCTCAACTCCTGAACTGAGTTCAGAGACCCAGCTCCTCCAACTAACTCCAAACTCCAACTAGTCCAAACTCCAACTAACTTCAGAGAGAGAGACCTCTCCTTTTAAAGAGAAATTTCTCTTATGCCACCTCCCCTAAATCTTCACATCTACCAATCACAGTAGATGTTTTCCTAGAACTGACCATTCTTAGTTCACTTCTGAGTAGACCAAAACTTCACACCTCTTTGTTAAGCTTGCTCTTTGTAAATTGCTTTACCTTTTAGTGATTAATTTGACCTTCATAGGTACTTAGCACCCTTTTGTATTAGATCTAAAAATAGACCTAACTTAAGGTTCTAGCTTTACTATAAGTATGGGTTGGGGACTTGTTTTCATTGTTCCATCAGGAGTTTACAACTTTATCTTCCCCTAAAATATGCCTAAGTATGGGTGGAGTAATTTTAAAGTTCCCAATACATTCCTGATCAAGTACTTCCATTGTTAAAATAGGGAATAGCTTAACCAGATCTTCTAAGGTATAGTCTGAGAATTTTTAAGATTCACAGCAGTTAATGTTTTTCTAATTGTTTAAATCTAATTTTAATTGTGTGGAAAATGTTTGTAGTTGTGTTCATATAGTTCCTGTGTTTGTCTCCGCAGATAGATTCCCAAGTATTTTATATTGTCTAGGGTGATTTTAAATGGAATTTCTCTTTCTAATTCTTGCTGCTTAGATGTGTTGGAGATATATAGAAATGCTGATGACTTATGTGGGTTTATTTTGTATCCTGCAACTTTGCTAAAGTTGTTGATTATTTCCACTAGCTTTTTAGTTAATTCTCTAGGATTTTTTAAGTAGACCATCATGTCATCTGCAAAGAGTGATAGCTTGGTCTCCTCATTGCCAATTTTTATACCTTCAATTCCTTTTTCTTCTCTAATTGGTATTGCTAGTGTTTCTTGTACAATGTCAAATAATAGAGGTGATAATGGGCATCCTTTTTTCACTCCTGATCTTATTGGAAATGCATCTAGTTTATCCCCATTTCAGATGACATATCCTGATGATTTTAGATAAATACTGCTTTTTATTATTATTAGGAAAGGATCTTCTAATCCTATAATTTCTATTGTTTTCAATAGGAATGAATGTTGTATTTTATCAAAGGCTTTTTGTGTATATTGAGATAATCGTGTGATTTTTATTGGTTTTCTTATTGATACGGTCAATTATGTGGATGGTTTTCCTAATATGGAACCATCCTTGCATTCCTGGTATAATCCCACCTGATTGTAATGAATAATCCTTGTGATGAATTCCTGGTGTCTTTTTGGTAGTATTCTAATTTAGATGTTTGCATCTATGTTCATTAAGGAGACTGGTCTATAGTTTTCTTTCTCTGTTTTTGACCTGCCTGGCTTTGGAATCAGTACCATATTTGTGTCATAAAAGGAATTTGGTAGAACTCCCTCTTTGCTTATTATGTCAAATAGTTTGCATAATATTGGGACTAGTTTTTCTTTGAATGTTTGATGGAATTCACTTGTGAATCCATCAAGCCCTGGTAATTTTTTTCTTAGGGAGTTCTTTAATGGCTTGTTCAATTTCTTTTTCTGATATGGGATTATTTAAGAAGTTTATTTCTTCTTCTGTTAATCTAGGAACTTTATATTTTTATAAATATTCATCCATATAGCCTAGATTGCCATATTTGTTTCCATATAATTGGGCAAAATAGTTTTTAATGATTGCCTTAATTTCCTCTTCTTTGGAGGTGAGGTCTCCCTTTTCATCTATGATACTGTTAATTTGGTTTTCTTCTTTCCTTTTTTATTAGACTGACCAGTACTTTGTCTATTTTTTTCTTCAAAATACCAGCTTCTAGTCTTATTTATTAGTTCAATAGTTCTTTCACTTTCAATTTTATTAATTTCTCCCTTAATTTGTAGGATCTCTAGTTTAGTTTTCATCTGGGGATTTTTGATTTGTTCGCTTTCAAGTTTTTTGATTTGCATGTCCAATTCATTGACCTCCCTAATTTGTTAATATATGAACTCAAAGATATAAATTTTCCCCTTTGGCTGCATCCCATAGATTTTGAAAGGATGTCTCAACATTGTCATTTTCTTCAATGAAATTATTAATTGTTTCTATGATTTGTTCTCTAACTGGTTCTGGTATGCACTGGCTCTGACTCTGACTCCATAGGTAGGGTGGGGAAGAGTGGATCAGCTCGCATTTTGGTGAAAGCTTTTTCACTCCCTTATGGTGTGTAAATACCCAAATCCCACGTACCTTCAATACTGTACCCTACTGTACATTTCCTTTGTTCATATGAATTTGGGGTGTTGTTTTTTTTGCTTTTTGAGGTAGTCTGTATCATTAGGTAGTGAGGAGAGGAAGAGTCCTGTGTCTAGACTGCAGCCATGTTTATCCGGATGTCTCCCATCTGTATATTTTTAAAAGAAGAATATGCACAAGCCTGAGAATCTCTTTTGATTTACTAAGTTCCCTGGATTGCCAAAACCATGAAATAAATGCAGTAATGGAAGTCATCATCAAGTAGCCACCCTATCAGCAGGGACCTTCTCTTCTCCTAGACTGGCCATGGACCCACTTGGTAGCCTGGACAAGAACTTCCAGACTAGTGGAACTCGCCAGGATGGATGCTTTACTGTCCTAGAGAAGGAAAGCCGAACCAGGAATCATGGGAAAGGGAGGCTATGTGCCATGAACATGGGGGGTGATTTTACTCCTGAGATCTCTGAAGAAGAGTCAGAAAGTCAATACCTTATTTGGGAAGTAACTCCTGGAGTACAGCATTGTCACCTCTCCCTTGGTGTCTCTCTCTCTCTCTGGCATTAACATACTCTTTCCCAAGCTGCATGTGGCTACTTGTTGGGTTGTTTTATTAATCAGCTGTCATTGCAGGTGAAGATCTGCACCTGGGACAAGAGTTGGCTTCTTCTAGCTCCCCTTGCAGATAGTGTCCTATCTTCTTGGTGACATGATAATCACAGCCCTTGGATCCTGCATTTCAGGGGGTGACATCACCTGATCAAGTGCCCCAACTGAAGACACAACAGATAGACACACATTCTGATGATCCTAGACAAGTCCCAGAAAACAGCCCGAGACACCCACCTGGCAAGATCCCCTTCCAGAATGGTTGGAACAATTCACAATTCCATCAGTAATGCATCAGTGTCCCAATTTTGCCACAGTCCCTTCAACATTTATTATTTTCCTTTATTGTCATGTTGGCCAATCTAATAGTTATGAGGTGGTACCTCAGTGTTATTTTGATTTTCACTTCTCTGATTGCTGCGGTCAGGGTCCAGCCTCACTTGTGACTCCAGGGTTCCCAACAGGTGGTGAACAATCAGTCAAAATAAATAAAATAAAATGGATAACAAATGGAAGACAGCTTAATCTTAATGGCCATGGGATTGCTTTGCATCTAACAACTGCTCCACCATTCCCAGACTTGATTTTTATTTTTATACCCATTTTCTTGGCATGCAGATTGCATTACCTAACACACATGTTCAGTTAGGGGGAACGCCAGTGCTTTTTCTTTAAATAAAGTTTTTGAGAGTTCAAATGTATAGAGTTTTCTTTCAGCTTTACACCTAATTTTGGTTGCATTGATTTTGTTTGTACAGAAACTTTTAAATTTAATATAATCACAATTATTCCTTTTACATTTTGTAGTATTCTCCATCTCATGCTTGGTCTTAATTTCCTTCTTTTCTCATAGATATGACAGATGTACTATTTTATGTTTTCCTAACTTGTTTATGATTTCCCTCTTTATATTTAAGTCATTTACTCATTCTGAATTAATCTTGGTATAGGGTGTAAGATGTTGATCTAAACCTAATTTCTTCCATACTGTTTTCCAATTCCCCCAGGAGTTTTTTTTGTCAAATAGTGGGTTCTTGTCCCAAAAGCTGGGAACTTTGGGTTTATCAAACACTGACTTGCTACTGTCATTTACACAAGTCTATTCCATTGATCCACTCTTCTATCTCTAAGCCAGTACTATATAGTTTTGATGATCACTGCTTTATACAACAGTTTAAGATCTGGTCTCCATCTGTCACATTTTTTTCATTATTTCCCTTGATATTCTTGATCTTTTGTTCTTCCAGATGGATTTTGTAATCATTTTTTCTAATTCTATAAAAATGTTTTTGGTAGTGTGATCTTCAGATGCTTTTGGCTTGGTACTGATGAAATTTTCAAATTTGAGATGGTTTATTTACCTCTTAGCAACCAAGGTACAAGCAACTTCTGGTCTCTCTGAATGGCATAAAGTGGGCATCTATCTCCATAATGAATTAACAAATGAATAGATACTGGCTTACAAAACTAGTGTTTGATGTTCAAGAATTCTTGGAATATGGTAGTAACTATGGGTTTCATGAACAGGATGGGTGACAGAAAGTTCAATCAATGTATTAGGCATTATTCTCTTACAATTTTTACCTTTAATCCCATTACTGGCTGTTCCTTGTGTTAAGTGGAAGAATGGAAGACAGATGCTAGTAACATAATAAACAGACTAGCAGCAACAATAACTTATTTTGGAAAAGTATTTTTATTTGTTCTCCTTTGTCTTCATGGTTTTCACCTCAACCTGGAAAAATGCCATCCCATGACCACAGACCTGGCCCAGGCCCTCTCCTGACCAATCTACCTCTCTTTTAATCTGTCTCCTCCACACATTTCCAATATTTTATAAAGAAGGTGGAGGGAGCCTGCTGATTTCCCAACAGCACCCTACAGCTTTGGCTCTGGATTATTTGATTCTTAAACTTAAACCTCTGGAAGACAGAGGGTTTCCTTTGCACCTATCACACACACCTAGATCACATACTCCCAGAAAGACATATCCCATATAAGTCTATTAATTTCTGCATGAATATTATTATGAGAGGTAACATTTATAAAGATGTTTTCCTAAGAGACTTGAGTTCAGTCAAATGAAGGATTCACAAATTAAAGTCTCTACCCCAAATCTGTATTCTGGATAGTTCCCCAACACCAAACATTTCTTCATAGAATCTTTCTAGGGGCTAATTGTTCTTTTGTACATTAAGTCTCTATCACCAAAAATCAAGCTACCTTGTTTCCTTACATTTCCACTTTGAAGGTCTGGACATCAAGATTATTTTGTACTCTCAGAGCAAATTACTGTAGAAATCTATTCTCTTGACTGGCCTGTCATCCATTCATTCCCTCCTCACTGTTCTATCTCAGAAACTTGTTTCCCTCAATATGCACCTCATTCATGACCTTCCCCATCACATCTTTCCTTATAACTCTGCCTACTAGGACCACCCTGCAAAACATAATTCTTTGCTGTTTTGACTTTGTTTATATTCATAGATACAACTCATGTATATTTGACAAGCTAGCTCAAGGCTCCATAGCTGAAGGATAATCTGTCTGTTTTTAGAGGGATAAATGAATCAACCTCTGTGCCAAGATGAAGGACGATGCGATCTTGGGAGAAGGGAGGTGTTTTTTTTTCTGACTTGGAGATATGCCATGCTGAGTTCTAGACTCTTCAAGGACATCTTCCTGGAGAACGAGTGAGGGTCCATGAAGATGTTGAAATTATAAAGAGGCCAGCTTATTTGCATTATGGTCTCCAAGTTGAATAAAGTATTCTTTTTTCCAAAAAAAAAATAATTTTTTCCAAATTAGGCAGATCTTCTAGAAGCATTTCATAAACACTCACTATGTGCCAGTCACTGGGTTAAGAACTAACATAAACAGAGGGAAAGACCCTAACCTCAAGGAACTTATAGTAAATTAGGAAAGACAGGAATTATATAAATAACTAGATTATATATATATATATGTATATATATATATATAATGTGCAGATGCAAGTATGTAGATGTACACTCATACACAGAGACAGAGAGAGAGAAAGAGAAAGAGAGAGACAGAAAGAAAGGCAGGGAAGGAAAGGTAGTCACACCCTGGAGGGCTGGGACAGGTGCCCTTCAGAAGTTAAGATTTAAACTAAATCTTGAACAAATTAACCTGGTTTACTTTTAGGCCTCAGGTAACTAAGGCCATATCCTACAAGAATACTATCCTGGCACCTTTAATTGCTAGTATCCTCCACTCCATGAAAGTAATGTATAGCTATTTTGAAGATTTTTTTTTCATTTTCTCTATACATATTGTTTTCCCTCACGGAAATATAACCTCTTTGAGGGCATGGAATATTTAATTTAATTTTGTTTCATTATTTCCCTTTGTAGCCTATGAGCCTTTGACAATTTCCAGGATACAACATGAATATTAGGCATTTAATAAATGGTTTATAAATCAACATATGCATTTTTCTTTAGACCAATCTCCATTATAGAAAAAAACCCTGTAACTGTCAATTAATGATACTCTTTTTAAAAGTCTAGGGGAGACTTCTGGGTAATCATGGCTGCAATCTAGACGCCACACACTTCCTCTCCCCAGCACCGAACAAAATAGACTACATCAAAGGAGCATAAAAATCAACTTTGGCGGAACAGGACTCCCCAATACCCCACAGAGGCGAAGGTACGTGGGGTTTGAACATTTCCACACTATAATAAGGAGGAAAACCTTGCACAGAAACATGAACTGAGCCGCCTTTCCCCCCCCACCTCCCCCACCAAACCAGAGTGAGCTACTGGAGAGCTCACTGGGACAGCAAGTGAGTGGGGAACCTCTCTGTCTGGGGGAGGGGCACTCCAGGGTCCTTGGGATCTGGGGACTGCCAGGAAAAAACATCTCAGGGCGGTTTCATGGGAGAATCCGGCTCTGAGCACAAGGGGTCCTGTACTTGGGAAGGTTGCGTTGAGCATTTGGGTGGAGCTAAACACCAGGGGCAGACCACGCACTGATTATCTGGGCGGAGCTGTACACCTGGGCAGTTTGGCTGTGATCAGGGGCCCAGCACTCTAAGAAACCTCGGAGGCTGGGAAGAACTAGTCTGAGGCAACCTAAATTCACAGAAAACCCACCCATATCACCCAGACCCTAGACCAAAAAGGAAAGGGGAATAAAACCACCAAAGGGATGGCTCACATGGCCCAAAATCAAGCCTCCAGGAAGAAAGGGAAAAGGGTAACTACTGAAAACTTTTATGGTGGAAGTACCCAAGGAAAAGAAGAGAATGAGGATGAAATCCAAAAAAAAAATCAGAACATGCCTCCCAAAATGGAAACTATCAACAAGCTCTGGAAGAATTCAAACTGGAACTTATCCAAAAGATGGAAACTTGGAAAGAAAAATGGGAGAAAGAGATCAGCAGTCTGACAGATAAGACTGCTCAATTGGAAAAAAGAGCTCGAAGCATCCAATAGAAGGGCAGACAAAACTGAAAAATAAAACCAGTCCCTAATGACCAGAATTAAGCAACTCGAGGAAAGTGAGATCATAAACAGCAAGAATCAATAAAGCAAATTGAAAAAATTAATGAATTAGAAGAAAACATAAAATATCTCACTGAAAAGGTCACAGATCTGGAAAACAGAGGGAGAAGAGACAACCTCCGAATTATCGGTCTCCCAGAAAAACCAGAGATAAACAATAAACTCGATATTATTCCACAGGAGATTATAAAAGAAAATTGCCCACACATTCTGGAGCAAGGGGGCAAAATAGAAATAGAAAGGGCTCATAGAACACCCTCTATACTAAATCCCCAAAAGACAACACCTAGTAATGTAACTGCCAAATTCAAGAGCTTCCAAGAAAAGGAGAAAATCCTACAAGAAGCCAAGAAGAGGAGCTTCAGATATAAGGGGGCTCCCATAAGGATCACACACGACTTAGCGGCTAACACACTAAGAGACCACAAAACATGGAATACGATATTTAGAAAGACAAGAGAGCTGGGTCTCCAACCAAGAATCAACTACCCAGCAAAACTGACTATATACTTCCAGGGGAAAGTATGGGCATTCAACAAAATAGAAGATTTCCAAGCATTTGCTAAGAAAAGACCAGAGCTCTGTGGAAAGTTCGATATCCAAGCACAGAAAGCAAGAGAAACATGAAAAGGTAAATATGAAAGAAAGGGAAAAGGAGATAAATCTTATCTTTTTCTTTAAGTCAAACTCTCTTCTATAAGGACTACATTTACACCAAATCATATATATTAATATGTGGGGAAAATATTATGTGTGACTCTCAAAAATTGTATGCATCATAAGAGTAGTTAGAAGAAACATGCAGAGGGAAAGATTGGGGCATTAAGAAGATTTGGGGAAAGTGGGAGCAAAGAAAGGAAAAGGGAGGGGGGAAACATCGATAACACTAAGATTTACTTCAAGAAATAGGGGGTGACTTAATAGAATAATATTTCCCATATAAAGATACACATGGGAAGGGGAGGGGAAGAACTCTCATATGAGAAGGAGAGGAAGAGAGCGTGAAGTAGAAATACTTAAACCTTACTCTCAGTGAAATCAAATCTGAGAGGGAAGAACATCTAGATCCAATGGGATCCTGAATTCTATCTTATACAATAGGGAAAGAAAGAAAGGAAAATTAAGGAGGGGGTGGGGGAAGGGAGTATCAAAAGGGAGGGAGGGAGAGGGGAGAGGGGAAGGGAGCATAAAAGGGGAGGGGCTAGAAAGGGAAGCATCTCAAGGGAGGGGACTAGGGGGACTGACCTAAAGTAAATCACTGGTTCAAAAGGAGATAGCTAAAGAAGAAAGGTCAGAACTAGGGGAAGATATCAAAATGCCAGCGAATCCACAAATGACAATCATAACTTTGAACGTGAATGGGATGAACTCACCCAAAAAATGTAGACAAATAGCAGATTGGATTAGAACCCCAAACCCTACCATTTGTTGTCTTTTAGAAACAAATATGAGGTGGGTTGACACTCACAAGGTTAGAATTAAAGGTTGGAGTAAGACCTTTTGGGCCTCAACTGATAGAAAGAAGGCAGGGGTGGCAATCATGATATCTGACAAAGCCAAAGCACAAATAGACCTGATCAAAAGGGATAGGGAAGGTAAATATATTCTGCTAAAAGGAAGTATAGACTATGAAGAAATATCACTAATCAACATGTATGCACCAAATGGTATAACATCCAAATTTTTAATAGAGAAACTAGGAGAATTGAAGGAGGAAATAGACAGTAAAACCATATTAGTGGGAGACTTGAACCAACCACTATCAAATTTACATAAATCAAACCAAAAAATAAACAAGAAAGAGGTAAAAGAGGTGAATGAAATCTTAGAAAAATTAGAATTAATAGACATATGGAGAAATATAAATACGGACAAAAAGGAATACACCTTCTTTTCAGCACCACAGGGCACATTCACAAAAATAGATCATACACTGGGTCACAGAAACATGGCACTCAAATGCAGAAAAGCAGAAATAATAAATGCCGCCTTTTCAGATCACAAGGCAATAAAAATATTGATTGGTAAGGGTACATGGAGAGCCAAATCAAAAATTAATTGGAAATTAAATAATATGATACTTCAAAATCGTTTAGTTAGAGAAGAAATCATAGAAACAATTAATAATTTCGTTGAGGAAAATGACAACAGCAAGACATCCTTTCAAACCTTATGGGATGCAGCCAAGGCAGTACTTAGAGGAAAACTCATATCCCTGAATGTATATATTAACAAATTAGGGAGGACAGAGATCAAGGAATTGGAAATGCAAATCAAAAAACTTGAGAACAAACAAATTAAAAAAAACCCAGAAGAAAACCAAACTAGAGATCCTAAAAATTAAGGGAGAAATTAATAAAGTCGAAAGTGACAGAACTATTGAGCTAATAAACAAGACTAGAAACTGGTACTTTGATAAAACAGAAAAATAGACAAAGTACTGGTCAATCTAATTAAAAAAAGGGAAGAAAAAAGGCAAATTAACAGCATCAAGGATGAAAAGGGGGATCTCACCTCCAATGAAGAGGAAATTAAGGCAATCATTAAAAACTACATTGCCCAATTATATGGCAATAAATATACCAACCTAGGTGATATTGATGAATATATACAAAAATTACAAACTGCCTAGACTAACAGAAGAAGAAATAGATTTCTTAAATAATCCCATATCAGAAAAAGAAATCCAACAGGCCATCAAAGAACTTCCTAAGAAAAAATCCCCAGGGCCTTATGGATTCACCAGTGAATTCTATCAAACATTCAAAGAATAGCTAACTCCAATACTATACAAACTATTTGGCATAATAAACAAAGAGGGAGCTCTACCAAACTCCTTTTATGACACAAACATCGTACTAATTCCAAAGCCAGGCAGGCCAAAAACAGAGAAAGAAAATTATAGACCAATATCCCTAATGAATATAGATGCAAAAATCTTAAATAGGATACTAGCAAAAAGACTCCAGCTAGTGATCAGAAGGGGCATCCACCATGATCAAGTAGGATTTGTACCAGGGATGCAGAGCTGGTTCAATATTAGGAAAACTATTCACATAATTGACCACATCAACAAGCAAACCAACAAGAACCACATGATTATCTCAATAGATGCAGAAAAAGCCTTTGATAAAATACAACACCCATTCCTACTAAAAACACTAGAAAATTTAGGAATAGAAGGGCCATTCCTAAAAATAATAAACAGTATATATCTAAAACCATCAACTAATATCATCTGCAATGGGGATAAACTAAATCCATTCCCATTAAGATCAGGAGTGAAATAAGGGTACCCATTATTACCTCTATTATTTGACATTGTATTAGAAACACTAGCAGTAGCAATTAGAGAAGAAAAAGAAATTGAAGGCATTAAAATAGGCAGGGAGGAGACCAAATTATCGCTCTTTGCAGATGACATGATGGTCTACTTAAAGAATCCTAGAGATTCAACCAAAAAGCTAATCGAAATAATCAACAACTTTAGCAAAGTTGCAGGATACAAAATAAACCCACATAAGTCATCAGTATTTCTATATAATTCCAACACAGCTCAGCAGCAAGAACTAGAAAGAGAAATCCCATTCAAAATTACCTTAGACAAAATAAAATACTTAGGAATCTATCTCCCGAGACAAACACAGGAAGTATAAGAACACAACTACAAAACACTCTCCACACAACTAAAACTAGACTTGAACAATTGGAAGAACATTAACTGCTCATGGGTAGGACGAGCCAATATAATAAAAATGACCATCCTACCCAAATTCATCTATCTATTTAGTGCCATACCCATGGAACTTCCAATTTTTTTTTTACTTATTTAGAAAAAACCATAACAAAGTTCATTTGGAAGAACAAAAGATCAAGGATATCCAGGGAAATAATGAAAAAAAATACAAAGGAAGGGGGTCTTGCAGTCCCAGATCTCAGACTATATTATAAAGCAGCAGTCATCAAAACAATTTGGTACTGGCTAAGAGACAGAAAGGAGGATCAGTGGGATAGACTGGGGGCAAGAGACCTCAGCAAGACAGAATATGACAAACCCAAAGATTCCAGCTTTTGGGACAAAAATCCACTATTTCATAAAAACTGCTGGGAAAATTGGAGGACAGTGTGGGAAAGATTAGGTTTAGATCAACACCTCCCACCCTACACCAAGATAAATTCAAAATGGGTGAATGACTTGAACATAAAGAAGGAAATTATAAGAAAATTAGGCGAACACAGAATAGCATACATGTCAGACCTTTGGGAAGGGAAAGACTTCAAAACCTAGCAAGACTTAGAAAGACTTACAAAATGCAAAATAAATAATCTGGAATATATCAAATTAAAAAGTTTATGTACAAACAAAACCAATGTAACCAAAATCAGAAAGGTAGCAACAAATTGGGAAACAACCTTCATAAAAACCTCTGACAAAGTTTAATTACACAAATTTACAAAGAACTAAATCAATTGTACAAAAATAAAGCCATTTTCCAATTGATAAATGGGCAAGGGACATGAACAGTCAGTTCTCAGCCAAAGAAATAAAAAATATTAATAAGCACATGAAAAAAAATGCTCTACATCTCTTATAATCAGAGAGATGCAAATCAAAACAACTCTGAGGTATCACCTCACACCTAGCAGATTGGCTAACATAACAGCTATGGAAAGTATTGAATGCTGGAGGGGGTGTGGCAAAGTGGAGACACTACTTCATTGCTGGTGGAGTTGTGAATTGATCCAACCATTCTGGAGGGCAATTTGGAACTATGCCCAAAGGGTGATAAAAGACTCTCTGCCCTTTGATCCAGCTATAGCACTGCTGGGTTTGTACCCCAAAGAGATCATAAGGAAAAAGACTTGTACAAGAATATTCATAGCTGCACTGTTTGTGGTGGCCAAAAATTGGAAAATGAGGGGATGCCCCTCAATTGGGGAATGGCTGAACAAATTGTGTTATATGTTGGTGATGGAATACTATTGTGCCAAAAGGAATAATAAAGTGGAGGAATTCCATGGTGTCTTGAACAACTTCCAGGAAATGATGCAGAGCAAAAAGAGCAGAAGCAGGAAAACATTGTACACAGAGACTAATACATTGTGGTACAATCGGAGGTAATGGACTTCTCCATTAGTGGCAATGCAATGTCCCTGAACAATCTGCAGGGATCTAAAAAACACTATCCACAAGCAGAGGATAAACTGTGGGAGTAAAAACACTGATGAAAAGCAACTGCTTGACTAAAGGGGTTGAGGGGATATGACTGAGGAGAGACTCTAAATGAACACTAATGCAAATACCAACAACAGGGAAATGGGTTCGATTCAAGAATACATGTGATAACCAGTGGAATCATGCATCGGCTATGGGAGAGGGAAAGGTGCTGGGAGGGGGAAGGGGAGGAAAAGAAAATGATCTTTGTTTCTAGTGAATAATGTTTGGAAATGAAGAAATAAAATAATGTTTAAAATTTTTAAAAAATTACACACCAAAATTTTCATCAGATAGTCATAAAATTGACTTAGGTCAATAAAAGAGGGGCCCTGAAGGTCATTAGATAGTCTCTAGGTTTATGTGATCTAATGATCATACTAGGATATTACAAATGAAAATCCTCCATGGGAATTTTTTCTTGATTCTTTCCTGTTTTCCATTTGAGAATTTAAATGATGAGCTAAATATTCACTTCTTTTTTGGTTGACTTATTTAACTTCCTTTGAAAGAAAAAATTCTCACATAATTATTTAGGATCTTTAAGCTTTTTTAATACTAAGAATATTAATTCTGGTCTATGCTCCACAGAACATCAATGGTTTCATAACTGTCTTAATCTACTAATAGCTGTGGTTGACTGTATTAATTGAAGGTAGAAATGCTTTCTGTAGTCCTTCAGATTGGAGGAGATGTGTTCTTTGGAATGTGAATGAGCAGGAAATGTACAGGAATATCATGAATTCATTATGTTTCTATTCAGGTACTAAAGGCTCTGAATGAAAGCCATCTCCCAAGAAATGAAGAACATGAATCTTCATGAAAGTATTCTGACTCTTGCCTTTTGCATGCAGATTGCAATTGGGGTTCTGGGGAACTCTTTTCTGATTTGTCTCTTCACTGTCACTGTCCTCAGTGGACAAAGAATGAGACCCATAGATATGATTCTAAACCAGATAGCCTGGGCCAACTCCTTAATGATTATCTCCAAGAGCATTCCACAAACACTGGTAGCCATGAACCTGAAGAACTTCTTGAATGTCTATGGTTGTAAATTTTTCTTTTATCTCCATAGGGTATCTCGTGGTCTTTCCCTAAGCATGACCTGCCTCCTGAGTAGCCTTCAGGCTATCACCATTAGTCCCAGAAGCTCCAGATGGGCAGAGTTTAGGGATAAAATCCCACAGTACATGATCCCCACGTGTTCCCTCTCTTGGGCCTTTCATTTGCTATTAAATAGCATTGTTCTTGAGAAAGTCAAAGGACCAAGGAAATCTAGAAACATCTCAAACATCCTGTCTTATGGATATTGTTCCACTTCAGAGGCGACCACAGTTAGTACTACACTATTTATAGTTGTAGTCTCCTTCCCTGATGTGGTGTGTGTGTGGATAATGGTCTTTACCAGTGGCTACATGGTGTGGCTTCTGTATAAGCACCACAAGGAAGTCCAGCATATCCACATGGCCAACCTTTCCCCCAGATCATCCCCTGAGATCAGTGCCACTCAGTCTATCTTGCTCTTGGTGAGCACCTTTGTGTCCTTTTACTCAAGTAATTCCATCTTGGCAGCATACATACATTTAAGAAAGCCAGGACTCTGGTTGGTTCACAGCTCTACGTTTTTGGCTGCCTGCTTCCCAACTGTTAGCCCATTTGTGCTTCTCAACACTGACTCCCAGCTTCAAAAGTACAGTGCTCTGTTTTGGAGAAGGAATAAGCCACGTTTTTTGCCTTTCTCTGAATCCCTAGTGCCTAACCAAGAATCTGACTCATTAATAAGCTCTTTATTAGTTGAATGACTGATCTTTAACCTCAGTGATATAAGGTTCTTATTATAGTATTTCCTTTGTATTAATCTGTCCCTACCTCCCTTTGAGGATATTATCCCAAGATTTCATTTCCCAGAGGGAAGGATAAGTGGAGACTTACAGAGGCCTTTGCAAATGAGGTCTGTGACTGAACACAGAAGGAGGGTTCTCAGATTTATTGTTCTGCATGGCAATACTAATATCACAGAACATTATAATTGTAGGAACCAAAGAAAGAATCTAGTCCTATACTTTGCTGGAAAAGTTTTGTCATATTATCCCCCAAAAGTCAATCAGAGATTCTATTTTTTCTTCCAATGATACCTTCTCCTTGGGGACAGACATGAATGTTGTGAAAGTATTTGGTTTTCTTTTGCCTTTCCTTGTTTTCAGCCCAGACCTCTCTTGCTCTGTCATTGTAATACATGCCCTTTTTTCCTCATGGTACTCTTCAGGACTGAAGGAAACTATAAACAATTTTCCACATGACTGGTGGAACTGGGGAGATTTGAGGTAATACAAAGTTGAGTTGAACAAACCAAGGTAGTTAGGACCACTTCAAATAAAGAAGTTATGGAGATCCCAGATAGTTTACATTATATTTAGCCTTACAGTCATGAATCTGGATCAGAACCAGGGGTCCTGTTGAGGATCAAGTCAGCTTTCAAGCTGCAACAAACTCTTGAAGCCTCAAAGCACTTCCTCTCTTCCAGGTGAAATTCAATGACCATAGGCAATGGCCAGTGTACTAACTCACACACATGTCCACTGGTACATGTGTTATATATTTGGGAACCAGCATGGTACAAGAGGAAGCAAGCCCACTGGACTGCGCTCCTCAGCCCCTGGTTCAAATCCTGTCTCTGCCATTTATTGGGGTGGCCTTCAGTTGGGGTGAGCAGGATAGCCCTTCTAGCACTCACATATGAGTCAAACTTATGTAATTTAATGTTCTTTCACTTGCATTTCATTCTTTCCTTCTCATAAAATGAGGGCCAATCCCTGCTGTGCTATGTGTACTTGGGAAAAAACACAGAATTACTAAAGTAGTCAGAAAAATCAAGTCTTTAATCAGGAGAGGGAGAGGTCTGATAATCAGCCTCCACACAGAGCCCAGGCCCAAGAATATTACAGGGTCTCCACCTTAGGACTCTGGGGATGGATCACCCCACTAGATCATGACCCTGAGGAACAATAGAACTTCGGCACTCAAATACCTTTTAGGGAATGGACGGATCAGGAAAGTATGATTCATTGACATCACAAGGAAATAGTAGTATTCAAGCTACACTGACAAGATACAATGATGCCTGGGAAAGACAGCCTTTAAAGGAGAAACTAAAGGAGCTTAAGAAGGAAATAGACAGTAAAACTGTGGAGGACCTCAACTTTCCCTTATCAGAATTAGATAACTCTAACAAAAAAAAATCAATAAGAACAAAGTAAAGGAAGTGAATGAAATTTCAGAAAAGAGAGATTTAATAGATATCCAGAAAAAATTGAACAGGGATGGTACATTCACAAAAGTTGACCATGTATTAGGACATAAATATGTCACAACCAAATGCAGAAAAGCAGAATTAATAAATGCATCCTTTTCAGATCACAATTTGATAAAAATTATTATCAATACAGTTTCCTGGAAATGCAAATTAAGAATTAGTTGGAAAATGAATAATCTAATTCTTCAAAATTGGTGCCTCAAAGAATAAATCATAAAAACAATCACTGATTTCATTGAAGAGAATGATAATGAGAAGACAACATATCAAAATTTATGGGGTACAGTTAAAGTAGCACATGGGAAAATTTATATCTCTGAGTGCTTATATCAATATAATAGAGAAAAGGCAGATTAATGAACTGGGCATTCAACTCAAAAAACTAGGGGAGGAACAAATTGAAAATCACAAATTCAAGACTGAATTAGAAATCCTAAAAATCAAAGGAGAAATTAATAAAATTGAAAGTAAAAGGACTACTGAACTAATAAATAAGACTAGAAGTTGGTTCTATGAAAAAATAAATAAAATAGAGCCTTGGTTAATTTGATTTTGGAAAGAAAGAGGAGAATCAAACTATCAAAAATGAAAAGGATGAATTCACTTCCAATGAAAAAAAAATGAAAGAAATCATTAGGAGTTATCTTGCTCAACTATATGATAATAAATCTGTTCATCTAGATGAAATGGATGAATATTTACAAAAAATATAAATTTCTCAGATTAAAAAAAAGGGAAACTAGAATACTTTTTATAATCCCATCTCAGAAAAAGTAATTTGAGAAACCTTCAATAAAATCCCTAAGAAAAAATCCCTAGGGCCAGATGGATTCACAAGTGAATTCTACCAAGAACTTAAAGGACAATTGATGCCAATACTATACAAACTATTTGACAAAATAAGCAAAGAAGGAGTTCTACCAAATGCTTTTTACATCAAAATTATGGTGCTGATACTGTATTAGGTGGCAAATTGTATTAGGTAGTTGTTTCTTTAAATATTTTATACTACTGTAAGATTGCTGGGCAAAACAACAGACTAACGAGGTAATGAGTAATCAGTCTCTGCCTCTTTCCTCCCTCTCCCTCCCACTCTTCAGTTAATCTCTTCAATTGGTGTCAAGTTGGGATTCAGTACTGAGTAAGTTTCCTGAAATATCTGATAGATAATTCACTCTTTTAAGTTTTTGGAACAAGGGGTTTATTTAAGGAAAGAGAAGGAAAAGGTAATTGGACAGGAGAGAGGGCTGAGGGTTTCCCTGATATTCAATAATCCTAAATTGAGTAATAAATTATCAAGTCTTGAATGAGGGATGTGACTAACAGTATTGAGTATCTTTGAGTCAAGTCTTGAGAAGGTAAAGAGAAAAATCAGTAAACACAAGGAAAAGAGCTTCTCAGTTCTTCTTTCTTCCAGTATCAGGAGAAAGAGAGAGAGATTTTCCAGCAGTTTGGATGCTTCTTTTAAGTGCCTCCTCCTGTTCACATTCTCCTCTGGAATGCTCCTTGATTGACAGCTCTGCAAACTTCCATTCCTTTGCCTCTATTTGCAGGTTTTCTTCCATTTTATTTTTTCACAATACCGAGGCCAGGATGACCGAAAACACAGAAAGAAACTTATGGACCAATTTCCTTAATGAATATTGATGCAAAAATCTTAAAATCCTAGCAAAGAGATGATAGCAACAAATCACAAGGTTTATTCACTGTGATCAGTTGGGGTTTTTACCAGTGTAAGATTAAATTAATATCCCCAAACTCCAAGTATTATATCTTATAAGATTTATTAATAATTATTTGAAGTAGAAGAAATAAAAGGACAAAAGTAAAAACCTGAGTAAAACCCACTTTCCCAGTCACAATCAGGGGGAAAAGAGAGGGAGGGGTGGGATCACATGAAAACATTATGTCCAAAATGTAAGGATGTAACGTGAGAATGAAAGTAGGATGCTGGGAGAGAGAGTCCTGGGGTGCAGATTCTAATTATACAATCCTCCCTGTGATTCCATTGGGAAACGAACATGTAGAAATCTCCCAGATTTACATGCTTAGTTTCCACAATGACTCAGTACACATAACCAACTTATATCTCTAAAGATCTCTAACTAGAGGTGCATACAATATTGCACTTTCTATGGGGAAATTACAATAATTTGGGGATAAGAGAGAAATAAGAAAGAGAACAATTACAATAATTTGGGAATAAGAGTGAAATAAAAGAGAAAGAGAAAAAACTAATGATAGGTGCATTGACAAAAAAGCCAATAAGGGGGCATAGCCTTTGGCATAAAAGTGTACCTTCAAAATAAATGCATTCAACCTCCCCACAGTTCAATTTCACTACATCCCAAAGTTCATTCTGTATTTTTTGATGCAGTGTATGGTTTCTGCAGGCATCTCCATGACACCTTCTCCAAACAGTTCACTTTCTTTTTTTTTTTAAACATTATTTTATTTGGTCGTTTTCATACATTATTCACTGGAAACAAAGATCGTTTTCTTTTCCTCCCCTCCCCTTTCCCCCCCCCCCCTTTCCCTCTCCCATAGCCGACGCATGATTCCACTGGTTATCACATGTGTTCTTGACTCGAACCCATTTCCCTGTTGTTGGAATTTGCATTATAGTGTTCATTTAGAGTCTCTCCTCAGTCTTATCTCCTCCAACCCTGTAGTCAAGCAGTTGCTTTTCATCGGTGTTTTTACTCCCACAGTTTATCCTCTGCTTATGGATAGTATTTTTTTTTTAGATCTCTGCAGATTGTTCAGGGAAATTGCATTGATACTAATGGAGAAGTCCATCACCTTCGATTGTACCACAATGTATCAGTCTCTGTGTATAATGTTTTCCTGGTTCTGCTCCTTTCGCTCTGCATCACTTCCTGGAGGTTGTTCCAGTCTCCATGGAATTCCTCCACTTTATTATTCCTTTTAGCACAATAGTATTCCATCACCAACATATACCACAATTTGTTCAGCCATTCCCCAATTGAAGGGCATCCCCTCATTTTCCAATTTTTGGCCACCACAAAGAGCGCAGCTATGAATATTCTTGTACAAGTCTTTTTGTCCATTATCTCTTTGGGGTACAAGCCCAGCAGTGCTTTGGCTGGATCAAAGGGCAGACAGTCTTTTATCGCCCTTTGGGCATAGTTCCAAATTGCCCTCCAGAATGGTTGGATCAATTCACAACTCCACCAGCAATGAATTAATGTCCCCACTTTGCCACAACCTCTCCAGCATTCATTACTTTGCATAGCTGTCATGTTAGCCAATCTGCTAGGTGTGAAGTAATACCTCAGAGTTGTTTTGATTTGCATCTCTCTGATTATAAGAGATGTAGAGCACTTTTTCATGTGCTTATTAATAGTTTTGATTTCTTTGGCTGAGAACTGCCTGTTCATGTCCCTTGCCCATTTGTCAATTGGAGAATGGCTTGATTTTTTGTACAATTGATTTAGTTCTTTATAAATTTGAGTAATTATACCTTTGTCAGAGGTTTTTATGAAGATTGTTTCCCAATTTGTTGCTACCCTTCTGATTTTGGTTACATTGGTTTTGTTTGTACAAAAACTTTTTAATTTGATGTAATCCAGATTATTTATTTTGCATTTTGTAACTCTTTCTAATTCTTGCTTGGTTTTGAAGTATTTTCCTTCCCAAAGGTCTGACATGTATACTATTCTGTGTTCGCCTAATTTTCTTATAGTTTCCTTCTTTATGTTCAAGTCATTCATCCATTTTGAATTTATCTTGGTGTAGGGTGGGAGGTGTTGATCTAAACCTAATCTTTCCCACACTGTCCTCCAATTTTCCCAGCAGTTTTTATGAAATAGTGGATTTTTGTCCCAAAAGCTGGGATCTTTGGGTTTTTCATATACTGTCTTGCTGAGGTTGCTTGCCCCCAGTCTATTCCACTGATCCTCCTTTCTGTCTCTTAGCCAGTACCAAATTGTTTTGATGACTGCTGCTTTGTAATATAGTCTGAGATCTGGGACTGCAAGACCCCCTTCCTTTGTATTTTTTTTCATTATTTCCCTGGATATCCTTGATCTTTTGTTCTTCCAAATGAACTTTGTTATGGTTTTTTCTAAATCAGTAAAAAAAATTTTTGGAAGTTCCATGGGTATGGCACTAAATAGATAGATGAGTTTGGGTAGGATGGTCATTTTTATTATATTGGCTCGTCCTACCCATGAGCAGTTAATGTTCTTCCAATTGTTCAAGTCTAGTTTTATTTGTGTGGAAAGTGTTTTGTAGTTGTGTTCATATAGATCCTGTGTTTGTCTCGGGAGATAGATTCCTAAGTATTTTATTTTGTCTTGGGTAATTTTGAATGGGATTTCTCTTTCTGGTTCTTGCTGCTGAGCTGTGTTGGAATTATATAGAAATACTGATGACTTATGTGGGTTTATTTTGTATCCTGCAACTTTGCTAAAGTTGTTGATTATTTCAATTAGCTTTTTGGTTGAATCTCTAGGATTCTTTAAGTAGACCATCATGTCATCTGCAAAGAGCGATAATTTCGTCTCTTCCCTGCCTATTTTAATGCCTTCAATTTATTTTTCTTCTCTAATTGCTACTGCTAGTGTTTCTAATACAATGTCAAATAATAGAGGTGATAATGGGCATCCTTGTTTCACTCCTGATCTTATTGGGAATGGATTTAGTTTATCCCCATTGCAGATGATATTAGCTGATGGTTTTAGATATATACTGTTTATTATTTTTAGGAATGACCCTTCTATTCCTATGCTTTCTAGTGTTTTTAGTAGGAATGGGTGTTGTATTTTATCAAAGGCTTTTTCTGTATCTATTGAGATAATCATGTGGTTCTTGTTGGTTTGCTTCTTGATGTGGTCAATTATGTGGATAGTTTTCCTAATGTTGAACCAGCCCTGCATCCCTGGTATAAATCCTACTTGATCATGGTGGATGACCCTTCTGATCACTTTCTGGAGTCTTTTTGCTAGTATCCTATTTAAGATTTTTGCATCTATATTCATTAGGGATATTGGTCTATAATTTTCTTTCTCTGTTTGGCCTGTCTGGTTTTGGAATCAGTACCATGCTTGTGTCATAAAAGGAGTTTGGTAGAACTCCCTCTTTGCTTATTATGTCAAATAGTTTGTATAGTATTGGAGTTAGCTGTTCTTTGAATGTTTGATAGAATTCGCTGGTGAATCCATCAGGCCCTGGGGATTTTTTCTTAGGAAGTTCTGTGATGGCCTGTTGGATTTCTTTTTCTGATATGGGATTATTTAAGAAAACTATTTCTTCTTCTGTTAGTCTAGGCAATTTATATTTTTGTAAATATTCATCCATATCACCTAGGTTGGTATATTTATTGCCATATAGTTGGGCAAAGTAGTTTTTAATGATTGCCTTAATTTCCTCTTCATTGGAGGTGAGGTCTCCCTTTTCATCCTTGATGCTATTAATTTGCCTTTCTTCTTTCCTTTTTTTAATTAAATTAACCAGTACTTTGTCTATTTTGTCTGTTTTTTCAAAGTACCAGCTTCTAGTCTTGTTTATTAGCTTAATAGTTCTGTCACTTTCTATTTTATTAATTTCTCCCTTAATTTTTAGGATCTCTAGTATGGTTTTCTTCTGGGGGTTTTTAATTTGTTCATTCTCAAGTTTTTTTATTTGCATTTCCAATTCCTTGGTCTCTGTCCTCCCTAATTTGTTAATATATGCACTCAGGGATATGAATTTTCCTCTAAGTACTGCCTTGGCTGCATCCCATAAGGTTTGAAAGGATGTTTCGCCGTTGTCATTTTCTTCAACGAAATTGTTAATTGTTTCTATGATTTCTTCTCTAACTATCCGATTTTGGAGTATCATGTTATTTAATTTCCAATTAATTTTTGATTTGGGTCTCCATGTACCCTTGCCGATCAATATTTTAATTGCCTTGTGATCTGAAAAGGCTGCAGTTAATATTTCTGCTTTTCTGCATTTAAGTGCCATGTTTCTATGACCTAGTGTATGATCTATTTTTGTGAATGTGCCATGTGGTGCTGAAAAGAAGGTGTATTCTTTTTTGTCCCTATTTATTTTTCTCCATATGTCTATTAACTCTAATTTTTCTAAGATTTCATTCACCTCTTTTACCTCTTTCTTGTTTATTTTTCGGTTTGATTCATCTAAAGGTGATAGTGGTTGGTTCAAGTCTCCCACTAATATGGTTTTACTGTCTATTTCCTCCTTCAATTCTCCTAGTTTCTCTATTAAAAATTTGGATGCTATACCATTTGGTGCATACATGTTGATTAGTGATATTTCCTCATTGTCTATACTCCCTTTTAACAGAATATATTTACCTTCCCTATCCCTTTTGATCAGGTCTATTTGTACTTTGGCTTTGTCAGATATCATGATTGCAACTCCTGCCTTCTTTCTATCAGTTGAGGCCCAAAAGGTCTTACTGCAACCTTTAATTCTAACCTTGTGAGTGTCAACCCGTCTCATATGTGTTTCTTGAAGACAACATATGGTAGGGTTTTGGGTTCTAATCCAGTCTGCTATTTATCTACGTTTTATGGGTGAGTTCATCCCATTCACGTTCAAAGTTATGATTGTTATTTGTGGATTCGCTGGCATTTTGATATCTTCCCCTAGTTCTGACCTTTCTTCTTTAGCTTTCTCCTTTTGAACCAGTGATTTATTTTAGGTCAGTCCCCCTAGTCCCCTCCCTTGAGATGCTTCCCTTTCTAGCCCCTCCCTTTTGATACTCCTTTCCCCCACCCCCTCCTTGATTTTCCTTTCTTTCTTGCCCTAATGGATAAGATAGAATTCTGGATCCCACTGGATCTAGATGTTCTTCCCTCTCAGATTTGATTTCACTGAGAGTAAGGTTTAAGTATTTCTACTTCACGCTCTCTTCCTCTCCTTCTCATATGAGAGTTCTTCCCCTCCCCTTCCCATTTGTATCTTTATATGGGAAAGATTATTCTACTGATTCCCCCCCTATTTCTTGAAGTTAATCTTAGTATTATCGCGGTTCCCCCCTCCCTTTTCCTTTCTTTGCCCCAACTTTCCCCAAATCTTCTTAATGCCCCAATCTTTCCCTCTGCATGTTTCTTCTAACTACTCTTATGATGATACAATTTATGAGAGTTACACAAAACATTTTCCCCACATATTAGTATATATAATTTGATGTAAATGTAGTCCTTATAGAAGAGAATTTGACTTAAAGAAAAAGATAAGATTTATCTCCTTTTCCCTTTCTTTCATATTTACCTTTTCATGTTTCTCTTGCTTTCTGTGCTTGGATATCGAACTTTCCACAGAGCTCTGGTCTTTTCTTAGCAAATGCTTGGAAATCTACTATTTTGTTGAATGCCCATACTTTCCCCTGGAAGTATATAGTCAGTTTTGCTGGGTAGTTGATTCTTGGTTGGAGACCCAGCTCTCTTGCCTTTCTAAATATCGTGTTCCATGTTTTGTGGTCTCTTAGTGTGTTAGCCGCTAAGTCGTGTGTGATCCTTATGGGAGCCCCCTTATATCTGAAGCTCTTCTTCTTCGCTTCTTGTAGGATTTTCTCCTTTACTTGGAAGCTCTTGAATTTGGCAATTACATTCCTAGGCGTTGTCTTTTGGGGATTTAGTATAGAAGGTGTTGTGTGAATCCTTTCTATTTCTATTTTGCCCCCTTGCTCCAAAACGTGGGGGCAATTTTCTTTTATAATCTCCTGTAGAATAATATCGAGTTTGTTGTTTACCTCTGGTTTTTCTGGGAGACCGATAATTCGGAGATTTTCTCGTCTCCCTCTCTTCTCCAGGTCTGTGACCTTCTCAGTGAGATATTTTATGTTTTCTTCTAATTCATTAATTATTTGGGTTTGCTTTATTGATTCTTGCTCAAACAGTTCACTTTCTTGATTCAGGGAGGTAGCAAGTTACTTATCCTAATATTACTCTCAAACAAATATTTATAAAACCAGAATTTTATGACAATAATACAATCCACTCTGAGAATGATGTTGACCAACATACGGATCACTCCAGTATACATAGCTGAGTTATGAGGTATATGAATCAATTTTCAAAAGACCATTCAAAAATATATATAAAAAAAGAGAAAAAGTATCTTCTGGATGTCACACAATATATCAAAGTCTAATGTATAAAAATTTTAAGTAAGGAAAAATAAGCCCATAATAGGTCCTTGAATCAGGGCCCAATTAATGTGATTTATGCTCCACAAGCCTATAGTAACAATTATGCACTTACCTAATGAGCAGCCAAGTGTACAGAAAATTGCAACACCATGAAAGGGAGAAAAAATGGACTAGATTTTGAAGCATAAATGGAAATATCATTCCCTGGTCTGATTTTACCTTTGCTCTCAAGGATAGGGGAGCCAAAATGGCAGCCAAACTGAGGTATTTGATAGAAGTCTGGATCTGGCACAAGGGAATCCTGCATCTGACTTTGCAAAGGGATAGTTCCTTGAACCCACGAAAGAGTTCAAGTCCCTTGTCCTGGTGCAGAATCTCATCAATCCCACTGGGATTGGTTGTTGTAAGGGGGAAATGGGGTTAATTATTAAAGGGTTGGACTTGATTATTTAAGAGTGTAGCCACCAGGGATTGAATTAATTCCAAAGAGGTTTTATTTACAATTTATTTACAAAATGTTGAAAGAGTAAAGCAAGGAATCAGAGAGAGGATAAGGTAAGACATCTAGCCTGAGCACTAAATAATTTACTTCCAGCCCTTCTGAGCAGAGAGAATTAGTTTCAGCCAGCCTCAGCAAAGCCTAGGAACCAGGAAGTGCCTCTCAAGAGTATGCCTCTTCAGAGGATAGTTTTCCAGAAAAATTCAGCAGTTAAAAGTCAGCTTTTCACTCACCATGTTTCAGTCGAGTCAGCAGATCTTTCTGTCACTCTTCAACAGCCTCAACCCAAAGCATGAAGAATTCCTCCAGTCTCCACTTCCAAAAATGAAGAACTGACTCTCACAGGAAGTGACAGCCCCATTTAAAGTTATTTTCTATTGTGTCACTTCCTGTATCTTCCCCTAATTTTACATCTACCAATCAGAGTTGAAGCTCTGCTCTAGGATTGCCCAGAAGGCAGTCAGTCGATTCTGATTCATCACCCACTATCACACATGTGGGTCATAGACCTCCCCAATCAAAGTGTGAAATGGGGTGTTTGCAACTTTGGTGATTAAATCTTAAAATGGGTAGATCTCCATACCTAAGTTTTAAGTACCGTGTTCTAAAAATAGACAGGGGTTACAATTTAATTTTCACAATCAGGGAAAAGTTAAGTATTTTCATTGTGGTAATCAGGGGAGTGTTAAATTTAATCTTCACATTGGTCTCCTTAATCTTGTGCTCCTTGGTACTATGCAGATTAACTTTATGCTCTTTGGCACTGTAAAATGGCTATATTGTGATCCTCTCTCCTGGAATCATACACAAGCATTAATCAAAGTCTCATAATAGTTAACACTCAATGGTAGGTTTCCATAGTCTAAAGCTTTTGGGTATACATTGGCATTAGGGCTAATGGACGATTTAAACTTACCCTAGCGCAAAATCAAAAAACCCATTAAGACTGGTAATATGCGATTCAAGTACAAAAAATGAGAGAGAAAAAAGAAAACTCAAATACTCTATTGCACATACAAGGAAAAACAAGAATAAAAGAATTTTTAATCAAAACTATATAGTTCACAATCAATGACACACTGTGTTTGCCAAGGAGAGGAAGAACACAAAGGTTTTCACCCCAAAATCAGATCCATTTCCTTTTTAACTTGACCATGATCCACAATGTGAGAACACATAATTTTTACCAAGTAACAGCTTCTTAAAACAGTAGTACAGTAGCTAATACACATTCCAAGAAGTACCAAAATTCTGAAAATCACAATAGCTCATCAACTTCTCCAAAGGTTCTAATATACGTTTTGGATAAATTAGTTTAAGGACTTTTATAATGGTATTTTCTCCAGTCCAAGTATAGGATGGTACAAATAAGGACAGTGCAACAGAATATAAAGCTAATAGCCAAAAACACAGTGACAGAAAGTAACATAGTATAACAGAATATTATAGATTAAATTAAAATGTAAACTTAAAAAAAATTAAATCTTAAAACAATCAGCAAATGTAATAAGCATAACAGGATACAGTCCCTCATTATGTATAGAAGATGCTCTCTTTACCTGTGAACAATGGATCTAAGTGTGCTTTTCTCCAATTTTGATAGCTATTGGAGTGGTTAACCAGACTTGGAATGGACCTTCCTAGGCAGGCTGAATGGCCCTAGTGCACTGGAAGTTCTTTATGTACACCTTGTCACTGAGGTGCCAGTCATGGAGCAAGGAGTCTATAAGACCTGCTTCTACATCAGCTCCAGATTCATGGAATTCTCATAATTTGATCTGTAAATGCTATATATATGAGGCAATAGAAGTGTATCCCCCTAGTAATGATGTATATGCAGGAGAAAAAGCCTTAGCCTGCATAGGGGAATGTTCAAAAAGCATCTCAATTGGTGAAATGTATAGATCTCCCCTAGGCCTGCTATGAAGATAAAATAGGGTTAGGGGGAGAATTTCAGGCCATTTTAAATGAATCTCATTACACAATATGCCAATCACAGTCTTAAGATCTCTATTCATTCTCTCAATTTGGCCTGAGCTCTGGGAATGGTATGTGTGAAGATAGGTTTGGCTCTCTTCTGATTGTAACAATGAAGATACTTAGCTCTTCCTTTATTGTGAAGATTAAATTGTAATCCCCTGTCTATTTTTAGATTTTAATCCCGAAAAGTGTTAACTCAATATTTAAAGTATATCTACCCATTTTCAGTACAAAAAGGTGTTAAATGACCAAAAAGGGTGTTAACTAACTACAAAAAGGTGTTAACTAAACACAAAAAAGTATTAACTAACTCCAAAAGGTGCAAACACCCATTTCATACATAGTGTGGGCAGTCCTGGAGAGGAGCGTCTGCTGTGATTGGTAGATGGGGAGGTGACACAAAAGAAAAAGGTATTTAAATAGAGGAAACAGAGAGACACTGGAGAAAGATCAGTCACTTGGGCTTGGAGTGAAGAAGAGTCAACAGGGAGGAGAGACTGGAATCAGTCACTCGGAGTTCAACTGGCAGACAGACACTTGAGGAGAGAGTGGAAGACAGACAAAAACACTTGGCAGTGGGACTGGACCCCTGAAGGAGCTCGTGCAGGAGACCTCAGACTGCATTCCTTTTAGAAGTCACCATGGTGAATGTAAAAGGCTGACTTCTTATCCTTGCCCTTTCTGGAGGTGTGAACCTCCAAGAAAGGCCCATGGTCTTGAAACGCTTTTCCTCTTGCTGGGGCCTTAGAATTTCTATGTTGCTCAGAGGGAGCTCTCTCTCTCTCCCTCTCTCCCTCTCTCTCTCTCTCTGTCTCCCTCTCTATCTCTCTCTCCCTCTCTCTCCCTCTCCCTCTCTGTCTCCCTCTCCCTCTCCCTCTCTCTGTCTCTCTGTCTCTCTGTCACTCACTCCCTCTCTCTGTCTCTCTCTGTCTCTCTCTCCCTCTCTCTCTGTCTCTCTGTCTGTCTCTCTCTCTCTGTCTCTCTCTCTCTCTCCCTCTCCCTCTCTGTCTGTCTCTCTCTCTCTGTCTCTTTCTCTGTCTCTCTGTCTCTCTCTCCCTCTCCCTCTCTCTGTCTCTCTATCTCCCGCTCTCCCTCTCTGTCTCTCTGTCTCTGTCTCTGTCTCTCTCTCTCTCTCCCTCTCCATCTCTCTGTCTCTCTCTCTCTCTGTCTCTTTCTTTGTCTCTCTGTCTCTCTCTCCCTCTCTCTGCCTCTCTATCTCTCCCTCTCCCTCTCTGTCTCTGTCTCTGTCTCTCTCTCTCTTTCTCTACCCCCTTTCTCACTTCCTTAATATAAAAAATAAACTACCATAAATTCCATTTTACTTCAGTAATACGTTTTGGTATTTAGAAATTATATCTGTGAAAATTGTTAGGGTTTGACTGTAGACCACCCAAGGAGCACTCTTAGACAATGCAAGTCAGGCAAAGGGAAGCCTTTATTACTAGCGCACTAGGGGTAACTCAGCCAGGTGAGTTCCCCTGAAGCACAGTCTGAATACAGTTTATATAGATTATAGTGGTCATAGTTGAGTTACTTGAAAAGGGGGAAAACAATATTTTTAGAACATTCTGTTAATAATGTTGGCAAAGTTAGCATAACAGGTGGGTGATGCCGGGCAGACATGAAAGGCAGGCATATCAGGTGGGTTCTTGGACAGACATGAAAGGTAGGTGACTATGTGACTACTGGCATAATGGGGCTGCCTGATTAACGAAGGCCAAAAGAACTGCGGTTTGACTAGCGGGTGCCATGGGGTCTGGGGGAGAATAAGTCCTAACAGCTTCCTGTAGACATTCTAAAAATGCCGCCGGGGTTTCCTCAGAACCTTGACTATGGATTCAATTTTAGCCAAATTAGTAGGCTTGGGGCCACCACACGGAGCCTGGCCAACAGAGTCTGGCAGTAGGTTAGAAGACGCTTCCTACCTTCCTCCGAGGCGAAATCCCCGTCTGGGTGGGCATCAGGAAAAACAGCAGCAAGACGGGTTGGGTCTGCGTTGGGCCGACCACCAGACCACCATCCCCAAGACCAGGTTCACCCCTCGGCATCGCTGCGGTCTCGCTCCTCCAAAGTAAAGAGAGTGAGGAGGAGGTGTTGGCCATCGTCCCAGGTAGGACTGTGAGTCAAGAAGATCGACTCAACCAGGGCGATCAGTTTCTGGGGTTGCTCAGAAAAAGGTGGGTTTTGATGTTTCCAATTATAAAGATCACTTGAAGTGAAAGGCCAATGTTGGGGGGACTAATGGACCCAAAGTGGGGCGGGGGTGGGAGGAGAATCAGACAGGCCTGAATAGCCTGAGCCCAGCAGACAGACACACAGACACCCCCAGACTGTCCTCTGTCCATCAGGGCTCTGAGCCTGTGCTCAGTGGCTGCTGCTGCCTTCTGTGGCCTCCTCGAGGGCAGGAGGGGTTCCTGGGCCTCCCCCAGGCCTCTGGAGGGTCTAGAGGTGCAGGAGGCCCCAAGGAAGCAGCTCTGTTTCCCCCCAGACCCTCTCTGGACCGGCTTTTCCCCAGTCCCAGCTCAGGCTCTTATTGTCTGAATCTCACAATGAGGGAAACTGAGGCAAAGGCTGGGAATGGCCTTGGCCAAGTTCCCTCAGTTGGACAATGACCATAGGCCAGGTTTGAGCCCAGATCTTGGGGGTTCCAGGCCCAGGTGGGCAGCCCCTGAGCACCCCATTCCTCCACCTGGCGTTAGGGTTGACCCCTTCTTTGGGGAGCCCCTGGGGTCACCCCACAGAGCAGGAGAAGCAGGACTTTCAGAGATCCCTGGAAGAGGGGAAGCTGTGGGATGGGTCTTGGGCCTGGAGGGTCAGCTGAGGCCCTGAGCCTCAGTTTCCTTCTCTGTCAGAAGGGGGATCCCAGCCCCCCCCCCCCCCCTCCTCCTGAAGTCCTGGGGGAGGATGGATCCATTCCCTGATCTCTAGATTGAGGCAGCCTCCAGTGGAAAGAAGAAGCAGGGCAGGGCTGGAGGGGAAATGGGGGGAGGGGAGAAGGCTGAAGCCCCCCAGGTTGGTGAACATTTACTATATGCCCCCTCCCCCACCAGGAGGCTTAACCCAGGGACCAAGGCAGGAGAACTCCATTTCCCAGAATGCCTGTGTCAGGACACCATTCAGGTGCTGTCCCTCTCCATGGAGGACTCCATTTCCCAGAATGCCTGTGTCAGGACACCATTCAGGTCCTGTCCCTCTCCATGGAGGACTCCATTTCCCAGAATGCCATTTCCTGACTTCTTCTAATGTTAGTTCCTCACCACAGGGGCAGCCGGAAAGCATGCTGGGAACCCTGCCATGGGCAGTCTTGTCTCCCAGATGTCTCATTTCTGTGCTTCTTGGACCCTTGCTGGGTTAGAGGGGGAGGGGAGGGAGTCAGTGGGTGGCAGCGCTCCGGGCTTCCAGCTCTGGCAGCTAAGGCTTTCTCCTCCCAAACTTTTGGGGACTGGGAAGACCCGGGGTGGATCCATTTCTGCTTACTGAGCTGGGGGGAGGGGGGAAGAGCGTGTGCGCATGTTCGCTGAAAGAGGCGGGGCAGGAGCCACTTGTGAGGGCTTGTGGTGGGGGGAGGGGCTGTCCTTCACCTTAAAGTTCCCCAGAAAAAGGGACAAACCTGACAGTGCCTGGTCAGGCGGTGGCGGCTTGGTGTGCCTCCAGAGCCTTGGCGGGTCTTTGTCTCCCCTCCCCCAGGGAAGCCAGGAGGCAGCTGGGGGCGGGGCTGCTCAGGCCTCTTCCCCAGAGTCAGGTAGGAGCACACCAGGGGAGAAGCAGCCCTCTGGAGCCTGTCAGGGGGCAGCAGGGCTGCCCGCGCCCACATGCCAGGGAAGGAGCGGCGATCTCGGGCCCTGAGGAAATGCCAGCCCGCTCTCCCCGCCCCCACCTGATTCCCCCCTCCATTCCCCAGTAACCCGCCCTTCAGCCTCCCCCAATCCTGCCAGTGCAGCTTCTGAATGGAAGGAAGCCGACGATGACGTCAGAGGGGGCGTAGCGTCTTCCTGGCCAGTCCAAGGCCTTTCCCAGCCTGAGGGTCCCTTTTCCCCCATGAGGCCGGGAACCCCAGGAAGCCCTCCTGAGCCCTCCCCCTCTGTCCCCCCAGGCGCACACCGAGGACGTCTCCCCCCTTGGGCTGCCACCCCCTGAAGCACCCCAGGGTGGCCCCGCAGAGAGCCCGCTGCCAGAGCAATGGCCCCCAGGACCACGAGGCCCCCCTCCCAGGTGAGTGCGCCCAGAGGGAAGGGCTGGAAGGGCTGCCAAGAAGGGCTCCAGCCAGGCTCCTCCTCCTGGCTTCCCGGTTCAGGCAGTGGCTCGGCCCCCACCAGGCCTTTGGGCCTTATTAGACAGTGAGAAGGGGGGGAGGGGCGGGGGCGAGGCAGCGCGGCCTCTGCTGGGCACATCCAGCACCTTGTTCTGTCCTGTCCTCCAAGGGTGGCCCTGAGCTTCTCCCCCAGTCCCTGTTCTCAGCCCCTCCCCCCTGGCCACAGGAGAGCCTCCCTGGTGGGTGCTGGGAATCGGGGGGTGACAGCCAGTGTTGGGCTTCCTCAGCCCCAGGAGGAAGAGCCTGGCAGGGCTGGTACCGCGCTGGGCACAGGGGCGCCAGGGGAGGGGGCTGGGCTGGCCAGGGAGAGCAGGCCTGGGGGGGAGCCGGGGAGGCGGGGCCTGGCAGGAAGGTGCCATCCAAGGGCTCTTCTGGTTCCTGAAGGACACTCAGGGACAGGGAGGCCCCCTGAGCTGGGTGAGCCCCGGCTGTGCCCGGCCTGGGGGGTTCCTGCACTTCTTCAGTGTTTGTTCCCTCCAAGGAGAATATTGTGAGAATCAGAGATGGCTCTGGGCCATTTTTCTGATCTCAGGATCTGAAATTTCACTGTGGTCACTGGAAGCTGTAGGTGCCCCTCCCACCCCACCCCAGGGTCCCCAGAGCCAGGGCAGGTGTTTGCCGGTGTCTGATGGATCCTTACAGAGTCCTTCCCAGACTGCAGGGTGCAGAGGAGTGCAGCAGGCCAGCCGGCAGAAGGCTTTGGTCAGGGTCGGAGCCTTTGATCTGAGTTCTGAGTTCAGCACAAGCTTAAGAGAGAATTTAATGAAAATAAAGCTGTTATTCTTCCCGCAGACGTCTTCCATATCTGTCATTGCTCTAATTTTTTACATATTTCCCCCCCCCAGTTCCAGGATCCTTGTTCTCTCCATCCCACCTTCCCTCCCCCCTCCTGGATTGACAGGCGATTGCACAGGGTTCTCCCTACATTATCACTCACAATCTAGTTCCGTGTTATTCACTTTTGTAACAGAGTCATCTTGGAGACCCCAAACTGCCAATCCTGTAACGTAGAAACAAGCGATAAATCATTGGTTTTCTTCGGGATTTTCTCCTATGATAATTAATGCATCAAATTCCGCCCCTTCCAATCCTGTGGCCACTATTCCGCTGTTTAGCTTGACATCTTGTACACAATTACTGCAATATCTGGGAGTAACTTGTAAAAACTGCAGTCACTTATCTAAAGGATTGCATGTGACCACCTGGTTTGTGATGGGTAATATAAAGGCAATAAAACACTTTTCCTTTCCACGTGCATAAGATCAGTTGTAGGAAGTCCAAGAATGAATCTGCGTCAATCAAGTTTTCTTGCAGAAGGTGAGACTTGAATCCAGACCTGAAGGAATCCAGTGTGCTCAGGAGGCAGAAACTAGTGGGGATAGTCAATAAAGGCTCAGGGAGGAGGCTGAATGAGGAACCTGGGAAAATGCAAAGTCAAAAGAGTTATAGAGCATTGTGTGAGGAACAAGAAAGATCCCAGTGTCACTGGATTCATAGAAGAGAATAAAGGGAGAGGGAAGCTTTCAGGGTGACCAGCCTTATAGGTGCCTGCTGTAATAGATATATTTCTGAGGGTGTCTATTGATGTATATACTAAATGACTAATGGATCAACTTTATCTACCCTCCTCCCATTTTCCTCCCTCTTCAGAAGCCTTTCAGTTTCCCCCTCCCCCTTCGTCTTTCTCCTTCAAGTCATTCAGGGTGAACTATGATGCTTTACAGAAAATAATCAACTCTTTTCTTTAACTCAAGTAAGAGTTTATTGGGGAAGACAGGAAAGGATGGAGGATAGGGTAAGAGGGATAGGGTTTTCCCTATTGTCTACAAATGAGGGTTAGGAGGGTTTTGGGAGAAATAGTAATCCAGTCACTCTTGTGAAACAGTCAGTCAGAGAGATAGGACTTTAGGCCTTCTTTGTTCTTCTTTCTTCCAATCAAAATCAGGTCATCTCCAACTTGATCTGACTCAAGTCCCAGAGATACCAAAGCTTCTTTCTCCACATCACCCAGAAGCCAAAAGCCCAGTCCAGCCCAGTTCAGCTGTTGGCTTGCCTCCAACTGCTTTCCTGGTAACATTCCAAAATGGAATCTACATTTTGACTGACAGCTTTTGTGCTCAGCTTTCTGTCTTGCATGCATTGTAAATTCTCTCCTCCACATCCCTCCCTTTTTGATCTTTAAAAAATTGCAACTGCAATTTTTAATGATTCTTACCTTTCATATATTTCTAACTAATTCTGAACCTTGTATTATTTAAATATTCCTTTACCCTCCAAAATAACAAATCCTACACTTAGCTTAGCTCTTCTGTCTGCCCAGTTCTATGTTAAGTTTGAGTATAGGAAAATGGTTTAGGTAATAGGGATTTACATGAACATAGTTTTGACATAACGACAAATCATGTAACAATTCTCAAACCATTCCAACGATTTCAGTAACATTTTGAATAAGCAATGGTCTTATCTCCTAATATCTATAATGCAACTAAGTAAAATTTTCTAGTACTACCAATTGCTAACCTAAAATCATAATGCAACCTAACTTCTATACTTCAGTAGATCTATGTCTGTCTCTACTTCCCTTAGACTTTAAACCTATGCTCTAAGTTTTCCCAATAGTTAGTCATTAGAATATGAATACATTATCCTAATATAGTTAGCTTGTTAGTACATTAGTATCTACATGTGTACATAAGTAGTTTCTATACAGATTTACATATGTACATCCATGTACATTGTTCTAGATTTCTGTGCAAATTCATGCAGAGAAGAAACATGTTTGTCTGAATTTTCCACAGAAATTCATCAGTATAACTTTTGTGTTTTGTAGCTGTGCTGTATGTTGTACAGCCCATTCCATGAGATATCTTCAAAATTCTATTTCTATGTAGCATGTGCATGCATCTATGTGATATTAACATGTATGATGCATTCTTACATATCCTCACAAACCCAAAATTTCACAATCCTTCCATGTCCTTTGGTGTGGATTGTATAAACTCTGTCTTCATCATCTGGTCAGCATGCCACTCTGGTCAGCTGCAGCTCTTGATTGTAGTCCTGTGTTCTTCAATTCAGGAACAAACTGGAACAGTCAGGAACTTGCATGCGTGTAAAGTTTTTACATGTGCATGTATGTAAGATTGAAATTTTCATTGTGCGTGGAAGTATGCTATGAATTCTTCATGAATGCTTGTCAGAATTCATCAGTTCTTCCTATGTGGAAGTAAGCATTACATGTGTTTATCTTCAAGCATGGCTCTCTGCCTCTCAAGAGCTCTCTTCCTCTACTCAGAGATTGCAACATGGTATAAGCAGGCTGTGAGTGGGCTAATCGTGCCCTAGGCATTTGGCTTATTATTTTGTATCCTTGATTTCTAATCTTTAATAAACCTCATAAAATATAATACTTTTAGTAGAGAAACTAATTTTAACGGTTACAAGTACATCTGCATGTTCCCCTGCATCATCAGTAGGATGTGTGCCTTCATTCTTTCCTACAATAGTACATACATATGTTTCTGGCTGTGTAGTTAAGGTGTGTTTTGTCACTGAGTCACTGTTCATTCCTTTGCTACCCTCTGCCAGCAGTGTGTTAGGATCAGTTAATTCTTTTTGATTCAAATCATTTCCTTTGAAGTCTCCGTATGAGGTTGATGGTACTATATTCTCTACTACATTGGAACATAAATTTAAATCCTAGCTGTTGCTTATCTCACATAAGTTTTTTTGGCCAGATTCCCCTCTGCCACTTAGAATGTTGGCTTCAAGGCTGCCATTTGAATCCTTGGTTGTTCTTTCAGTTTCTAAGACTTCCATTCCATCCCCCTTTTCAAATTCAACTGTCATGTCACCTCTATTACTTTGAATAGGATTATTGTTTTCAAATGTAATGTCAGCTACATTTTCAGTCAATTTTGTATTCTCTAAATCAGTCATTGATGGATTGAAAATTTCAGCTTCTGTATTTCAATTAAATGTTTTTTCTAAAGTTTTCTGTTCCATATAACTATTGGACGAATTAACTGATTTTGTTGGGATGTCATGCAAATATGTGAATGGTTTTTCAAAGCATTTTCTTCTTTAGTAACAGTTACCTGTAGGGAATTGGAATTTTGTTTCTCTGTATCTCTCACTAAGTCTTGCTTGAGTTTTTTGTGACTTTGTCTTTTTCTTTTACACAATTTAATCCCAGAGCCCTCTCTGCAGTGAAAAAAATTCTCCAAGAATGATTTGACTTCATTTGCACTATTTTCCTGTGTGGTTACTATACAGCCCTTCTCTAAGTCTCTTATCTCAGTTGCTATTTGAGACACGATTTCTTTTATTTCTCCATCTATCTCTTTTAGTAGTCTCTGCCTTTCTCTTGATTTATTGCATTTGCTATCACTCACAGATTCACTTTCTTGCACAAATTTTTCACCATTTCTTATCTTTTCTCTACTATTTTTAACAGCAGCCTCTTTTTCACTATCTCTTCTACCTCCATGTACCAAACTATATACATTAAAGGCCCGGCTTCATAATTCTATCCTAACCATGTCTGAATATTTAGGTTTGGCTCCAGATTTAATGGCCTGTTGCATCTCTTCTAAATCAGATGCTTGCTTTGTGGATTTTAGCTTACAATGAGAATAGCAAGTGGAATTTTGTTTTTTCTACCTAGCTTATGTGCCCTTCTTGTTAATTTCATGTTTCTTCTTCAGAAAACAATCTTTTATCAAGTGTCCTCTACTGTGGCAGAAAAAGCAATGCCTTAGTTTCTCTGCACTGTTTTTGGTTTTGTGTAACTGGTAACTGGTTTTGTGTAAGTCCTAACCATGTTTAGTTTCTTGATTTCCTCTTTCCTTTTCTTTTAGATTTTTCTGTTATCTCTAATTTATCTTTTAAATCTTGCATTTGTTTATGCTGTTCTGAATGATTATCATGGAGGTAAGTAGCTGTTTCACATAGTTCTATGAGATTGACAGTGTCATATTTAGGAAAATAGTGTTTAAAAAAGTTCTTTAAATGAGGTGTGCAGCTCCTCAAAAACCGTCATCTCACATGACTAGAAGATTCCTCACTGTTAGCCTCTAGACCCAATGTTGATTCTGCCATTTCTGAGAGACAATCAGTGAATGTGGCTAGATGTTCCCCCTCTATTCTGCATGAGTTTATCAAATCTTGCCCATGCATTAGGCTTTAAGCAACACTGCTTTATAGCTTGGAGCAAGTCTTCCCTACATTTCCTTAAGTAGGACATGCTAGTGTGGTTTGCAAAATCTAGATCTTCCCTTTGCTCCTCAGTGGGCCAACTGGTTAGGTTGTTATCTGTCTAGGTCTTTCTCAAGGAATTGCCTTTGCTCATGAGGACTAAATAGTTCAGACAGGAGAAATTCTACATCTCCAAAGTCTGGGTCAAAAATCCTAAAAGTACGTTTCCGTTCTTTCTGCATCGTAAAAGGTTGTTCTATGAAGTTTGGACAACGTCTTTTCAGGGATTCAAGTTCCTCGAGTTCCAAGTTTTCTACTGCCTATTGACTTTAGATTGTATTACACCACTTGTACTTGATAGCTTGGTGACCTCCTTCAAGTGGATAAATTTTTTCTGGTTCACTATCAGACTTAGTGTCTTTGTCACCTTCATTCCCTTAGCATTGACCTTAGATTTCTTTTCTTTTCTTTTTTTTTCTTTGTGTGCACTGTCTGCCTGGCCATTGTTATTGTCTTTAATCTGGCCAAGCCCATTTTCTTTGTTCAGTTCCTCAAGTAAGGTCTTAATAATGTTTTTCAGGTTAGGATCAACCAGTATCTTTGCTGCCTTTTTAGGGATAACAAATCTAAAGATATTTTTCAAATAGGTCAGAGTCTGAATGGCTGCCATAGAGATAATGTACACTTGAGTCAAAACTTGCCAGAGTATAGGTTCTGTCTGAAATAGCAACTGCAGTATAAACATGGTTGTGTTGCCAATGTAATCCAGAGAATCAAAAATCATGTGGGTCATTTAGCTATACAATATATTGTAGACCCAAAATCCAGTAGTAGCTGCCAAAACAACAGCTCCACAGCTAATTTGCTTAAGCATCTTTTTCTGCTCTGCTGTTTCTAAGGATTGTGGGTTTCAGTCTGTTTAGAGGTGCCAATCTGTAATAGATCGATAATTTCTGTCCCATCCGGGATGCTAATCGGTAACAGATATATTTCTGAGGGTGTATATTGATGTATACTTAGTGACTACTGGATCAACTTTGTCTACCCTCCTCCCATTTTCCTCCCTCTTCAGTAGCCTTTTAGCTTCCCCCTCCCCCTTCTTCTTTCTCCTTCACGTCACTCAGAGTGAACTATGATGCTTTAGAGAAAATAACTCTTTTCTCTTCTTTAACTCAAGTAAGAGTTTATTGGGGAAGACAGGAAAGGGTGGAGGATAAGGTAAGAGGGATAGGGTTTTCCCCTATTATCTACAATGAGGGATAGGAGGATTTTGGGAGAAATAGTAATCCAGTCACTTGTGAAACAGTCAGTCAGAGAGAGAGATGGAAGAACTTTAATCCTTCTTCTTTCTTCCAATCAAAATCAGGTCATTTTCAACTTGATTTGACTCAAGTCCCAGAGATACCAAAGCTTCTTTCTCCACATCAGCCAGAAGCCAAAAGCCCAGTCTAGCCCAGTTTAGCCCATGGCTTGGCTCCACCTGCTTTCCCAGTAACATTCCAAAATGGAATCTTCATTTTGACTGACTGCTTTTCTCCTCAGTTTTCTGTCTTGCATGCATTGTAAATTCTCTCCTCCACACTTCCCAGGTGGAATACCAAGCCCTTTGGTGCTTTATATTCCTGGGAGGAGTGTAGGCTGAAGAGGGCTCATTCTGGTGGCTGTGGCTTTTCAGGTAATAAAGGGCACAGCCTGGAGCCGAGAGTCTGGCAAGGGCCTGAGGTTCTGGCCTTGTGTGACATTGGAGGTCAGCTGTGATTTTGGGACTACAATTTGGTCAGCCCCTGAGTTGATGAAGGTCAGAGTGAGTGAGATTAGAAACTTAAGCCCTAGCCTAAGACAAGACCTTAAGCCATCAGTATTTCAAAGGTTAAATTGAATCAACAGGGAGAGGGGGTGCTCAGAACGTTCAGCCCTCAGACGCAGAAAATAAGCTGAGAATAACAAGCAAGGACTGAAGTTGAAGAGGATACCCCAACTTCTCAGAAAAGAGAGCCTATCTAAAATTAGATAGAAAAAAATGAGTAAAGAACAGCAAAAACACCTGACTCTAAAGAACAATTTGTACATATGATACTTGTAATAAAAGGGTACTTTTTGGCTATGTTGGTGGTACTTTAGTGGAGTCCAAAAGGAGGACTGTAATAAATGGTACTTCTTTACTACATCTGAATGGCTTTTCTGTGAGATCCAAAAGGAGAGTTTGTATCAAAGGAACAGAGAGTGGAAGAGATAGGAACCTAGATGAGTCGACTCCTACTCTTCTTTCACCTCCCCTGATTGAGGCTGTTTAGGGGTGCTGCACAGGTAAAAGGGAGTCCCCTGATGTGAAAGGGTGACAAAGAACTGACTAAAAATCTCCCTTATCAGATAGACCCAGAGTTAACCCTAGATTCCCTAGCATGATGATGACCCGGAAATAAACCTCCCCAGTGTCCTCCCAAAGGGGGATGGGTCTTGACAGTTCTATGTTAAAACTGGTTTTCAGATACCTTCTCAAGATTCCCAAACTAAATCACTGGGTAGAATCTGACAACAGCATAAGGTTTTAATGACTTTAAGATAGGGCAGATGGAGGAGATGAAAAGAGGGGCTCAGTGTCCTTAGTTTCCCTATCATGGTCCTTGGCTCAAGTGGCTGTATAGCAGGCTTGAGTTTCATTGTTCCCTACCAACGAAATTCCCAAACTATAGTATATTTAACCTAAGGAATGACAAAATAGGTGCAAGAGGGCAGAAAGGTAGAGCCAAGCTCTCCTTGACCGTGAATCCACAGCTCCCTTGTTTAAGGGGTCTGCTCCTCTGTAAAGATGTTCCTAGAGGTATCAGACTGATGATATTTGACTGAAGAACTTTAGGTTGTTGGTTCTCAATGAGCTTCTCAGCAAGGAAATTGCTTCCTGCTTGGCTGAGATTTCAGCTCAAAAAGCCCAGAATTCCATCTGGATTTCTCTCAGGTCTCCTCTCCTCTCCCAGCATGCTTTGCTTTCCAACGGACTTTGTTGTCACTCAAGCTTCTCTTGCAAAATTTCATCTTTCCCTCTTAACACCCATCCTTACATATGCTATGTATGCATCTGAAATGTTAAAAAATACCGATCAAGTCCTGAAAGAGAAGGTTGCAATGAGAGAAAGGGGAAGAGAGAGACTGGGATCAATTATATAACATAAAGAAGCATGAAAAATCATTGTGAGGAAAATATGATAAAGGTGGTGTCATACAATGCTTCACCTTTACTCTCCTTATAACTGGCTCAGAGATGGAAAAAACAAGTATAGAATTCTATCTTACCCTTCAGAGAAGGGAAAGGGGAATAAGTCAGAGGAAGAGGAGGTAATAGGAGGGAGATGTGAAAATTAAAATTAATCTCAAATAATAATATTAGATTTTAAGAGATTTATTAATGCTCATTAGAAGTAAGGGAATAAAAGGGTAATAAAATAAAAAAACTAGGTGTCCTTGGCTAATCTGCCTGTTTAAAATCCACGCTTACCACCTAGCTCACAATTCAGGAAGCAAAGAGCCCAAGACCAAGAACCCCACTCAGTATATCTATCTATGTCACCACATATCAACAGGACGTCAGTGGGCTCCTGGGAAATGCAATTTTTAGGGTAACAGATTTCCAATTATAAATACCCCCCTGAGATCCAGTGGAAGACTGGTCTCTCCAATGGATCTTGTAAAGATAACCAACTTTTACATTACAATAATTTGGGGATAAAAGGAAAAGGGAACAAAAGCAATGATTGCTAGTCACATTGACAAAAAGCCAATTGGGGGCATTCCCCATTGGCATAAGAGTATACATACAAAACAAATGCATTCAACCCCACACAGTTCAAATCACCACTTCTCAAAGTTCACTCTGGATCTTCTGGTGCAGTGTGTAGTCTGTGCAGGCATCTTCATAACCCATTCTCAAAACAGTTCACTTTCTGGATTCGGAGAGGTAGCATGTTCCTTACCCTAAAATTACTTTCAAAAGAATTTAAACTTTGTATTATAGGATAATACTATATTATCTCTCCCCCCACCCCCAGTCCCCAGAGGATGGTGACAAACACAGACCACTCAGGGGTGCATGGCTGAGTTATGAGGTATATGATCAATTAGCAAGAGAATTACCCCATTTAATTACAGTGGCACATAAATCCACTCATATATCACATGGGTTGCTGTGTAATATTAAAAAACAAAACCTTGGAATCTAATGGATATTTGTCATAAGTTTTACAGATGTAGCAAATCTTTCAACCTTGGCTGAGATATTAAAATAGAAGTCTATTACTGCCATGAGTACAGAATGTGTCAGAGGAACCCAGAAAAGACACAAACCTCTCTACTGTTTATGTTGGCTCTAAAAACATCACCAAGAATCTTGATCTTTGGGTGCAGTTGATTGAATGGCAGGGAGTAGAACATTCATTTTGAATGTACAAACTTCTGCCAAAGGGGACTGCCCCCTTATTGGTTTTTGTCAATGTGTCCAGCCAAACATTGGTTTTGCTTTCTCTCTTCTATTTCCCTCTTATCTCTAACTAATGTAGTTTCTTTTTTAAAAGTACAATTTTGTATGCACCTGTTGTTAGAAGATTTTTGGAGGTACAAGATGATTATATGAAATGATCAGTTGGGGAGACTAGTCTCCCAAATGATCATCAGGGGAGACTGTGAAGATGGGTTTAATCTGTACCCTATTTATTCTTTAGATTTTATCCATCAGGAATGTATATACCCCCACTTAAGGTTTAAGTGGGGTAGGTGGGGAGGGGGGAGGTCTATGGCCCAGGTGTGCTGCCAACTGACAAATCAGAAACAACTGGCTGCTCCCTGGGGAGTTTGAAGCCAAGTTCAGGCTGCCATTGGTACATGTAAACATGGACCACAGGCACAGAAAGTGACACAAAGAACTGTCTTTAAATTTGGTGTTTACTTCCTGTGAGGGAATATGGCCTTTGAACTTGGCCTTGGACGATCTGGGAACTTTAGACTGACACTTGGGTGGGTGAGTTTCCTTTCCCAAAGATCTGACAAGTATATTATTCTGTTTGCCTAATTTGCTTATAGTTTCCTTCTTTATATTCAGGTCATTCACCCATTCTGAGTTTATCTTGGTGTAGGGTGTGAGATGTTGATCCAAACCTAATCTCTCCCATACCATCTTCCAATTTTCCCAGCAGTTTTTATCAAAAAGTGGGTTTTGGTCCCCAAAACTGGGATCTTTGGGTTTATCATAGACTGACCTGCTGAAGTGATTTACACCAAGTCTATTCCACTGATCCTCCTTTCTCTTAGCCAGTACCAAATTGTTTTGGTGAACACTGCTTTATAGTATAGTTTGAGATCTGGGACTGCAAGTCCTCCTTCCTTTGCATTTTTTTTTCATGATTTCCCTGGGTAGCCTTGATCTTTTGTTCTTTCAAATGAACTTTGTGATGTTTTTTTCTAATTCTGCAAAGAAGTTTTTTGGTAGTTCAATGGGTATGGCACTAAATAAGTCAATTAATTTGGGTAGGATTGTCATTTTTATTATGTTAGCTCGTCCCACCCATGAGCAATCAGTGTTTTTCCAATTGTTTAGAACTAGTTTTAATTGTGTGGAGAGTGTTTTGTAGTCGTGTTCATCTAGTTCCTGTGTTTGTCTCAGCAGATAGATTCCTAAGTATTTTATTTTGTCTAGGGTGATTTTAAATGGAATTTCTCTTTCTAATTCTTGCTACCGAGATGGATTGGAGATATATAGAAATGCTGATGACTCATGCAGGTTTATATTGTATCCTGCAACTTTGCTAAGGTTGTTGGTTACTTCGACTAGCTTTTTGGTTGATTCTCTAGGATTCTTTAAGTATACCATCATATCCATCCACAAAGAGTGATAACTTGGTCTCCTCATTGCCAATTTTAATACCTTTTTCAGTATTCCATTGGGTTTTGAACAGCTGGTCTCCAGTGCTGGCTCTGCCACTCATACACTTTAGGAGCTTGAGTAAATTCTTTCTGTGTTTCAGTTTCTTTCAGTTATTTGATCAGGGTTGTACTAGTTGGATTCTGAAGGTTCTGATCTGTGCCTCATTACTTTTGCTGATTTAGGGATCAATAACAGTCAAGGATGTAACTGTGGACTTCACGCAGGAAGAATGGGCCCTGTTGGACCATTCTCAGCAACAGCTATACCTGGAGGTCATGCTGGAGAATGTGCAGAATCTACTCTCTGTGGGTACGGACCATTTCTTCTGTTGACCCTGAAACACTCATTAAGGAAATGTCTTCATTGCAAGCCAAATATATAGGATTTTGAGCCTTTTTGTGTGATTAAAAGAGGAAAAGTGCTAATATTTGCCCTGGGTTCTCCTCCTGTCTTCTTTGTATTTAGGGAAAAAAAAAGTTAAATTAATAAGAATCCAAGTCATTCCCTAATTAACAAATGATTAAAGGTTATGAATAAGCAGTTTTCAGATCACTTCTTAAACATATGGAAACATATTCTAAATCCCTCTTGATTAGAGAAGTAAGTTAAAAGCCCTCTGAGTTACTACCTCACCCCTTCCACATTGGCTAACATAACAGTAAAGTAAAATTAGAAAAGTTGGAATGAATGTGGAAAAATTGGGACATGTAATACATTGCTGATCCATCCATTCTGGATAGTGATTTGAAATTACTACACAAGTGTCAAAATGATGCAACCTTTTTGATCACGTAATACCACTACTAGGTCTCTACCCCAAAAAGATCAGAAAAATTTGAAGGACTTACATGTTGGAAAACATTTGTTATTGATGTTTTGGTGGTAACAAAGAATTGCAAATTGAAGTGATGTCTATCAGTTGAAGAATGGCTGAACAAATTGTGGCATGTAATGGTATTGAAATTCTATTTTGCTTTAAGAAGTGATGAATGGGATGATTGAAGAAAGACCTGAAAGACCGACATGAACTGATACAGAGTGAGACAAGCAGAGCTAGGATAACATTGTACACAGTATCAGTAATATTGTGGAATGGTCAACTCTGGTAGACTTGACTAGTCTCAGCAATACAAAGATCCAGTACAATTGTGAGGGACTTATGACAGAACAGCTCCAGATAAAGAACTTTTGGAGTTAGAATCCAACTGAAAGCAAACAAGTATTCAGTTCTTTATTTGGGCTCTTGTTTTGAGATTGTGGTTTTCTGATTATTTGCTTACAAAAATAAATAATATGAAAATAATATTTTAAAAGAATTGCAAAAGTGTAGCTCACAGCCCCTAATTCTGCTTAGTCTAGTGAGTTCATCCTTATTCCTCCTTCACTCTTTCCTCAAATTGCAGGCCACATGTTTGGAATGGAAAGGAAGGAAATAAACACTTTAAAATACCTGCTCTGTGTCCTCTACTGGGTAAAGGAGTTCATTCATTTAACTACATTCCTATGAGTTTGGTACTCTTGTTGTCCTCAATTCATAGTGGAGGCAACTGAGGCAAACAGAGGTTAATTAACTTGCCCAAGAGCATCTACTTGCCATCCCTCTGACGATCAATTCAATTTGTTTTTCAGTCTCCCAAGTTCTTTTCTTTTACCCCTTTGCTACCAGCTGCCTTTAATTTGTAAATAGTGGAAATTGTGGAATGTGCCTATCTTATTACAAGAGGTAAATAAAGATGGAATTTTCTGATTGCAAATAGGTTCCATGATCTCTGCTCTCCTGCAAATGTCCCAACAGTAAATATAACAGACAGCATTCCGTAGGGCTTACTTGCATGCTGTTAAGAAGACCATATTCTTTATTTTCCTTTGCTAATTCTTTACCTCTTTCTTATGGCCAGGGCTTCTAGTTCCTAGAGAAAATGTTATCTCCTGTTTTCAGCAAGGGGAAGCACCATGTCTGCTAGAGCAAGATTGTCCAAGGAGCTCCTGTCCAGGTGAGTGAGGTGGAAAGAGGCATATAAAGCCCATTATCCCAAACAATTCTATCTGTTGTAGTGAAGAGAGTACTAGACTTGGGGGCTGGCAGGCTATTTCCAAATCATGCTTTTCATTTTCTGAAATGGGATGGGAGATGGGAGGATGGGAGACTCAGTATATATATATTTACTATGTTTGTACTAAATGACATAATATCTCCATCTATATAGAAAAGAAGGAAACTTATGTTCCACGTTGAAAATTAATACATAAGAGTTAAAGGGTAAAGTTGTTTCTCAGCTTAGCATATAAAATTTACCAGAATGACAATGTGATAGTGCATCTAAAATGATTAGAACAGAGTATCTGGAAGATTACCTGAGATTCACAAAACTTGAGAATAATCAAAGCATAGCTTTTTAAGAAAGATAGAAAGGATAATGAAGAAAGACTGTGGACAATGCTTGCTCACACACAGGGTTTGCGTTGTAGTCTAGCTGCCAGGAAGTTGATCAGGTCATTCCTCCATTCATGAGTAAAGATAATTCTATATGTGTTGCAAAGTATGATAAGGATCTTGTACCCTCCAATGTCACAGGTCCATTGTGAGGTTTCATTGTTATTGTATATGAAAATATTTCTAAAATTATCTTTCTTGCAGATATGACCAAATAGTGTATGCAAATACAGGTTCTGCTTGTTTAAGTTTCAAAACTCCTTTTTGCTTGTGGAAATAGAAGAAAAATTATTGACTTTCTGCTATCAGAGAAAAGAACATATATTTCTGTGTGTATGTGTGTGTCCCCTTCTTCCTCCTGCGTTAATATCATTATTTGTTTTCTTCAGAGGCAAAGACTTGTTTTGAAGTGAAGGAGATGTTTGAAAAATTGAGCCATTGTGTTGAAGTATGTGGTCCTCAAAGATTCATGACTGAGGTTCCCTGTGACTTCATTTTGAGAGAAATCTGTGACTCCAATATGAAGGTAAATAAAAATCCAAAGGGTGACTGTGAAATTGATGAAACTGCAGAGAAATTCAGCCAATATTCAGTGCCAAATCGGTATACAAAATTGACCTCGGAGGATGAGTGTTCTCAGGATAGCAAATCCAGCAAATGCTTTCCTGAAGAAGGTCTTATTCAGTCCTCTGGAAAATCTCCTGAAATGCCCATGTATAAAGACAACCTAGGGAGAATGGGCTTTGGCTGGCATTTAGAACTCATTAAACATCCAAAAAGTAAATATGTAAGGATGGTTTGTGTGAGTAATAAAGGTAGGAGACCTTCCAGTCAGAACTCTGAGAGTGCTGTACATCAAATAATCCACTGCGGAGAGAAACCTCATGAATGTAAGCAATGTGGAAAGATTTTTACCGAGAGGGATCATCTTGCTTCTCATCAGAGAATCCACACTGTAGAAAAACCTTATGAATGTAAACAATGTGGAAACTCTTTCACAGAGATGGGCTCTCTTATAGAACATCAGAGAATCCACACTGGAGAAAAACCCCATGAATGTAAAGATGGTGGAAAGACTTTCAGACAGAGGAACAGTCTTGTTGCATGTCAGAGTTTCCATGCTGGAGAGAAACCTTATGAACGTAAACAGTGTGAAAAAGCTTTCACAGATAGTTCCCAGCTCGGTAGACATCAGAGAATCCACAGTGGAGGGAAACCTTATGAATGTAAACAGTGTGGAAAGACTCTCACAGAGAGGCGCTCTCTTGTTGCGCATCAGAGAATCCACACTGGAGAGAAACCTTATGAATGTGAACAATGTGGAAAAGCTTTCACACATAGGGACTCTTTTACTAAACATCAGAGAATCCACACTGGAGAGAAACCTTATGAATGTAAACACTGTGGAAAGACTTTTACAGAGAGGCGCTCTCTTGTTACACATCAGAGAATCCACACGGGTGAAAAACCATATAAATGTAATCACTGTGGAAAAGCTTTCAGACAAAGGATCCATCTTGCTACACATCAGAGGATCCACACTGGAGAGAAACCTTATGAATGTAAACACTGTGGAAAGACTTTCACATATAGGAACTCTTTTACTAAACATCAGAGAATCCACACTGGAGAGAAACCTTATGAATGTAAACAGTGTGGAAAAGCTTTCAGAGATAGTTCCCATCTCGTTAGACATCAGAGAATCCACACTGGAGAGAAAACTTATGAATGTAAACATTGTGGAAAGACTTTAACATCGAGTCGCTCTCTTGTTGCACATCAGAGAATCCACACTGGTGAAAAACCATATAAATGTAATCACTGTGGAAAAGCTTTCAGACAAAAGAATAATCTTACTAGACATCAGAGAATCTACAGTGGAGAGAAACCATATGAATATAAACAGTGTGGAAAGACTCTCACAGAGAGGTGCTCTCTTCTTGAGCACCAGGGAATCCACACTGGAGTGAAACCTTATGAATGTGAACAATGTGGAAAAGCTTTCACACATAGGGACTCTTTTACTAAACATCAGAGAATCCACACTGGAGAGAAACCTTATGAATGTAAACACTGTGGAAAGGCTTTTACATCGAAGCGCACTATTGTTGCACATCAGAGAATCCACACTGGCGAAAAACCATATGAATGTAATCACTGTGGAAAAGCTTTCAGACAAAGGATCCATCTTGCTATACATCAGAGAATCCACACTGGAGAGAAAACTTATGAATGTAAACACTGTGGAAAGACTTTAACATCGAGTCGCTCTCTTGTTGCACATCAGAGAATCCACACGGGTGAAAAACCATATAAATGTAATCACTGTGGAAAAGCTTTCAGACGAAAGAACAATTTTACTAGACATCAGAGAATCCACAGTGGAGAGAAACCTTATGAATGTAAACAGTGTGGAAAGACTCTCACAGAAAAGCGCTCTCTTCTTGAGCACCAGAGAATCCACACTGGAGTGAAACCTTATGAATGTGAACAATGTGGAAAAGCTTTCACACATAGGGACTCTTTTACTAAACATCAGAGAATCCACACTGGAGAGAAAACTTATGAATGTAAACACTGTGGAAAGGCTTTTACATCGAAGCGCACTATTGTTGCACATCAGAGAATCCACACTGGCGAAAAACCATATGAATGTAATCACTGTGGAAAAGCTTTCAGACAAAGGATCCATCTTGCTATACATCAGAGAACCCACACTGGAGAGAAACCTTATGAATGTAAACAGTGTGGAAAGGCTTTCTCACATCGGAACTCTTTTACTAAACATCAGAGAATCCACACTGGCGAGAAACCTTATGAATGTAAACAGTGTGGAAAAGCTTTTACAGATAATTTCCAGCTCGGTAGACATCAGAAAATCCACACTAGAGAGAAACCTTAAGAGTGTAAACAGTGTGGAAAGACTCTCACAGACAGGCACGCTCTTGTTGCGCATTAGAGAAACCACACTGGAGAGAAACCTCATGAATGTAAACAATGTGGAAAGGCTTTCACACATAGGAACTCTTTTTCTAAACATCAGAGAATCCACATAGGAGAGAAACCTTATGAATGTAAACTGTGGAAAAGCTTTCACAGATAGTTTCCAGCTCGTTAGACATCAGTGAATCCACACTGGAGAGAAAACTTAGGAATGTAAACTGTGTGGAAAGACTTACACAGAGATGCTCTTTCTTGTTGCACATCAGGGATTACATGCTGGAGAGAAACGTTATGAATGTAAACACTGTGGAAAGATTTTAACATCGAGGCGTTCTCTTGTTGCACATCAGAGAATCCACACTGGGGAAAAAAACATATAAATGTAGTCACTGTGGAAAAGCTTTCAGACGAAGGAGCAATCTTGCTACACATCAGAGAATCCACACTGGAGAGAAACCTTAAGAATTTAAACAGTATGGAAAGGCTTTCACACAGAGAAATTCTTTTACTAAACATCAGAGATTCCACACTGGAGAGAAACCTTATGAATGTAAACCGTGGAAAAGCTTTCACAGATAGTTTCCACCTCATTAGACATCAGAGTATCCAAACTAGAGAGAAACCTTAAGAATGTAAACAGTGTGGAAAGACATTAACAGAGAGGCTCTCTCTTGCTCAACATCAGAGGATTCACACTGGAGAGAAACATTTTTGTGGGGATTGAAAAATTAGTGCTATTCTCAAGATAATAGTTATTAATAATTAAGTTAGTAAACCTGGTATCCACTCTTTCTCCGCCTCCCTCATCAAGCTCCCATCAAGACAAGATTACCCCACCCTCCATCTTTCTCCCCGTAGGACAAAACTTTACAGCCTTTAAATGATTGGCCTTTTCTTAGACTCTCATATACTGTGAATCTTAAAATTTACTCAGACTGTACTTTAGAAGTTTTGGTTAAGCTATTCCCCTCTTGTAACAATGGAGATACTTAATCAGGAATGTATTGGGAACTTTTAAAATTACTGCACCCTACTCAGACAGTGCCTTAGGGGAAAATAGAGTTGTAAACTCCTAATTGAACAATGAAAGTCCCCAACTCATACCTTATACTAAAGCTGAAACCTTAAGCTAGGTGGTCTATTTTTAGATCTAATACAAAAAGGTGTTAAGTACTGTAAAGGTTAAATTAATCATAAAAAGGGCAAGTAACTTACAAAAGTCAAGCTTAACACAGAGGTGTGAAGTACTCAGAAGATTTTATCTAACCAGAGAAGGTGAAAACTAAAGAGTGGTGAAAACTAAGAATGGGCAGTCCTGGAAAAAAAAAAGCATCTACTGTCATTAGTAGAGTTGAAAATTTAAGGGAGGTGACATAAGAGAAAATTTCTTTCAAAGGAGAAGTCAGTTCAGGTAATTCAGTTTTGCATTGGAATTCAGTTCATGATTGAGATATTCTGAACTCAGTTCAGGAGATTCCGTGGAGGACTGGCGCTTACTTGGAGACGATCTTGTGTTTAGTGATAAAGACTGACTCGCTCTCCCTTAGGCTCAGGCCTTGGCTCCCTTTTTCTACTGCTTGGCTCAGCTTGAACCAGAGCAATTTGAATTCATTCTCTCATTCTCTCTCTCTCTCTCTCTCTCTCTCTCTCTCTCTCTCTCTCTCTCTCTCTCTCTCTCTCTCTCTCTCTCTCTCTCTCTCTCTCTCTCTCTCTCTCTCTCTCTCTCCCTCCCCCTCCCTCCCTCCCTCCCTTCCCCCCCCCCAATAGTAGTTAAAGGGATTGTACTTTGACATTTTCTAAATCCCCACAAATTCTCCTATTTACATTTTGAATGTATAGAATGTTGAAAGGATTTTCCATGAAAGGTATCTCTTCCTGCACATCAGATCATCCACATTGTAGAGAAACTTTATAACTGTCATTAATTTGGATAGGCTTACACATAAAGCTCCACAGTTGCTTCATGTCAGAAAATCTTTACTGGAGAGAGACCTCATGAGTGAGACTGATCTTCAAGTTGGCACTTTTAGCTTTTTTGACATAAGAGGATCCACACTAGAGAGAGCCTTTAGAAATATCATGAGTATGGAAAGGCCTTCGGGCTAATCATCTCTTATTCCCATTGAGAATTCCCTTTGAGTTGGATAGAAATCTTATTTCTGTCATGAATGAAGAAAGACATTGAATTGGAGAGTTCAGACCTTGTTCAGAGAAAATGTCTTCTGCCCAGATCAGTTCCAGATGGATATCCTGTAGGAAGGCAAGCCAGAGATCATATCTCTTATATCATATCAGAAGATTCATAGTGCAGAAAAACCTCATGAATCTACTGAAGTTTTATGTTTTCCTCAGGAGGAGAGTGATGGTGATTATTAAGGCAAATGTCAATTATAATAAGTCTGAAGGATCACCCCATATCTATTAGTTTGGGTATTTTAGCAGAAAAGGATAGTAACAAAAGTTGGAAATGTGGGAAAACTGAGATACTAATGGAATATTGGAGGACTGGTGAACTGATTCAACCCTTTTGTAGGGAGTAGTTTGGAACTAAGTTAAATGGGCATTAAGAAATAAAAAGAAGAGGACATATATACATATATATTTTAAAGAAACACTCAAAGCTGCTCTTTTTGTGGTGACGAAAGAATTGAAAAGTAAGAGGGAGATCATCAGTTGGGAATAACTGAGTAAATGGTGGAATGTGATTGTGATTGAATACCAATGTTTTATAATTAATGAGGACAAGGAGGAGCTCAGAAAAACCTGGAAAGATTTGAGAAATGATGCAGACTGAATTTTGTGATACCATGAGAACATTGCGCATTGGAATAATTGGAGCAAAATAATTGTGAATTGAGGTATTCTTAACAATACAATGATCACAAATAATTCCAAAGGACTCATAAAATTTCACCTCATGGAGAAGAGTTGTATCATCAGTACTGACCAATATTCTTTCTGGAATGAAGGTGTGTAAAGGGAATGATTACAGGAAAGGCTTCCCCTTGAGTTCATACTTGACTATACATAGCTGGAGATAAGCATCAATGTCCCTAGGGAAGGCACAAACTCATAGACTATCCCACAGAGGAGCAAAAATTACTAATGGTTATTCTTCCTCACTATTTTTTTTTTGGCATTTATCTATTACAGTTATTTTAGCCATTCCCTTGTTAATTGGCACTTACTTTTTTTCCTTTTTCCCTTCTGTCACGTATAGATCTTTACCAACGAAATAAAATAAGAGTGCATAGGGAAGTTGTGGAAGGGTTGGGAACCTGGTCCCCACTGTTCAGTCCTTTCTCTCCAAGGACTCAGGCTCATGATGCAGTTGGTTGATTTCTGGGTCTGAGCAGAAGTCCTACCCTTCCGATGAAGTAATGTAAGGGTTAAAGTAGGAGTTTTGACAAAATAAAGGAGCAGCTTTTAATAACAAGTTTTAATGAGAACATAGTAGAGTTATAAGCTCATTATCCCTTTAAGCCAGAGAAAGAAAACTTCTAGCAGATTTTAACAATTAATAATGTAGTTTAATTAAAATATAGACAGTAAAAGAATAGAATGAATATAGTAAAGGAGAGAAATACAGGAAAGAGGGAGAGAAAGAAAATTTTCTAATGTCTATACTAGTTATCCTATAAGTACCTATAATTACTACCTAAAACTACCTATATCTACCTATAACTGCCACTAATAACCACCCCACAAAGTTCCAACCCAATCCAGCCCAATCAAAACCAACCCAATCAGTGTTTAATCCAATGCCAATTAGGTCTGTCAAAGAAGGCTGGCCACCTCCCAACCCAGAAAAGGTCAAAAAGCCCTCTAAAGCCAAAAGGCCTTCTCAGGAAGTTCAGGTCCACCTTTATATTCCATCAACTAAAAGCCAACCACCAATCTAGCTCACTCTCAGCAGTCAATTTCTCAGCAATTGCCAGCCCTAACTGTTAGCAATCCTTTCATCTCCTTTTCCTACCTCCCTTCCTGTCTCAATGTTTTCTACTTCCTTTCACTATGGGCTGATTAATCCCTACATATGTATTGTCTGCAGACCCCCAGGTCTCCCATTAAATAAAAAAATAATTTTTTTTGCAGGAATAATGGAGGATTTGAGGTGTCCAAATCCACCTTGTCTCTGAAAATATCAACTAATGATTACTTAGGGGATATCCTCAGAGGAAGCTGGAGCTTGTTTGATCTCTCTCACTCTTTCTCCCCTTTTATTTCTTCCTTAATATCTTCCCCCATTGTAAAAATAAACTACCATGAATTCCATTTTCTTTTAGTAATTCATTTTGGGATTTAGAAATTAAATTCCTCGTGACCAATTAAATATTCAGTCCAACCATGAATTTAACAATCTGGCTTCGGTTGTGACAGAATACCCTCAATCTTCTTAACTTTCCTAAACTTTTCCTTTACTGTTGTGACTATCTCTATGTCAGCTTTTAATATCTTGCTTTTATCAGCTGTAGAGGTAAGGTCAAATTTGTTTTTTTCCTCTCCTTAAATTAAATAGAACACAGCTGTTTTAATCTCAGCAATAGGGCCCTAAGGTCCTATCTGGGGGAGCTGTTTCTAAATCTCCTTTTCCTTAGGGAACAAACAACCCAATTAGCTGATCCTCACTGACAATACTAACTGACTGGAGTGTTCTTAACTAGCTATGAGAAAAATCTGTCAAAATTTTAGCCTTGTTTCCCTCTGCCCTTTCACCCCAGAAGAGTTAATTGGATTAAAACTTGAAAAGGGACCACACACACACACCTAAAAAATGTGGTTAGAGCCAGTATACAACTTAATTAACAACTGGCTTTTCAGTAAAATAACCAAAATTGGACAAACATTGTTCTTTGTCTATTTCATAATCCCAGAAAATGTATGGCAGTGACTATGCTTCTCACTGCTCCTGGTTGGGATTTTAATTGTTGGAGCTCTAATATTGTATCTATTATTCTCTAAGAGAAACCTGGAAAATACCATACATAAGCTAGATAATCAGATAGGAGAATTGTGTCATTCTCCACTTGAAAAACCCATTTCCCAGTCATACCAACTAATTATTCCTTCTACTACTCAACAAAATGCAGTACTAAAAGCTCAGCTTGAATATAACCCAAGTTGACTTGAAATTGTGGAGGAGAGTTTGGGGGATACGATAGCTTTCATAAAAAAAATGAAATGTATTTAATACCACCTCAGAGTAGGAGTGACTTATCTCTTCATACTTCCTCATTATCAGAATCTCTGTCCCACCCTGCTCTACAAAATATAGTTCCTATTTCGCAAACCATCCCCTCCCATACGCAATTTACTCTTTCCTCTACTACCCAACTCACTCCTCCCCCCATTTATGCTGACTGTCCCACCCCCTCCACCCTAATCCCCCATCCTGACCATTTTTCCTGCCCAACCCCCTCTACCGTGGTCCCACACCCCACCCATGCATCCTGCCCCGCCCCCTCTGCATTCCCCCCCCCAACCCCTGCTCCTTCTTTTGCCCCTCCTTTCTACCCTGCCCAATTCATTTTCCATACTGCTCCTACCTCTCATCTTTTTGGCACCATGGGCCTGCAACCTCTCCCCCTCAGCTTGCCCACTCCTTCCCCTTCTCTTACCTAGCCCATTGAAAATGGAGCAAGAAGCCTAGAGACAGAAACACAAGACAATTCAGATAGAAATGTATTCCCTTTAAGGGAAATTCCAACTTTCAATAAAAATGGGAACTTGGTATCTATAAGACAACATAGACCTTTCAGTCCTGAGGATTTAAATAAATTCAAGGAAGACATTCCAACATTTGATGAAGTCAATATTGATTATAAAAAGATTGGAGAACATATTTAAAACTTTTGACCCCACTTGGATAGATGTTGAAAATTTATTAGAAAAATTTCTGACAGAAAAATAAAGTCATCTCTTTGGCTAATCAGAAACGAGGTAGGGGAGCAAAGTACTGGCCAATGGAAAATCCACATTGGAACCCAAATGTTGAACCAGATTATACAAAACTAAACCAGGCCAGAGAAGCATTATGGCAGCCATGAGAGAGTGCTCTGATAGACCAGACTCATGGTCTAAATTCAAAAGGACCAAATAAAGTAATAAATGAGACTCCCTCCCACTTTATGGACAGACTTTTTGATGTGGGGAACACATAGGTGGTGTTTAATCTAACCAGAGAAAGAGACATTAGACAAATACATAGACAATTTGTTAAGAATTGTTCAGTGGTAAAAGACTACTGTAAAACTAGCTGCCGGAACTGGGACTCTATGGACCTTGAGGAATTGAGGAGAGTAGCAGTCTACATTTATAAGGGCCATACAAAAAGATGGGAGGAAAATAGTAAATCAGTGGAAGACTTACAGAAATAAGTTGAAATGTTAAAAAGAAAATTAAAAATCAGGGAGAGACCATACCTCCTGTGCAGGAATGCACAGATAAATCAATAACATGCCTTTACTGTGGAAAAAGAGTCCATGTAATAATGGTCTGTAAGAACTGGCTATGGGAAAAAAGAAAGACAACTTTAGAAATAATAATTATAGAAATAACTATAATAATGATATTAGAAACCACAACTTTAGGAATGAAAATTCTAGAAATAGAAATTGGGAAAATAACTCAGACCAAATGTAAAAATGGAGAGTTGAACTCTAGACTTCGTTCCTTAGAAGTCCTTGCTCACTTCCCAAAACACCTTGTAACCTCTCCTGGTCCAAGAGCTAGATGGGGTATTTAACCTGGTTGTAAAGGCTTCTAAGCCTCTATCCTACTTCCACTTCAGAGCATACAGGTATTTTTATCATGTAGGTGAGGTTGAATTGGGCCTCTTGGTCCACCTAGACACGTGCTTTCTTATTTTGTATTTTCTTTATATTTTAATTCTCAATAAACCTCTAAAAATATAAAACCTCTACCAGAAAGAAACTAATTTCTACCTGCCTCAGTTTCCCCAAATTTTAACTATTACAGTTGCCCACATGAGGTAGGAGCATTGTTGCTCTGATAGAGAACACAGGCATTTTCTGATCAACGAATTACAAGGTATGAAATAACCTTTCTAAACAATGAAAATTTTACTCTAAAATGCTGTACAACCCTTAATCCTGCCACCTTGCTTCCAGATTTGCCAACTTCAGGAGAACCATTAAACAGTTGTGAAACACTAGTGTCCATGGCAGAAAAGCCTCTGGATGATCTCTTGGACACTCCCTTAAAAAACTCAGAAAAAACTTATCTTATTTACTGATGGTTCTTCTTTCAGGAGGGATGGCATACAATACAGTGGAGCTGCTGTAGTCACAGAATTTGCCACTGAGTGGTTATCTTCGCTGCCCTCTAACATTAGCGCTCAAGGGGAGGAACCCATAGCTCTCAAACATGCCTGTATAATTGCCATGGGTAAAAAGGCAACAATTTATACAGATTCTAAATATCCTTTTGCCATTTATCACTCAGTTGGAATGCTATGGCTCCAGAGAGGATTTTTAACCTCAGCTGGAAAATGTATAGCTAATGGAGTAATTATTAATGAAGTCCTTTCTGCTCTTCAGGTACCTGAAGCCCTAGCTGTAGTTCATTGCTCTGCCCATACAGGTGGCACTGATCCTGTCTCTATGGGAAATTACCAAGCAGATGCTGCTGCAAAGCTAGCAGCCATAGAAGGGCCTGAATTACTTTTAACATTAACAACCACTGATGACTTAAATTTACCACTTTCGTATAATGAAAAGGAAGTGGAAAAATGGAAACAAAAATTCAAAGCAAAACAGATCAATGGAGTATGGGTGTCACCTGAAGGAAAACCCCTGCTCCCTAGAAGTTTCTATCACTAAATTTGCCAATCTGTTCATAATAATGGCCACTTTGGTGCCCAGGGCATCGTGGACTCTGTTAGAAGAGTATGGATAGCCCCTGGTATAACTACCACAGCCTCTAAAGTGTGTTCAGCTTGCTCTACCTGCAAGGCATATAAACAACATGCCTTTTGTGGAAAAGTCTTTGGTGGGCTCCCTCTGGATTACACACCTTTTGAGCACCTGTCCATGCCAAAGGCTGGACAATATAAATTTTGTCTGTTCATAGTAAACCAACTGACCAGATGGCCGGAAGCATTTCCTGCGACCCAAGCCACAGCGGCTTTTGTTGCTAAGGTCCTTTTTAAAGAAATTATTCCTCGCTTTGGCCTGCCAGCACATATTGATTCCGATAGGGGAAGTTGTTTTACTGATTCTGTTCTAAATCAGACATATTCTTTCTTGGGGATAACTCCCAAATTCCATGTTCCATATCATCCCCAGAGTTCAGGCTAAGTTGAGGATGAACAAAGAACTTAAAACCATGATTGGAAAATTATGCACTGAGACCCATTTAAAATGGCCTGAAATTCTCCCTCTGGGCCTATTTTATCTTAGAAGCAGGCCTAGAGGAGACCTACACATCTTACCATTTGAAATGCTTTTTGGACATCCACCTATACAGGCTAAGCCTTTCTCCCCGGCATATACATCACTATTAGTGGGAGATACTACTATTGCTTCCTATATACAGGAATTACAGCACAAACTGTGAACTCCATGAATCTGGAGCTGCAGGACAAGCTGGATCACTAGACTTCTCACTTCATGACCTGAACCCAGGAGACAACGTGTATATAAAGAACTTCCAGCATAGAGGAGCAACTCAGCCTTCCTGGGAAGGACCATTCCAAATATTGTTAACTACTCCAACATCTATAAAGGTTGGAGAAAGGGACTCTTGGATTCATTGCTCACATGTAAAGAGAGGATCTTCTATTGAGACTGATTGACTGTATCTTATATATGCATTGGAGATAACTACCTATTGACAAGTGGAACTGTTTTATTTTATTTCTAACACATTGAATTCCTGAATTTATTTTTTCTTTTTTCCTTTTTCTCTTTTCCTTATTTTATTATTATTTTTCTTTTATTAAAATGTTTTATTTTTTTCCCTTTTCTCATTTCTATGTACTTAAGGTACATACATTCAATATTAATTTTTATTCTACAATAATATTAGTTTAAATATATATACTTACTGTATTATTAATACGTACGCAAACAGCTTTAGACTATGGGAACCTGCCATTTGTTGATAATTGTGGGACTATGATTAATGTTTCTGTCTGATTCCAGGACAAGATGTACACAAAAGAGCCATTGCTTAGGGCCAACAATAAGCCAATCCAGGATGGATTGATGCACTTTTAAGCCAATACTAAGGATTTGAACCTAGTGTGAAGATTCGAGGTTACTGTGTTTAACATTGTTAAACATAGGCTTTCCTTTGTGTCCACACTTACTCTAAAAATACAGACGAGTATCCCCAAACCTTGGCTCCTGGTCCCTTTTCTGACTTTCATAGTATAAATGCATCATTGCTTAGATCATTTTAATTAGGCCCTGATTCAAGGACCTGTTAGAGATATATTTTTCCTTTACTTAGAATTTTTACACATAAGACTTTGATAGTCTATATTTTATCCAATATTTTCTTTTGTATTTGGATTTTCCTGGTATCTTTTTAATTTCTCTTCTCAATTGATTCATATACCTCATACCTCAGCCATGCATCCCTGAGTGGTCCTGTGTTTTTCAATCACCCACAACATGGGGAAATGTAAAAAAAAATTATTTTTTAAATTGCAAAGTTTAAATTCCTTTTAAGAAGAATTTCAGGTAAACTAAGATGCTACCTCTCTGAAACCAGAAACTGAACTGTTGGAGAAGACACCATGAAGATACCTCCAGATTACAAGCTGCACAAAATAAATCCAAATTGAACTTTGGGTGTAGTTGATTGAACATTTATTTGTATGTATACTTTCATGCCAAAGAGGACTTCCCCCTAACTGGCTTTTTGTCAATGCGTCCAGCAATTATTGGTTTTGTTCTTTTTTTTTCTCTTATCCTCAAATTATTGTAATCCTTAAATTGATTATGTTTTCATGATCCTTTGGGAAAAAAAAACTATTTTTTTTTTCAAATGATCACACGGGGCTATGTAAAAATGGAGATTTGAACTCTGGACTCCATTCCCTAGAAGTCCTTGCTCACTTTCCAAAATGCCTTGTAACCTCACCTGGGCCGAGAGCGAGATGGGGTATTTAACCTGGTTGTAAAGGCTTCTGTGCCTCTCTTTCCTAGTTCCGCTTCGGACAAGACGGGTCTTTTCATCATGTAGGTGAGGTTGAATTGGGCCTCTTGGCCCACCTAGACACGTGCTTTCTTATTTTGTATTTTCTTTATATTTTAATCTTCAATAAACCTCTAAAAATATAAAATCTCTAACAGAGAGAAACTAATTTCTACCTGCCTCAGTTTCCCCAAATTTTAACTATTACACAAATGACCCAACAACAATATAACATAAGTGGAATTCCTCCAAGAAATAGTAAGGGTGCTACTGCCCTTCCATGTGGGGCAGAAGGTGGTGCCTCTTAGTCTCTATTGATTTTGTTGATATTAATTAACGCTTTTCAATTTTGTCTTCCCTCTAAATAGTAGCATAGAAGAAGAAATGGATTTTTTAATACAGTACCTCTGTTACTGATTATACCTTCTATTGATAATGAATAATTGACTATATTGATTGTATTTAAGTATTGATTAAAAGACTTCCCTATTGATTAATCTATACTATTTTATTGCACTTTATTTGTGTCCTACAGTATTTTTTTCTTTCTCTCATTTTTGTGTTTGAAGCACATGTAATTGTATTGAAAAGATTTTCTTTTAACTATTATTGATTTGGGCAATAACCTAAGATATCTATTTTCTTATAATAAAAATACATACCCCAAAAGCTTTAGACTATGGAAATTTGCCATTTATTGATAAATGTTATGGGACTGTGATTTATAATTGTATCTGATTCTAGGGAATAAGATAAAAAAAGGAGCACAGATTTTATCTACATTGTGCTGTAGAAGCACAGATTTAACTTGAATAGTGCCAAATAAATTGAGCACACAGGTCAAAAAAGAAAAGAAAGAAACCAATCCAAGTGGGATTGATGAACTTCTATGCCAGTATGAAAAGACTTGAACCTACTGTGAGACTCGAGGTTGCAGCACTTGACAAATGTTAAGACACAGGCCTCCTTGAACCACACTCTTTGTAAAATACTATCTGTGAAACTACCTAAGAATTGGCCAGTTTGGCTCCCTTATCCCTGAGAAGTGATGAAATATCAAAGTAAGGAATGACACTTCCCTACCACACACAAAAATCTAGTCCCTTTTCTCTCATAGTATAGAAACTTCCTCTAGTCTTGGCTGCAAATGGGTAAGTGAAATATTATTGTCTTCTTTTCTCCAGACATATGGGATAAAAGTTACTTTAATTAGACCCTAATACCAGGGCCTGTTATGAATTTATTCTTTTTTAATTCAGAAATTTTATATACATAGTTTTTGATATTTTGATTCTGATTTTGACTTTTTTATTTCTCTCCAAAGCTTAAATTTTTCCTCTATTTTTCTTGTATGTTTTTGGATTCTTTTGATAATTGACTCATACACCTATAACTCAACAACTTTGAGTTGATCTGGGTGTTGGTGAACACCTTCAGGTGGGGATTGTATTGTATTTTTATTTTTAAAAATCCAAGATTTAAATTTTTTGAAAAGAATTTCAGGAAAAGAAGTTCAGTAACTCCTTGAACCCAAGGAATGAACTCTTCAATGAAAGAGAAACCTACACTGCATCAAGAAGATCCAGAATGAATTTTTGGGTGCAATTGATTGAACAAAAGGAGATTGAACATTTATTAGAAATGTACACTTTTTTGCCAAAGGGGACTGTCCCCTAATTTAGCTTTTTGACAATGTGCCTAGCAAAACTTTGGTTTTGCTTTCTCTTCTATTTCCCTCTTATCTCTATCTATTGTAATTTCCTCTTAGAAAGTGAAATATTGCATATATTTGTAGATAGAAGTTTTTAGGGGTATAAGATGATTCTGTTAAATGATCAATGGGGAAACTAGTCTCCCAATGATCATCAAGGGGAGAATTGTGAAGATTGTATTTGGCTCTCCCCTGATTGTAAGAATGAAGGTACTTAGCTCTTCCTTGTTTGTGAAGATTAAATTGTAATCCCCTGTCTATTTTTTAGATTTTAATCCCCAAAGTGTAAACATAGTACAAGATATTCTACCCATTTTGGATTTTAACCACAAAAAGGTGTGAACACCCATTTCATACAATGAGTGGGAGGTCTGTGACCCACATGTGAAAGAGTGAGCAGTCTTGGAGTGGAACTTCAGCTGTGATTGGTAGATGTAAAATGTATGGGAAGTGACACAAGAGAAAAAGGTATTTAAAAGTGGAAACAGACAGAGTTATCAGGCTAAAGAGAAACAAGACACAACTCCCTTTATAACCAAGAGGCAGAGCACCCTCTAGTCCCTCTAGGACATTGGTAAAGGAGACTTGTTTTTTACTTATGGAAATTTCATGCTTCCGTTGAAAAACCATATTGTTCTTGAAGAAATAGCCATACATTCTTTATTGGTAAAATTCTAAATGCTACACAATGAAACATTTCAACCACATGAACAAAGTCCTAATTACTCCTCCTTGTGATAATTACATTTGTTCTAATCAGAGATTTATTATAATGGTGAAGGGGATAAGAATTTCACTTGTTCTTTTAGCTGACAAGGAAACAAGGATATTTAAGCACATCTCTTCAGTTTTTTAGGTGAGGCACTTCATAAAGTGAGTCCATATCCCCTGAAATTCAATTATTGAAACGTATTTATGGAAGCTTCATCAGACTAACATTGTAGGATAGTTTATATGTTACATTATACAGGTTCTTATTTGTCAGTGAAGCAAGCCTTATCACAAACAGGTGTGTGGGTGTGTGTTTGTGTGTGGGTGTGTAATCAGTGATAAGTGAGTAACATTCTGATCACTCAGAGGTTAACTTTCATGTGTACTTAATCACTTATCCCTAGTTAGCTATGTGTTACCTTGCATTCCATCCTGTGAATCTTGAAATTTCTCAGACTTGTGAAATTGTGAAATGTTAAAAATTGGGGAATTTTTTATTGGGACAATTCCCTATTGGGACTATTCCCCATTTTAAACAGTGAAGCTACTTAGATCTAAAATGTGAGAACTCTACTTAGATCAAAAATGGGAAGACCTCTACTCCACCCATACTTAAGACTGCTTTAGGGGAGAAAACTCCTTGCTGAACAATGAAAAATACTTATACCCATACTTAAGCCATGCCTATTTTTAGAATTAATACAAAGGGGTGCTAAGTACCTATTAAAGGTCAGGCAACTTGTAAACTTGCCAGGACAAAAAGGTGAGAAACTTACTCAGAGATTCTAACCTACTCAGGTGTGGATTACTAAAAGGATTAGTCTACTCAGCTGTGAATTCAGAATGGGCTGTCCTTTGGAAAACGTCTATTGTGATTGGTAGATGGAAGAACTTAGGGGAGGTGACATAGGAGAAAACCCCCTATATAAGAAAAGGACAGCCTGTTGAAAAGCAGTCCCTTGAGAAGGAATCTCTTGAAGGACAATCTCTAAGGAGGTCTCTCAAGGGAGGCTGACTCTGGCTGGAACTCCCTCTGGGGAGACTCTGTCCCCCTGAATCCTCGATTGAACACATGTTACGGTGAGTGATTAGGACTGACTGATCTTTTCTTTTAGGACTTAGGCCTGGGTTGGCCAGGACTGCCTGGGCCTGCCTATTCTTTTCTCATTTATTTCCTTTTTCCCTCTCTCTCTCTTTCTTTGATTCCTCATTTTATTATTAATTAAATTCTCTATAAAACCCAGTGGACTTGGGTATATTCATAATTGGGAATATTTCCCTGGCGACCACATTAAATATTTGATTTAAAACAAGACACTGTGGTGAAAAACATATATTCTGCAGTCACAATTTACTCACCCACTCTTATATCTACTATAATTTATATCTTCCACTATTTTACTCACTACAGTTACAACCTCAACCATTTTAACTCTTACAGTTTATGGCATCCACTCTTTTAAATGCCACAATCCTGACCTCTTTTTTTGTTCTGATGTTCTTTTGTTTCCTGACCTTCCTTTCTCAGCCCAAGGTTTCTTGGATTCTAGCCTCCCACATGCATAAGCTGCTTGACCTTCTGAGGGGACTGGGTCAGTTTACTTAAAGAAATAACAGGAATGGATTAATCTGTTTATTCTTCTTCAATTGTACTTTTTTCTCCAACCTACTTCACCTATTCAGACTACTTTATTTTCTCCTTTCATATATAGCCAATTGTACAGATTAAAATTAATATTCAATATTCCAAGTATTATTTTAATACTATTTATTAAAAATCAACTTAGATCAAAGGGAAAAGTAAATCCAGAGAAAAAGCCCAGCCACGCCTAGCTCCACACCTAGCTCCACTCCAATCTAGCCAGAGAGAGCTTCCAGGGGAGAGAGACCATGGACAGTGGAAACAGAATTTAAACTCAAATCAACCTAAATGATGCACAAATAGGAAAAGCAAAAGGGCATTGTGGGAAATATAGACCCCAGGGTTCAAGATTCCAATCAATACATATTCCCCTGTGATCCTTTGGGAGACCTGTCTTCCCAAGGTATCATGAAAACATTACTTACAATTTGGACTATAGGTATATACAAATATTACTGTTTTTTTCAAGGGAAATTACAATAATTTGGGGATAAGAGGAAAATAAAAAAGGAACAAAACCAAAATAGGTGCATTGACAAAAATCCAATTAGGCGGCAGTCGCCTTTGACATAAGTGTACATTCAAAACAAAAGCATTTCAATCTCCCCAAAGATCAAATTTGCCATATCTAAAAGTATGCTTTGGATCTTTGGTGCAGTGTATGGTCTCTGAAGACATTTTCATGACTTCTAGATTCTAGGAGGTAGTCTCTTGTTCTAAATTAGGCTCAAATTCAAGTCAAAATTCATGACAATAACATAGTACCCACACTGAGGAAAATTTTAATACATCTCCCCTAAGGAGGATACAGTGATACACATAGGAATTACACAGGGATACATGGTCGAGTCATAAGGCATATGATTCAGATATCATAAACATGAAAGTAATTTTTAAAAATAACCTATATGAAATATTAAATATAAAAGAACTTGAAAATTTTCTGGGAAGGAGAAAAGAGAAGAAAAAGAATATCACAACTCATCAGGTTCTTGTAGGGATCCATGTCCCATAAACATGCAACAACAATGTTACTAACCAAATTTAGCAGCCTGGACTACAGTAAGTTGTCACATCATTAGAGAAAATAGAAAACGAGACTAGATCTTGAGACAAATAGGAAATAGAATTCCCCAGTTCAACCCTTTTCTTTGCTTTTTCAGGATAATGGAGTCAGAACAATTAATGTTACATGCTTGATACAGAGTGCGGTACAAGGAAATCCTGCATGTAACACATGTTAAACAGCCACAACCTTGAGGCTAATACATGATCAAGTCATTCTGCTTTTTGTGCATAAAAACATCAATCCCCATAGAATTGTCGTGGTTTCTTTTACCTTTTTGTGCTCATTTTGCACTTTGCAAGTCAAGTTCTGTGCTTCTTTGTGGTCCATTTTTCCTTTGGAGTAGACATAGTCATCGAGCAGAAATCTCATAATACTTAAATAACCAGTGGCAGGTTGCCATAGTCCAAAGCTTTTTGGGTATGCTTTTATATACTAGCTAAATGGACATCTTAGCTTATTCTATTGCAAAAAGTAAAAATAGTTTAAAAAAAACATTTCAATACTAGTAACATGTTTCAAGGCAAAAAATGAGAAAAGAAGAGAAAAAAATCAAATACTGCCTTTAGGAAGAAAACAAAATGTTAAAATATGTATATTTCATAATTAAAGAGGTTAAAGTATAGAGACTAGTTTTTTTTAAATAACATTCATTTCCTCTTTGACTTACTACAATCCCCAGTGTGTGTGCAAATGAGGTAGATAAAGCAATAATACATTCAAGAAAATACCAAAAAAAAATTAGAAAAGGCAAAAATTGTTAAAAAGGCACATCAGGTTAATACAAGTCACTAATTCAGATTTTCTTCTTTGAGGTAGTATATTTGTTGCCCTACAATGCAATTTGTGCAAATAAAAGGATCAACCAAATAAAGTGCAACAAAATAGTACAAGTCCAGCAATAAAGATGTCTAATCACAATCAATAGTCAAATACAATCAGTGCAAGCAATTATTCATCAACAGATGAATATTTTATTTGTAATATATATATATATATATATAAACCCATTCTTATAAGTTCCCCTCTCATAATTAATGCTGTCCAGTGTTTAAATGTGGACGTTGTGAGATTTAAAATGGTTGAGGTCTTAAACTGTAGTGACTAAAATAGTGGAAGATATAAATTGTGATAGATATAAGAGAGGGTGAGTAAATTTGGCTTAGAAATATGTTTCACTACAGTGTCTTGGGTTTTAAAATCAAATATAAGGTGGTCACCAGGGAAATATTCCCAATTATACAAATACCCAAGTCAATTGGGTTTTATAGAGATTTTAATTAACAATACAATGAGTAATCAAAGAAAGAGAGAGAGAGTAAGAAAGGAATAAGTATGAAGGGCCTCAAGCCAATATGGCCTAGACCTTGCGTCTTAAAAAGAGAAATCAGTCAGTTTTTTATAACTCACCATAAGATCTGTCTAAGTAAGGATTTCTTTTTTTTTTTTTAAATATATTTTATTTGATCATTTCCAAGCATTATTCGTTAAAGACATAGATCATTTTCTTTTCCTCCCCCCCACCCCCCATAGCCGACGCGTAAGTCCACTGGGCATTAGATGTTTTCTTGATTTGAACCCATTGCTTTGTTGATAGTATTTGCATTAGAGTGTTCATTTAAAGTCTATCCTCTGTCATGTCCCCTCAACCTCTGTATTCAGGCAGTTGCTTTTTCTCGGTGTTTCCACTCCCATAGTTTATCCTTTGCTTATGAATGGTGTTTTTTTTCTCTCCTGGATCCCTGAAAGTTGTTCAGGGACATTACACCGCCCCTAATGGAGAAGTCCATTACGTTCGGTTATACCACAGTGTATTAGTCTCTGTGTACAATGTTCTCCTGGTTCTGCTCCTCTCGCTCTGCATCACTTCCTGGAGGTTGTTCCAGTCTCCATGGAACTTCTCCACTTTATTATTCCTTTGAGCACAATAGTATTCCATCACCAACATATACCACAGTTTGTTCAGCCATTCCCCAATTGATGGGCATCCCCTCGTTTTCCAGTTTTGGGCCACCACAAAGAGCGCAGCTATGAATATTTTTGTACAAGTCTTTGTGTCCATTATCTCTTTGGGGTACAGACCCAGCAGTGCTATGGCTGGGTCAAAGGGTAGATATTCTTTTGTCGCCCTTTGGGCATAGTTCCAAATTGCCCTCCAAAATGGTTGGATCAATTCACAACTCCACCAGCAATGAATTAATGTCCCTACTTTGCCACATCCCCTCCAGCATTCATTACTTTCCTTTGCTGTTATGTTAGCCAATCTGCTAGGTGTGAGGTGATACCTCAGAGTTGTTTTGATTTGCATCTCTCTGATTATAAGAGATGTAGAACACTTCTTCATGTGCTTGTTAATAGTTTTGATTTCTTTATCTGAGAACTGCCTATCCATTTCCCTTGCCCATTTATCAATTGGAGAATGGCTTGATTTTTTGTACAATTGATTTAGCTCATTATAAATATGAGTAATTAAACCTTTGTCAGAGGTTTCTATGAAGATTTTTTCCCAATTTGTTGTTTCCCTTCTGATTTTAGTTATATTGGTTTTGTTTGTACAAAAGCTTTTTAGTTTGATGTAGTCAAAATTATTTATTTTACATTTTGTGATTCTTTCTATATCTTGCTTGGTTTTAAAGCCTTTCCCCTCCCAAAGGTCTGACATGTATACTATTCTGTGTTTACCCAATTTACTTATGGTTTCCTTCTTTATGTTTAAGTCACTCACCCATTTTGAATTTATCTTGGTGTAGGGTGTGAGGTGTTGATCTATTCCTAGTCTCTCCCACACTGTCTTCCAATTTTCCCAGCAGTTTTTATCGAATAGTGGATTTTTGTCCCAAAAGCTGGGATCTTTGGGTTTATCGTATACTGTCTTGCTGAGGTCGTTTTCCCCCAGTCTATTCCACTGATCTTCCTTTCTGTTTCTTAGCCAGTACCAAATTGTTTTGATGACTGCTGCTTTGTAATATAGTTTTAGGTCAGGGACTGCAAGGCCCCCATCATATGTGTTTTTTTTCATTAATTCCCTGGATATCCTTGATCTTTTGTTCTTCCAAATGAACTTTGTTATGGTTTTTTCTAAATCAGTGAAGAAGTATTTTGGTAGTTCAATGGGTATGGCACTAAATAGATAAATAAGTTTGGGTAGGATGGTCATTTTTATTATATTGGCTCGTCCTATCCATGAGCAGTTAATGTTTTTCCAATTGTTCAAGTCTAGTTTTAGTTGTGTGGCGAGTGTTTTGTAGTTGTGTTCATATAGTTCCTGTGTTTGTCTTGGGAGATAGATTCCTAGGTATTTTATTTTGTCTAAGGTGATTTTGAATGGGATTTCTCTTTCTAGTTCTTGCTGCTGAGCTGTGTTGGAGATATATAGAAAAGCTGATGATTTATGTGGGTTTATTTTGTATCCTGCAACTTTGCTAAAGTTGTTGATTATTTCAATTAGCTTTTTGGTTGAATCTCTAGGATTCTTTAAGTAGACCATCATGTCATCCGCAAAGAGTGATAACTTGGTCTCCTCCTTGCCTATTCTGATACCTTCAATTTCTTTATCTTCTCTAATTGCTACTGCTAGTGTTTCTAGTACAATGTCAAATAGTAGAGGTGATAATGGGCATCCTTGTTTCACTCCTGATCTTATTGGGAATGCATCTAGTTTATCCCCATTGCAGATGATATTAGCTGTTGGTTTTAGATATATACTGTTTATTATTTTTAGGAATGACCCTTCTATTCCTATGCTTTCTAGTGTTTTTAATAGGAATGGGTGTTGTATTTTATCAAAGGCTTTTTCTGCATCTATTGAGATAATCATGTGGTTCTTGCTAGTTTGCTTGTTGATGTGGTCAATTATGTGGATGGTTTTCCTAATGTTGAACCAGCCCTGCATCCCTGGTATGAATCCTACTTGATCATGGTGAATGATCCTTCTGATCACTTGCTGGAGTCGTTTTGCTAGTATCCTATTTAAAATTTTTGCATCTATATTCATTAGGGAGATTGGTCTATAGTTTTCTTTCTCTGTTTTTGACCTGCCTGGTTTTGGAATCAGTACCATGTTTGTGTCGTAAAAGGAGTTTGGTAGAACTCCTTCTTTGCTTATTATGTCAAATAGTTTGTATAGTATTGGGGTCAACTGTTCTCTGAATGTTTGGTAGAATTCACAGGTGAATCCATCAGGCCCTGGGGATTTTTTCTTAGGAAGTTCTTTGATGGCTTGATGGATTTCAATTTCTGATATGGGATTATTTAAGAATTCTATTTCCTCTTCTGTTAGTCTAGGCAGTTTGTATTTTTGTATATATTCATCCATTTCTCCTAAATTGGTGTATTTATTGCCATATAATTGGGCAAAGTAATTTCTAATGATTGCCTTAATTTCCTCCTCATTGGAGGTGCTGTCCCCCTTTTCATCTTTAATGCTGTGAATTTGCTTTTCTTCCTTCCTTTTTTTAATTAGATTGACCAGTACTTTGTCTATTTTGTTTGTTTTTTCAAAGTACCAGCTTCTTGTCTTATTTATTAAATCAATAGTTCTATCACTTTCGATTTTATTCATTTCTCCCTTAATTTTTAGGATTTCTAATTTGGTTTTCTGCTGGGGATTTTTAATTTGATCGCTTTCGAGTTTTTTCAATTGCATTTCCAATTGATTGATCTCTGCTCTCCCTTGTTTGTTAATATGAGCTTTCAGGGATATGAATTTGCCTCTGATTACCGCTTTGGCTGCATCCCAAAAGGTTTGAAAGGATGTTTCGCCATTGTCATTTTCCTTGATGAAATTATTAATTGTTTCTATGATTTCTTCTTTAGCTAAACGGTTTTGGAGTATCATATTGTTTAATTTCCAATTGGTTTTAGATTTGGTTTTCCATGTACCATTACTAATCATTATTTTTATTGCCTTGTGATCTGAGAAGGCTGCATTCATTATTTCTGCTTTTTTGCATTTGTGTGCTATGTTTCTGTGACCTAATGTATGGTCAATTTTTGTGAATGTGCCATGTGGTGCTGAGAAGAAGGTGTATTCCTTTTTATCCCTATTTATTTTTCTCCATATGTCTATTAATTCTAATTTTTCTAAGATTTCATTCACTTCTTTTACCTCTTTCTTATTTGTTTTTTGATTTGATTTATCTAAATTTGATAATGGTTGGTTTAAGTCTCCCACTAGTATGGTTTTATTGTCTATTTCTTCCTTCAATTCTCCTAGTTTCTCCATTAGAAATTTGGGTGCTATATTATTTGGTGCATACATGTTGATTAATGATATTTCCTCATTGTCTAGAGTCCCTTTTAACAAAATATAATTACCTTCCCTATCCCTTTTGATCAGGTCTATTTTTGCATTGGCTTTATCAGATATCATGATTACCACTCCTGCCTTCTTTCTATCAGTTGAGGCCCAGAAGGTCTTACTCCATCCTTTAATTCTGACCTTGTGGGTGTCAACCCGCCTCATGTGTGTTTCTTGAAGACAACATATGGTAGGGTTTTGGATTCTAATCCATTCTGCTATTCGTCTACGTTTTATGGGTGAGTTCATCCCATTCACGTTCAAAGTTATGATTGTCATTTGTGGACTCCCTGGCATTTTGATTGCCTTCCCTAATTCTAACCTTTTCTTCTTCGGCTCTACCTTTTAGTCCAGTGATTTACTTTGAATCAGTCCCCCTTGTCCCCTCCCTTGATGTTTCCCTTTTTAGTCCCTCCCTTTTTGTTCCCTCCCCTTCCCCCCTCTCTTTCCCTCCCTTTTTGTTCTCCCTCTCCCCCTCCCCCCCTTGGTTTTCCCTTCTCCTTACCCTTGTTGGGTAAGATAGAATTCAAGATCCCAATGGATCTGGATGTTTTTCCCTCTCAGAGTTGATTTCCCTGAGATTGAGGTTTAAGTAAACCCCCCCCCTCTCTTCCTCTCCTTCTTATAGGAGTTTTCTTCCCCTCCCCTTCCCCTGTGAATCTTTGTGTGAGAACCATTATTCTATTTGGTCTTTCTTTACCCCCTATTTATACATTACATTTTCCCCACATATTAGTATACATAGGTTGATATAAATGTAGTCCTTATAGAAGAGAGTTTGAGTAAAAGAAGATAACATTTTTCCCCTTTCCTTAATATTTACCTTTTCAGGTATTCCTTGCTCTTTGATTTTCGGTATCAAACTTTCCACAGAGCTCTGGTCTTTTCTTTGCAAAAAGTTGGAAGTCTTCTATTTTGTTGAATGCCCATACTTTCCCTTGGAAGTATATAGTCAGTTTTGCTGGGTAGCTGATTCTTGGTTGGAGACCCAGCTCTCTGGCCTTTCTGAAGATCATGTTCCATGCCTTACGATCATTCAGAGTAGAACTTGCAAGGTCTTGGGTGACCCTGATTGGCATTCCTTTATATCTAAATTGTCTTTTTCTGGCTTCCTGTAGGATTTTTTCTTTTGTTTGATAGCTTTGGAATTTGGCAATTACATTCCTGGGAGTTGTCTTTTGGGGGTTTAGTGTAGAAGGTGTTCTGTGAGCTCTGTCAGTGGCTGTATTGCCCCCTTGTTCTAGAATCTCTGGGCAATTTTCTTTGATTATATCTTGTATCACCATGTCCAGTTTGGTGTTTATTTCTGGCTTATCTGGGAGTCCAATTATTCTTAAATTATCCCTTCTCCCCCTATTTTCCAGATCTATCACCTTGTCGGTGAGATATTTTATGTTCTCTTCTAATTTCTTGGTATTTTGGCTTTGCTTTATTGATTCTTGCTCTTTTACACGATCATTGTCTTCCAGCTGCCTGATTCTGGCCTTTAAAGCCTGGTTTTCTTTTACAGTTTGGTCAAACTGGTTTTGTAGATGCGTGAATTTCTTTTGCATTATTTCCAACTTTTCCTCCCAGAAGGCTTCCATCTTTTTGGTCATTTCTGATTCAAATTCTTCATAGGTTTGTGGAGAGTTTCCATTTCCTTTGGAAGGTTTTGGAGCATTTTCTTTTATATTATCTTCTGTCTGCTCTGTATTTTGTATTTTGGCTCCATAGAATGTGTCCAAAGTCGCCCCTTTCTTCTTATTTTTCTTGGTATTTTGGGGCTTCTGTGGTTCTGTGGAGTTTGCCATTTCTGAATGTGGAGGATTAGTTTTTCTTGTCTCTTTCTGGTGTTCAGGGGCTTTAGTCCTGGGCAGATAGTTCTATGAGCTTTCCCTGGGTTAAACTGAATATGCCTCACTGGAACTGGAATGGAAGGGTCGGACCACGAGGCCACACTCTCCCCCTGGCTCGATTTCCGGAAGTTGCCTTCAGAATCGCTGGCCGTGAGGCTGTTTCGTCGGCCTGCGGGGGGATGGGCTGCCGCTTCCCCAAGCTCCGAGAGCACAGACTTTCACTGAGACTTGGATAGCAGGATCCAGCCCGTGAGGCTGTCTTGCCCGCCCTGAGGGTTGCTGTTGTTTTGACCAGCTCTCTGCAGCGGAGGCCCCAGGCAGTAACTTTCCCCCGGACCAACGGGCTCTCTGCAGCGGAAGCCCCAGGCAGTAACTTTCACCCGGACTGGGACTTGGGTAGAAGACCCTGAGGGTTGTTGTTCCTCAGACCCTGCTCTCTGAGCCCGGCGCGGCTGCCGCTTCCGGGAGCCTTGGACTCTGCGCTCCTACCCCTGAGGTCCGAGTGATCTCGGGTTCTGGCTTTTAAGGGGAGCCGTACCTTTTGAACCAGGTCCAGGTCCAGGAGGAGGGTTCCCAGGGTCTGTGCTGTTGATCGTTTTGAATTTCGGCGCCTTAGGAGCTTCTAGTTTGAGATCGGTCGGGAAGGGTTTTCCGGAGATCTGAACTTCAGCTTTCTCTAAGCCGCCATCTTAACCGGAAGTCCCTAAGTAAGGATTTCTAATGACAACAATCCAGCAGAATCTCAGCTGCTTTCAACAGTTCCCTCCTCCATCTGAATGTTTCAGAATCAGTCTCCTCAGAATGAGTCTCTCTAATCTGAATGTTTCAGAATGACTACCCAGCTCTTCCCTAAGCTCTTATTTTTAAGGGAAAAATCTTCTCTGTCACCTCCCCTAAGTCCTTACATCTACCAATCACTGTAGATGTTTATAAAGGACCGCCCATTTTGAATTCACAGCTGAGTAGTTTTAATCTCTTTAGTAAGTCAGGAAAAAAATGCTGCTGTGTCGACAAATTTCATTAGAAAAAAACCTCAGAATAAGTTATCACCCTTTTAGGTTTAAGTAGTGTACAAGTTGCCCCACCTTTATAGGTACTTAGTATCCCATTGTATCAATTCTAAAACAGTCATGACTGAAAGAACTTCCTGTCCCTTCCATAAGTATGGATCAAAGTACTTTTCATTGTTCTCAAGGAGCTCTCTGTCCTAAAGCAGTCCTAAGTAGGGTGGAGTAGGGATATTCCCAAGGCAAGGAGCCCCCACACTCAAGTAGAGTTCTCACCATCTGCTAGGGAATTTTTTTAAGTAGAAGATTCCCCAATGGGGAAAACCCCTAATATTCATAAGTCTGAGAAATTTTGAGGTTTACAGCGTGTAAACCTGTTGCACATCAGAAACACTTTTATTCAGATGTGATCTATGTAACTTATTCACTCTGTAAATACACTTGCAGGTTTTGTGAAGTAACTCAGGTTGACATTTTGTTCTGTATGTCCATTGAACAAGATAAAAAGTCATGTGGTAGCAATGTATTTTACTGCTGGTTAATGAAGACATTTATCTTTGACCTAAATTTGCCCTTCTGCAAGAAGGAGCAGTGATCTATCTTGTTTCAGGAGCAAACCCACAATATAATACTTTCCTATTTTCCTGTACTATATGTATCATATCTATATATGGCCCTTAAGTGGACCTTTGAGCTTGAAAGATAAACTATCTATCTAACAAATTGAAAAAAAAGCCATTTTACATGGCTACAGTGAATCCATGAGTCTCTCCGATTTTTATGGCTATTGATATAGTTAGTAGGACCTGGAATGGTCCATCATTAGCAGGTTCAGTTGACCCCAGTACATTTGAAATTCTTTTACGCACCATCACCTGGGTTTAAATCATAAAGTGAGAAATCTATGAGGCCTGCTTGAACAGCAGCTCCAGAGTTGTGGAATTCTCACAGTTTTGTTTATAATTGTCTGATATATATAGTAATGTTTGTGTCCCCTCCTAACAATGAGTTATAGGCATGGGTAAATGATTTTGCTTGAATAGGTGGATGTCCAAATAGCATCTCAAATGGCAAGATGTGTAAATCACCTCTGGGTCTGCTTCTGAGATTAAATAGGACCAGAAAATGAGTCTCTGTGCAGTTTGCCAAACAATTAAGTTCTTTATTCATTTATTCAACTCTGGGGATGATATGGTGTATGAAATTTAGGAGTTATCCCCAAACATGAATAAATGCGAGATAAGACTGAATCAGTAAAATGAGTTCCTTTATTCGAGTCAATATGTACTGGCAGGTCAAAGTAAGGAATGATTTCTTTCGACAGGACTTTGGCAACAAAAGCCACTGTGGCATGAGCAATAGGCCACCTGGTTAGTTGATCTACTATGACCAGACAAAATTTATACTGTCCGGCTTTTGGCATAGAAATAATCAATTTGTAGGTGCTGAAATGGTGGTTAAGCAAGAGGACATCCACCAAATGTTTTTCCTAGAAAGGCATTTTGATTAAAGGCCTGGCAGGTAGGACAAGCTGCACATACTTTGGAGGCAATTGTAATTATTCCAGGAGCTATCCATACTCTTTTAACAGAGTCTACAATGCCTTGAGTGCCAAAGTGACCATGTTTATGAATGGAGTGACAAGTCTGGTTATAGAAAGCTCTAAGGAGCAAGGGTTTGCCATCTGATGATACACATACTCCATTTATCTGTTTTGCTTTAAATCTATGCTTCCATATTACCTCTTCCTTGCCATTATAAGAAAGGGAGAGATCCAAACCATCAGTAATTGTAAGAGACCTAATTAATTCAGGGCCTTCTAAGACTGTTAGTTTGGCTGCAGTATATGCTTGGCCATTGCCCCTGGAGACAGGGTCAGTGCAACTTGTATGTGCAGAGCAGTGAATGACAGCTATATAGCTTAGGGGAGTTGGATGGCAGAAAGAAGTTCAGTAATAAGGTTTGCATTGGCAATACATTTTCCAGCTGATGTTAAGAATCCCGTCTGAAGCCAAAGCATACCAATAGCATGACATATGCCAAAGGCATAGTGGGAGTATGTGTAAATTGTGACACTTTTATCCTTTGCAATGATACAGGCCTCTTTCAGAGCTGTGAGTTCTGTACCCTGTGAGCTTATATTTGAGGGTAAGGAAGCTGACCAGTGAGTATCAAATTTGGTAATTGCTGCAGCTCCTATATAGTGTATACCATCCCTCATAAATGAAGAAACATCTGTAAATAATATTAAATCTAAATTATCCAAATGGGTGTCCAGTAAATCATTATGAGGTTTATCAGCAATGGACACTGAAGATGTACATTTGTGTAAAGGTTCTCTGGAAATTGGTAATTCAGGGAGAAAGGTTGCAGGATTAAGAACTCCACAGTGTATTAGTGTGATATGTTCATTATTTAATAGGGTTATCTCATACCTAGTAATCCTTTTGTCAGCAAATGCCTGTGTAACAATACCTTGTTCTCATATGGGTACATTATGGTCAGAGGGCATCCCAATACCAGATTGGAAGACTTGGTTACTATTAAAGCCATGGCAGCTACTACTCTAAGGCATGGTGGTGCTCCAGCAGCTATTGGGTCTAGTTTGTCTGAATAATAGGCTACTGGGTGTTGAACATGCCCCAAAAGTTGAGTTAGAACATCTGAAGCTACCCCTTTCTGTTCAGGTATATAGACATCCATCCTCGACTTCTTTCTTCTTCCTTCTCTTCTTGCTTCCCCCTCTCTCCAGCCTGTTAAATTTTTCATGGTTAGACTTGGATATTTAATTGGTGGTCACCAGGGATTTAATTTCTAAATCCCAAAATGAATTACTAAGATAAATGTAATTTATGGTAGATTATTTACAATAGAGGGAAGATATTAAGGATGAGAGAAAAGAGGGAAAACTCCAGCTTCCTCTGAGCCAGGTAGAAATCCTAAAGCCCTAATCAGGGAAAAGGAGTCTCAAGATGATTGGCCTTTCTTGGAGGTTCGTACCTCCAGAAAGGGTAAAGAACTAAGTCATCCTTTTTCACTCACCACGGTGACCTTTTAAAGGAAAAACAGTCTGAGGTCTCCTGCAAGAGCTCCTCCAGGGGTCCAGTTCCACAACAAAGTGTCTTCACTCCAAGTCTGAGTGTCTTTCTTCCAGTCTTTCCTCAAGTGTCTGTCTTCCAGTCTAACACCAAGTGACTGATTCTTCTTCCAGTCTAACTCAGAGTCAGAGGATTTATATCTGGCCTCTGTGGTTCTCTATTTAAACATCTTTTTCTCTTGTGTCACCTCCCCTAAATTTCACATCTACCAATCACATCCGACACTCCTTTCCAGGACTGCCCTCTCAATATATGAAATGGGTGTTCACACTTTTTTTGGTTAGAGGATACCTTTTTTGGTTAGATCACAACTTTTGTAGTTAGTTTCCACCATTAGTAGTTAGTTTGCACCTTTTTGTAGTTAAAATGGGTAGATCTACTTTAAATACTGAGTTAACAGTTTGGGGATTAAAATCTAAAAATAGACTGGGGATTATAATTCAATCATCCCAATAAAGGAAGAGCTAAGTACCTTCATTGTTATAATCAAGAGATAGCCAAATCCAATCTTTACAAGCCCAAAGCCTAATTGACATACAACATGTACACATACGCAAACCTGGAGCAACTGTGTTATGTCAGGAATGTTTGATGAACAGGTCAAGCTACTCAGGAAGGGAAAGGGATGAACTTCCTTGACACAAATACCCCTGTGATCCTTTGGGAGACCCGTCTCCCCAATGGATCATTTAAATATAACTATCATATAACTCTAAATACCTTCTAACTAAAAGTACATTCAATATTGCATTTTTCTAAGAGGAACTTACAATTGTTAGAGATGAGACTAAAATACAAAAACTGAGAGACGCATTGGCAAAATGCCAATTAGGGGGCAATCTCCTTTAGCATAAGTGTTTATATTTAGAATAAGTATGTTCAGCCCCCTTAAATTCAGTAGTTCATTATATCTCAAATTTCATTCTGGATCTTTTGATGCGGTGTGTGGCTTCTTCAGGCATCTTTACAGCACTTTCTCAAAAGGATCCACTTTCTTGATTTGAGGTGTTGGCAAGTTTCTTTTCCTGAAATTTCTCCAAAAATTTTTAAACCGTGGATTTTTATATTATTACACAATGCCCCCTGAGGAGGTTTTGAGCAACACCAGAATCACACTGGAATTCATGACTGAGTTATGAGGTATATGAAACAAGTTTTAAAAGAAAAAGCAAAAAACAAATTTCAAGATCCCTCCAATTTCCCCTTGCTGAACATCAGAGCCTCCACATTGTAGAGAAACTTTATGAATGCCATTACTTTGGATCGGCTTTCACATAAAGCCCCACAGTTACTTCATGTCAGAAAATCTTTACTGGAGAGAAATCTCATGGTGAGACTGATCTTATAGTTGGCACTATTAGCTTTTTTGACATAAGAGGATCCACATTAGAGAGAAACTTTAGCAATATGATGAATGTGGTAAGGCCTTCAGGCAACAATCATCTCTTATTCCCAATGAGAATGCCCTTTGGATAGAAATTTTATTACTGTCATGAATGAAGACATTGAAATGGAGAGTCCAGAGTTTGTTCAGTAGGAGAAAATATCTTCTGCCCAGATCAGTTCCAGATGGATGTCCTGTAGGAAGGCTTTTAGCCAGAAATCATATCTCTTACTTCCTATCAGAGGATTCATAGTACAGAAAAATCTAATGAATATACTCAAATTGCATGTGTTTTCCTCAGAAGGAGAATGATGATGATGATTATTTAGAGAAATGCAAATTATAATAAGTCTGAGGGACCACCCCATATCTATTAGATTGGCTATTATGACAGAAAAGGAAAGTGACCAAAGTTGGAGGAGATATGGGAAAACTGAGATACTAATAAACTATTGGAGAACTAGTGAACTGATTCAACCCTTTTGGAGAGAGCAGTTTGGAACTATGTTAAAAGGACATTAAAATATAAAGGAAGCAAACAGATATGTGCTTTTTTTTTCAAAAAAAGAAACCCTTATAGCTGCTCTTTTTATGGTGATGAAAGAATTAGAAAGGAAAAGGAAGCTCATCAATTGGGAAATGGCTAAGTAAATCGTGGCATATGATTGTAATGGAATGTTATTGTTTTATAATTAATGAGAACAAGGAGGAGTTCAGAAAAACCTGGAAAGTCTTGAGAACTGATGCAGACTGAATTTTGCAACACCAGAAGAACATTGCACATTAGGACAGCAATATTATATGCAAAACAATTGGGAATTGAGCTATTCTCAACAATACAATAATCCAAAATAATCCCCAAGGAGTCATAATAAAAAAAAATTCATCTGTTTCCAAAGAACTCATGGAGTTGGAATCCAGATCAAAGAGCAACTGTTTTCACTTTTTGATTTTTCTTTTCTTTGTTTGAGTTTAGTTCCAAAGAAGGATCTATATGGGAAAATATTTCATACGATGCAAAATCTATATCAAGATTGCTTAACATCTCTTGGGCATGGGGGAGGAAATCCAAGACTCAAATCATTTTTAAAATGTTGGATATTCAATGATATGGAAATAGGTCTTGATCAATGACACATGTAAAAGCCAGTGGAATTGTATGTTGACTATGGGAGGGTGGTGGGAGGAGAGGTGAAATTTTTTCTTAATCTATTAAATAAAATTTTTCAAATGTTGGTTATTGTTTTGACACCTAATTGTCAAAAAATAAAATATGAAATAATGGAGAAGAAGAGTTTTATCATCAGTAGTAAACAATATTCTTTCTGGAATGAAGGGGTGTATAGGGAATGATTACAGGAAAGACTGCCCCTTGAGCTCATTCTTGACTACATTGGATACCTTATGCTGGAGATAAGAATTAATAATGCCAGTTCCCCAGAAAAGGTGTTTTGTTGTAGCACAAATTTCATAGACTATCCCACAGAGGAGCCCTCATTAAACCCCAAATGATACAAGAATTGGATCTTTAGTATATCCATGATTTCCTGTTTCCCTAGATACTTCTTAGAATTTCCCCCTGGATTATATTGTAAACCTTAAAATTTCTTATACTTATAAATGTTGGAAATTTCACCATTGGGAAATTTCATACTTGGAAAATTTCTTACTGATAGTCTATTGGAATGTGAACCCCATTGGCATGGGAGGTTCCTTCTCCTCCCTACTTAAGATTACTTTAGGACAGAAACCTTTTGCTGAACAATGGAAAGGGCTTTGACCTATGCTTAAGCCTAGAACAGGAAGTTCTTTGAGTCATGATTGATTTTAGAACTGATACAATAGAGATACTTGGAATGACAGAACCAGGTCTTGGAAAATACAATTTCCACCCTACTCAGTCCTAACAGGATTTAGGAAGGGCTGCAGCAAAGATCACAATTTAATTATTTGAGAATATGACCTTCAATAGACATGTGCAAAGCCACGGACCTCTGGGCGGTCCTGGGTTAAGGTAGAGCCACCATTGGCACAGGGAAGAAATGGACAGTGATTGGTAGATGTGAGAACTGAGGGGAGAGAACTTGGATGGTTTCCTTAAAGATAGCGGGGTCTGAGGACTAGGGGGGTTGATTGGAGAGGTTTTTGCTCTGAGAGGTTGTGCTCTGAGAAGCTTGCTCTGAAGGAAGCTGGAGGTGGAGGCCCCTGAGACTGTTTCTCCATTTTGGTCACGTGAGTAATAGGGACTGATCTCTTTTCTTTGCCTCAGCTATCTAAGGGCTTGGGCCTTTTGACCCAGCCTAAACAGAAGGGGTAAAGCCCTATTCCCTTCTCTCCCCTTTCTCTCTCCCTCTCTCTCTCTATCTCTAATACCTTTCTTCCTCCTGTTTGTAATTAAACTACATAAAAGGTTGACTGTTGACTTGAGTTTTCATTTAGGAATTACATAGCTGAATTCCTTGGCGACCTTAAATTAATATATATCAGTATTTTAAAGTGATTTCCTTGTCACAGTATTGAAAGCCTGTCCCTTGGCTGAGCTCAGATAGTTTGCTCCCAATTGGAGAGCCACTTTCTCTATTCAATAATCTGAAGGTCTTTTCTTTTTTTTGGTTGGCTCTTATTTTCATTACTGATGATGATCTTTTGTGTAACCAGGATTTAAGTGTGTAAGAGTGATTTAGCGTAATCCAAAGATAGTGTCTCCTCTCTAAAAATAAACTGGCAAGGAAGGAGAGCTTTTCATTTAGAAATAATCATGCTCTGAGACTGGAAATACATAGGAAGGTAAAGTATGTATTTCTGGTGCAGTAATACTGCCATAGCCCTTCTGCTTTCTTGAAGCCAAGTTTCACGGTTTCTTTGGAATGGGAAGCCTTGCTAATATTCCAATTTTTTCCCCATTTATTTCCAGAAAATGAATTTAGACAATTCATGTACACTTCCTCATCTTACATGAGTAGCTTTTACACACTTCCTTGATTGTGAGAAGTCAGATTAAAAAAACCTGTCCCTACTGGACCCCTATTCTTCCCACCCTCTCTTTGTTGCACATATAACATATAAGGGAGTGGGAGATGCATGGGAACAAGTCCTGGTAAGAGGTGAGGAGAGATTTTGAGAGCTGCCCCACATGGGCAGAAGTTGCCTTGGGTAAGAGGGAAGGGGAGATCTTCTGCAATCCCTGAGGACTAGCATATGGGAAGTAAATGACTCCTCTTTGGTTATGTCGCCCAGGGTCAGCAGCATTAGTGGGGCAATCCCTTCCAGCTCTTATTATGGGATTCTCTGGTATCTAGGTTCCTTGGCCTGGAATTCTCTCTTTGAGTGTGATGTGTGTCTGTGCCACATATGTATTTGTGCATTTCCAATCGCTTCCTCTCCAGGAGTTTCATTTGAAGGTCGTCTGGTCCTTGAAGAGGACAAATGTTCTTCTCCACATTCATGAAGAGCTTCCTCAAGAGCCCTAGATGCTGTGGCCCTCAGACAAGGACTCTTTTCCTTGTAGTTGAGAGGATGAGACTGGAGAGATGGCAGGTAACTCTGGCCAAGCCCAATTTCCCAATTTGTGACTTCTCTTCAGGAATCCTGTCCAAAGGAAGCAGAATATGGGCCTGTGGTTCGAGGCAAAAAGGATTCTTGCCTGATAGAGCCATGAGTTGGGTCTGAGAACAAAATGTGACTGTAGGGAAGCTTCATTTCCCTACTAGGCTCAGGCACTATCTGCCACCTCCTAGCCTCTTCCCCTTTTCCTATATTAATTAGTTTTAATTTTTTTTTCCTGGTTACATGTTAACACACCCACACACCCACACAAAAACTTTAAAGAGACTGGAGGTTATATTTTTAAGGCTTTTCAGACTCCAATGTTTTATAAAAATCTCTGTGTTTTATTGCATTTTGCTGATTGTTTTAAGGTTTAATTTTGTTGGTTTTAAATTCATTTATTAATTTATTCAATATATTCTATTACACTGAATTATTTTAATGTACTGGGTTTTAACTACCGTTATATTCTGTTGCTTTTCTATTATAACTATACTGAACAAATATTATTGAATAAGCCCATAAATAAAAACGACCTTTTTTCTATTTTGACTTTGTAAATTGTCACATAGAGGATGGATGGACTTTATCAAAACTGGTTACAATTGTATTACAACCTTTGTAAAATGAGCTATATATCTCAAATTGATTTTAAGGGGTCTTTAGACATGATTTTTAGATTGTTTTCTCAACTCTGATCATTTTGCCTGCCTCTAACAGGACATAAGATCCATTTTAGTAGCTGAAGTAAAATACAAGTATAATCCCCACCTCCCACATTTATAAAAATGTGAATGGATGGGACATCACAGTCTTATACCAAAGGAACTGGGAAGTTAATCCCAGGGCATGGTTGCCCCTCTATGGCTCCCCCGAAGGGAGCATCTCTCATTTATAACTCTTCAGCTCACTTTACTTCCACCAGAACAATTTAGATTTCTTGATGATATTCTAGACCCAAATAAGTTTTACTTGGTTTAAAAATGTATTTGCCAAGGTTTAAATATTGCTACACCTGTAAAAATTGTGACAAATATCCTTCAGTTAATAGGTTTTTTATATGTCATATAGAAACTTATGTGAAATATGATAATAGATTTGTTTGCTATTGTAATTAACTGAGCTATTGAGAATTTGGGGGATTTTGAAACCTTTTGAATGTGTATTACCTTTTGTACTATTGTTCTTTATAAAAAAAAAACCTGTTACCTTGTGAAATTCATTTGTTTATACTCACAGTGGATCATGGCCAGGTATGAAGAGGAAATGGATCTCATGTTTTGTGAGAAACTTTGTATTCAACATTTCCTTAGCTGACACAGTGTGCCAATGATTATAAACTATATTTTTTTATTTTTAAAAATTCTTTTATTATATTTTCTTGCATGTGCAATATACTATTTCAGTTTTTTATTTTTCTCTCTTTATTATATTTGAAGCACATGTCACCAGTATTAAGATTTTCTTTCATTGTTTTGATTTTGCAGTAATATAAGTTTAAAATTTAAAATATATTTTCTATAATGTCAATGCATACCCAAAACACTTTAGACTATAAAAATGATGCCCTTGATTGATTAAAAAATTTCATGGGAGGTTGCTTAATGATTCTGTCTGATTCCAGGACAATAGAATATAAAAAGAGCCATTGCACAGTGCCAAAAAAGCACAAAGCTAAAGTGCATAGTGCCAATCAAGCACAAGGTCAAGGAGACCAACCAATCCTGGTCAGATTGATGTAATTTTGAGCCAAGACAAAGAGGACTTGAACACGTTTGGGGTTTGAGGTTGTGGCTATTTAACATGTGTTAAAGGCAGGTCTTCCTTGTTCCATATTCTACCAAGTATCTCAAATTTGGCTCCTACCTGACTCCTATAATCTAGTCCCTTTTCTGTCTTTCATAATGTGGTAACTTTCTGTAGTCCTGGCTACTGATTGGGTAAATGCATAAATGCATTTTAATTGGGCCCTGATTCAAGGATCTGTTATAGGTTTATTTTTCCTTTACCTAGAATTTTTACACATAAGACTTTGATAGTCTATATTTCATCCAGAAATTACCTTTATTATTTGGATTTAAACATTTTTTTTAATTTCTCTTGCCAATTGATTCATATACCTCATAACTCAGCCATGCATCCCTAAATGATCCCCGTGTTTTTCAATCACCCTCTACAGGAGGGTATGTATGAATCATTACTTTAAATTGCAATGTTTAAATTCCTTTTGAGAGTAATTTTAGGTTAAGAAACATGCTACCTCTCCAAATCCAGAAAGTGAATTCTTTGGAGAAGACACCATGAAGATGCCTCCACAGAAAATATGCTGCACCAGAAGATCCAGAGTGAACTTTGGGATGTGATGATTTGAACTGTGTGGGGTTTGAATGTATTTGTTTTGTAAGTATAGTATAGTATAGTATAGTATAGTATAGTATAGTATAGTATAGTATAGTATAGTATAGTATAGTATAGTATAGTATAGAATAGTATAGTGATAGTCTCTTGGTGACTGAGAATGACTATTGTCTTTGTGCAGTTTCATCTATGGTGTACCCTCATATGGCTTTGGAGTCTAAAGGCTGAGGCACAGAGTTTATGGCACATGGGGCATGGGACGCCAGTTGTTACGGGAAGTGCAGTTGAGGCCTGGTGTCGGAGTTCACGCGCAGTGGCAAGACGTTGACATCGCTCATCTTCAAAGGTGGTGGCAGCATGGTTAATGCAGGTTTGCCAGCTGCTTCTGTCAGAGGCAGCAAGTTCTAGTTGCTTTGGCGTAATGCCAGCTCACTTCAAGTTGGAATTTAGCTGATCCTTGAATCTTTTCTTTGGTCAGCCTTGTCTCCTGAGTCCAGATGACAGTTCACCATAGAATACCTGTCTTGGTATTCGCTGTGGGTCCATGCGGATGATGTGTCCATACCATCGTGTAAACCTTAAAATTTCTTAGACTTATGAATGTTGGAAATTTCCCCATTGGGAAATTTCATACTTGAAAAAATTTCCTACTGATAGTAAGAACTCTATTGGAATATGAAACTCCTTGGCATGGGAGGATCCTTCTCCTCCCTACTTAAGACTACTTTAGGACAGAAACCTTTTGCTGAACAATGGAAAGGGCTTTGACCTATGCTTAAGCATAGAACAGGAAGTTCTTTGAGTCATGATTGATTTTAGAATTGATACAATAGAGATACTTGGAATGACAGAACCAGGTCTTGGAAACTACAATCTCCACCCTACTCAGAGTAACAGGATTTAGGAAGGGCTTCAGCAAAGATCAAGATTTAATTATTTGAGAATATGACCTTCAACAGATATGTGCAAAGGAGACAGACCTCTGGGCAGTCCTGGGTTAAGCTAGAGCCACCATTGGCACAGGGGAGACATCAAAAGTGATTGGTAGATGTGAGAACTGAGGGGAGGGAACTTAGATTGTTTCCTTAAAGATAGCAGGGTCTTAGGAGAGGGGAGGTTTTTGGTCGGAGGATGGATGCTCTGAAGGAGGTCTGAGAGGAGAGAGGTCCTGGAGGGAGAGTTCCTGGAGAGGTCTTGAAGGAGGCTGTGAAAGGAGAACTCAGGAGGAGTCAGGAGGAGAATTCTATGGAAACATTTCTTGAAAGGAGGCTCTCTTGAAGGTGGAGCCTGAGGTTGGGATAAGAAGCCTTACCTAGAGAGATCTTGGGTGAGTGATAAAACCAACTGACTGATTTATCTTTTAGGACTGAGGTCTAGGCCTTATTGGCTTGAGGCCCTTCATTCTTATTCCTTTCTTACTTTCTCTCTTTTTATATTGATTAATCAGTGTATTATAAATTAAATTTCTCTATAAAACCCAGTTGGCTTGGGCATATTCATAAATTGTGAATATATTCCCTGGCGACCATCTTATATTTATATAAAACCAAGACACAGTAGAAAACATATTTCAGCGGTCATAATTGTTATATATTTCCCTTGCTCCCAAACATTTTAATTATCTCAGTTTATGTCTCCCACTCTCTTATCTACAACTACTTAATGCTCAAAACTATTTTAAATATAACAGTTTATGGCTGACCATGAATTTGGTGAGAAAACCCTCAAAATATTTCTGTGAATTCTCTTTCCTTTATTTTTTGCATATCAGTCAGTTTTGTTTTCTTTTTTTTTTTAACTTGACTTCCAATTTACAGCTGCAAGAACGGGTGAGTAAAAAACCTTTTTTTCTCCTTAAATTAAGCTGTTTTAGATCTTAGCAACAGGGCCCTAAGGTCCTGGCTAGCAATTGCCTAAATTAAGACTAGAAAAACCTGGGGAAACTTCTTTGGCCTCCACGTTTTTTACTTTAGAAATATGGAGTAACAGACAGTTCAGAACTTAGTTAGCAACTGGAGTTTCAGTAAATACTTTGTTCTTTTCTTAATACAAACATTGGTCTGCAACTTACTTAGCAACTGGCTCAGCAGCCCCATGACCAATCTTATAAATACAGAATTCCTTGTCTGTCTGAAAGGGCTCATCTCATGGAACTTATGGCAAAAACTAATCAACATACTACTTTCCCTTGAGTTTTTGATTATTGTAATTTTAATATTGTATTTCCTTAAAGAACTCAATTCTCAGTCAAATCAACCAATTTCTTCCCCTGCCCCCTTGGCCTCAGAAAACCCTAATTCTAATCAATCAACTCTAAATTCATATCCCACCCAGGCTTCCAACACAACACAATCAACTTTAAGTACACACCCTACCTCTGAATTTTCTGGCACAATGGGATTACAACAAACCCCTCCTTTTAATGTGCCCAACCCTTCTATGTCTCAGACTTACCCAATTGAAAATGGAGCAAGATGCTTAGAAACAGGAGTACGAAATAATTCAGATAGCTTATTTCCTTTAAGGGAAGTACCCACTTTTAATAAAAATGGAAACTTAATATCTGTAAGGCATCATACACCTTTTAGCCCTGAGGATTTAAAAAAATTGAAGGAAGAAATGCCATCATTTGAGGATGAACCAACAATGATTATAAAAAAATTAGAGAACATATTCAGAACTTTTGACCCCACTTGGTTGGATGTTGAGAATATATTAGATGAATTATTAATAAAGAGAGAGAAAAATAATATCGTCTCTCTGGCTAATAAAAAACAAGGTAGCAGAGGACATTATTGGCCAACTGAAGATCCACATTGGAACCCCAATGTTGAATTAGCTTACACAAAACTAAACCAGGCAAGAGAAGCATTATTGACAGCCATGAGAGCTTGCTCTGATAGACCTGAAAAATGGTCAAAATTTGAAAAAACCCAACAACATATTGATGAAACACCCTCCCAGTTTATGGACAGACTTATTGACATAGGGAATATATATATGGACCTTGATTTGTCCAGAGAAAGAGACATTAGACAACTATGTAGACGATTTGTTAAGAATTGTTGTTCAGTGGTAAAGGACTACTTTAAAACTAGCTGTCCTAATTGGGACTCTATGGACCTCGATGAACTAAGGAGAGTAGCAACCAATGTTTATGAAGGTCGTGTAAAAAGACCTGAGGAAGATGATACATCAGTGGAAGATTTAAAGAAAGAAATTGAAATGTTAAAGAGACAACTGAAAAATAAGGGAGAGACTATAGCCCCTTTGAGGGAATTCACAAATAAATCAATAACTTGCCACTTCTGTGAGAAGAAGGGCCACAAAATGATAGAATGTAGAACCTTTCTTAAGATAACTGGAAGGAATACATAGTTTAATAATAGCTTTAGAAATAATAACTATAGAAATGATGATAATGGTCATAGAAACCAGAACAACTATAATGATGATAATGGCCATAGAAACCAGAATTCTAGAGATTCTAGAAATTATAATAATGACTATGGAAATAACTATAATGAATATAGAAATAAGAACTTTGGAAACCAGAATTATAGAAATAGGAATTTGAAAAATAATGATAATGCTCCAAATGAAGAAAATTATAATTCTCAACAACAATATACGTGAAATGGTGCTCATCCAAAAAATTCTTGAGGCGCAAATGCCCCTCAGGGGGGTGCCCTTCAGGGGGTCACTTTTCAATGGGGTGCCCAAGGAATATCCCAAAAACAATGATGGATTCTGGGGGGGGGGCTGGGGCACAGGAATCAGAAGATACAACCTTTGATTTTCCGGACCCTGATGTCCTACTACCCTTTGTCCCTATCCACTGCCCTCCCCATACTAATGAACCCCATGTTACCTTGAATGTGGGTAACACTTATTATGATTGCCTATTAGACACTGGAGCTACCAGGTCTGTATTGAAGAATGTACCAGATTTAAATTGTTATTCCATTGATTCACAAAGTGTAGTGGGAGTATCAGGAATACCCCAAAGAGTTGAAAAACTTGCCCCTAGAATGGTGTCTGTAGGACCCCTAGAGGTACAACATTCCTGTCTTTTGATGCCTGACTCCCCTTTAAATTCGCTGGGGAGGGACCTTCTATGCAAACTCAGAGCCACAATAACTTGTTCACCAGATGGTTCTTTATCATTGGAAATACCAGAGGAATCTTGAAATTTACTCCCTGTACTTCTCTCGGAAAACCAGGAGGCAAAAGAGCCTTCCACTTTTGAAATACCTAAAGATATACCAGAGTCTCTTTGGGCCACATCTTCTTCCAATGTAGGCTTACTTACATGTGCTGTTCCTGTGCAGATAAAAGCTAAATCTAGCCCACCTCCTTCTATCCATCAGTATCCCCTATCAAAGGAAGCAATTGAGGGTATCACACCAGTTATTAACTCATTAATAGAACAGGAAATAATAATCCCTTGCAAATCTGAATACAACATGCCCATCCTGCCAATTAAAAAACCAAAAAGAGGGCCCGATGGCAAGCACTTCTATAGATTCGTACAGGATCTAAGGGCAGTGAATAATCACGTTATAAAGAGACACTCCATAGTTTCTAACATAAATACTATTATTTCCTCTATTCCTAGCACAGCTACATACTTTACAGTAGGAGACTTGTGTTCAGCTTTCTTTTGCATACCTATATATGAGAACTCCAGGCATATTTTTGCTTTCACCTGGAAGGGCTCACAATATACCTGGTGTCGGCTGCCACAGGGTTATGTGGAAAGTCCGAGCTTATTTGAGCAAATTTTTAGCCAAGACACAGACAATATAACATTTAAAAATAGCAAATTAATAAAATATGTAGATGATCTACTCTTTGCTTCAACAGATGCAAAAACATGTCAAGAAGATAGCAAACACCTTCTTTTGGAATTGTACAAAAGAGGACATAAAATATCTAAGGATAAAGTTCAGTGGTGTCTCCAAAAAGTAGAATATTTGGGATTCATCTTGACTGCAGGTTCTCTTTATATTTCTCCAAAACGAATTGAGAATATTCAAAAATTGAGTGCTCCTACCACTAAGAAACAGCTGAGAGCAATTTTAGGAGCAACAGGGTTTTGCAGACAATGGATTCCTTGCTATGGGGAAATCACTAAACCCCTTATAGCATTAACAAAGGATTCGGTTCCTGAACCCCTCAAATTAGAGCCTGGACACTTGTCAGCTCTATCAGATCTAAAAAAGGCTATAATGTCTACCACTGCTCTAGGCATCCCAGATTACAACAAGCCATTTACTTTGTATGTGCATGAGCGAAGAGGAGTAGCCTCTGGCGTGTTAACTCAGACATGTTCCATATCACCCCCAGAGCTCAGGCCAAGTGGAGAGGATGAATAAGATGAATAAAGAACTTAAGACTATGATTGGCAAATTATGCACTGAGACCCATTTAAAATGGCCTGAAATTCTCCTTCTGGCCCTATTTTATCTTAGAAGCAGGCCTAGAGGAGACTTACATATTTCACCATTTGAGATGCTTTTTGGACATCCGCCTATACAGGCTAAGCCTTTCTCCCCGGCTTATACATCGCTATTAGGGGGAGATATTACTATTGCTTCCTATATACAGGAGTTACAGCACAAACTACATGAACTTCATGAATCCGGAGCTGCAGTACAAGCTGGACCATTAGAGTTTTCTCCGCATGACCTGAACCCAGGAGATAAAGTTTATATCAAGAGTTTGAAGCGAACTGGAGCAACTCAGCCTTCATGGGAAGGACCATTCCAAATATTATTAACTACTCCAACATCTATAAAGATTGGAGAAAGAGACTCTTGGATTCACTGCTCACATGTGAAGAAAGCATCTTCTGCTGAGACTGATTGACTGTATCCTATCATATAAATTGTGACTATATCTTATCATATGAATTGGAGATAATAATCCATAGACAAATGGATGCTGTTTTTTCAAGAACACATTGAATTACTGATTTTTTTCTTAATTTTATTATTTCTTTTCTTTTATTTTTTGTTCAGAATATTTGATTTTTTTCTAAATTTTTTGTACTGAAGGTACACATAATTAATATTAATATTATTTTTTCCTGCAGTAATACAAGTTAATATATATACTCTTGCTCTAATATCAATATATGCCTAAAAGCTTTAAACTATGGGAACCTGCCATTTATTGATAAAATATTATAGGACTGTGATTAATGTTTGTGTCTGATTCCAGGAAAAGGGATAAAAACAAGGAGCACAGACTAAATCTGAATAGTGCCAATAGAGCACACAAGAAATATTAAAGTGAGACTCGAGGTTGCGACACTTAACTTATGTTTAAGTTGTAGGACTTCCTTGTATCTACACTCTTTACGAAGTACTCAAACAAGTACAAGCTTGACTATCATGCTGGCTGCCTATATCCATGAGGGGAAAAAAAATCAGACGAGTGAATGACATTTCCCCATCAAAATAGAATTCTAATTCTTTTCTTCTCATATTATGACAACTTCCTGTAGTCTTGGCTACAAATGGCTAAGTGAAATATTACTGCATTCTATCCTACATACTTGTGGGATAGAAATTACTTTAAACTGGACCTATACAAGGCCTATTTTGAATTTTTCTTATGTTTTTGATTATTTTTCTATTCCTTTGATAATTGACACATACACCCCCATAACTGAACATTGCATCCTGAGCTAAACTTGATATTTTTTAATACTTACTTCAGGGGGGATTGTATTTTAATTTAAAATCTAAGAATTTTAGAGATTTTTTTTAAGGTTGTATTTTTATAAAAATCCAAGAATTGCCACCATTGGCACAGGGAAGACATGGACAGTGATTGGTAGATGTGAGAACTGAGGGGAGGGAACTTAAATGGTTTCCTTAAAGATAGCGGGGTCTGAGGACTGAAGGACTGGAGGGTTCAAGAGGTTTTGCTCTGAGAGGTTGTGCTCTGAGAAGTTTTGCTCTGAAGGAGGCTGGAGGTGGAGGCCCCTGAGACTGTTTCTCCATTTTGGTCACGTGAGTGATAGGGACCGATCTCTTTTCTTTGCCTCAGCTATCTAAGGGCTTGGGCCTTTTGGCCCAGCCTAAACGGAGGGGGTATTTAAGCCCTATTCCCTTCTCTCCCTTTTCTCTCTCCCTCCCTCCCTCCTCTCTCTCTCTCTCTCTCTCTCTCTCTCTCTCTCTCTCTCTCTCTCTCTCTCTCTCTCATACCTTTCTTCCTCCTGTTTGTAATTAAAAACTCCATAAAAGGTTGACTGCTGACTTGAGTTTTCATTTAGGAATTACATAGCTGAATTCCTTGGTGACCTTAAATTAATATATATCAGTTTTTTAAAGTGATTTCCTTGTCACAGCTGGTAGGCCAAAACGAGGAATAATTTCCTTTAAAAGTATCTTTGCAACAAAATCCACCGTGGCTCGGGTCGCAGGAAATGCTTCCGGCCATCTGGTAGGTTGATCTACAATTACTAGACAAAATTTATAACTTCCAGCCTTTGGCATCGTTATGAAATCTATCTGTAGATGTTCAAAAGGTGTGTAAGCCAGAGGATGTCCCCCAAAGGCTTTTCCATGAAATGCATGTTGGTTATATGCCTGCCAGGTAGAGCAGGCTGAACACACTTTAGAGGCTATAGTAGTTATACCGGGGGCTATCCATACTCTCTTAACAGAGTCCACAATGCCCTGGGTGCCAAAATGACCATTTTTGTGAATAGATTGGCAAATTTGGTTATAGAAACTTCTAGGGAGCAGGGGTTTTCCTTCAGATGACACCCACACTCCATTAATCTGTTTTGCTTTAAATTTTTGTTTCTATTTTTCCACTTCCTTTTCATTATAGGAAAGTGGTAAATTTAAATCATTAGTAGTTGTTAATGTTAAAATTAATTCAGGTCCTTCTATGGCTGCTAGTTTTGCAGCGGCATCTGCTTGATCATTTCCTCTAGAGACAGGGTCAGTGCCGCCTGTATGGGCATAACAATGAACTACAGCTAGGGCTTCAGGAAGCTGAGAGCAGAAAGAACTTCATTAATAATTTCTGCATTAGCTATAGATTTTCCAGCTGAGGTTAAGAATCCTCTTTGGAGCCATACCATCCCGACTGAGTGACAAATGTCAAAAGCATATCTAGAATCCATATAAATTGTTGCCTTTTAGTCCTTGGCAAATATACAAGCTTGCAAGAGAATTATGAGTTCTGCTCCTTGAGCTCTAATGTTAGAAGGTAGTGAAGCTGACCATTCAGTGGCAAATTCTGAGACTACGGCAGATCCAGTGTAATGTATGCCATCCCTCATAAAAGAGGAACCATCGGTAAATAAAATCAGATCTGAATTGTCTAAGGGAGTGTCCAAGAGATTATCTCGAGGCTTTTCTGCCATGGACACTAATGTTGCACAATTATGTAATGGTTCTCCTGAAGTTGGTTAATCTGGAAGCAAGGTGGCAGGGTTAAGAGTAGTACAATGTTTTAAAGTAATGTTTTCACTATTTAATAAGGTTATTTCATACCTTGTAATTCTCTGATCTGAGACTGTCTGTGTTCTATGTTTTATCAATAATGCTTCTATCTCTTGTGGGCACATTATTGTTAATGGACATCCCAATACTAAATCAAGAGTTTTTGTTACTAGTAAGGCTGTAGCAGCTACTCCTCTGAGACATGTTGGTGCTCCTGCTGCTACTGGGTCCAATTTAGCAGAATAATAAGCAATTGGGCGCTGAGAAGGTCCCAAAGTCTGAGTTAACATGCCAGAAGCTACTCCTCTTTCTCATGCACAAACAAAGTAAATGGCTTGTTGTAATCTGGGATGCCTAGAGCAGGGGCAGACAGGATAGCCTTTTTTAGATCTGATAGAGCTGACAAGTGTTCAGGCTCTAATTTGAGGGGTTCAGGAACCGAATCCTTTGTTAATGCTATAAGGGGTTTAGTGATTTCCCCATAGCAAGGAATCCATTGTCTGCAAAACCCTGTTGCTCCTAAAATTGCTCTCAGCTGTTTCTTAGTGGTAGGAGCACTTAAATTTTGAATATTCTCAATTCATTTTGGAGAAATATAACGAGCACCAGCAGTCAAGATGAATCCCAAATATTCTACTTTTTGGAGACACCACTGAACTTTATCCTTAGAGATTTTATGTCCTCTTTTGTACAATTCCAAAAGAAGGTGTTTGCTATCTTCTTGACATGTTTTTGCATCTGTTGAAGCAAAGAGTAGATCATCTACATATTTGATTAATTTGCTATTTTTAAATGTTATATTGTCTGTGTCTTGGCTCAAAATTTGCTCAAATAAACTCGGACTTTCCACATAACCCTGTGGCAGCCAACTCCATGAATATTGTGAGCCCTTCCAGGTGAAAGCAAAAATATGTCTGGAGTTCTCATATATAGGTATGCAAAAGAAAGCTGAACACAAGTCTCCTACTGTAAAGTATGTAGCTGTGCTAGGAATAGAGGAAATAATAGTATTTATGTTAGAAACTATGGAGTGTCTCTTTATAACGTGATTATTCACTGCCCTCAGATCCTGTACTAATCTATAGAGGTACTTGACATCAGGCCCTGCTTTTGGTCTTTTAACTGGCAGGATGGGCGTGTTGTATTCAGATTTGCAAGGGATTATTATTCCATGTTCTATTAATGAGTTAATAACTGGTATGATACCCTCAATTGCCTCCTTTGAGAGGGGATACTGAGGGATGGAAGGAGGTGGGCTAGACTTAGTTTTTATCTGCACAGGAACAGCAGATTTAAGTAAGCCTACATCAGAAGAAGATGTGGCCCAAAGAGACTCCGGTATAGCCTTAAGTATTTCAAAAGTGGAAGGCTCTTTTGCCTCCAGATTTTCCGAGAGAAGTACAGGGAGTAAATTTCAAGATTCCTCTGGTACTTCCAATGATAAAGAACCATCTGGTGAACAAGTTATTGTGGCTCTGAGTTTGCATAGAAGGTCCCTCCCCAGCGAATTTAAAGGGGAGTCAGGCATTAAAAGAAAGGAATGTTGTACCTCTAGGGGTCCTACAGACACCATTCTAGGGGCAAGTTTTTCAACTCTTTGGGGTATTCCTGATACTCCCACTACACTTTGTGAATCAATGGAATAACAATTTAAATCTGGTTCATTCTTCAATACAGACCTGGTAGTTCCAGTGTCTAATAGACAATCATAATAAGAGTTACCCACCTTTAAGGTAACATGGGGTTCATTAGTATGGGGAGGGCAGTGGATAGGGACAACAGGTAATAGGACATCAGGGTCCGGAAAATCAAAGGTTGTATCCTCTGATTCCTGTGCCCTAGCACCCCCCCAGACGACATCATTGTGTTTGGGATATTCCTTGGGCACCCCCCGAAGGGCACCTCGACTATTTTTTGGACGATCTCCATTTCTTATATTTCGTTGTTGGGTATTATCATTTTATTCATTTGGAGCATTTTCATTATTTTCCCAGTTCCTATTTCTATAATTCTTGTTTCTAAAGTTCTTATTTCTATGTTCATTATAGTTATTTCCATAATCATGATTATAATTTCTAGAATTTCTAAAATTCTGGTTTCTATGACCATTATCATCATTATAGTTGTTCTGGTTTCTATGACCATTATCGCTTGGGAAGCATCTCTTGAGAGAGGCACTAGAGAAGGGAAGCTCTTAGAGGACAATCTCTAAGGAGGTCACGCTGGAGCTCCTCTAAGGGGACTCTGTCCCTCTGGAGGCTCTGGAGAGAGGCCCTTTGGAACAGTCTCTGGCTGGAAGGCTCTCTGGTGAAGTCAGCTGAGATGGAGCTGGCCTGGTGTCACTAGAATCCTTGCTTAGGCAGACCTTGTGGTGAGTGTTAAAAGAGTGACTGACTGATCTCTCTCTCTTAAGACTCAGGTCTAGGCCATTTTGGCTTAAGGCCCTTCATACTTATTTCCTTTTTTCTCTCTTTCTCTCTTTTCTTTAATTCCACATTTGTATTAATTAAAATCTCTATAAAACTCAGTAGACTTGGGTATTTGAATAATTGGGAATATTTCCCTGGCGACCACCTTATATTTGATTTAAAACCAAAACACTGTAGTGAAACATATTATCTGCGGTCAAATTTACTCACCCTGTCTTATATCTATCACAATTTATATCTTCCACCATTTTAACTCACTACAGTTTAAGACATCAACCATTTTAAATCTCACACTGCACTCTTTGTGGTGGCCAAAAACTGGAAAATGAGGGGATGCATTCAATTGGGGAATGGCTGAACAAATTGTGGTATATGTTGGTGATGGAATATTATTGTCCTAAAAGGAATAATAAAGTGGAGGAATTCCATGGAGACTGGAACAACTTCCAGGAAGTCATGCAGAGCAAAAGGAACAGAATCAGGAAAACATTGTACACAGACACTAATACATTGTGGTACAATCGAAGGTAATGGACTTCTCCATTAGTGGCAATGCAATGTCCCTGAACAATCTGCAAGGATCTAAAAAACACTATCCACAAGCAGAAGATAAACTGTGGGAGTAAAAATACCAATGAAAAGCAACTGTTTGACTACAGGACTGGAGGGGATATGAGTGAGGAAAGACTCTAAATGAACACTCTAATCCAAATACCAACAACATGGAAATAGGTTTGAATCAAGAACACATGTGATACCCAGTGGAATTGTGTGTCGGCTGGGGGAGAGGTGGTGGGAGGGGGGAGGGAAGAAAAGAAAATGATCTTTGTTTCCAATGAATAATGTTTGTAAATGACCAAATAAAAAAAATAAAAAAATAAAATAGAAAGGCTGTTTTTATATGGGCCTACTCAATGTTTGTTCAAAATGGTTATAGGGGAAAAGCAACAGAATTTAACAGTAGTTTAAAACTCAGTACATTAAAATGAACCATATAACAGAATAGTATGGAATACAGTAATATATGAAATTAAAATCACTAAGTCCTAGAGAATCAACTAAAAAGCTAGTCAAAATAATCAACCACTTTAGCAAAGTTGCAGAACACAAAATAAACCCGCATGAGTCATCAGCATATCTATATATTTCCAACACAGCTCAGCAACAAGAATTAGAAAGAGAAATCCCATTCAAAATCACCTTAGACAAAATAAAATACTTAGGAATCTATCTTCTGAGACAAACAGAGGAACTATATGAACACAACTACAAAACACTCTCCACACAACCAGAACTACACTTGAGCAATTGGAAAAACATTAACTGCTCATGGGTAGGATGAGCCAATATAATAAAAATGACCATCCTACCCAAACTTATTTATCTATTTAGTGCCATACCCATTGAACTTCCAAAAAAAATTTTTAGTGATAGAAAAAAACATAACAAAGTTCATTTGGAAGAACAAAGGATCAAGGATATCCAGGGAAAGAATGAAAAAAAAAAACACAAAGGAAGGTGGCCTTGTAGTCCAAGATCTCAAACTCTATTATAAAGCAGTGGTCATCAAAACAATTTGGTACTGGCTAAGAGACAGAAAGGAGGATCAGTGGAATAGACTTGGGGTAAGTGATATCAGCAAGACAGTCTATGACAAACCCAAAGACCCCAGCTTCTGGGACAAAATCCCACTATTTGACAAAAACTGCTGAGAAAACTGGAAGACAGAGTGGGAGCGATTAGATTTGGATCAACACCTCACACCCTACACCAAGATAAACTCAGAATGGATGAACAATTTGAACATAAAGAAGGAAACTATAAGTAAATTAGGTGAACACAGAATAGTATACATGTCAGACCTGTGGGAAGGGAAAGACTTTAAAACCAAGCAAGACATAGAAAGAGCCACAAAGTGTAAAATAAACAATTTGGATTACATCAAATTAAAAAGATTTTGTAGAAACAAAACCAATATAACCAAAATGAGAAGGGAAGCAACAAATTGGGAAACAATTTTCATAACAAAAACCTCTGACAAAGGTCTAATTACTCAAATTTGTAAAGAGCTACGTCAATTGTACAAAAAACCAAGCCATTCTCCAATTGATAAATGGTCAAAGGACATGAATAGGCAGTTTTCAGGCAAAGAAATAATAAGCACCTGAGAAAGTGCTCTAAATCGCTTAAAATCGGAGAGATGCAAATCAAAACAACTGTGAGGTATCACCTGACACCTAGCAGATTGGCTAATATGACAGGAAAGGAAAATAATGAATGTTGGAGGGGATGTGGCAAAGTGGGGACATTAATTCATTGCTGGTGGAGTTGTGAATTGATCCAACCATTCTGGAGAGCAATTTGGAACTATGCCCAAAGGGTGATAAAAGACTGTCTGCCCTTTGATCCAGCCATAGCACTGCTGGGTTTGTACCCCCAAAGAGATAATAAGGAAAAAGACTTGTACAATCCATAGCTGCACTCTTTGTGGTGGCCAAAAATTAGAAAATGAGGGGATGCCCTTCAATTGGGGAATGGCTGAACAAATTGTGGTATATGTTGGTGATGGAATACTATTGTGCTCAAAGGAATAATGAAGTAGAGGAATTCCATGGAGACTGGAACAACCTCCAGGAAGTGATGCAGATCAAAAACAGCAGAACCAGGAAAACATTGTACACAGAAACTGATACACTGTGGTTCAATCGAATGTAATGGACTTCTCCATTAGTGTCAATGCAATGTCCCTGAATAATCTGTAGGGATTAAGGAGAAAAAACACTATCCACAAGCAAAGGACAAACTGTGGGAGTAAAAACACCGAAGAAAAGCAACTGCTTGATCACATGGGTTGATGGGGATATGATTGGAGAAGCAGACTCTAAAAGAACACCTTGGTCAAAATATTAATAATATGGAAATGGGTCTTGATCAATGATACATGTTAAACCAAGTCAATTACACGTCAGATATGGGAAGGGGGTGGGGACAGGGGAGGGAAAGAACATGAATCTTGTAACCATGGAAAAAATATTCTAAATCATCTAATTAATTAAAATTTTTTAAAAAATGAAAAAATCTACTTATTCCTAGTCCATCTTCAACTAAAAAAAAAACAAAGCAAAAGCAAAACAAAATGAATAGCCTTGTAACAGAGAAATATTTTCAAGAAAAGGAAATCCCCATGGTAGACTAATCTGAAAATGTGTGTCCCTTTTTGCATCTTGAATCCATCAACTCTGACTTGGTTTCTTTGAATCCTTTATTAATGTTCCTCTAAAGCAGAGAGGTCAAACACAGAATCCTTTTGGCCAAAGAGAGGCTACAGCAATCCAAAATATGGCCAGAACCAAATGAAAATATAATTGTTAAATATTTTTGAAATAAAAATCTATAATAAAACATGTTATTAATATGTGGCCAGTTATTGTGCAGCCCACAAGGATTGTTATATTTGCTGGCTTCTTTTCTATTTGAGTGTAACACTCCTGCCATGTACTCTTGGCTGGCCATTGCTTTAATCAGAATGCTTATGTCACTCAGAAGTGTTCTTTATAATGTTGTTGTAATTGTATAATCTTCTCTTTCTCTTCACTTTACTCTGCATCAGTTCATATAAGTCTTCCCCAGATTTTCAAAAACCATCACTTTCACTATTTATTCAGTTACTATATTATTCCACAATATTCATCTGCCATAATTTGTCTAGCCATCCTCCAATTGACCATCTTCTTATTTTCAATGTTTTTAATCCAATAAAATATAGTTTATGTATATTTGTACTTATGGATCTTCAATTTCTTTGCTCTTTTTCCCCTCCTTTTGTTGGGTAGGAGCGTGTAAGCCTAGTAGTGGTATCACTGAATCAATCCTTAATTGGCTTTATTGCCACACCTCTGAATTGCTTTCCAAAATGTCAGAACCAAATGATGGCCTGCTCTTCAGTGAACCTAAAACAACAGAGGAGAGATGAGGGTCAGAGGGAGGGTGCTAGATGAGAAAGGTTATCAAGGTAATATCTGTAGGACTTGGTAACAGTTGGGGTATGTTTGGCGGAAAATAAAGAGTGAGAAATAATGGATGACTAGGAGATATGATAATGTCCTTATCATTAATAGGAAAGTTAGTGTGAGCAGAGAAGATAATGAATTCAATTCTGAACATCATGATTTTAAGATGTAAGCACCAACATTAAGGGGAATTGGAAAATTGTTCTTGCAAAAATTGGGATTTTAGTTGATAACATGAAAGAACCAAGGGAATTTAGGGGGTAGAGATGAAAATGAGAGAATTTTGCACATGATGGACAGTTAAGAAAAAGGCATGAAGGTGAGAGGAGTACTTTGTGGAAAGAACAAAAAAGGAGACCAGTGTCAAAGAATATGTGGAGGGGAGTATGTTGTAACAAGCCCAGAGAGATTATAGGAACATTCATTTATCAGGCATGTGGAGGATTAGAAACAGGGGACCTTGAAATCAGAGAAAATTTTCAAATGTTCCAGGTGGAAAAACCAAGTAATAAAGGATTGAACTTAGCTAATATTTGTGTGGTGGACAGAAGGAATATAACATAAACATAAACAGTTAAGAGTTAAAGTAATGACTTAGTAAATGATAGGACATGCTTGAGGAAGAGGAAACAGGTAAGAATGGCATTTGAAGTTATGAAGCTGGAGGAATAGAGGAATAATGGAAATCCTCAACAGAATGGAAATGTAGAATTCAGTTGTGTTTGGGGAAGATGATCTGTTCTGTTTTAGACATATGTTTGAGATGTCAACAGGATGAAAGAACCATATAATATGGCAGTCAATAAAACTAATGTGAACTTGAAAAAATCATTCTTTGATTTTTCTCTTTATTCCTCAGGGACCATCTAGTATAGCCCCAAACAAAACCATAATGCTTCCCATAATGTGTTCAGAAACTGGTCATCTAGTCTTTAGTAAAAGAATTCTAGGAGGGAACTCACTACAGTGAATTTTGGATAATTGTAATTTTCAGGTCAATTAGGCAGGGCAATGGATAGAATACTGGGCCTAGTGTCAAGAAGACCCTAGTTCAAATGCAGCCTCAGGCATATACTGGGTGTGTGACCTTGGGCAAGTCACTTAACCCTGTTTGCATCAGCTTCCTTGTCATAAAATGAGATGGAGAAGGAAATGGAAAATTGCTTCAGTATCTTTGCCAACAAAATCCTTGAAGTCCCAGAGAGTCAGAAAAGAAGGAACAACTTTTAGACTTTTTCATATCATTCTTTTCTCTGATATAATCAGAACTATTAAAATTTTTCTTTTGCAGTACAGCCCAAACTTTCAAGAACCTCTCACTTGGTCCTTCCTGCTCTTTGTAGATAAACTCCATGAGAACACTATAATAGGTGACTTCTTTTTCCCTTCTTTCACTCTCTTCTTAACTCTTCATTCAGATTTCTGACCCTCATCATTACACCCAAACTCTTTTAATAGACAAATATAATAACATTTTATGAATTAGTTAGCTTTATTCTTCATACTTTTTTCTTTCTAGTTTTTCTGTCACACTGCTCTGTCCTAATTCTCCACCTACCTCTCAGACCACTCTTTTGTCGAGGTTGCTGAGTCTTCATCCATGTCACATCTGCTAACCGTAGGTATATTTGAAGGCTTTGTAACGGACCCTCTTCTCTTTTCCCTTTCAAATATTTCACTTGATGATCTTATCAGCCTTCATTGATTAAATTACTATCTCTATACCGATTGTTCTACACATCTGTGGCCACCAACTCTACTTGTATACCCTTAATCTCCCTTCTAGCCTATATCAGCCCATCTCCAAATATCTATTAGACATTTTGAACTGGATTTCTTATACACATCTTAATCTCAAAAGGTTTAAAATAGAGCCCATTATATAGCTTCCTTTTTTGTAAAAAATTTTTATCAATGTCTTCCTATCTTCTAGTTACAACACCATAGTTTTCCCTGCCTAGGGAAACATTCCATAGATACTGATTTTTCTTCTCTTATTTTATTTCATATCTTTAAAACATACTCTTGGCTATATGAAATCAATATATTTCCATTCAAACCCAACATTATTCCTAATTTTCTGATTACTCTTGAAGATACCACACGGACTCACAAAGAATTTGTTCTTCTTGACTCTTCAACTTCTTTCATCTTCTCTATCTAATATGTAGGTAGGTCTTGTCCTTTCTATCTTCCCAATATCCTTTGTCATTTTTTTGGTCTTCTTATCCCCATCATTTAGCATGACATCTGGCACATAGTAGGCACTTAGTAATTTCATACTGATTAACCAAGTGAGGGAACAGTTGAACAATTTATGGTATATGAATGTAATGGAATAGTATAGTGCTCCATCAGTTAAGGAAAGAAACCATTTTTGTGAGTTATGGAAAGACCTGCAAAAATATATCCAGAGGGAAATGAGTGGAACTAGGAAAACGATGTATTTAATAATAGCACCATTGTAAAAAGGAACAACGTTGAAATACAAGAATTCCATTTTAAGGACCATTCTGAAGGTCTTCCACTATGGTAGTGCCTGCTGTGACTGATGCCTAGAGAAGGAGAACAGAGCCAAGGATTCTCAGAAAAGGATGTCATGTCTGTAAATAGGAGGGACTGCTGGGCCTGAGACCACTGAAAGAAATCCCCAAAGTCTAATACAAGATACGGACCCTAGAGCTTCCTCCCGCGGGGACTCTGTCTGACACGAATCCTCCAGGAGAGCCAGGAAATGTCCTCTCCTATCTGCATGTGGCTACTTGTTTGGATGTTCTCATTAATTGGTGATTTGCACCTGGGTAAAAATAATTAGTTTCTTCTAGGACATCCTTTACTTCTTGTGCAGGCAGTGCCGTGGCTCCTTCAGGTGATATATAATCACAGCTCAGGGGCCAATCATTAAAGAAAGCAGATCTCTACAACCAGCTCAGCCAGGTATGCACATATAAGCATCCACTCGGATGGTCTCAGCCAGCCCCTTTTATCTCATCATGATAGACCACTCTGGTAAGTCTCCACTTTGTGTATCAGTCAAAGGTATAGAAACTGTCTTCTCCTACTGAGAGAGCATCTTCCAGGAGAAGGAGGAGGATAAAATTCTAGTTGGCTTCTTGCTAAGGAAGGAGGAAGGCAGAGAAGTGGCCACAGAATGGGCTGTAGAATCCTCCTAGTCTTTGGTCCTAGAGTCTAAGAAGGAGAGTATGCTTTCTGTGGTCTCGGGTGGTTTATTTCTCTTCCTCTTCTTATTATTCAGTCATAATTCTTGTTACAACGATTAACCATGTATTTCCCTCAATTGTCTTCTCTTCTCTTCCCCCAGCTTCCCTTTAGGAATCTGTTTGGCTTCTGACATGCCTCCTTCATTCTGCTTTCTCTCATTCCCCTACATTCCCCTACATTCCTTTTCTGCTTATTTCCTTATTAGGTAAGATGTATTTCTGCACGCAGCTGTGCATATTTTAATTTGTTCTTCCTCTAATTAGGTCAGATGAAAGTGATGTTGAAGTATGCCCTACAGCCCCAACAGTTCCCTAATTTTTGTAAAAATCCTCCATTCACACCCCATTTGTGTGAGATAATTTCCCATATTTCCCTCTCTCCTTTTCCCCCTGTCCTAGGGGGTTCTTTCCCCCATCCTTGAGATCATCAATACATCACAGAGTTACTCTCAGGTTCTCTGTTTAATTAGATTTACTCTGTGATCCCCAATAGTGTTTATAGTTCTGAGGTGCTACATGTATCATCTCTCCGTATAAGAATTTAAAGAGATTAACATTGTTTAAACACTTATTGCTCACTCATGCTTTTCTCTTGACTTTTTGGTTTATATGTCAAAGTTTCTACTAAGTGCTAGTCTCTTTTTAAAATCAGGAATGCTTAGAAGTCCTCTAATATGAATTAAAAATCCTCTTTTCCCTTCTAGGGCTTTACTCAGTTTTTCTGGTTAGATTATTCTTGGTTATGAGCCCAAATCCTTTGTCTTCTGGAATATCACATTAGTTCTGCACTCATTGAAAGTGGTGTCTGTTAAAGCTTCTGTGATCCTGACTGCTGCTTCTTGGTACTTGAATTCTTTCTTTCTGGGTGCTTGCAATATTTTTTCCGTGATCGGGAATCTTTGGATTTTGGCTTTAATGTTCCTGGGACTTTCTGTTTTGGAATATCTTTCTCAAGGTGATGGATTCTCTCAATCTCTTCTTTGCCTCATGTTTCTAAGATATCTGGTCAGTTTTATTTTGATTTCTTGAAACACAATGAGTAAGTCTTTTTTTTAATTCATGGTTTTCAGATAGTCTAATGATTATCTATTTCCTAGTTCAATTGCTTTTCTCCAGAGGCCATTTCATATTTTCCCATCTTTAAATGTCTTTTAACTTTTTTTCTCATAAAGTCACCAATTAGGCAGTGTCCTTTGGCATCAGAGTTTACATTCAGAATAAGTATGTTCAACCCTCTTCAATTCCGTTCATTATATCCCAAAGTTCATTCTGGATCTTTTGCTGAGTGTGTGGCTTGTTCAGGCATCTTTACAACACCTTCTCCAAAAGGATCCGCTTTCTTGATTCAGAATGTTGGTAAGTTTCTTTTCCTGAAATTTCCCCCCAAAATTTTAAATCTTGGATTTTAGGATAATTATACAATCGCTTACATTTTGGCTATTCTAATTTTCAAGAAATTACTTAAATAGGTAAAGTTTTATGCCTATTTTCCCAAGCTATTAATTCTCTTTTCATAATCTTTCTTCATTGTCTCTTTTTTCTTATTTTTTCCTCTCCCACTGTCATTTGGTTTAAAAATTTGTTTTAATTACGTTTTTCTCTTAACTCTTTCTTACCTTGTATTGGTTCCAAGGTCGAAGAGCGGTAAGGGCTAGACAATGGAGAGTGTTGCCCAGGGTCACACAGCTAGGAAGTGTCTGAGGCTAGATTTGAACCCAGGTCCTCCCAACTCAGGGTCTGGCTCTCTATCCACTGGGCCACCCAGCTGCCCCCATTTTAATTCTAATTAATGCTTGCTTTAACTCTTCTAGGAATTCTTGTGGGAATTGTTATGTGTCAGCTGCACTTTTCTTTGAGGATTTACTTGTACATGTTTTAGAGTTATCATCTTCTTCTGTCTTTATATCTTCTCCTTTCCTGTCATCATAATAGCTCCTTATGGTGGGATTTTGTGTGTGTGTGTGTGTGTGTGTGTGTGTGTGTGTGTGTTTGCTCATTCAAGCAGATTGTTGAATTTGATCCTGATGTTAATGCTGGGTTCTGTGCAATTCTGGGAGAAATACTTAACCTAAGATTTTGTCTGATCAGGCTGGAGGTTGGCAAGTTTTCAAGGCTCCCAAAGTAATCTGAACCTGAGTGAGGCATTTCTCTGCCTTCCTGGTCTGAGCCCTGCAAGTTCTTGACCCAAGCTTTGGTCTGTCTGCTTATTCTTGGCTTGATGTTTCCATAGACTGTTCTTGGAATCAGTCACTATTAGCCCATTGGGAAGTTTGCCATGTTCAAAGCAACTGAGCAGACAGATACTCTTATTCTGTGACTTCCATCCTGATCATTCCTCTGTGGGCTCACACACTGGGTTGAAGGCTAGAACAGAGCTCGGCTTCTCTTCTTGAGATCAGTCGCATTGCTACCACATCTTTCTGGAACTTATTTCACACATAGTATACAACTAGGGCCAAAGATCTCCTCCACTCTGTATCTGTGACCCAGAACTGGTCAATGGAAGAAAAACTGGCAGCTGATACCCATTCCTGCATGCAGTACTTCTTCAGGGATATCTTGGGAGCTCTTTTTCCTTTTGTGCTTTCTGCACTGGTGCCATGCCTGAGCCCCTTTTTGTCCACATGCATTGGAATATTCCCTGCCACCTCCCTGGGTATTACTGGCCATACTTATGCCCTAACATTTTCAGACCTCGATGCCTTGTCTCTATGAGCTATGCCGGGTTGGAAAAAGACTCCCTCTGACTTTTTCTTGGATTTGCCTATAAGAATTCAGTCTGGTGCATTTTCTAGATCTTTGAGGAGGAGGTGAAGGAGACTAAAATGCTTCCTTTCATTTTCCCAACTTGATGGCACCCTCTTTCCAATCTTCTTACACTTTACAACTCCCTCTGGGTGCTCTGAAAAACTATACTGCTGGTCTCATGGCTGTTGCCATGAGAAGAAGACACTCCATCTCCAGACACTGGGTATTTTCACTGGTTTTCCCAGTGTCTGGAATACTCTCCCTCTCCATCCATCATTACTGCTTTCCTTGATTGCTTTGAGTCTCAGCTAAAATCCTACCTTCTACAGGAAACATTTCTAAGTTCCCCCCACTCACCACCACCCCCATTCCAGTGCTTTCTCTTAGTTGATCATTTCAGATTCATCCTGTATTTGTCTTGCTTATACATGATTTTTTGCTCTTTACTGTGAACCCCTCGAGGGCAGAGACAGTTTTTTAAACCTTTTTTGGATCCTCAGAAAGTAACACAATGCCTGAATATAGTGATTATGTGCTCCATATTTGCTAACTGATTTACTGTGTCACAGAATATGAAGGGAACCACAGGCCACTTAGTTCAGCTAATGTCTTTACTGGAGAAAATGCCTAATAAGTAACAGAACAGCATTTGGAGCTTAAGGAGAAAGTGGCTTCCTCTTCTGTGTAATAAGAGGGGTTCTTGTTCACAGACTGGCTTGATTGGATGGTCTCAGAGCTCCCTTCCAACTCCAGGTTTCTGGGATTGTGTGAAAGAACATCAGCGGTCTCTCAGTTCACTCTGCTCAGCACTTTGATGGGAGTATTCCAAATTCCCTAAGCCATCATCTCTTTGTACTGGTCACACATCCTAACTCAAAAGGAGAATGTATCTTTGTCATTTTCTAAAACAAGCCTAGTTTAAACTTCTAACTATTTTTTAAAATCAGCATGGGGACCTGAAGGCTAGAGGTAGGCAGATCTCAGCTTTATAGAGAAATTTCTTGGAATTCTCTGATATTTCCCATTTGGTAAAGAAGGTTAGTACTCAGATAGGTCCTTTACACTATCGCCATCTTGGAACAGAAGATTTGAGCTATCACTGCCTTCTCTTTGAACCGAAGGAAGTTTCAAGGCAAAGGTCCATGTTTTACCTTTGGATCCCTATCTGTTCCCAGACACAGAAATGTAACCTGCTTTTTCTTTTCCCAAATACCTGCAGGAACCCAAATTTTGCACCCATCACAAAGAGGTTAGCAATTAACTATGGACAGTATCATTGTAAATTAAGGCAGAGAGCCAAACCCATGCCAAAATGTTGGTAATTTCTTCACTGTCTTGGAAAAGTTGTAATTACACACCAAAATTTTCATCAGATAGTCATAAAATTGACTTAGGTCAATAAAAGAGGGGCCCTGAAGGTCATTAGATAGTCTCTAGGTTTATGTGATCTAATTATCATAATACAATATCATAATACAAATGAAAATCCTCCATGGGAATTTTTTTCTTGATTCTTTCCTGTTTTCCATTTGAGAATTTAAATGATGAGCTAAATATTCACTTCTTTTGTGGTTGACTTATTTAACTTCCTTTGAAACAAAAAATTCTCACATAATTATTTAGGATCTTTAAGCTTTTTTAATACTAAGAATATTAATTCTGGTCTATGCTCCACAGAACATCAATGGTTTCATAACTGTCTTAATCTACTAATAGCTGTGGTTGACTGTATTAATTGAAGGTAGAAATGCTTTCTGTAGTCCTTCAGATTGGAGGAGATGTGTTCTTTGGAATGTGAATGAGCAGGAAATGTACAGGAATATCATGAATTCATTATGTTTCTATTCAGGTACTAAAGGCTCTGAATGAAAGCCATCTCCCAAGAAATGAAGAACATGAATCTTCATGAAAGTAGTCTGACTCTTGCCTTTTGCATGCAGATTGCAATTGGGGTTCTGGGGAACTCTTTTCTGATTTGTCTCTTCACTGTCACTGTCCTCAGTGGACAAAGAATGAGACCCATAGATATGATTCTAAACCAGATAGCCTGGGCCAACTCCTCAATGATTATCTCCAAGAGCATTCCACAAACACTGGTAGCCATGAACCTGAAGAACTTCTTGAATGTCTATGGCTGTAAATTTTTCTTCTATCTCCATAGGGTATCTCGTGGTCTTTCCCTAAGCATGACCTGCCTCCTGAGTAGCCTTCAGGCTATCACCATTAGTTCCAGAAGCTCCAGATGGGCAGAGTTTAGGGATAAAATCCCACAGTACATGATCCCCACGTGTTCCCTCTCTTGGGCCTTTCATTTGCTATTAAATAGCATTGTTCTTGAGAAAGTCAAAGGACCAAGGAAATCTAGAAACATCTCAAATGTCCTGCCTTATGGATATTGTTCCACTTCAGAGGCGACCACAGTTAGTACTACACTATTTATAGTTGTAGTCTCCTTCCCTGATGTGGTGTGTGTGTGGATAATGGTCTTTACCAGTGGCTACATGGTGTGGCTTCTGTATAAGCACCACAAGGAAGTCCAGCATATCCACATGGCCAACCTTTCCCCCAGATCATCCCCTGAGATCAGTGCCACTCAGTCTATCTTGCTCTTGGTGAGCACCTTTGTGTCCTTTTACTCAAGTAATTCCATCTTGGCAGCATACATACATTTAAGAAAGCCAGGACTCTGGTTGGTTCACAGCTCTACGTTTTTGGCTGCCTGCTTCCCAACTGTTAGCCCATTTGTGCTTCTCAGCACTGACTCCCAGCTTCAAAAGTACAGTGCTCTGTTTTGGAGAAGGAATAAGCCACGTTTTTTGCCTTTCTCTGAATCCCTAGTGCCTAACCAAGAATCTGACTCATTAATAAGCTCTTTATTAGTTGAATGCCTGATCTTTAACCTCAGTGTTATAAGGTTTTTATTATAGTATTTCCTTTGTTTTAATCTGTCCCTACCTCCCTTTGAGGATATTATCCCAAGATTTCATTTCCCAGAGGGAAGGATAAGTGGAGACTTACAGAGGCCTTTGCAAATGAGGTCTGTGACTGAACACAGAAGGAGGGTTCTCAGATTTATTGTTCTGCATGGCAATACTAATATCACAGAACATTATAATTGTAGGAACCAAAGAAAGAATCTAGTCCTATACTTTGCTGGAAAAGTTTTGTCATATTATCCCCCAAAAGTCAATCAGGGATTCTATTTTTTCTTCCAATGATACCTTCTCCTTGGGGACAGATATGAATGTTGTGAAAGTATTTGGTTTTCTTTTGCCTTTCCTTGTTTTCAGCCCAGACCTCTCTTGCTCTGTCATTGTAATACATGGCCTTTTCTCCTCATGGTAGTCTTCAGGACTGAAGGAAACTATAATCACTTTTCCACATGACTGGTGGAACTGGGGAGATTTGAGGTAATACAAAGTTGAGTTGAACAAACCAAGCTAGTTAGGACCATTTCAAATAAAGAAGTTATGGAGATCCCAGATAGTTTACATTATATTTAGCCTTACAGTCATGAATCTGGATCAGAACCAGGGGTCCTGTTGAGGATCAAGTCAGCTTTCAAGCTGCAACAAACTCTTGAAGCCTCAAAGCACTTCCTCCCTTCCAGGTGAAACTCAATGACCATAGGCAATGGCCAGTGTCCTAACTCACACACACACGTCTACTGGTACATGTGTTATATATTTGGGAACCAGCATGGTACAAGAGGAAGCAAGCCCACTGGTCTGCGCTCCTCAGCCCCTGGTTCAAATCCTGTCTCTGCCATTTATTATTGGGGTGGCCTTCAGTTGGGGTGAGCAGGATAGCCCTTCTAGCACTCACATATGAGTCAAACTTATGTAATTTAATGTTCTTTCACTTGCATTTCATTGTTTCCTTCTCATAAAAAGAGGGACAACCCCTGCTGTGCTATGTGTACTTGGGAAAAAACACAGAATTACTAAAGTAGTCAGAAAAATCAAGTCTTTAATCAGGAGATGAAGAGATCTGACAATCAGCCTGCACACACAGAGCCCAGGCCCAAGAATATTACAGGGTCTCCAGCTTAGGACTCTGGGGATGGATCACCCCACTAGATCATGACCCTGAGGAACAATAGAACTTGGGCACTCATATACCTTTTAGGGAATGGAGGGATCAGGAAAGTATGATTCATTGACATTACAAGGAAATGGTAGTATTCAAGCTACACTGACAAGATACAATCATGCCTGGGAAAGACAGCCTTTAAAGGAGAAACTAAAGGAGCTTAAGAAGGAAATAGACAGTAAAACTGTGGAGGACCTCAACTTTCCCTTATCAGAATTATATAAATCTAACAAAAAAAAATCAATAAGAACAAAATAAAGGAAGTGAATGAAATTTCAGAAAAGAGAGATTTAATAGATATCCAGAAAAAATTGAACAGGGATGGTACATTCACAAAAGTTGACCATGTATTAGGACATAAAAATGTCACAACCAAATGCAGAAAAGCAGAATTAATAAATGCATCCTTTTCAGATCACAATTTGATAAAAATTATTATCAATACAGTTTCCTGGAAATGCAAATTAAGAATTAGTTGGAAAATGAATAATCTAATTCTTCAAAATTGGTGCTTCAAAGAATAAATCATAAATACAATCACTGATTTCATTGAAGAGAATGATAATGAGAAGACAACATATCAAAATTTATGGGGTACAGTTAAAGTAGCACATGGGAAAATTTATATCTCTGAGTGCTTATATCAATATAATAGAGAAAAGGCAGATTAATGAACTGGGCATTCAACTCAAAAAACTAGGGGAGGAACAAATTGAAAATCACAAATTCAAGACTGAATTAGAAATCCTAAAAATCAAAGGAGAAATTAATAAAATTGAAAGTAAAAGGACTACTGAACTAATAAATAAGACTAGAAGTTGGTTTCATGAAAAAAATAAATAAAATAGAGCCTTGGTTAATTTGATTTTGGAAAGAAAGAGGAGAATCAAACTATCAAAAATGAAAAGGATGAATTCACTTCCAATGAAAAGAAAATGAAAGAAATCATTAGGAGTTATCTTGCTCAACTATATGATAATAAATCTGTTCATCTAGATGAAATGGATGAATATTTACAAAAAATATAAATTTCTCAGATTAAAAAAAGGGAAACTAGAATACTTTTTATAATTCCATCTCCAGAAAAAGTAATTTGAGAAATCTTCTATAAAATCCCTAAGAAAAAATCTCTAGGGCCAAATGGATTCACAAGTGAATTCTACCAAGAACTTAAAGGACAATTGATGCCAATACTATACAAACTATTTGACAAAATAAGCAAAGAAGGAGTTCTACCAAATGCTTTTTACATCAAAATTATGGTGCTGATACTGTATTAGGTGGAAAATTGTATTAGGTAGTTGTTTCTTTAAATATTTTATACTACTGTAAGATTGCTGGGCAAAACAACAGACTAAGAGGTAATGAGTAATCAGTCTCTGCCTCCCTCCTCCCTCTCCCTCCCACTCTTCAGTTAATCTCTTCAGTTGGTGTCAAGTTGGGATTCAGTACTGAGTAAGTTTCCTGAAATATCTGATAGATAATTCACTCTTTTAAGTTGTTGGAACAAGGGGTTTATTTAAGGAAAGAGAAGGAAAAGGTAATTGGACAGGAGAGAGGGCTGAGGGTTTCCCTGATATTCAATAATCCTAAATTGAGTAATAAATTATCAAGTCTTGAATGAGGGATGTGACTAACAGTATTGAGTATCTTTGAGTCAAGTCTTGAGAAGGTAAAGAGAAAAATCAGTAAACACAAGGAAAAGAGCTTCTCAGTTCTTCTTTCTTCCAGTATCAGGAGAAAGAGAGAGAGATTTTCCAGCAGTTTGGATGCTTCTTTTAAATGCCTCCTCCTGTTCACATTGTCCTCTGGAATGCTCCTTAATTGACAGCTCTGCAAACTTCCATTCCTTTGCCTCTATTTGCAGGTTTTCTTCCATTTTATTTTTTCACAATACCGAGGCCAGGATGACCGAAAACACAGAAAGAAACTTATGGACCAATTTCCTTAATGAATATTGATGCAAAAATCTTAAAATCCTAGCAAAGAGATGATAGCAACAAATCACAAGGTTTATTCACTGTGATCAGTTGGGGATCACTGTGATCAGAGAGGGAGGGATGGGATCACATGAAAACATTATGTCCAAAATGTAAGGACATAACGTGAGAACGAAAGTGGGATGCTGGGAGAGAGAGTCCTGGGGTGCAGATTCTAATTATACAATCCTCCCTGTGATTCCATTGGGAAACGAACATGTAGAAATCTCCCAGATTTACATGCTTAGTTTCCACAATGACTCAGTATACATAACCAACTTATATCTCTAAAGATCTCTAACTAGAGGTGCATACAATATTGCACTTTCTATGGGGAAATTACAATAATTTGGGGATAAGAGAGAAATAAGAAAGAGAACAATTACAATAATTTGGGAATAAGAGAGAAATAAAAGAGAAAGAGAACAAAACTAATGATAGGGGCATTGACAAAAAAGCCAATAAGGGGACAATAGCCTTTGGCATAAAAGTGTACCTTCAAAATAAATGCATTCAAATTCCCCACAGTTCAATTTCACTACATCCCAAAGTTCATTCTGTATTTTTTGATGCAGTGTATGGTTTCTGCAGGCATCTCCATGACACCTTCTCCAAACAGTTCACTTTCTTGATTCAGGGAGGTAGCAAGTTACTTATCCTAATATTACTCTCAAACAAATATTTATAAAACCAGAATTTTATGATGATAATACCATCTACTCTGAGAATGATGTTGACCAACATATGGATCACTCCAGTATACATAGCTGAGTTATGAGGTATATGAATCAATTGTCAAAAGACAATTCAAAAATATATAAAAATAAAAGAGAAAAAGTAACTTCTGGATGTCACACACAATATCAAAGTCTAATGTATAAAAATTTTAAGTAAGGAAAAATAAGCCCATAATAGGTCCTTGAATCAGGGCCCAATTAAAGTGATTTATGCCCCACAAGCCTATAGTAACAATTATGCACTTACCCAATGAGCAGCCAAGTGTACAGAAAATTGCAACACTATGAAAGGGAGAAAAAATGGACTAGATTTTGAAGCATAAATGGAAATATCATTCCCTGGTCTGATTTTACCTTTGCTCTCAAGGATAGGGGAGCCAAAATGGCAGCCAAACTGAGGTATTTGATAGAAGTCTGGATCTGGCACAAAGGAATCCTGCATCTGACTTTTCAAAGGGATGGTTCCTTGAACCTGCGAAAGAGTTCAAGTCCATTGTCCTGGTGCAGAATCTCATCAATCCCACTGGGATTGGTTGTTGTAAGGAGGAAATGGGGTTAATTTTTAAAGGGTTGGACTTGATTATTTAAGAGTGTAGCCACCAGGGATTGAATTAATTCCAAAGAGGTTTTATTTACAATTTATTTACAAAATGTTGAAAGAGTAAATCAAGAAATCAGAGAGAGGATAAGGTAAGACATCTAGCCTGAGCACTAAATAATTTACTTCCAGCCCTTCTGAGCAGGGAGAATTAGTTTCAGCCAGCCTCAGCAAAGCCTAGGAACCAGGAAGTGTCTCTCAAGAGTATGCCTCTTCAGAGGATAGTTTTCCAGAAAAATTCAGCAGTTAAAAGTCAGCTTTTCACTCACCATGTTTCAGTCGAGTCAGCAGATCTTTCTGTCACTCTTCAACAGCCTCAACCCAAAGCATGAAGAATTCCTCCAGTCTCCACTTCCAAAAATGAAGAACTGACTCTCACAGGACGTGACAGCCCCATTTAAAGTCATTTTCTCTTGTGTCACTTCCTGTATCTTCCCCTAATTTTACATCTACCAATCACAGTTGAAGCTCTGCTCTAGGAATGCCCAGAAGGCAGTCAGTCGATTCTGATTCATCACCCACTATCAGACATGTTGGTCAGAGACCTCCCCAATGAAAGTGTGAAATGGGGTGTTTGCAACTTTGGTGATTAAATCTAAAAAGGGGTAGATCTCCATACTTAACTTTTAAGTACTGTGATCTAAAAATAGACAGGGGTTACAATTTAATTTTCACAATCAGGGAAGAGTTAAGTATTTTCATTGTGGTAATCAGGGGAGTGTTAAATTTAATCTTCACATTGGAATCTGACTGGAATCAGTCACTCAGAGTTCAACTGGCAGACAGACACTTCAGGAGAGAGTGGAAGACAGACAAAAACACTTGGCAGTGGAACTGGACCCCTGAAGGAGCTCGTGCAGGAGACCTCAGACTGCATTCCTTTTAGAAGTCACCATGGTGAATGTAAAAGGCTGACTTCTTATCCTTGCCCTTTCTGGAGGTGTGAACCTCCGAGAAAGGCCCGTGGTCTTGAAACTCTTTTCCTCTTGCTGGGGCCTTAGAATTTCTATGTTGCTCAGAGGAAGCTCTCTCTCTCTCCCTCTCTTCCTCTCTCTCTCTCTCTGTCTCTCTCTCTCACTCACTACCTCTCTCTCTGTCTCTCTCTATATCTCTCTCTCCCTCTCCCTCTCTGTTTCTGTCTCTCTCTCCCTCTCCCTCTCTCTGTCTCTCTCTCTCACTCACTCCCTCTCTGTCTCTCTCTCTGTCTCTCTGTCACTCACTCTCTCTCTCTGTCTCTCTCTCTGTCTCTCTCTCCTTCTCTCTCTGTCTCTCTCTCTCTCTGTCTCTTTCTTTGTCTCTCTGTCTCTCTCTCCCTCTCTCTGCCTCTCTATCTCTCCCTCTCCCTCTCTGTCTCTGTCTCTCTCTCTCTTTCTCTACCCCCTTTCTCACTTCCTTAATATGAAAAATAAACTACCATAAATTCCATTTTACTTCAGTAATACGTTTTGGTATTTAGAAATTATATCTGTGAAAATTGTTAGGGTTTGACTGTAGACCACCCAAGGAACACTCTTAGACAATGCAAGTCAGGCAAAGGGAAGCCTTTATTACTAGCGCACTAGGGGTAACTCAGCCAGGTGAGTTCCCCTGAAGCACAGTCTGAATACGGTTTATATAGATTATAGTGGTCATAGTTGAGTTACTTGAAAAGGAGGAAAAACAATATTTTTAGAACATTCTGTTAATAATGTTGGCAAAGTTAGCATAACAGGTGGGTGATGCCGGGCAGACATGAAAGGCAGGCATATCAGGTGGGCTCTTGGACAGACATGAAAGGTAGGTGACTATGTGACTACTGGCATAATGGGGCTGCCTGAATAACGAAGGCCAAAAGAACTGCGGTTTGACTAGCGGGTGCCATGGGGTCTGGGGGAGAATAAGTCCTAACAGCTTCCTGTAGACATTCTAAAAATGCCGCCGGGGTTTCCTCAGAACCTTGACTATGGATTCAATTTTAGCCAAATTAGTGGGCTTGGGGCCACCACACGGAGCCTGGCCAACACAGTCTGGCAGTAGGTTAGAAGACCCTCCCTACCTTCCTCCAAGGAGAAATCCCCGTCTGGGTGGGCAGCAGGAAAAACAGCAGCAAGACGAGTTGGGTCTGCGTTGGGCCGACCACCAGACCACCATCCCCAAGACCAGGTTCGCCCCTCGGCATCGCTGCGGTCTCGCTCCTCCAAAGTAAAGAGAGTGAGGAGGAGGTGTTGGCCATCGTCCCAGGTAGGACTGTGAGTCAAGAAGATCGACTCAACCAGGGCGATCAGTTTCTTGGGTTGCTCAGAAAAAGGTGGGTTTTGATGTTTCCAATTATAAAGATCACTTGAAGTGAAAGGCCAATGTTGGGGGGACTAATGGACCTCCCGGCACCATAGGACCCACTGTGTGACTTAGGAGGGTATTAGAGGAGGGAACTTCGGGGCTGGAAACTGTAAATGTTAAAAACTGTGAAGGCCAAACTGTAAAGGTTTTGGCCAAAACTGTAAGGATAATTTTTAGTGTTTTGACTTAAAATCTAAAATAAATGGTCGCCATGGGAAATTCCCAAATATGAAAATACCCAAGTCAGCTGGGATTTATGGAGATTTTAATTAATAAAGAATGAAGGAATTAAGGGAAGGAGAGAGAGAGAGAGAGAGAGAGAGAGAGAGAGAGAGAGAGAGAGAGAGAGAGAGAGAGAGAGAGAGAGAGAGAGAGAGAGAGAGAGAGAGAGAGAGAGAGAGAGAGAGAGAGAGAGAGAGAGAGAGAGAGAATTAGTTTGAATTGCTCTGGCTCAGGCTGAGCCAAGCAGAAGAAAAGGGCCTAGGATAAAATGGCTTAGGCCTGAGCCTAAGGGAGAGTGAGTCAGTCTTTATCACTCACCACAAGATCATCTCCAAGCTGGGTTCTTTCACTCTGAACTGAAATCATCTCCATAATGAATTCAATTGCGAACTCAATTCAAAAATAGTCTCCAAGAAGCTGTCTGAGGGGGAATCCTCCAGGCTGACTTCCAGTTCTCCACTGAACTTAAAACCCCTGAACTGAGTTCAGCCTCACTCAATTCAACTGACCTCCTTGTAAAAAGAATTTTCTCTTATGTCACCTCCCCTAAATTTTTACATCTACCAATCACAGTAGACGCTTTTTTCCAGGACTGCCCATTCTTAGTTCTCACCTTCTTTGGTTTTCACCTTAGGGGACTACCACTGCCACCTCATTATTCCCTTCCTGAAGGAGCAATGGAGAGTAGAGTGAGGGCGGAAACCTTGGCTCATAGGGTGGTGGAGAAATACAAGGATCAGGGGAGGCTCCTCCGGGGTGGGTAACACTGGGGGTGGTTTCTGAGCCAAATTATGGTCAGTACTCGGCAACCAACTAGTCCGGGCAACTAGGACCTGGGTGGAAGTAATCTGATTGTTACTCAAATTGGACGCTCTCACACTCTACTGAAGCCAGGATGGGGGATATAAAACCAGATCCTGCCAAGTTAGAATATCTGGCATTTGGTGCGGATGCCCCTCCGCGCCAGGAAGGAGAATAAGGCCTAGGACAGCAGAGATGACTGACTTCTCCCAAGTCCCTCCCCTGGGCCACCCAACCCCAAAAGTGTTCCAGTCTGAGTTACCGAAGGTTTGTAGTTTTCCCTACCTTACTGTCACTCCCAGTTTATGGAAATGGGCATTAAAATGGGGAGTTCAGGGACGACGACCCCTGGGGTGGGACAGTGTGGTGACCCCAGGGATAGAGACAGAGGAGATCCACACTCAAGGTCTGTCTATCTGTGTGTGCATATTTATATGGACAGAAACAGAGGCCAGAAGGAAACTGAATGAAGCTACCTGAAGGGTTTCCATTATAATGAATCATGAAGATATTAAAGATGTTTTCAAAAGCCAACTAATGAGCAAAGGGTTCATGGACCAGACTATGGATGTCTTCCCAATATTTCACAGGATTGAGTTCTGAATCTTTGGATTGGACAAGACTTAAACATGAAGCCTCCATTTTATCTGCAGCCTGAAAGCTGACAGACAAGTTCTAAAAGCCTTTTGTAATGTCAAAGAGCTACCCTTACCATCTGAATCCCTTTGGTGCCAGAAGTCTGCGAAGACAAAGGTTTGATCAAAGTCAGGAAGGACGTGGAGGGAGCCTCTTTCCTGTGTGCCCAGTGGTACCCTTGTGTTGCTATCCATTCCTTTATCTTGTGTTAAATTTCAATTAATATCAATGACTCCAAGTATTCTAATTATAAGGCTTATTAGTCATCATCTGAAGTAGGAGAAATCAAAGAACAAAGTTGGCCATAGAAATTGTACTTTCAGAGAAATGACGCTGCGGCGGCAGGTGGGCTGTCCAAAGCTCCTCTTGGACCTGCAAGGCTCCCCCTTAACGTGGGAAAGTGAGAGCAGGCTCTGGTCTCTAGTCCAGAAGGAGTTGCACCTTGTCCTTCCTGGGCACTGGCGCCCCCCACCCCCACCCTGTTGCTGCCTGTTTCGTTATCTTTGTCATCGGACTTGAAGTCTTACCTAAAAGCCTCTGCTGCTTCCTTGGTTCCAGGGATCCCCCAAAGCCCCCCGATGCTAGAAAGGTAGAATGAACTCCTCAGGGACGTGCTGGCAGACACCCCTGCAGACTTCTGGGTCTCCCCTCTGTAATTTCTGTGTGTCTCCTTCCCTCATCCTCAAACTCCTTCCACATTGCTTTCCAGGCTTTGGCTTCCCTCCTGGGTGACGGAATTCATGCAGGAGTTTTTGGAGAGGCTGAACTTCTTCACTGGGCGGCTGTGGGGTTTGCAGGAGGAATCAAGACCCCGACACGAGACTGTGCATGAAGCAGGGAAGAGCCTGGACCCAGCCTGTTCCCTGAGAGGCTCTCCTGAGGCTGTGAACCCATTTATCCTGCTCTTTCTGTCACCCTCATCCCTGGAAGAGGCTGCAGAGGCCAGAGAGTCCCCTCAAAAATCAGGGGGAACAGGGGGTCCTCAGGGGGATGGACGAGGTCAAGACTGACGAGTAAAGCAGCCGGATCAATAGAGTTCAGAGCAGTCCTGATCCAGAAGCTCCTATTCCTCCCCTCAAGAGAGTGCCCTGGAGTCCCACCAATCTCCTCTCTGGGCCTCTAAAAACCTGCCAGGGCCCATGACAGGGCCTCAGAGCCAAGGGGGGCCTCTGCAGTCTTCGGCCTCCTTTCCTGACCACCCAATGGAGGCAGACATTGCTCGGAGACGCCTTGGCCCAGTCTGATTCTCTCCTGCACCTCCCTGTGTCTGCATACCTTCATGGACCCATTATCTTACCTTCCTCTTCCTCCCAGATGCCTCCTTTCTTCTCCCAGGGAGCCGACAAGTCCCCAGCTCTGCTTCAGTCCCTGAGGATGAGAGGGTCAGTCCTTGCCCTGAGGCCCCCCACACCACCCCCCCAAGCCCAGGAAGCTGGAGCCTGCCAGAGCTCAGGGCCTCAAATCAGGGAGGCCTGAGATTACTCACTGAGGGACTGTGGACAAGTCATTTTGGTCTGCTTGCCTCAGTTTCCTCCCCTGTCAAATTGGCTGCAGATGGACATGGTGAAGCCGCCCAGCCTCTGCCCAGAAAGCCCCAAAGTGGGGCGGGGGTGGGAGGAGAATCAGACAGGCCTGAATAGCTTGAGCCCAGCAGACAGACACACAGACAACCCCAGACTGTCCTCTGTCCATCAGGGCTCTGAGCCTGTGCTCAGTGGCTGCTGCTGCCTTCTGTGGCCTCCTTGAGGGCAGGAGGGGTTCCTGGGTCTCCCCCAGGCCTCTGAAGGGTCTAGAGGTGCAGGAGGCCCCAAGGAAGCAGCTCTGTTTTCCCCCAGACCCTCTCTGGACCGGCTTTCCCCCAGTCCCAGCTCAGGCTCTTATTGTCTGAATCTCACAATGAGGGAAACCGAGGCAAAGGCTCGGAATGGCCTTGGCCAAGTTCCCTCAGTTGGACAATGACCATAGGCCAGGTTTGAGCCCAGATCTTGGGGGTTCCAGGCCCAGGTGGGCAGCCCCTGAGCACCCCATTCCTCCACCTGGAGTTAGAGTTGACCCCTTCTTTGGGGAGCCCCTGGGGTCACCCCACAGAGCAGGAGAAGCAGGACTTTCAGAGATCCCTGGAATTGGGGAAGCTGTGGGATGGGTCTTGGGCCTGGGCCTGGAGGGTCAGCTGAGGCCCTGAGCCTCAGTTTCCTTCTCTGTCAGAAGGGGGATCCCAGCTCCCCCCCACAACCCCTCCCGAAGTCCTGGGGGAGGATGGATCCATTCCCTGATCTCTAGATTGAGGCAGCCTCCAGTGGAAAGAAGAAGCAGGGCAGGGCTGGAGGGGAAATGGGGGGAGGGGAGAAGGCTGAAGCCCCCCAGGTTGGTGAACATTTACCATATGACCCCTCCCCCACCAGGAGGCTTAACCCAGGGACCAAGGCAGGAGACCTCCATTTCCCAGAATGCCTGTGTCAGGACACCATTCAGGTGCTGTCCCTCTCCATGGAGGACTCCATTTCCCAGAATGCCTGTGTCAGGACACCATTCAGGTGCTGTCCCTCTCCATGGAGGACTCCATTACCCAGAATGCCTGTGTCAAGACACCATTTGGTCTTGTCCCTCTCCATGGAGGACTCCATTTCCCAGAATGCCTGTGTAAGGACACCATTCAGGTCCTGTCCCTCTCCATGGAGGACTCCATTTCCCAGAATGCCGTTTCCTGACTTCTTCTAATGTTAGTTCCTCACCACAGGGGCAGCCGGAAGGCATGCTGGGAACTCTGACGTGGGCAGTCTTGTCTCCCAGATGTCTCATTTCTGTGCTTCTTGGACCCTTGCTGGGTTAGGGGGGAGGGGAGGGAGTCCGGGAAGACCCGGGGTGGATCCCTTTCTGCTTACTGAGCTGGGAGGGGGGACGCGTGTGCGCATGTTCGCTGAGAGAGGCGGGGCAGGAGCCACTTGTAAGGGCTTGTGGTGGGGGGAGGGGCTGTCCTTCACCTTAAAGTTCCCCAGAAAAAGGGACAAACCCCACAGTGCCTGGTCAGGCGGTGGCGGTTCGGTGTGCCTCCAGAGCCTTGGCGGGTCTTTGTCTCCCCTCCCCCAGGGAAGCCAGGAGGTAGCTGGGGGCGGGGCTGCTCCGGCCTCTTCCCCAGAGTCAGGTAGGAGCACACTGGGGGAGAAGCAGCCCTCTGGAGCCTGTCAGGGGGCAGCAGGGCTGCCCGCGCCCACATGCCAGGGAAGGAGCGGCGATCTCGGGCCCTGAGGAAATGCCAGCCCGCTCTCCCCGCCCCCACCTGATTCCCCCCCCCATTCCCCAGTAACCCGCCCTTCAGCCTCCCCCAATCCTGCCAGTGCAGCTTCTGAATGGAAGGAAGCCGACGATGACGTCAGAGGGGGCGTGGCGTCTTCCCAGCCTGTCCAAGGCCTTTCCCAGCCTGAGGGTCCCTTTTCCCCCATGAGGCCGGGAACCCCAGGAAGCCCTCCTGAGCCCTCCCCCTCTGTCCCCCCAGGCGCACACCCAGGACGTCTCCCCCCTTGGGGCTGCCACCCCCTGAAGCACCCCAGGGTGGCCCCGCAGAGAGCCCGCAGCCAGAGCAATGGCCCCCGGGACCACGAGGCCCCCCTCCCAGGTGAGTGTGCTGGGAGGAAAGGGCTGGAAGGGCTGCTGAGAAAGGCTCCAGCCAGGCTCCTCCTCCGGGCTTCCTGGTTCAGGCTGTGGCTCAGCCCCCCACCAGGCCTTTGGGCCTTATTAGACAGTGAGAAGGGGGGGGAGGGGCGGGAGCTGGGCAGCGCAGCCTCTGCTGGGCACATCCAGCACCTTGTTCTTGCCTCCCAGGGCGGCCCTGAGCTTCTCCCCCAGTCCCTTCTCTCAGCCCCTCCCCCCAGGCCACAGGAAAGCCTCCCTGGTGGGTGCTGGGAATCGGGGAGGGGGGGGGGGGGGCGGGGGCTGACAGCCAGCTTTGGCCTTCCTCAGCCCCAGGAGGAAGAGCCTGGCAGGGCTGGCACTGTGCTGGGCACAGGGGCGCCAGGGGAGGGGGCTGGGCTGGCCAGGGAGAGCAGGCCTGGGGGGGAGCCGGGGAGGCGGGGCCTGGCAGGAAGGTGCCATCCAAGGGCTCTTCTGGTTCCTGATGGACACTCAGGGACAGGGAGGCCCCCTGACCTGGGTGAGCCCCGGCTGTGCCCGGCCTGGGGGGTTCCTGCACTTCTTCGGTGTTTGTTCCCTCCAAGGAGAATATTGTGACAATCAGAGACGGCTCTGGGCCATTTTTCTGATCTCAGGATCTGAAATTTCACTGTGGTCACTGGAAGCTGTAGGTGCCCCTCCCACACCACCCCAGGGTCCCCAGAGCCAGGGCAGGTGTTTGCCGGTGTCTGATGGATCCTTACAGAGTCCTTCCCAGACTGCAGGGTGCAGAGGAGGGCAGCAGGCCAGCCGGCAGAAGGCTTTGGTCAGGGTCGGAGCCTTTGATCCGAGTTCTGAGTTCAGCACAAGCTTAAGAGAGAATTTAATGAAAATAAAGCTGTTATTCTTCCCGCGGACGTCTTCCATATCTGTCATTGCTCTAATTTTTTACATATTTTCCTCACAGTTCCAGGATCCTTGTTCTCTCCATCCCACCTTCCCTCCTCCCTCCTGGATTGACAGGCGATTGCACAGGGTTCTCCCTACATTATCACTCACAATCTAGTTCCGTGTTATTCACTTTTGTAACAGAGTCATCTTGGAGACCCCAAACTGCCAATCCTGTAACGTAGAAACAAGCAATAAATCATTGGTTTTCTTCGGGATTTTCTCCTATGATAATTAATGCATCAAATTCCATCCCTTCCAATCCTGTGGCCACTATTCCGCTGTTTAGCTTGACATCTTGTACACAATTACTGCAATATCTGGGAGTAACTTGTAAAAACTGCAGTCACTTATCTAAAGGACTGCATGTGACCACCTGGTTTGTGATGGGTAATATAAAGGCAATAAAACACTTTTCCTTTCCATGTGCTTAAGATCAGTTGTAGGAAGTCCAAGAATGAATCTGCGTCAATCAAGTTTTCTTGCAGAAGGTGAGACTTGAATCCAGACCTGAAGGAATCCAGTGTGCTCAGGAGGCAGAAACTAGTGGGGATAGTCAGTAAAGGCTCAGGGAGGAGGCTGAATGAGGAACCTGGGAAAATGCAAAGTCAAAAGAGTTGTATAGCATTGTGTGAGGAACAAGAAAGATCCCAGTGTCACTGGATTCATAGAAGGGAATAAAGGGAGAGGGAAGCTTTCAGGGTGACCAGCCTTATAGGTGCCTGCTGTAATAGATATATTTCTGAGGGTGTCTATTGATGTATACTAAATGACTAATGGATCAACTTTATCTACCCTCCTCCCATTTTCCTCCCTCTTCAGAAGCCTTTCAGTTTCCCCCTCCCCCTTCGTCTTTCTCCTTCAAGTCATTCAGGGTGAACTATGATACTTTATAGAAAATAATCTACTCTTTTCTTTAACTCAAGTAAGAGTTTATTGGGGAAGACAGGAAAGGATGGAGGATAAGGTAAGAGGGATAGGGTTTTCCCTATTGTCTACAAATGAGGGTTAGGAGGGTTTTGGGAGAAATAGTAATCCAGTCACTCTTGTGAACCATAGTCAGTCAGAGAGAGAGATAGAAGTACTTTAGTCCTTCTTTCTTCTTTCTTCCAATCAAAATCAGGTCATCTCCAACTTGATTTGACTCAAGTCCCAGAGATACCAAAGCTTCTTTCTCCACATCAGCCAGAAGCCAAAAGCCCAGTCCAGCCCAGTTCAGCTGTTGGCTTGGCTCCACCTGCTTTCCCAGTAACATTCTAAAATGGAATCTACATTTTGACTGATAGCTTTTGTGCTCAGCTTTCTGTCTTGATGCATTGTAAATTCTCTCCTCCACATCCCTCCCTTTTTGATCTTTAAAAAATTGCAACCACAATTTTTAATGATTTTTACCTTTCATATATTTCTAACTAATTCTGAACCTTGTATTATTTAAATATTCCTTTACCCTCCAAAATAACAAATCCTATACTTAGCTTAGCTCTTCTGTGTGCCCAGTTCTATGTTAAGTTTGAGTATAGGAAAATGGTTTAGGCAATAGGGACTTACATGAACATAGTTTTGACATAACAAATCATGTAACAATTCTCAAACCATTCCAAGGATTTCAGTAACATTTTGAATATGCA